>NC_141101.1:18836503-20044003 GCF_041138505.1 Cibotium barometz | reverse complement strand
ATTGTAGATAGAGCATTTGTCCACGATAGTTATGCCCTTATGGGCTTATCGGCTGAAGGAGACCAACGTTCTAAAAAAACTATTAACACTTCTCTTCTTTTGAATTTTTAGATTCTACCCTTTCTTGGAGGCAAGTCGGTTCCTCCGAGCCATATTCCATCTAATGCCTGTTAGCATGTCATCTCCTGCATTAGAGATGATGAATTACAAGATGCCATTATCTCTTCTATCAGCCAAGAGCCTCATGTTATTTCTCTCTTGCAAATCCTATCCTTTAATGATTGGATTAAGGTCTTAGCTTCCATAGATAAGGATAAGGGTGAAGGTCTTAACTATATTAGAGATCTTAATGCTCAAATACCTGTCATGACCAAAAATCTTCAGACTGAGCTTACTAAGTTTGCTGCTAAGGGTTCTCTTCTCTCAAATCATCTCAGGAAACTCTGTAGATTAGAACCCATGTTTGTTACTACTCCTGTTACTCCGGTTATACCAACTGGGGGTAATATTTTTAATAGGGATCCGGCTACGGTGGACGCAATCAGGAGCTTTCAAAACGACATGTGTTCTATGACAGATTCAAAGTTGCTGGATTTGGTACCTAAGGTGTCAAGGGTTTATCCTTTTTACCTGCCAGGCAAATTGAGGTAGAGGCCACTGGCGTTGCTCATAGACTTTGGGCCCTCCCAAATAAAGGTTTTCTTTCTCCTATATTCAGGCTGAAACTTGGATTTTCTTGGCTAACTTACCTATCTCCACTTTGGATGAATGCAAGAGCCATGCCATCAAAGGTCTTCAATATCTTGATAAGGGTGAACTTCTCAAATCACCTTTCTCCATGAATTTCTTGGATCCTTCCAAATGCCCTTCACCAGTTGGCATTTATGGGAGGACTAAAGGTACTATGTTATTTCAGAAAGCTGGTGCAGAGTATTATTTAGAATCTATTTGGAATATCTACAGGCCATACTTGAAATGTGCTTGTAAATTTCTTGACCCTAACGCATCTTGTGAATCTAGCATTATCTGGTTCGACCATGCTATTTGGTTTGTCCTCAATCACCTTGAGGACCTTTTTCCAGGCAAGGATGTGGCATTTCACCTCTCTCTTTTATGTTCTTGGCTTGGTGGGCAAGCAAAGAATTTAGTGTTGGCACAGATCTCTTTTATTTATTTTCGTAGTTATATGTTGGATTCTCTTGCTGAGATGCAAAGTGGGGAACCAGGTACTATTTTAGCCACTTATGGACATTACAAGGGTATTAAGCTGATTAACTCTTTGCTAAATCCGGTTTCTCATAATGAATCGGAGGGTAGTATAGAAACCCCTTCTAAATTGGCACGCATAGCGGATAGTACTCCAAGTGCTTTTACCTCTTTTCTTTCTCCTGCTACTAGTCAGAATACTTCTGTAAGTCATAATGCTTCATATGGAAGAACTAAATCCTTTACTAACCATGGTAGGGGTAGAAACCTTCCTGTACGTAACTTATTGGATATGTAATGTTTTCAGGTTACTAAAGGTCCTACTGGGCGAATTTGCATTTCTAATACAAAGGAGGATGACCTTTCTGGTGCAATTTACGTACATTGTCTTTTTGTTAACAAAATTTTGGATTTCGTGACACCATCACAGGTATTTTTTAAAGTTTTTGATGATGTTTTTGGAGATCATAGTATACTTGACAATGTTAGATTTGGATGGAGATATACATCTAATCTGAAGAAATTATTCTCTAGAACCGATTTCTTACGATTAGATAGTATACCTATATGTCTATGTGATAAATATAGAGAATTTACAAGTGACTTTGGTGCTTTGGGTGTGCATGTTTGCACTAGTAATATTAATTTTGTGCAAGACAAAGAAGTTACGAAATTACTTAGTTGTGGCTTGAATCATATCCCTAATGAACCACTTAATCCACATTTAGCACTTGGTGCTATTACTGATTGCTTGGCAGACATTGCCAAAGGTCTTCATCTGGAAGACATTGATGTAGTTGCTATTTCAAGAAAGCTTCCTCAGGTGTATAACCAACTTGTGTCTTTTCTTCCTAAGAAATGGTTTTCTACCGAAATATCCTGGGCTAGTCCTTCGCTTATGCTAAAATTTCATACACTAATGAATAGAGTTCTTAATATAGGGCTAGATAAGGCTCCTAATAATGCTTCATTCATTTGTAAAAATCTGGCCTATACGGCTGCCAGGAATAGACTTGAGAGCGCTGAATTTTATGCCTGTTTTGTTTCCTACTTTTAAGATTCATAAAAACAAATTTCGATGGATCTCAAATGCTTCAAATTGTGTATTTACTGAGGTTACTTCCATTATTACCTCAGTTTTAAACCTAGTTCTAAAAGGATTTCATGAGATATGTGCAAGGAAACAACATGATATTAAGAAATTTCTTAATTTAGACTGCAACCCTTTTTGGGTTGTTGAAAATGCCACAGAAGTCTATTTGAATTTGCCTGATAAGATTTTCTCAATATATACTGCAGATATTACACAATGCTATGAAAATATACCTCTACAAGGGGAATTTGGTCTTATGAATGTCCTTTTAAAGGTGTGCGATCTGGTATTTAAGTTTAAAAAAGAAAAAGGTTTTGAAAAAATCTCATTATATCGTCATCAGGGAAATTGGGTCAGGAAGTCAAAGTTGGGCTTCCCAATAAGTGTAGATTCAATAGAAATATATGATTTGATAACATGGCTTTTAAATCACACTTTAATCCATTTAGGAAATCAAGTCTATTCACAACTTCAGGGTATCCCTATGGGATTCTCTTGCTCACCTGTCATGTGCAATATATATTTTGCCTATTTAGAGTACAGGTATATTTCTACTCTTGTAGAAAAGGGAGATGTCAATACTTTGAAAGATTTGGGTTTGTGTTTTAGATATATGGATGATGTGCTTAATGTTAATTGTCCAGATTTTGATAATATTATTTCTAAAATTTATCCCACAGAGATTATTTCAATTGAACCAACTTTCAAAGAATTCTTGCTTGTAGGCAATCACAAATTTGTAACAAAAAGAGTTTATCTGAACATGGAAATTACTCTTGTTAGTCCATTTATTGGTGAGTACAGCATTGGTTATACTTGGAAAAGGGAATTACTACCCATTATCCCTTTTGAATTTGTTAAGAAAAAAAGTAACCGGCCATTTATACATGCAAAAAATACGATTTTAAGCTCTTTTCATTTAATTCTGTATTCTTGTACTACTGCATGGCAAGCATTTGAAAACATTAGCAAACTGGTAAATAAGTTTTGTGCTAATGGATTTCACAAACCTGAGATTCTGAACCTTCTTATTGACAGATTAGTTGAATATGACTGGCACACATATTGTGCAACATAAGAGTCTAATGGACTTCTTTTACTGTCTGAGTCTGTAATAAAAAATATAAGTGTAATTAGCAAAAAAACTACCTCTATATATAATGCATAAGAAGCCACATGATCAAGGTTGTATAGAATTATTATAGAGATATCCATACATGTGAGATAACTTTTATCATGCTTGAAGTCCTCTGAGGCAGAGTGCATAAGCATTTGCATAAGAGGATTTATCACTAGTAAATCCTTTGCGTTTGCATGCTATCATAAAGTCCGGCCATTTGGATAGCTAGTCTCAACTTAGGTCTACGACTGTAGGGGTATCCTTAAAAGTCATATTCTTTGGGTTGTAATAGAAAAGGATATAAGAATGAGGTCAATGTCTATGCATCCATAAAACACTCTCCAACTTGGGAAGATTCCACAAAGTTGGTGGATATGATGTTGACATATCTTTTAGCATTAAGAAATCATAGGAAGGAACTATGAGAGTCTCTCTCAAAAAATAATCCCTCTGGTCTAAATAGATACACACATTTCAAAAAGAACAAATCTCATAAGGATAAGACCCCTAGGCCCATGCAAAGCATATTTGTCTATTCACACAAGGTCTCTCTTTTGTAAAAGGCATTTTGACTTTGATTACAAGGTCTCTCTTTTGTAAAAGGCATTTTGACTTTGATTACAAGGTCTTTCACATAGGCATACCATCAGGAGTCCACAAGTTTTCTTTCTATACAAAACTCATATAGTCTCAATAGGTCAATGCATTCTTAAAAGAGTAGAACTCTCTTTTGGAACTATAACCCTAAGCCTATGACCAAGAGGCCACAGGGTTCCTTTCTATGCACATCTCCTATAGTTTCAATAGGCTAATGCATTTCAAAGGTTAGAAATATTTTTGCAAATTATCACCGCGCAAGCCTATGACCGAAGAGTGACCATAGGGTGTCTATATACAAGGATTGAATAAATATCAGAGAAAGATTTTATTACTGGAGTTATTAAAAGTTGATCACAAGATACTTATCAATAAAGAATCCAACACAAGGATTTTATGCAAGAGGTATTATTGACTGTGATTGCAAGGTCTTTCACATAGGTATACCATCAGTCAAAACTCATACAGTCTCAATAGGTCAATGCATTTCATGAAAGACTATAACTCTCTTTTGGAACTAACCCTATGAGACGAAGAGGCCATAGGGTTCCTTTCTATGCACATCTCCTATGGTTTTAATAGGCTAGTGTATTTCAAAGGTTAGAAATATTTTTGCAGATCATCATCGTAATCCTATGAGACCAAGTGGCCATAGGGTGTCTATATACAAGGATTGTATCAATGTTAGAGCAAGATTTTAATTATGGAGCTATTAAAAGTTTATCATCACAAGACCACAGACCTCACAAAAAAGAATCCAACACAATGATTTTATATAGCCTTTAAAGTAACACAAACATAAAAAGATAATAAAACCAATTTCATCATTCTAAATTCAAAATCCAATGTCATGGATCAAGCTACATCAAAAGAAATTACAAAATAAAAAAGATAACATATTTCTTAATGAATAGAGCTATGTGATATCAATTTAACTTGGTCTCTCCAATTGTTGAAGAAAAGCATTAGCATTTGCTTCCAAATCATCATCATTCTCTCCACTGCTATCTTCATCTCTCCCGGCCGGATGCTTCCTCGCTACCTTGCTTATCCAATCCTGCCCACTTTCTAAGAATAGGGTCTATCTCAATTGTTGCCATGCAAGTAGATTGTAGTTGTATAATCTGCTCATTAGAACATGCAACAAAAATAACCCTTCTTTGCTACTCTCAAGTGCTTCCCTAGCACCATATCCCAGTGAGAAAATATCCACCACACGATCATCCTCCTTGATGCACAAACATTTGATGGTATGCCTAACTAAATAGGCCTTTGCCATCGTAATTGCATCATGATCCTCACTCTCAATGTCAATACAGCTCATTGGCATCATGAGGGATTCTTTAATATGAGAAAAGTCAGTGTATTCCTCTCCTTGGCTAAAGAAAACCACCACACCAAAGCAAAGCTCATTTACCGTAAGTCAAGGACCTCACCTCTGTAGCAATCAAAGAGTCAATGCCTATAATTAACATCTCATGCCAACTTGCCTTTGCGGCTAAAGCCTTCTCTAATGCGGCAACGTCTTGATACCGAACAAAGGCAACAATAACAAACTGAGATGGCTGAAATGATATGCTGGAGACACCATCAAGAACCTTTCCAAAGTTAGTAGAAGACCATCTACCTTTTGCAATTGAATCATGTGTGGCATCTAAATTGCAAACACCAATAGAGAGCGGAGATCCCTCTTCATCACCAAGAAATTCAATCCCTTCTAGGCTATTGCCTACACTCTTTATAGTCCATGGGAACGTAAGATTTGAAGATGAAGCACCATTCTTTTGAGAAATGATCCAATGAATGTATCCCCTAGTGACATTAAGGAAATCAGGTGTCTCCTTAGTCTGTTGTAGCTTCAACTATAGCCAAGGTGTGCAACTGATAAATAGTGACTTGTAAATCTTTTCTGTGATGTTGTAGAAGGTGATACAAACATCCCATGTACTTATATTTGAAGAGGGATCAGCTTCCTTAAAGACCTTCACAAGCTCTTCAATAAATACCTTTGTTTGCTTTATCTCCCTTGCACATGCAGTGATGTTAAGAATGTCACCCTGATTAGCTTGCTTCACAAGCGCAATCTTGCCCTCTAATAGCTCAGATTATATGAGCTTCACATCTTTATCTTCAAGCCCTCGCAAGCATCTAAAAATCAAAATGCTGGGCTATCACCCAGACATTGTTGCATGTTGCTTCTCAAGGATGTCTATCCATGCATCATAGATATTAGTGTCGAAAAGAACCACGTGTGCATCTCTAGTGGCAAATGTCGAGGTGTTGAATGCGATCTTTGCCATGCCCACAAATTCCTTAAGATCACAAAAAAAAGTCAAATTTAGTAGATATAATTATGCAATGAGCACTAGGTGAGAGAACGAAAAGAATTTGACACTTACATCCCAAATCTTTCTGCTTTCATGGTGGCCAGTTGGGTACTCCAACCTTTGGCTTCATTGGCTTTGAGTAAGCCAACCATTGTCCACGTGCATGTTTTAGGATCTCCACATAGGGCTGCTCTTCATTGCAGTTTGTGTCTCGATGTTCTCCATGTAAGACATCCGCACGGCAACCTCTTTGTTGGGAGCATCGATAATTATCCTAGCAATCCTTCTTTCATAGAATACTTTCCTCATGGCATACTTCTTGCTTGTGTTACGTAAGAAAGCTCTAGTAGCCATGATTGAGTGTTGGCCTAAAAGAATCTAGTAATAGTACGTGTCAAGCTTGTCCAATTGCACATCTTTTGATTTGAGAGGCTTGCTTGTCAAGGGATCATAAGGCATCAAATATGCCGCAATTGAGCATGGCCTTGAATGCCCATCAAATATCTTCAGAAGATCTTTGACATATGCATCTGACAAAGGCCTACATTTGTAAGCATTTGGTGCAAGGTTGCACGAGTGCACAGAGATTAAGGAGGTAAACTCCACTCCAAACTTGTAATATTGCTCTATTCCCACATATCCATCAAGATCGCTTTTAGAGCTCTTTGCAACCTGTTTGTCAAGCTCCTTCTACAGTGGGGCTGAACAATAGAGACAAGTAAAGCATTTGAAGTTGGGTCGGCCACAATGGCTACATTGGTACTAGACAAAAATGCATGCTCCATTGTTGGTTGAAACTCTTATGGAACAATTGTTAAAGCATCTTGGACTTCAATAATGTCTAGTACTCAGTTGTTGCCTCCATATCCTTTAGATCTTTACTTGGGTTGGCAGTAGCTACCTCTTCATGTTTGCATTTCTTCTTCTCCATAGACCTCTTTTTAGAGAGATATTGTTTTACTTTCTTTAATGATTCTATGAAGGTACTGGTAGTGCACTCATTATCTTTTTGCTGGCTGACATCTGCCCATCCGACCTTTAGCACTATGAACTCATTTGTCACAATTGAGTGACCCATGATCGAAAGCCATATAAGATCCACCATGTAAGATGGGCTTCTATAATGTTGACTTGAAGACAGGAATTCATAATACCCCTCGAGAAAACTTGGATAATTCTTATTCAGAAAAGGGAATCTAGAATCCCTGGAAGAATCGGGGATCCAATGAGTAAATGGAAGTTTAGAATTAGTTCTCATTAATGAAGCTTAAGGAATGTAAATGAATGTGATGTGATAAGATGTGAATGTGATGTGAGGAGATGTGCCAGTGGATGTGATGAGATGTGAGGAGATGTGAATGTGATGTGAGGAGATGTGCCAGTGGATGTGATGAGATGTGATGTGATGTAAATGGATGTGGATGTGAATGTGATAAGATGTGAATGTAATGTGATATGATGTAAATGGATGTGGATGTGAATGTGATAAGATGTGAATGTGATGTGATAAGATATGAATGTGATGTGAGGAGATGTGAGTGGATGTGATGAGATGTGATGTGATGTAAATGGATGTGAGGAGATGTGAGTGGATGTGATGAGATGTGGATGAGGTGTGATGCGATGTAAATGGATGTGGATGTGAATGTGATAAGATGTGAGTGTGATGTGATAAGATGTGAATGTGATGTGAGGAGATGTGAGTGTGATGTGATAAGATGTGAGTGTGATGTGATAAGATGTGAATGTGATGTGAGGAGATGTGAGTGGATGTGATGAGATGCGATGCGATGTAAATGGATGTGGATGTGAATGTGATGAGATGTGATGATATGTGAATGGGTGTGATGTGATGTAAATGGATGAGAATGAGATGTGAAGTAATAGATATGCAGGTGAATGAATGGATGGATGTGGATAGATATGAATGTGAATGAATGGATGGATGTGGATAGATGTGCATGTGAATGAATGGATGGATATGGATAGATGTGAATGTGAATGAATGGATGGATGTGGATAGATGTGAATGTGAATGAATGGATGGATGTGGATGAATGTGGATGAGATGTGAATGGATGTGATGAGATATGGATAGATGTGGATGTGATGTAATGTGGATGAAATGAATGAGATGTGAAGTGGATAGATGTGGACACGATGTAATGTGGATGGAATGAATGTGATGTGATATGGATGGAATGATTGTGATGTAATAAGGATAGATGTGTATGGAATGTATGTGATGTGATGTAATAAGGATAGATGTGTATGGAATGTATGTGATGTGATGTGGATGCAATGAATGTGATGGATGTGAATGGGTGTGATGGATGTGAATGGGTGTGATGAGATGTGAATGGATGCGAATGGGTGTGATGAGATGTGAATGGGTGTGATGAGATGTGAATGGGTGTGATGAGATGTGAATGGATGCGAATGGGTGTGTTGAGATGTGAATGGGTGTGATGAGATGTGAATGGATGCAAATGGGTGTGATGAGATGTGAATGGGTGTGATGAGATGTGAATGGATTTGAATGGATGCGAATGGGTGTGATGAGATGTGAATGGATTTGAATGGATGCGAATGGGTGTGATGAGATGTGAATGGATGTGAATGGATGCGAATGGATGTGAATGGATGCGAATGGGTGTGATGAGATGTGAATGGGTGTGAATGGATGTGAATGGGTGTGATGAGATGTGAATGGATGTGAATGGGTGTGATGAGATGTGAATGGGTGTGAATGGATGTGAATGGGTGTGATGAGATGTGATTGGGTGTGAATGGATGTGAATGGGTGTGATGAGACGTGAATGGATGTGAATGGGTGTGATGAGATGTGATTGGATATGATGAGATGTGATTGGATATGATTGGATGTGATGAGATGTGATTGGATGTGAATGGATGCGATGAGATGTGAATGCGATGAGATGTGAATGGATGTAAATGTAATGTGATGATATCTGAATGGATGCGATGAGATGTGAATGGATGTGATGATATATGAATGGATGTGATGTGATGTGAATATGATATGATGAGATGTAAATAGCTGTGAATATGATGTGATGAGACGTGAATGGATGAGATGTGATGTGAACGGATGTGATGTGAATCGAGGTAGATGTGAATGGATGAGATGTGATGTGAACGGATGTGATGAGGTGTGATGTGAATCGAGGTAGATGTGAATGGATGTGATGTGATGTGGATATGGGTAGATGTGATGAGGATAGATGTGGATAGATGTGATCAGATGTAATATGATGTGATCGGATGAGAATGGATGAAGACGATGGGAATACATATGACTAGATGTGGAATAAGCAATGTGAATTGATGTAGAAGAATGTGGAATAACGAGAAATGATGTGGAACAATGTGGAAAGATGAGAGTTCATTAGAAACTGTATTTATGAAACCTGTTTTTAAATGGCTGTTTTATGTCAAGAATACTAGGGAAGCATTTTGACCATCTTGTGAATGAGGTCGTGGAGACCTAAGTGATAAATTGCAACAAAAAGCTGACGGAGAGTCAATGGAGGACATCTCGCGGTCGGCTGAGGTCTTGACCAGCCTCGGTTCGATTTAAATGGTGAGCTTCCGGTATGGTGGATGAGGGACAAAGGAAGCCGCCTATGAGTGAAGCGCTAGGTGACCTGCGAAGGAGCCTAGAGGGTGCTGACCATAAACAAGCCCACTTTTGGAAAAGGTACACTATTAATGACTCCTTCGGCTATTTTTGCTAATACATGATTAAAATACTCTCATAAAGGAGCAACCACTTATGCAGACACTTACGCAGAGGGGAAGAATCAACCCGACACTTGTCGATGGTGATATCCACTTTGATTTCTATTTTTATGCTATGCTTGATCTTGTTAATTTGTTTTGATGTCTACTTTGATTTCTATTTTTATGCTATGCTTGATCTTGTCAATTTGTTTTAACTTTAAGGTTTAGTTCTATTGATATGTTATTGTGAGGGATTAATTCTTCAAGTTATACAAAGATCCTCATAGTTTGTTGCATCTTAAAAGGTAAGAGATGGTGTCAAAGTTACCAAAGCTTGAGGTCCCTATTAGATATGAATGCAAGGGGTTCAAAGACCATGACAGTTTGTTACATCTCAAAAGGCAAGAGATGGTGTCAAAGTTACCAAAGCTTGATGTCACTGTTAGATATGAATGTAAGGGGTTCATTTTGGGTAAGATGCAACGAGCATCAATCCCAAATATGGATCTACGTAGTGATGTATGTGGTCCTATATGAATACACCATCAATCGGGGGTATTTTGACTTTTGTTGATGACTACTCCAGGTAAACCTAGTAGTATCCATTGAAAGCAAAGTAAGAGGTTTTTACGTGCTTTAGACTTTGTCTTTATGGGTTAAAAATGTGTCTACATGTAAAGTTGGCACCCTTCATATAGATCGTTGAGGGGGGAGTATCTGTCAAAGGAGTTTCATGAATATATGGTTGAAAGAGGCATAAAACAACACATGAAGGTTCTCATCATGCATATATTCTTTTGTGGAACATGCTCTAATTACTAGTATATGTAATAAAGATGAACATGTTTCCTTTAAGGAAGCACAGTAAAGTGATCATTGGATGCAGGGCCATAATTTATCCTCAAAATGACACTTGGTATTTGGTAGATTGGCCTTATTGGTAAAAAGGAAATTGCCAAAGTGAGTTTATAAGCTTACATGTAAATTTGATGGTAACGTTGACCACTCTACCAGGTAAGGCTTGTTGCAAGGGTTATGCTCAAGGGAATAGATTATGATGAGATCATCTTGTATGACTACAATCAGGTGTATTATTGCATTGGTAATGCATCATGGTTAAAATATACATGAGTTGGACAATAAGATTGCCTTCTTAAATGGTGATTTACATGAGAAGGTTTATGTATCTCAACGTTGTGGTTTTGCTAAGAAGAGCAATCTAAAGTATGCAGGTTAAGAAGATCTTTATATGGCCTTAATCAGGCTCCTAGAGCATGGTATGAGAAGATAAACTCATACTTGGTTACAAATGGTTTTGCAATAGTCCAACTGAGAGTACCCTCTATGTTAAGAGGAGTAAAGGTTTATACGTTGATGACTTGTTGCTCCCACAGGCCCTAATGAGGAGAAGATTTCGGCCTTCGAGGTTAAATTACATGTGTCATTTAAGATGACAAATTTGGGCTCATTGCATTATTATTTGGGCATATAGTTTAAGCATTGTGATGTTGCTATTAAAGTACATACGGAGACTGCTTACACATTTGGTCTTGAAAAGTATAAGCATGTTGCTACACTAGTAGAGACAACTACTAGGTTCACTCTCCAAGATATGCAAGCGAACCATTTGATGCATTACTTTATCTATCTATGCAATACGAGGCCATGTTAAACCCATTTTGGATTAACAAGTATGCTTCTCCAATTGAGAACATTAATAAGTGTCATGAAAAGACACTATAAAAGTTGTACATTATGAGATATTGGCCACCTAAGGCCTAGTTAAGTAAGTTTTGGGTGCCCAAGTGTGAATAAGGACCAAATGTATATAAAAGTTGTACATTATGAGATATTGGCCACCTAAGGCCTAGTTAAGTAAGTTTTGGGTGCCCAAGTGTGAATAAGGGCCAAATGTATATAAGGCATTTTCTCTAATGAAAAGACACAATCCCCCTTTGTGCTATTAAGAACTCTTTCTTGTGTCTTGAGAGAGATTGAGAGAGAGAGCATTCTAGCATTTGTGCATTTTCTATGCTTGTATGATTCATGCTTGTGTGGGAGAGTGATTGCCTTATGTGACGGTGTGAGCGACTCTACGGTGACAGCGTGGAGGTGGAGCTTGGAGGTTTGGAGCTTAACAAGTGAGCTTGGAGGCCTCAAGGGACTCAAGTTCAAAGCATTGGTAAGTGCCCTACGATAGTTGTGTTCTATTACTATTCCTTTAGGTGAATGTATTGAGTTCTCTCTTGGAGGTGTGGTAGCCCATAACATTTTTGGCGCCGCTGCCGGGGAAACACCTGTGTTTCTTCCTTCCTCTTAGAGTTTCAACTCCCAATGCATAAGATTGATGATTGCCTTTGCATTCTGGTAATGCATTGTGTAGGAAATGTGTCACGTAGGCTGTAACGCCTGTGGGTGACCGACGGCAGACCGGATGGCCATGTCCGGGGTTCAGTGGGAGAGGATGCCCATGCGGAGTCATGGGTGGCTAGGCTAGTGTGGACGCCTCCATCTCTCTCCCTTTAGCCATTACAAGCACTTATGTCACATAACTTCCTAGATTGGAGAAGAAAAAAGAGGGAACTGGTGGTTCTCTTTATCATCCTTTGCTAGATTGGATTCACATAACTAATGTTGCACCCCATTTTCTAGATTTGGATTCACATAACTAATATCATATAACTTCCTAGGTTGGAGAAGAAAGAAGAGGGAAGAGGTGGTTCTCTTATATCATCCTTTGCTAGATTGGATTCAGATAATTAGTTTCGCAGCCCATTCCCTTATGGAAATAAACGATTCAACTTTTAATTTAATTATCCTTGTGATAGATGCCCGCCTGCGACACCAGCGACTTTTATGACGCTGATGGACAGTGTTTTACGTCCATACTTAGGAAAATTCGTAGTAGTTTTCCTAGATGAGATTCTTGTGTACAACAAAACGCGTAAAGAACACTTGGCACATTTGCGATTAGTGTTCCAGTTATTGCGACAACACAAGCTATTTGCGAAGGAGAGCAAATGTGAATTTTTTGAAAGAGAAATTCACTATTTGGACCACATTATATCCGCCCATGGTACGCGGATGGAACTTGAGAAAGTGGAAGCAATTCTCAAGTGGCTAGCCCCAAAAAATCTCGAAGAACTGTAGATTTTTCTTGGCATGTCGGGGTTTTACCGACAGTATGTAAAGGACTACGCGAAGATCGTAGTCCCGTTAACGGATCAATTGCCCACAAAAACAAAGAATATATGTTGGGAGGGAGACCAACAAAAGAAGCTTCGAAAAACTTAAGGTAGCTACCATAACAGCTGCACCTGTTTTGACTATAGTTGACCCTACTGAGCCGTTTGTCTTGGAGACAGACGTTAGTGGTGAGGCCATTGGAGCCGTGCTTTTGCAAAGGGGACGCCCTGTTGCATTTGATAGTAGCAAAAATTAGATAGGGCTCAGCGTAACTACTCGACTTACGAGCGGGAGTTACTGGCCATCGTACATGCACTTAAAAAGTGGAGACACTATTTATATGGTGCCACTTTTGAAGTACGTACGGATCACGAAAGCCTGATATGGCTTTCGAGTCAAAACAAGTGGAAAGGTCGGAAAGCTCGGTGGGCGGAGCTCCTACAGGAGTTTGACCTTCAGATTCGCTACCAAAGGGGTAAATATAATGTTGTAGCAGATGCGCTTAGCCGCATGCCACAAATTAATGAGTTAAGCTTTACGGTTTTCAAGAATGAGTTCTTGGAATCACTTCGTGGCTTGTGTGAGCATGATCCTGTCTTTACACAGGTCTGGCCCGCTTTACGCGTACGCACTTTGTCACAGCCGTGCCCACCTTCCTCGCTGGCACGTAATGCTAGTCCGGAGAGACTGGCCGTAGCTGCGGCGAATAGCGAGGCGAGAGTTAGTCCAGAGAGGCTAGCCGAGTCTTCGGGGTATAGTTTTGAGCCGGAGAGCTCAAACGTAGGCCCTTCATCACCTTTGTTTTTCGACACGGTTTCAAAGGATGATGCTAAACTTCGTCGGGGGGAGAAGTATGCTAACTACTACATTGACGACGGGTACTTACTCTACAAGGGTAGGGTGTGTGTACCAACTATTGGTGACTTTCGAGCATGTATTCTTAGAGAAAGTCATGATAGTCCAAGTGCTGGTCATCCCGGGATACAAAAGACCTATGCACTAGTCAAACGACAATTTTATTGGCCTAGTTTGTTCAAGGACGTCCAGACTTATGTGCTGCAATGCAATAAGTGTCAGGTCAATAAGCATGAAAGGCTAAAGGTTGGGGGCTTGCTCCATCCTTTAAGCATTCCTCAAGAAAAATGGAAAAGTATTTCCATGGATTTCATCACCGGTTTACCCACGACAAGTCGAGGGAATGACTCGGTCTAGGTGGTGGTGGATAGGTTAACCAAGATGGCAAAGTTTATTGCCATGAAGAAAACTGTTAAAATTCCAAAGTTGGCAAAACTCTTTATTGAACATCTCTACAAGCTATATGGCCTGCCTCGCAGATATAGTGTCGGATAAAGATAGAAAGTTCAACAGTCATTTTTGGAGGGAAGTCTTCAAAAAGTTGGATACTACTCTGAGTATGAGTACGGCAGATCATCCGGAGTCTGATGGTCAAACTGAAAGAGTTAACCAAATTCTAGAGGATATGTTGCATTCTTATGTTAGTAAGAAGCAATCTAATTGGGAAGAGTACTTGCCCTTATTAGAGTTTGCCTATAATAGCTCCAAACACTAGATTTACACCATTCATGTTAATGTATGGATTCCAGCCGAGATCTCCGATGGCTGTAGGCCTAGAAAAGGAGAAGATTCAATCTGTCAAGGATTTCCTTGAAGATATGAATGATATGCTCAGAGCCACATGTGCGAGCATTTGTAGCGCTCACGATCGCGCTAAAACTTATGCGGATAAAGGACGTAGAAAGGTGACCTTTGCAAAAGGTGACTTTGTATTCCTCAAGGTTCCTGCGCAGTCAGAAACCATGAAAATGGAAAAGTGTGATAAACTTCTCCGAGATATTTTTGTCCTTTTAAAATCCTTAAGAAGATTGGGGACGTAGCATATAAACTTGAGTTACCGGAGAGTTCTCAAGTCCATCCTGTCTTCCATGTCAGTAAACTGAAGAAATCAGTTCACGGGTTAGAGAACGCAGTTTCTCCAGAGATTTTGGTGGACTTGATAGAGCCACCAAAGATACCACATGAACCTGAAAAGATTCTAGAGTATTGTGACAGACAAACCTGACATAAAGTGTACCAGGAGGTACTTGTTCAACCCTAGTTTGTTTTCGAGGACGAAAACTCTTCTTAAGGGGGGGGGTAATGTCACGTAGGCTGTAACGCCTGTGATGACCGACAACAGACCGGATGGCCATGTCCGGGGTTCAGTGGGAGAGGACGCCCATGCGGAGTCATGGACGGCCAGGCTAGTGTGGACGGCAGGCCACACACTATATAGCCTGGTGGGGGATGAGGAGCAATCCTCATTCTTCCTCTATGGCTGGGTGGTGAGCCAGAGGCCGTCCCCTCCTGTGGTAATGCTCGTAGCGGCGTTACGGATATCTAACAAAATGAATGGATAAGATTTGTGTGGAAGTGAAAAATTGTGAGAAATTGGTTGTGTTGTTGTGTATGTGTGTGGTGGAGTGGTCTTAGAATAGAGCTTCACTATTTTTTCTAGTTAATTTTGATATTTGCATCACTAGAATCATTAACGTGAACGAGCACGTTGGTGTTCTCTTTTTCTTCTTTTCCAAAAATTCACAAAAATTGAAAAAATAAGGGACAATTGACTGTGCCTTGAATTGTATTTCACTCCTTAGACGTGGCACAATCATTTTGGGAACTGTTGGATAAGTATTTTGCACCTAGAATCACATTAGTTGACGCGGGAAGTTTCCATGTGAAACTACAAGAAATTTTTTATGTCGTAAACCGTTTTCTACAACTTCACATCGTGAACCACTCACGACATTAGTGCCATGATTAACACCGTAATTCACAGGATTACCTTGCCAAAAATAGGTAACCCTATCCTGATACATCTGATGCCACGAAGTCTAACAAAATTAAGAATCCTGAAAGTGCAAAAAATCGTTTATGACGTGAACTTTTTCAAAACTCTTCACGGCGTTAACCAATTCGTTCTCACGACATAAACCATGTTAGAAACTTTCACGACGTGAACCATTTTTTGTTCACGACGTGAACCCATTATTTTTCACGACGTGAAACCTTATCTCTTCATGGCGTGAACGTTTTCTTGCAATCTCATGGCCTCAAAAACAAGTCGACAGGTTTTGATCAAAACTTGATTGGGACATCAAAGTAGCTTATCAAATCATACATACATGCACTTAAGATCTGGAAAACTTATCGGAGATGATCTTACACTTGACGATAGTGCATCAAATCACCCAGGATATTCCTATAAAAAAAGTGTGGGTTTAGGCCACTCAATAAGCACTCAATTGAGTGTCTTAAGGAATCTGACCACCGGTGAAGCTAGTAGTGAAGAGTCCATGGAAGAAGGGCTGAGGTACTCTAGGATTGGGGAAGAGGAGAAACCACCCTCTCCAACCAGATCGAGTGGTATCATTGATATCGCCGCTCAGGGATTTTTTGGTCTCTAAACCAGTCACATGAGACGAAGAAGCGTAATCTGTGGGCATGGGCCCATCAACCAACACTGGACTTGGTCCAAAAGGCAAGAAGTGCCCATCCAAACGTCAAATTCAAGGGTGTCAAATACCAACACCCCCCGAATGAGATGGGACATGGAAAGTGCTGCCAAGACAAGTCAAGTATTCTTTCGGTTCTCAGAGGAAGTAGAGTTAGATCTAAAAAGGATCGAGGTGGAATGACAGCTCTATGAGAGTTGAGCTTAAGGAAACAAGAGCTCAATACTCGAAGGGTGAGAGCTGAACAAAAGGAGATAGGAGGTTTAAACCTACTCCAATCACAGGGTAAGGAGCCAAAGGTAGTCGTGGTGGAAAGAAGTGAGGGAGAAATTCCAAACTTAGAACCCATAAATGAAGAGCCCGGAGTTGAGGAAAGGTTTGTAACCCTAGAAGAAGAGGATAATCTAGCAAGAGCGGTGGGTGAAGTGGAGGACCATCTGTACACCAAAAAGTTTCCTACATGATAGAACCAAAGGCGTACATAGGCAACTAATGTGATGAGCCACTCCAAGGTATAGTGGCAAGACCATCCCATAGACCAAAGATACCTAGAAGAGCCAATACAGGAAGAGAATGAGGTCTAGATAGGGGGAGAAATTCCTCAAAGACCAAGGGTGGATCCAACCATTGATCTTAATGCAGCCACATGGACAGATCTGTTGAATATGGCTGTAGAAATGGGCCGAGGAATGGTCAGGGAATTAGGCATTGCTCTAGAATCCCGACCCTCCCAGATGAAGCCACACATTATTTCCTCAGCACACTAGAGATAAAGAGGGAGAGAGAGATGTATTCTAGAATACAACAGGTTGTTTTTCTCCAAAGATGTGTTTTGTAATTGAATTTCAACAAATGACTTTCTAGAGCTGTGTACTCTAGAATATAACTCACAAGAAGCTTCACAACACAATACAGAGATATAAAAGAGAGGAGAAGGCACTAAGAGATGAATAGATCAAACCCAAAACAATTAGGACCCTTTTTATTACCAAAGTACTTACAGAACCTCTTTCTTGAACACAATTTGAGAAAAATTTATCCCCAAAATCTATCTTCTGTTACGTTGCTCTGATGGAGATTCTCATCACTCCATTGGCTTCAAAAGGGAGTAAAACCCGAGGACACCTGATCCAAATACTCCTGGGTCGCTCCTCCTCCATTTCTTATGTTAGAACTAGAGTTTGCTGTTTTTTAGTCGTGCACGCGCGACGCGAACTCGAGAGCTTTTGTTTTCTTTGCATGTCTTCTAAAATTAGATAAAAAGCAAATCCTTTTTGCATGAAGGTCTATTCTAATGGTTTACATTGAATTTGGGTTATTGTAGAACACAACTTGCCGAAGCCATGTATTCTGGAATATAACTCAAGTGTAGAGAGAAGTTGTATTCCAGAATACAACTTGATAAAGCTGTGTATTCTGGAATACAACTCAAGTGTAAAAAGAAGTTGTATTCCAGAATATAGCTTATTGAAGCTCTGTATTCTAGAATACAACTTAAGTGTAGAGAGAAGTTGTATTCAAGTATACAGCTTGTTGAAGCTGTGTATTCTGGAATGCAACTCAAGTGCACAGAGAGAAGTTGTATTCTAGAATATAGCTTGTTGAAGCTGTGTATTCTGGAATACAATCTCAAGTATAGAGAAAAATTGTTATTTTGAATACAACTTGTTAAAGCTTCATATTCTGGAATACAACTCAAGTGTTGAGAGAAGTTATATTTCAAAATACAATTTGTACAAGCAATGGATTCTGGAATACAACCTCAAAGTGCATAAGTGTTAAATTTTTAAAAATGTGACTTCAAGCTTTGTATTGTAGAATACAAAACAAGAAACATGGCAACTTATCGATTTTTGTGTTGTATTCCAGAATACAACACAAGAATTAGCTTTTTTTTAAATGAAGTCATTATAATTTTTAAAAATTATTGATTAAATCTTTATTTTATAAAATATTGTTTTTTCAATCTCTTTTTTTCTTAATTTACATATGAAATCTTCTTTTTGGTATTTTTGTGTATTTAAAAGACAAACAATTCTTTCAAAAAAAATATCTTTTTAAAAAAAGTCTATTTTTGAAATCACTTACCTCCTTAGATAATGTTTTTGTTTTAAATCCTAGCCATAATTTCCTCGTAGCAAACTTTGAACCAAATGACAATGAAAGAAAAATTCAAAATTGTAGCAAATAACAAAGTAATCAAGAAAATGCATACCTTACAGAATTAAACTCATGAAAAATGCTCCAAAGTCAAAAAAACGCTCTTGTGGCTCTCTTAGCGCGGCAGACCCTTGGAATGTGTGTCTAAAAAGGACTTCCTCTCATCTTTTACGTCCCATTTTTTATAATAATTAATATTTAAATTAATATTATTATTTTTGAATCCAACCATTAAAAGTAAGTTATTTGGATTTGAGATTACACTCCACTTTGTAGCTTAGACCATTGTTTTTTAGAGAAACTTAGAGGTTTGAAGTTCCTAATCATGGCAAGGCAACAAAATTCTCTCTCAAGCTCGTTTTGCTCTTTTCAAGTGACTGTATCCGTAATCACTCCTAAAAGTCTGAGCCAATCTATCAGTGATGATGATGTTACAAGCCCACTATTTGCTAATTTATCAAATTTTGATACCGATGTTTCAATTTTTCCATCATTAGTTCAGCCTATTCATGTGTGGAGACAACCGCTCCCTTGAGAAGAAAAGACAAGTTTTTGCATCGCAATGCATTGAGAGAGGCATGTAGGGTGTATTGTTGTAAAAAAAATTGCTTGAGGACACGGATTCAGAAAAATTAAGAAGGAACGTGAAAACTTCTTTGCTTTAAAACGTGCTCAACAGAATACAGCATCACATGGTTTTTTATCAAGGTCTGGAGAGAAGATAAAATATACAGTTTTCGGCACAATTGTGTGTCGAAAGTGTTTTCTTCAAGTGTTTTGTTTTAGCAATGAGCAGATACAAAAGATCTTAAAGCGGTTGCAACGGGTGGAAGAAGATTCACAGTACTCATTTAGTACACGACGTGACACTCCTCAGCTGTGTTTTCTCAAGAGCTGGATGGAACGATTTGTCACTTACAATGGTGAGCGCATGCCAAATTCAAAATTCACCCATTTGCCTGATAATTTTACAAAGGGAGAAGTTTACAACCTCTACGTGGAAACGTTGAAAGGAAGGAACATGTCATTTCTTTCATTAACTTCATTTCTTAGAGTTTAGAGACAATATTTTGCTGATGTGAAAATTCCCAAGAAAACTAGAATGGGGGTTTGTCAAATTTGTGCAGAGCTCAAAGCCAAAAGAGATGTTGCAAAGACATTTGAAGAAAAAGGTATGTTTGATTTGTGTTTTTTGTACGTTTTAATTTATGAATGAGAATTCCAAGTGGTATAATTTAAACGAGCTTTACATTGTTTTGAGTTTTCAGGTTCTATTCTACAAGCACTTAAAGCTCATTCGAGAACAACAAAGTACAGAGCATCAAAAGCTAGCAAAGCATCGAAAGAAGTGCCTTGAGCAGAAAGAAATGTATTTAGGATTAGTCATAGATGGAATGGAACAAAAGAAGACGTTGATACCCCATTTTATGCATGCTCTAAAGAATTTGAAGGAAGAGAATTTCATACAACTACACGTTGTTGGAGCCCTCATCTTTAACGGCATCATGACGTCGAAAGTTTTTATGAACTTTCCAAATTTACACAACGACCCTAACTTGACCATCACCATAATTCAAAAAATAGTAAGTGAATGGCAAGGAGAATTACATGGCACACTTTATGTGTAGCTAGATAATACAGCAAGGGAAAACAAAAATCAAATAGTGCTTGCTTATTTGAGTATGTTGGTGCAACAAAAAGTTTTCAAAAAGGTCAAACTTGGATTTTTGTTGGTGGGTCACACTCATGATCAAATCGATCAGATGTTTAGCAAGTTTTTAGTCAAACTTGCTAAAAGAAAAGTGCATTTGACCTTCCAGAGGTGTGCACAATTCTTAAAGAAGCTTATGATCCTACCCCAGAATTCATGTTTTGAAAGGCACCTATGATTTTAGAGAGTTTGCAATAGGTGGAGATTTTGCAAGCCCTACATTCGCTCAGCTTAATGACCATAGTTTCCAACATCAATTCAAAATAAAAGAAAAAGAAGTTGAAACACATTTGTGGTGTAAGAAGTACTCTAACTCAGAGGCATGGCATCCTCAGGATGGTTTGAAGTTTTTACTCAGTGTCCCAGAACGACAAATTCTTCAAGCAGCAAAAATGCTTTTGGCATCAAGCATTGAAGCAGCAAAAGCTCAAAAAGAAAAGCGAGCCATCAATTATCAGCAATGTTTGATAGAAATTAAAGAGACCATAAAGTCAGCACATGTGTATTTTCCAACTTGCTCACTTGGATAGTGGAATACATTTTTTCATGAGCAAGAAATCTTGATTGAGGAAGTTCAAAGCAATTCAAGATCACTGATGAATCTGGAGCCCTTTCTTTGTAGGGTACAAGAACTTGAAGACCGTGATGATAATATCCAAATGCCAAATCAACAAACAGAATTGCCTGAAGAATTGCAAACATTGGTGCATGGGGAGACTCACGAAGCGTATGTTGGTGCTAGAAGGACTAGTCAACAACGGCTGCAAGAGAAGGAAATGTGGGAAGGAAATATTGAGGAGCTTACTGTAGGTGCAATGATTGCAGTGTTAGCAACAAATGACGAAAGCAGATGTCCTTTTTGGTTGGCAAAGGTACTTAAAATCCTTGAGGAAAATGGAAAAGTAAGCTCAATTGAGCTCCACTGGTACAAGGTCAATGGAGATGATGCATTATCAGGAAAATATTATCCAGAGATGATTCGAGTAAATAAAAAGGGAAAGAAAGCAATAAACCTTATACTCAGTCAACTCTTTATCTTATGTGAGCATTTACTCATTTTTGGGTATTTTCTTTTATTCTTTTGATTTTCTACCCATATTTTCTAATAAATTTAATAATGCTCAAAATTTCACTTTTGATAAATACTCATAATTTGAATCATGCCAAAAATTTCTCTTTTACCATTTAATTTCTTGGATCTCAATTATCATGGAAATTCCTCTTTTTGCATAAAATAAATTTACCAAAAATTCATCTTTTTTTATTTAATTTCTTGAACCTCAAATATCATGGAAATTCCTATTTTTACATAAAAATAAAATTACCAAAAATTACTCTTTTACCATTTAAATACTTGATTCTCAAATATCATGAAAATTTCTCTTTTTGCATAAAATTAATTTTACCAAAAATTACTCTTTTCTCTTAATCAATTAATTAAGCATAATTATAAAAAATATATTTCTCATGAATATGATAAAAATCATTCTTTTTGCATAGGATGTCCAATCCTAGAATATGGTAAGAAGTCCTCTTTTAGCATTATGCATAAAAATAAGATATGTGTTAATTTCTAAATTTTTTGCCATAGCTTCGCTGCTATTACAGATAATTTTTAATTTTTCTAGAAAAGAATAAGATTTTGTAATACAATTATAATAGAAGAACTATCCTTAAACTTAAATCCAAATTATGGAATTAAATCATAAACTTACCATAATTTTATTACAAAAAACATAAAAATACTATTTTCTTAACCTCTAGCTTAACAAGCTTAGAGTTTGGTTTTGAATTAAGAATTTATCAATGAGAAGCATTCTTTTTCTAAAGAATTAGCCATAAGAATGACTATTCTTTTGGGAGAGAGAGATATACATAAAAAAGCATTCATAATATGCATAAAGATTAACTTTATTGTGATTAATCATTAAAGTTCTTAGAGAAAGCTTGATTTGCATTAAAAACAACTAATTAGAAACTTCTCAAGCTTGAGAGGGATTGAGAAGTGAAATCATTTGAGAATATTAACAAAAACCATGAAATTTCTTCTTACCTCTAGGTTTGGCTTGCTTCTTTATCTAGAAGTGAAGCCCCCAACCAATCAATTGGTTTAGTGAGTTGAGAAGAAAGCTCCAAGAGTTGTTGAAGAGAGAGAGAAGCTTCCACCTCTCCAAAAGTAGAGGATTTTTAAGGGATAATAAAAAATATCATTATTTTAATGTAATACTAGCATGGTATAGTTCACAGATTTTTACAAAAGAATAAGGATCTATTTATAGGTGAGGGAGGCCACTAACCAAGTCCAACTGGGTTCTAGAAATTTTTAGGTTCAGTTTGACTCAATTTGGATAAGATTTGGACCAGTTTGGCTCCCTTTTTGATTTAGTTTGATCCAGGAAAGAGGAGAGATAAAAATATCACAATTTTTTTGAATTAAAAACCCTTTCACATGTGTGAAATAGGCACCTACCTCAAGAGTCCCCCTCTCCTTATCAAGGTGTCAAAAATGCATCATTATTCTAAAATATCTCCTTTTTTTAGTAATATCTCTTAATTTTTTAACTAATAAACCTTGTACTCAGTCAACTCTTCATCTTATGTGAGCATTTACTCATTTTTGGATATTTTTTTTTATTCTTTGGATTTATCTCATTCCAACACTTGGATTAATCCTATAGGAATCTTAATTAGACCATAATCTAAATTTTTTTAAAAATGTAGACCCTTAGGCTAAGGTCCCTTATACCATTTTCAATTAATTCCTAATGCACATTGGAAAGTTTATTTTGAACTTTTGTTTCAGGGGAATCCATTTTAGACACTAGGAGGATTTTATATCCAAAGATATCTTAATTTTGGATTATCTCTCTCTAGGCCAAAATAGGATAAAACAAGATCTTTCTTCTATTTCAGAGAGGGGAATAATTACAAGAACAGAAGGGGAGGTTCTTACACCTTTACACCTCAAAAGCTGGAGGGAGGATTGTTGGAATTAGGGTTGTAGGAAAGCACACAAAGCTTGGAGAAGAAGAAGCAAGAATGCACACAACACAAGTGTATTAGATTGTGTCAATGTACAAAGATAAGTTAGCCCTAGAATGATGGGCGTATATACAAGCCGGGGAAAAAAAGCTTCTAAAGAGGAAAAAAGTGTCCCAGCGGTCCTAACTGTGTTCACACACATCAGTGCCTATATATATGGTAACAAATCTCCCCTGGGAGTGATGGTGTGAACGAGAGCTGGCACTTATGTATAGGGAAGTGCCATGCCCGAAGTAGATCAGTCCACAAAGGGGATCAAGCCCAAAGCTTTGCGGAAAGCTTCAAACTTCTCACGAGGAAGCACCTTTGTGAAAAGATCGGCGAGGTTGTCCTGTGTTGGCACATAGGCCAAGCTGATCTCTCCTACTGAGAGTCTCTCCCTGACATAGTGATAATGCACCTCAATGTGCTTTGTGCGAGCATGAAAAACTGGGTTTCTTGCAACTGCCAATGCGCTCTGAGTGTCAGTGTAGATAGAGGTGGCAGACTCCTGTCCAACACCCAAGTCAGCCCATAAGCCGTCTGAGCCACACACACTCAACCGTAGCTGTGAAAGCTGCTCTGTACACAGTAGGTTGCTTCTTGCTCAACCAAGATATGCATGAGCTACCGAGCATGAAACAAAAACCACTTATGGACACTCTTGTGTCATAGCAACCAGCCCAATCTGAGTTTGAAAAAGCATGCAAATCTGGCGGCAACGATCCCCCCTTGGGATAAAACAACCCAAGATGTATGGTGCCACTCAAGTAGCGAAAGATGCGTTTAACTGCCTTCCAATGCTAAGACCCTGGGCTATGCATAAACCTGCTCACCTGTGAGACTACAAACTGAATATCCGGCCTCGTAATGCATACATAAATGAGGCAGCCAACAGCTGTCTGATAGAGTGTGACATCAAAGTGATCTCCAGCATCATGAAGACAACTTCAAACCTGTCTCCATTGGAGTAGCAACAATAGGTTTGCAGTCTTCAAGGCCAAATCTCTGCAACAATGTCTCAATATACTTTGTCTGACACAAAGCAATACCTCCATCACACTGCTTAAATTGTATCCCCAAATAATGATACAAATGCCCCAAATCTGACATCTCAAAAGAGGCATTCAAATCAGCCTTAAAATCAGCAATATGACTCTCATTTGGTCCTGTGAGCAGCATGTCATCGACATAGAGAGCAATGATTAGATGTACATCATCCACACGTTTAACATACAAAGTGCTTTTTGTTGGACTATTCTGAAAACCATGTGCAGTCAAATATGCATGTATCTTTTCATACCAAGCTCGTGGAGCTTGCTTTAAACCATACAAAGCCTTTTTTAATTTACACACTTTGTTTTCCTGCCCTCTTTGAACAAAACCACGAGGCTGCGATACATACACCTCCTCATGCAAATCTCCATTCAAGAACGCAGTCTTTATGTCCAACTGATGTACATTCCAACCATTATGAGCTGCCAATGCACAAATGCTATGAATGGTAGTCATACGACAAGTGGGAGCAAAGGTCTCATCAAAATCAATCCCCTTTTCTTGAGCATAACCCTTTGCAACAACAAGTCTAGCCTTATAGCGATCAACACTGCCATCTGGCTTTCGTTTCAACTTAAAAACCCACTTACATCCAATGGCCTTTTTACCAATAGGCAAATCACACAAAGACCATGTACCATTCTTCATTATAGCATCATATTCACTTTGCATTGCAGTCAACCAATTTTCTGATTTTTGTGCCTCATCAAATGAAAGAGGTTCTTCCTCTTCACACATACTAGACACAGCCAAAGCATAACAATCTGATGCATAAGAGGCATGCTGAAAACCTGAACGAGTACGACTAGTCATAGGTGCATCAATTTTACTATCACGTAAGGTTTGCACCAGCTATTTAGGCATACCTCTAGCCTACTCATTTTCAGTCCTATCCTCATGAATTACATCCTGTAAATCTGCATCAGAAATAGGCTGATCTATGATGTCGTTTGAAATCTCCATAGGCTGAATATTTGCCTCATTAGGACTTACATTTGAATTCCCACCTGTAAACAGAGGAAACAACTTATCAAATACATCCCGTGAGCTCACACCTGTCTCTTTGGTACATGATAACAAAGGCTGCACAGCATCTTCCACAAAAACAACATCTCGACTAATCAAGATACGCTTTGACTGCGGATGATACAATCTGTAACCCTTGCTCTCAGCACTGTAATCAACAAAAATGCATTTGACAACCTTATCATCCAATTTTCTGTGTTGTTGCACAGGCACTAAAGAATAGGCCAAGCAACCAAAGACATGCAAGTGACCAATAGAAGGCTTCCTGCCATGCCAAGCTTCGTATGGAGTAATAGACTGTAAGACCTTAGTGGGACACCTATTGAGTACATATGCAGCACACATGACAGTCTCAAGCCAAAACGCATGTGGCAAAGCTTGACTCTTGACCATTCATCGTGCCATCTCCATAAGTGAGCGATGGAGCCTGAGAGGGCGACAGGCCGGCTTGAGTCCTCGCTAGCGGGGCGGTCGACGATGAGGTGTATGGTCCCGTAGGGTTTTGCCCAGCATGTAGAGGCTGGAAGGCCGAATTCTAGATCATCAGCAGTATAAGGATAAGAGAGCCGATTTGGCTTGTATGGAATTGATTCATGTATAAACTTTTTATATATATATCTTGTCTTTGGCATGATTGTATTTTGTAAAAAGGTTGTTTTAACAAACCTTGTGAAAAAGGACCTTAATTAAGAAACATGTTTATTTATGTCAAACAGTGTGGTAGGATTAATTAGAAAACAAATTGATGCGTGAGTTGGATGGAAAGTGGGAGGATGGAATGCCTCGACGGCACTATCCTATGGATGGGTGGACCCGATTAGTCGAGTAGCTTTCCAACAGATTAAGTAAAAGCCCTACGCTAGATAAATAGGTTCTTGGGCAACTCTATTCTAGAAGACTAGGCCAGCGACTGTGCCTTGCATAGATGAGAAAAAAAGCATTGCCTCTAGAAATCAAGTCTCGTAGTTACCCAATTTATGATCAATTACCCTATGGGTGATTTGATGTTTAGAAGATCACGCTCCCCCTGCAGGATAGAACTACGTCTTACCTATGAATCGTATCCTTGAATCTCTACATGGTCAAGGTGTCGATGAATAAGAAATTTTCTCCAAGTTAAGACTTAGTGGACTATCTTAAGTGTTTTTCTCATTTTAGCAGGGGAGAACCTTACACCCACTATCTTTCTATACATAGTGGCATTCTCCAAAATCTCTCCTGTGTTTGCACTAAGCTTGCCATTTTGATCCAATGGTATAGAAATGGTCTTACAGCTGGCCATTACATATTTGGACATATCTAATAATGCATACTGTCTCCATGTGATAGCCATATACCCTTAGCCATATCATATTTGGACAACATGTCTAATGCATATTGTCTCTGTGTGATAGCCATATGCCCTCAGGTATATGGCATCCTGATGACCTCAATGCCAAGAAATTATCTCAGCTCACTCAAGTCCATGTCAAACTTCTTCCTGATGACCTCAATGCCCAGAAAGTATCTCAACTCACCCAAGTCCTGCATTCTCAACTTTCTTTTCATTGTCACCCCCCCAACAATCAATTCATCCACATAGATGGTAATGACCACATCCCCTTATCACTCTTTTGTACATAGAGTGAGCAATAAGATGAGCCATGTCATCCCCCATCTCTACATAACTTGGTTTTTCCAAATTTTTGACATCTCTAAACCACTCACTATGAAGACAAGTCATGTCGTTAGAGGCTCCCAAATCCACATACCATACATCATCATAGCTTTTGGATACATGTATTGTCACTAAATTTAACATGTGCTATGCATAACAAACAACTGCTCACATCTATCTTTAGCTTGCTTGCGTGAATTTGGCCAAAAATATGCAGTACAAAGTACTATGCACCATACAAGCACCTCCACACTTGCGAAGATAGCTCCTCAATCGGAGATGCGTAGCTCCCAGAGCTACCCAAGAGGTGTCATGCCTAAACAAGGAAGGAAAGAGATGATGATGCTCATACCCGCATACCACTTCCTTTGCCTTCGTAGCTTCCTTTGCTTGCCACTCAGCTCCTTAGCTTGAACTAAGCTTTTATACCATGAAAAGATTGGGAAGGAGAGAGTGCTTGAGCTCTTGCAAGCACACACTCACACAATAATGGATAACATACACACAAAGATGGAAGGCTGAAATCTTCTTCTTTTTCTTACTCCCAAAAGAAGGCTACAAAAGATAAATAAAAACCCAACATAAGTACTATAGTACTATGTACAAGCGGTCTATAATGTGAACATGATAAATAAGTGAGCTTATAAGATAAGTATGCCATAACTAGGTTAAATAGCTATACAATCACTTCTGAAGATCCATCATGTCAGCTACCAAATATACCAGTGTGTAAATGTGGAATGGTCACCCAAGTGCATTGTGAATGTTAGCTCGTTGAGGTTGACATCTCAAAATTTACCACCTTATCATCCAGCTTATTGTGTTGTTTCTTAGGCACAAAAAAGAATCAACAAGTCAACTAAAAACACACAAATGAGCCACGAAGAGCTTTTTGCCATTCCAAGCTTCATAAGGGGTAATTATCTACAAGGCATTGGTGGGGAATCTATTTAGCACATAAGTGGCATACATAACTACCTCCAACCAAAAAACACAAGGCAAATCCTAGCCTTTAACCATGCAACAATGTGCCCATCTCCATGAATGATATGTTCTTCCTCTTAGAAATACCATTTTGTTGAGATGTTTTATGCCTCTTTTAGCCATATATGCATGAAACTCTTTTGACGTATACTCCTTTGACATAAATGTGGAATGGTCACCCAAGCGCATTGTGAATGTTAGCTCGTGTTGAGCTTGACATCTCAACATTTACCACCTTATCATCTAGCTTATTGTGTTGCTTCTTAGGCACAAAAGAGCATCAACAAGTCAACCAAAAACATGCAAATGAGCCACGAAGAGCTTTTTGCCATTCCAAGCTTCGTAAGGGGTAATTATCTACAAGGCATTGGTGGAGAATCTATTTAGCATATAAGTGGCACACATAACTACCTCCAACCAAAAAACATGAGGCAAATCCTAGCCTTTAACCATGCAACAATGTGCCCATCTCCATGAACAATATGTTCTTCCTCTCAGGAATACCATTTCCTCTTTTAGCCATGTATGCATGAAACTCCTTTGACATAAATGTGGAATGGTCACCCAAGTGCATCGTGAATGTTAGCTCGTGTTGAGCTTGACATCTTAGCATTTACCACCTTATCATCCAACTTATTATGTTGTTCTTAGGTACAAAAGAGCATCAGCAAGTCAACCAAAAATAGGCAAATGAGTAACAGAGAGCTTTTTGCCATTCCAAGCTTCATAAGGGGTAATTATCTACAAGGCATTGGTGGGGTATCTATTTAACACATAAGTGACACACATAACTACCTCCAACCAAAAAACATGAGGCAAATCCTAGCCTTTAACCATGCAACAATATGCCCATCTCCATGAACGATATGTTCTTCCTCTCAAGCGTACCATTTTGTAAACATGTTTTATGTCTCTTTCAGCCATATATGCATGAAACTCCTTTGACATATACTCCCCACCTTGATTTGTACGAAGGGTGCCAACTTTACATGTAGATAATTTTCAACCATAGAAACAAAGAGTTTAGTCTAGAGCATTGAAAAACCTCGAACTTTGCCTAGAGCCTATTGATGTCTCCATCACTCTGGTCATGAGCTGTACACGTCATGAAGAAATTCAACCACTAGGCTTACCCTAGCAATGTAAATAGCTGAGCAAGTCTTTTTTAATGCCTAGCACAAACAAAACTTTTGAGCGTGATTATCCCACCATTTTTAGTAGTGAGAAATCTGACCACTAGGCTTGCCCTAACAATGGTAGCTGAGCAAGTTCTTTTTAATGTCTAGAACAAACAATACTTCTGAGAGTGATTATCCCACCATTTTAAGTGAGAACAACCGTACCAACTCCTTTCACACTAGATATGAGGAGTTGTTTGCACATGTGAATTTACCTTCTTGAGGAGAAGACTCAAGGGTGGAAATTGTTATAATCTCATATGTAGCAGAAGAGGGTGAGCACAAGAACTTTGAACTTCCATAACACTATGTTCACTCTGTGTGTGTGTGTGTGTGTGGGGTGTGTGTGAGAGAGAGCTATCCTTATCCAATTCCAATGTTGAATTACATAAAGGTTACACACTTAAAAATGTGTGCTACAATTTATACAAAGATTTAGGGTTCTTATCCCCAAATTCAAACATACTCACACACACTACATTGGTTACCCTTCACATGCTTTGCCAGGCACTGACACACACGTTACAATGTCCTACTTACATTGACAAAGAGGTTCAGACACCCCCTCTCAATGCCAACATGTGGCACACCATAATGAGCATTGCACACTCATCTCCAGTGCATACAAGACTACACTGCATGTATAGAGAACATGTGTAAAGACACAATACTTTATACATGGAGAAATTATCAAGGCCTCTCCTTGGGCCTATACCTCCATGCTTCAAGGCATGTCTTGATGAATTTTTGTCTTTGATGACAACTCTTTGTTGAAGATGCTTGATGTTGCTTTCTCCTCAATGTTTCTCTTGACATACTTCATGCATACATGCCATCTCAACATGCTTGCTACTTTGACTCTTCAGCCACCAAAGTCATAGCAAGGTGAGCACCCATGCTTACATAGCTTGCATATCTTTAACCACAAGAAACCCTTTACATGCTTCTTGCCTTCACACCTCCTTCAATGAATCATAAGGCTAGCAACACATCCTCCTTTGGCTTTGAGGGTTCTCCTCCTCTATTGGCAAAGAGGGCATGTCTCATTTACAAGACAATGAGATGTGATTCCATGAGAATAGGAGGGTCTTAACACTTGCCAAGACTCTTGCGCAAGGGCAGTGTCTGCTCCTTTACAACTAAGGCTTACATGCATAAATACATAGTGATGCTTGGAAGTATGAGGGTTACATGTTGCTCCATTCACATAAAAATTAGCCATCATTGTCCATGCCTTCAAGATTATACTGAGAGCTTCACACATAGTATTGAGGCTAAATGTCTCGCATGAGATACAAAAAGCTTATAGCAATGGTACATGACTAAGATGGGGCTTGAGAGGAGGAGTACATACAACCATCTTCTACATCAACGAAATTGTCAAGTTTATGAAATACCTTGCTTGAATGCTCTCTCTTTACTTGCTTGCTGCTTGTAGTGAAGATGCAGACCCACTTGTTGCTTGACAAGCTCTAGGCACTACACAACATTCTACTCATGCGTCACCTTGTAGTCTTTTCATCACAAGGCTTCACACAACGCATGCTAATCCCTTGCTTCAGGATTGCAAGCTGCTCCTCTGCTTGATGAAGTTGTGGCCTTTCACCTTCCTCACGCCTTGGTGGAGATGATTGTTGACCATGTGTTTTTTTGCACAGAATCCCTAGATGTGGACAGCCTACACCAATCAAGCTTTGAAGAGCTCCTCTCAACACAAAATCTCCTGTGGGGCTGACGCAACCTTTGTTGCCCACGTTGCAGCCTTCGAAGATGCAGATGAGGGGCGACGGAGCCCAGTCAGCCCTCTCACTCCTTCTCCACTCCAGCTAGCTCTAGCTCTCGCCCCACAACTTCCTGCACCAAACCTTCAGCAGCTTGCTCCACAGCTTGAGGTTGCTTAGTTCCACAACTTCAATCTCAGGTCCTCCTTGTGTTGGCTCTGGATACCATGTTATAATCTCAAATGTAGCGGAAAAGGGTAAGCTCGAACTTCCATAACACTATGTTCACTCAGTGTGTGGTGTGTGCGAGAGAGAGCTATCCTTATCCAACTCCAATGTTGAATTACATAAAGGTTACACAATTCCAAATGTGTGCTACAATTTATACAAAGATTTAGGGTTCTTATCCCCAAATTCAAACATACATTAGTTGCCCTTCACGTGCTTTGCCAGGCACTCACACACACATTACAATGTCCTGCTTACATAGACGGAGAGGTTCCGACAGAAATCCCTTTAATTCCTAGCACAAAAACAAGACTTCTGAGAGAGTGATTATCCTACCATTTTTAGTAGAGTGAGAACAACCTTACTCCTTTCACACTAGATATGAGGAGTTGTTTGCACATGTGACTTTGCCTCCTTTAAGGAGTAGACTCAAAGGATGAATCTTTGAGTGGACTGATTTGAGGGTGAGCTTTATTGCAACAATATAACCAAGTGAGAGTAATGATGATATGCTTCCTTCTTAGGCTCATCATCTTTGAACTCTAAAATTTAGCACCTTAACTGACTATAGGTCATGAAGAGTAAAACAATGTTGCATAAAGTAAGCATCATACCCTTTGTCATCACTAATGTAACCAGTGTTGAATGGATACACCATGACTAGGAAATATGAGGTCATGTGGGGTAAAATAATGTTGCACAAGCATTATGCCTTTTATCTCATCACTAATATATAAAATATACTCCTATGATCAACTTTTTAAATGTACTCTCTTCTCCATCAACCACCTCCTTTAAATGGCACAGATAACAAAAGGCACTTCTTAAATGTGCTCTCTTCTTAAATTTACTCTCTCCTTAAATGTGCTCCCTTATTTATCAACCACCTCCTTGGAATGGCAATAACAAATGTCGACAAATATTGCAATTTGTGACACCTCATAAACATGATAAAAAGTTGGAAACACATTACACAAAGAGTAAGTGAAAAAAATGGCCTAATTGGAGAAGTGTAACTCTACTTAAATTTCATGTTATGGCTAGATTGTGCAGTTCTTAGCAAAATCCATCACAATGATGATTGTGAATTTTGGAAATCTTTCAAGAGATGCTCAAAATTGTGAATCCTACCATTGGTAGTGTGGGAATTCTCAATGTATGTATTTATGTGTACGGTTTTTGGGGATATCAATGAAGTCTTTATAAGGAATACTCTTTTCTACCAATTTCAATCTTCATGTGCTTTATTTTGGCCATCAAGAGTCCACATGTTGTAATGACCCCAAATCACCACATGCTACACAATCACCATAGATACACTTCAACTAATAATATGTATCTCCTTTTTTAGCACATGATAAAATGTTCATAAAAGCGTTCACACTATTAGGATTATTTGTAAAAAGACTTTATTGCAAATGCCAAAAGACCTCATACACCATCGTGAACTCCACAACATATTAACAATAGCAAGTATCTTTCTTGTCTGTATGCCATGTAATGTCAAAAACTGATGAAGGAGTGATTGCAACAAGATGAACACAAGGGGTGGCCAACACTAGCCAACTTGACAATAGACCAAATAAGGCTCGTGTCCATATTTGGTATCCCATTGCCCATCCAAATCTACTGAAATTGGTCTTACACACATAATAGAAGCTTGTGTCCACATGCCTAAGCTTTATTTAAGTATACATGAGCACATCCCCTAGTGAAACATTAGACTGGTGTCCCTTGGGGAGAAACTCAAAGCATGGAGATGTCTGCCAATCGCACACTGGAGTACACTTATTCCAACACCCCCTCTCGTTTATATGTTTCTAAAGTGATGTAGATACATCGACGTCAATGTGTGGGATCTTTCCAGTGACTTTAGAAGATCTCTCCATGCACCCATCTAGGTATTCAATCCATTTCAAGTGAGATCATGTCCTCCTCAAGTATGTCCTTTTGGTACCTTGATCAACTCGCATGCAAGTATGTTCTTTTTGTACCTTGATCAACTCCCACTCTCAATCATCACTAGACCATCCAATCAAATATACCTTGAAATATTAGTATAAGGGATAAAATCCCACCTTGAGGGATGCACTCCACTTGTGTGATGGGCTCAGGCCTTAAATGAGCTTCTCACTAATTTTATCCCTCAAGGTGGGATAAAGTCCCACCTTGAGGGATGCACTCCACTTGTGTGATGGGCTCAGGCCTTAAATGAGCTTCTCACTAATGAACCTTACATGACTCTCCTGATGACTAAATTATGGATACAAGACTCAAGGACCCTATTTATAGCGATTTGGGATAGCGAACCCTAGCTAGCTTGACAATTGACCAAATAAGGCTCGTGTCTGTACATGCTTATCCCATTGCCCATCCAAGTCTACTAAAATTGGTTTCACACACATAATATAAGCTTGTGTCCACATGCCTAAGCTTTATTTAAGTATACATGAGCACATCCCCTAGTGAGGAAAACATGTAAAACATTAGACTGGTGTCTCTTGAGGAGAAACTCAAATCATGGAGATGTATGTTGTTGATGATATAGATACGTCGATGTCAATGTGTTCCTTGGGATCTTTCTAGTGACTCTAGATGATCTCTCCATACACCCATCCAAGTATTCAATCCATTCCAAAGTAAGACCATGTCCTCCTCAAGTATGTCCTTTTGGTACCTTAATCAACTCCCACTCAAGTATGTCCTTCTGGTACCTTGATCGACTCCCACTCTCAATCATCACTAGAACATCCGATCAAATATACCTTGAAATATTAGTATAAGGGATAAAATACCATCTTGGGGAAGTCACTTCATAAAGACCCATATAGCACCTACATTGTTGAACTATGCCTGTGTCTCATTTTTTAAACGATTTTACATTTTTCCTCTTATAAGTATACATATTTAGATTTTAAATTTAAAACCTCCTTTTGCAAATTTACATTAATTAATAACAATAAATAATATTTTTTTAATCCCCTCTTACATGTATTCTCCATGTAAGTACCTTAAATAAAAAGACCCCCTTGATGCACTCAGCTTCTATTTTTCATATGTATAAAGTGATCCCCTTGACAAGAACCCCTTGCGAGAAAATAGCATGATGTGTGTGTGTGTGTGTGTGTGTGTGTGTGTGTGTGTGTGTGTGTGTGTGAGCCCACTCTTAGAGCCGTTACAATGATCTTTTCTCCCTCCACATGTTGATGGCCTCAGGCCTTGGATGAGCTTCTTATTACTAATGAACCTTACATGACTCTCATGACTGAATTATGAATACAAGACTCAAGGACCCCATTTATAGTGTTTTGGGGTGGCCAACCCTAGCTTGACAATAGACCAAATGAGGCTCATGTCCATACATGGTTATCCCATTGCCCATCCAAGTCTACTAAAATTAGTTTCACACACATAGTACAAGCTTGTGTCCACATGCCTAATCTTTATTTAAGTATACATGAGCACTTCCCCTAGTGAGGCAAACATGTAAGACATTAGACTAGTGCCTCTCAAGGAGAAACTCAAAGCATGGAGATGTTCACTGTCGCACACCAGAGTACACTTATTCCAACACCCCCTTGCATCTCTATGGTTGTGAAGTGATGTAGATACGTTAATGTAAATGTGTTCTTTGGGATCTTTCCAATGACTCTAGATGATCTCTCCATGCACCCATCTAGGTATTCAATCCATTCCAAGTGAGACCAGGTCCTCCTGAAGTATGTCCTTTTGGTACCTTGATCAACTCCCACACTCAAGCATGTTCTTTTGGTACCTTGATCAAATCCCACTCTCAATTGTCTCACAAAAACATCCAATCAAATATACCTTGGGGGAGTCACTTCATAAACACCCATACAGCAGGTACAATTGAAGTATGCATGCATCTCATTTTTTAAACGATTTTACACTTTTCAACATTATTGTTTACCCCCTCTTATAAGTATACATATTTATATTTTAAATTTAAAGCCTCCTTTTGTAAATTTGCATTAATTAATAACATGAAAAAACTACTTTTTTAATCCCCTCTTACACGTATACTCCATATAAGTGCCTTAAAAAAGACCCTCTTTCATGCACCCAGCTACTATTTTGCATATGTATAAAGTGATCCCCCCAAGAACCCCTTGTGAGAAAATAGCATGCTCCAAAAGTTTTGGGTATTTTAAAGCTCATATGTATGTGTGTCTCTACGTGTGTGAACACTCCCTATGAGTGTGTGAGTGAACCCAGTCTTAGAGCCATTACAATGATCTTTTCTCTCTCCACTTGTGTGATGGGCTTAGGCCTTGGATGAGCTTCTCTCACTAATGAACCTTACATGACTCTCATGTGAGTGAATTATGAATTCAAGATTCAAGGAGCCCATTTATCGTGTTTTGGGGTGGCCAACCCTAGCCAACTTGACAATAGACCAAATGAGGTTCATGTCCATACATGGTCATTCCGTTGCCCATCCAAGTCTACTAAAATTGATTTCACACAATCTTGTGTCTACATGCCTAAGCTTTATTTAAGTATGCATGAGCACATCCCCTAGTGAAGCAAGCTTGCATCCACATGCCTAAGCTTTATTTACGTATACATGAGCACATCCCCTAGTGAGGACATTCAACTAGTGTCTCTGGAGGAGAAACTTAAACCATGGAGATGTCCGCCATCACACATTGGAGTACACTTATTCCAACATCCCCTCTCATCTCTATGGTTGTGAAGTGATGTATATACATTGATGTCAATGTGTTCCTTGGGATATTTCCAATAACTATAGATGATCTCTCCATGCACCCATTCAGGTATTCAATCCATTCCAAGTGAGACCATGTCCCACTCAAGTATGTCCTTTTGGTACCTTGATCAGCTCCCACTCAAGTATGTCCTTTTGGTACCTTGATCAGCTCCCACTCAAGTATGTTCTTTTGGTACCTTGATCAACTCCCACTCTTAATCATCACTAGAACATCAAATATACCTTGAAATATTGGTATAAGGGATAAAATCCCATCTTGGGGGTGTTAATTCATAAAGAACCATAAAGCACCTCCATTGAAGTATGCATGCATCTCATTTTTTAAATGATTTTACATTTTTCAACATAATTGTTTACCCCCTCTTATAAGTATACATATTTAGATTTTAACTTTAAAACCCCCTTTTATAAATTTACATTAATTAATAACACCAAAAAAAACTATTTGTTTAATCTCCTCTTACACATATACTCCATGTAAATGTCTTAAATAAAAAGACACCCTTTCATGCTATTTTTCATATTTATAAAGTGATGCCCCCAAGAACCCCTCATAGGGAAATAGCATGCTCCAAAAGTGTTGGGTATTTTGAAGCTCATATGTATGTGTGTGTGTTTACGTGTGTGAACACTCCCTATAAGTGTGTGTGAACCCACTCTTAGAGTGATTAAATATGTAGATATTATTTAGGTTTGACATAAGCAATGATGTTCACATAAGCCTCTAAGGCTATAAACCTAGCATTGTACTTGGTAAAGGTTAAAGAACATCACAATCTGCATCATTGAGTCGTGCAATACTCTCTCTTTCGTGAACTTTGTCATCTTTATGTCTCTAGCACTCTCTATGCATGCAACATGGATACCTTTTATCCACCATAGCTTGGACTATGCAACCCTAAACCCCACAAATGATATCAGAGCTCGATTCTTTGGCTGCTCTTGCCTCCCTCTACACCAACCTACTTTGAGCTGGCCGCCTGTCTTCAGTACTTTGAGCTATGGCCGCCTAGACTTCTCTACCGAGCTATTGGCGATACTGTGCAGCTTGCCATTGATGCCTAATCTGCCTCACCAAATGCGGCAACTCACCTGCTTCACCCCACCTAATGCGACAGCTTTTCCCTACATATTGCAAAAACCAAGATCAGATTGTTGATGATGCATGATGGGGTTTGGAATGTGGTCAAGGGCTCAAAAGATAAGGCAAAAGAAGAAGAGGTAACCCTAGTAATGCAAGCTTGGCAAGACAAGAACAACAGGGTGCTCGCACACATCAGCTTGCGTGGTAGTCTCATCTATCATCTTGACCTAAACAAGTCATCCAAAGAGGTATGGGAACACTTAAGAATTTGTTTAGTAACAAGATCAATAATTCCAAAGTTTTTCTCAACCAATAGTTTTTTAGCATGAAAATAAAGAAGTTCAAACTCTGTAAGAACATCTAAGCGATCTAGGTTGAGATCTTCAACAACTCAGCGCCCTTAAGGTGCAAGTTGATGAGGACGACATGAAAGCAATCCTTCTATCCACCAATATAGAATAAGGTTCAACGGTATGTCAAGGTGGCTTGTGAGATGTCATAGCAAGATATGGTTGCCATTTTCATTTATGAGAGGATCATCCTCCCAAAGAGCTTGTGGAGGTGAAAATTAAAGCACACAAGGCCTTCGTATCAAAGATGAAAGGTAAGGGGAAACCAAGCAGAACCAAAAAGTGCACGTACTGTAAAAATCTTGAACACTCCGAAGAAAGATGCTTCAAATGCTTCAAAGATGTCACGTAGGCTGTAATGCCTGTGGTGACCGACGGCAGACCGGATGGCCATGTCCGGGGTTCAGTGGGAGAGGACGCCCATGCGGAGTCATGGGCGGCCAGGCTAGTGTGGACGGCAGGCCACACACTATATAGCCTGGGGGATGAGGGGCAATCCTCATTCTTCCTCTATGACTGGGTGGTGAGCCAGAGGCCGTCCCCTCTTGTGGTAACGCCCGTAGCGGCGTTACGGGAATGTAACACTGGTATTAGAGCGTGGTTCGATGGGATTGTCAGAGCCCGCGCGTGACCGGGGGACCGGAGCCCACTCGATGGTTTTCGACCATTCGTCTCCTTATCCTTATCTCGAATGGAGGGTGTGGAGGGAGGCAGCCATGGAAGAATGGAAGGGAAGAATTCTCTCACTCTCTCTCTCTCCCCCCGTCACACACACGAAGGAGCATCGCAGGTAAGCAAAATTTTTGTTTGTTTTCTTTTTGTTTTCTGCGTTGAATGGCTACGAATGCTGCGAAAACCTCTCCGTTGAATGGTTGCGAAAGAATTGAAACCTGTGTAGAGGTGGGGGGGCGCAGACCAACCCCACGAAATTTTTTTAAAAAAAACGCGACTGTGTGGGGGGGGGCGAAGACCACCAGCCCACGACCCGTGCTGAAGGGGGGAGGTGGGGGGGCGAAGAGCAGCCCCACAGCCCCATGCTTTTACCTGCGCTACCAACAAGGCGACGGCGGGCGCGTGAAGGTGAAAATGACTGTGTGGAAAGGGGGGGGGCGCAAAGCCCATGTAGACTTGCGCTGACTGGGGAACCCACCTTGAAGGGGCTGACTGGGGAACCCGCCTTGAAGGGGCGAACAACAGCCCCCTACCTCACTGAAGAGCAATGACCCGCAGCAGCAGCAGGCAAAGACACGAACAGCATCCCCACGCTTGGCTGTAGCAATGTAAAATGTTTGGGTCTGCGTGAAATTGGTTGAATGAATATGGCGTAGCCACCCAAATGAAATAACCTGCGCGACCATCAACGCCAGGCGGCTACGGCGGGCGTGTGGAGGAGGATGGCAATGCAACGTTTGCCTATACATGGGCCACCCAGGCGGCGGCCGGCCTAGGCGGCCAGCCAGGCCAGCCAGGGGCGGCCAGGCGGCAGCCAGCCCACGGCGGGCGGCCAGCCCAAGCGGCCAAGCCAGCGGGCGGCCAGCCCAGCAGGCCGGGCGGCCATGCCAGCGGGCGGCCAGGCGGCCAGCATTGTGGACACTTCCCACGGGCGGGCGGCCACGCCCAAAGCGGCGAAGGCCTGTTATTATTATTTTTAAAAGCTGCAGGCGGCCAGCGTTGTGGACACTCCCCACGGGCGGGCGGCCACGTCCGAAGCGACGAAGGCCGGCCCGGCCCGTTATTTATTTATTTATTTATTTATTTAAAAAAAAAACAAGGGTAAACCCCATGAAACAAACCCAACACGGCCGTCGTGTCGTGTGGTCGTAGTGCCCGTTTTCCACGAAAGAGACCCACCGCACATGGCCGTAGCGCCGCGTGCTAAGAGAGAGACAAATCCCACGGCCGTAGTGCCGAGTCCTTCGAGAGAAAGCCGTTCTATGGTCGTTGTGCCTAGTGAACACGTCTATGGCCGTAACGCCTCGAGAATAACACATGTGGTGATCACACATTTGGTTCGGAGAGACTAAATTTAAGCTGAGCATAGACTTAGTGTTGACCATCAAAGTCACGTAGTTTGGCTAGTGTAAATCTAAAACTGAGGTGTGTTTTACTTGGGCTAAGAGGACAGCAAATGGCGTCAGTTGTGCCCAAATTAGACGAAGTGCTTATCACGAAAAATCAAGGTAAGCCTAATTGAGCCGTAGTGCTCATAACTCTTCACAATCTTTTAATAGTTGCTAGAAGATCGTGATAAACTTTGGCAAATGAGAACCATGTACAAGCGTAGTCTTGATGTGGTTATGCCTTGTGTCCAAACAAGTTGCTTACTGTTTGTAGCAACAAAAGGCCTTGGCCCGTAGAGGCAAGCTGGCCCTTGTTAAAAGTAACAAAATAGTGTCACTACTTGGGCCTAGAGAGTGGTGACTAGTTTGATTTAGTTACGTGATTGCATGGTAAAAGTAATCCCTAAGGTGTGTATTACTTGGGATAAAGGGGCTAGTAGTGCTGCTAGGAGTGCTCAACTGAATGGTTTATCTAGGAGTACTAATCTGAAGGATTAACATACGCCTAGATAATAATAGCAGATTTAGGATTGATTTGTAGAAATCAAAGGTAAATCTGAAGGGGTATAGTCTTGAGATGTAATGCTCAATGACCTTATAGAAGTTAATCGACGAAGAGAACTGTTCTTAAACTTACTAGCATGGTTTTCTCTTCTTTTTATTGCCATGCGTCGACATCCCACTGCTCGAGAGTTTGTGGTGATCTTTCGAGGGGAGAAAGAGCCTTTTTATATCACATCAATTGGTTTAATGGTAATTTGATGGTATGGGACATCAAATTCTCACGGAATTGATTGTAGTCTTGGTGGAATGGGACGCCAAGGCTTGTGCATGTAACTTGACTCTTTGGCAGGTCTGTATGTACACTTGTCTGTAGTGACAAAGTGTGTAAGATAAAATTTGAACTTTGACAATTACAAATATAGCCATGAGTTGGGATAAAACCCAGTTACAGAGTTCGGAGAAGCTCTAGGTAGCAAGACCATGATGGTGTGCTAGTGCTAACAGAGTGATTTAGTTCCGGAGTGATCTAAATCTAGAGGTTAGCAGTAAGACTAGTTTGGTTGGACAATTTCATGCATGGGGGACGCCCTATAGCATTTTGCAAGCGTAGTCTTGCCTATGTTCAACATAAGTGTGCGATTGTGTGAGCACATTTTAGTTGCTACCATATGAATTTGGGAAATATATTACTTTCCTACATAAGCAATTGTAATATTGCATGACAGGCAATTTTGCTTACAAAGTTCATGTATGTGTAAACCCTATGAGTCGTATGACCCCTGGGAAATGAGTGGAGCATTTCTAGGATTTAATAAGGTTTTACATGGCAATAGTGAGTAGTATCTCACTCCAGATGAGCCTGGTTGTTGTTAGTATCGGATCCGACATATGAAGTGCACATAAACTCGGGCTAAGTTAGGATAGGAGGCTAAGCCGGAGAGCTTAGTGGTAAATCCTACTGTATCTGGTGAGTTTTGACTTAACCGGAGTGTTAAGAAGTAAACTCAAAGTCTGGGGCTGAACTGGAATGTTCGGAGGCAGACATATCTTTTGTTAAATCGGAGAATTTAGCAACAGATGAGCTTGGGGTGAACCATGGTACCCAGGAAAAAAGCTCTTCACACTAAAATAGTGCACAATAATTTTAGGGTGATAAAAATCCATCACAGGAATGTTTTACAACTTTCCATAGATGATAGATGAAGACCATGTACTTTACGGAGTTAAAGTACATAGGTGGTGACTTCGGCGCCACATTTTTTGTAAAAGTCACCAGTGGTGTGGTTAGGTCAGCCGAGACTCCACAAGACCTATGCACTAGTTTTTAAGTTGACCTCTATGATAAGGACGTCCAAAAATTCGTGTTGTAATACCAGAGATTGTACTGCAATGTGCAATGAAGGGGTCAATTTGTGTAGTCACTTCTTAGCACAGCAAGTGACTTTAGCATCTTGTTATAGATGGCTGTATATGGTACTCCCACTCGGGGGAGGTACGCCATTGGGTACGGAGTTACTCACTGACTAGTATGGAGCTACTAGTGTGATGATAGTGGGTACGTAGTTACTCACTACTAATACATAACTGCTAATAAAATTAAGATTCTCGAGTGAAAAATACTCTAGATCAACATTTTAAATTACCGAACCACAATCCATGAGTATCAAGGTACTCATAAATATGTTGACGTTGCTCAAATCGAGGGACCGATTTGTTCGATGGTATGGAATAAGCAAGGAGAGTGGAGTAACTTAAAAGTTACACATCACTAGTCCTAGTGAGTTGTCAAGGTCATCCGTAGTTTGATGATCCCCTCTACCTATCAGATAACATTCAATTTTGCAAGCCCTGGCATTTAATCCGTAGTGATTATGAGTCCTGGTGTGAGATATGGTTATGAAGTTCTTACAAGAGTACTCGTTTATTTGCTTGTCATTGGTTATAGCTTGGTAGAGATTGCCACCTGTGATGGGTAGGTAGCTTTGCCGCTATAATGAGGAGGCAGCAAATAATGTTCTCATAGTTATACTTCATAGCAACACCAAACAGGGATAGGATGAAATTCCTAAGTTCATCATCACAAAGTACTGTGATGTTTGCATTTATATTGAATGTATGATGTAATGAGACATTGGGCTTGTGTAATTACCATCAATTATCTAGCAACCTATGGCTTCGCAGCAAGCTCAGTCATTATCTGTGGATTGATAATGTGGTTATTAGTAGTTTGGAATTTTCTTGATAGATGGTACAACCCACCCACATGATTCATAAGTGTGTAACCGCTTACGCGTACGCACTTTGTCACAGCCGCGCCCACCTTCCTCGTCGGCACGTAATGCTAGTCCGGAGAGACTGGCCGTAGGTGCGGCGGGTAGCGAGGCGAGAGTTAGTCCAAAGAAGCTAGCCGAGTCTTCGGGGTATAGTTTTGATAGTCCAAGTGCGGGTCATCCTGGGATTCAGAAGACCTATGCACTAGTAAAAAGACTGTTTTATTGGCCTAGTTTGTTTACAAGCGTCCAAACTTATGTGCTGACATGCAGTAAGTGCCAGGTCAATAAACATGAACGTCTTAAGGTTGGAGGACTACTCCGTCCCACTGGAGATTCCTCAAGGGAAATGGGAAACATTTCCATGGATTTAATAAGGTTTACCCAAGACGAGTCGAAGGAATGACTCGGTGTGGGTGGTAGTGGACAGGTTAACTAAAATGGCAAAGTTTATTGCCACGAAGAAAACTGTAAAAACGCCAGAGTTGGCAAAACTCTTTATTGAACATCTCTACAAGCTATATGGCCTGCCCGCAGATATAGTGTCAGATAGAGATAGCAAGTTCAACAGTCATTTTTGGAGGGAAATCTTCAAAAAGTTGGATACTACTCTGAGTATGAGTACGGTAGATCATCCGGAGTCTGATGGTCAAACAGAAAGGGTTAACCAAATACTCGAGGATATGTTGCGTTCTTATGTAATAAGAAGCAATCAAATTGGGAAGAATATTTACCCATATTGGAGTTTGCTTATAACAGCTCCAAGCATTCAGCGACTGGATTTACACCATTCATGTCAATGTATGGATTCCAGCCGAGATCTCCGATGGCTGTAGGCCTAGAAAAGGAGAAGATTCAATTTGTCAAGGAGTTCCTTGATAAATGAATGATATGCTCAAAGCTGCACGCGAGAACATCCGTAGCGCACAGAATCGCGCTAAAACTTATGCGGATAAAGGACGAAGAAAGGTGACCTTTGCAGAAGGTGATTTTGTATTCCTCAAGGTTCCTGCGCAGTCAGAAACCATGAAAACGGGAAAGTGTGATAAACTTTCTCTGAGATATTGTGGTCCTTTTAAAATCCTTAAGAAGATTGGAGACGTAGCATATAAACTTGAGTTACCGGAGAGTTCTCAAGTCCATCTTGTCTTCCATGTCAGTAAACTGAAGAAATCAGTTCACGGGTTAGAGAACGCAGTTTCTCCAGAGATTTTGGTGGACTTGATAGAGCCACCAAAGATACCACATGAACCTGAAAAGATTCTAGAGTATCGTGACAGACAAACCCGACATAAAGTGTACCAAGAGGTACTTGTTAAATGGACAGATAGGGATGAGGAGGTGGCAACCTGGGAACGCCGTAGTGCGATTTTCAAAAGGTTTCCCCAGTTTGTTTTCGAGGACGAAAACTCTTCTTAAGGGGAGGGTAATGTCACGTAGGCTGTAATGCCTGTGGTGACCGACGGCGGCGGCAGACCGGATGGCCATGTCCGGGGTTCAGTGGGAGAGGACGCCCATGCAGAGTCATGGGCGGCCAGGCTAGTGTGGACGGCAGGCCACACACTATATAGCCTGGGGGATGAGGGGCAATCCTCATTCTTCCTCTATGACTGGGTGGTGAGCCAGAGGCCGTCCCCTCTTGTGGTAACGCCCGTAGAGCGGCGTTACGGGAATGTAACAAAAGATGAAAGGTAAGGGAAAACCAAGCAGAACCAAAAAGTGCACGTACTGTAAAAATCTTGAACACTCCGAAGAAAGATGCTTCAAATGGCCAGGAAACAACCTGAAGACCATGCAACTCTAGTATAGATGAAGACAAAGATGTAGCAAACACATCCATGACACCAAATAAGGCCCTCATAATGACAAATAATCTTTCTCTTTACAAGGAACATTACGATTGGGCTTTCAAAAGTACTCTTATATGAGTCAAGGGTTCTCTACCCAAAATGTGCCCCGTAATTTGGTAAATAATCCTGAGTTTTTCGTGTAAGCCTTGTTTTCTATAAAAGGCTCCCTGTTTACAACATATCCCTACTTAGGTTCAAGGGGGATTGCTTTGGGGAATTGATGTAAGTACAATCATGTGTGTGAAGCTGTTATATATCAAGATTGATAGGAAAGTTCTAGGCATTGGCACACTATGTCTTTTGTATCACGTGTTGAAGTTTAGAGCCCAAATCGCATTAGCTATGGAAGATCTTCTTAATCATCTCCACCTTTGCTCTTAAGGCGGGCTTGTTGGGTATTTTGGAGCACATATGTATGTGTGAACACTCCCTATGAGTGTGTGTGTGTGTGTGCGTGTGTGTGTGTGTGTGTGAACCCACTCTTAGAGTGGATATTATTTGGGTTAGACATAAGCAGTGATGTCATTCACATAAGCCTAAGGCTGTAAAACCATTATACTTGGTGAAGGTTAAAGAACATCACAATCTACAATAAACCATAATTGAGTCGTACAATACTCTCTTTATTAAATTTTATCATCTTTCTCTCCCTAGCACCCTTCATGTGTACAACATGGATACCTTCAATCCACCATAGCTTGGACTCCACAACCCTAAACCCTACAAAAAGTATCACATCGTTTGTGCTTACTCTAACTTTGAGCTAAACCAACCACCTAAGTCGTGATGGACCTACCCTACAAAATCCATGCAAACCACATCCAAATGAGTAATGTGAGGTCATCTCCTTAAGGTGCTCCAATAACAAAGGCATCACCATCTCGCCTCTTCCCAATCAATGGGTCTAAATCCCAACCTGAACAAGAAGAAACCAACACATGTTCTTGAAGCAGTGAACGCGAAAAACTCCAAGAAGCGTACGACAACTTGGTCAGCTCTAGGGTTTCAAGGTGCAGGCCTCAGCCGCTGCGCCACCCGCCTCTCTTAGTTAGCACGTTCGACAGTCAATGCTAGCCCATACCAACAGAGAGGATCCGATACTCTCCTTATCGAAAGAGTGCAAGTGTCACCTCAGGTCTAGTACTACTGGAGCAAACGGTGGGACACCTGGTTGGTCATCATGCACAGGATCTGATTCAGCTCAATTCTCCTGCATGTCACTGTGATTTTGCTAAAGCTCTTGTTCCAATGACCTCCCCTTTAACCAGGGCACGCAAAACTTTTTGCCTCAGCCTCTTTCGTATGCTGACACTTTGTCCTTTGGCACAATGGATGCCTCTGTCGTCATGCAGAGTCTACAAGATGCAGTTGCAGCAGACCTTCGAACCACCAAGGCCAGCTTCACTGATGACCCCCAACCCTTGATCCCAAAGAAAGTCTTCACTGCTCGCGTCGCCCTCCCCATGGACCGCGTATGCCTCGAGTTCAAGCATGCAACGAAGTCTAGGGCTTACCTGTACTTCACAGGACGCATCCCGTCGGATGAGGAATTTAAAAGGTGGTTCGCGAGCAACAGCATTTCAAGGGAAAGCTACTCTTCCTCGATTTCATTTTGCTGGTAAAGGATTCTTCGAGGTGTTGGTTGAGTCTATAGTGCAAAGAGACAACATATGCTTTGTGGTCCCCTGCTGCTCTATAACGACAGCTTGGTGCACCCTGCATTCAAACTAGAGCACGTTCTATAGAACGAGTGCCCAGTGTGGGTCAGCTTCCCGAATTTACCTTACTACCTATGGGCCGAGGTCCCCACTATGGCTGGAGTGCTCAAAAAGGTGTTGTATACACCTCCATTAGAACATAACGAAGGCTGAGGGTTGCGCAAGTGCTGTATCCTGCAGGATAGAAGAAATGACATCCTACATGTCATGTCACTCTCGACTCCATAAGGGATTGAATTCAACATCTCTGTCCACTTTTACACATTCCCACACTCGTGTTACAATGCAAGAAAGCTAGCCACTTTGCTAAGGACCACCCTTAGCCTAGCAGAGGAACGAGTTCTAATGCAAGCAATGATTCCAAGAAGAGATCAGACACATCCCTAACTCCTTCAGATGCTTCCCCTTTGCATGCGGCCAAGACACTAGGTGGTCCACGAGGAAAAGAGAGAGAGAACTGCCTAAAGATCAGGGTTCTGGAGTGGCAAAGGTAAGATCATGCCATTGCGGCCCCAACTGCAACCTAAATATACTAATGTCCTACTACAAGGGCAAAGTAAAGGATCTCTCAAGAAGGAAGCCCGTGCCAAAGGGCAAGTCCTTATCTTGGGTAAAAACAAGTATGATGCTCTGGCGACTCTTGAGCCCATTGAACTTGATATGTTGTAGGACGTTTAATATGTCTATGCACTCAAAGGTTAAAATCCTCACTTGGAACATCAGGGGGATGTGTTCCAATATAAAGAAAAGAGAGGTATTAAATCTCTTTTGATGCATGGCAACCTAATTTTTTGTGTCTGCAGGAGCTAAAAATCGCCCCCTCAATCTCGAGAGGGGTGGAACTTCTTTTTGCATTAACACATCTCACCACCAAGTGGGAGGAACTGCCATCTTCCTCAAACTGGGGTGGATGTACACGGAGCAATTAAGGGAGGAGAACGGACATGCATTTGGTGTGCTGAAGGTAAAGAATCCCTCTATTCAGTTTAATCTTTGCATTGTGTATGCTTCTAATGACTCTGTGCAGAGGGAAACCCTTTGGGAGCAATTAGGAACAGTCCTTGAGGGAGAAGATGCAATAATGATTGGTGACTTCAACATGGTTGAGGTAGCAACAATTAATCGCTTGTGATGTGATGTGGGTAGATGTGAATGGATGAGATGTGATGAGATGTAATATGATGTGATTGGACAGATGCTACACGTCCAACGGTGGCTGGTGGGGGGTTTCTCCCTGGGACCTTCGCACTCTCCCTGATCGTGGATGCCCAGATCACTCTCCTCTGATGGTTTCCTTCGACCTCCCAACCTCTTCCCCGCGTAGAGCGGGCCCCCCTCCCTTCAAGCTTAACATCTTCCATCTAGGGAAGAGCGATTTTAACTTGGGGATTGAGACAATGTGGGAGGTAGCAAGAGCCCAAGGTGGGCCCCCACTGGAGAGGTGGGACAGATGCATTCAATATACAACAAATTTTTGCAAGATGTATGGCAGGATGAATGCAAGAGTAGGGAGAGCCAGGCTCACTATAGCTGAAAAACTGAGGGAGAACCTCATGCAAGCAGTGCAACAGGAGGGTCTTGACCAGACCAACACCACACTAATTAACAACCTAGAACGCAAGCGAGTGCAAGGGATGAAGCAATCAGGATCCGATCCCGCACATGATGGCTAGCCAAAGGTGATGCTCCAACCAGCTTCTTGTTCCGGCAAGTCAAGTAGAAACACAAGCAGGAAAGAATAAGTGGGCTGATGAAGACGGATGCATCAATCACAAAAAATGAGGACGAGATAGCGGCACTCTTCACAGCACATCTATCTGCCACCATCAGTGGCTCGGCTCCATCCATAGAGAGAGATTGGACAACTTTTTGTCTATAGTGGACCCCTCCTGCATTGCAGTCTGAGTAGGGCCTTCACAGAGGATGACCTTAGAGTTGCTACCAGCAAGATGGGCAAAGAAAAGACCCCTCCCAACTACCAATAGAATTATATTGGCACTTTTGGCCCGCTGATTAGTCATGATCAATGATGCATGCAATCGTGAAGAATTATCTCACAAGGTGAATTAGGGACACATCAAACTCATCCCAAAGCGAGCCCATAGACTAACGGTAAGAGAGTGGCACTCTCTAACGATGCTCAACACCTCCTACAAGGTTTTTTCGAAAGCTCTTGCACTCCGAATCAAGTTCATTCTACCTCGGGTGGTTGATCCAAACCAATTTGGGTTTGTTCATGGCCGACAAATTCACGAAGCGATCATTCAATGTGGGACTGACTATGCCTTGGTCCTTAACCAACCATACATGCTTCTTAGTTTGGACTTGGATAAGGCATATGATAGAGTCCGATGGGGCTTCATGTTAGCCATCTTAGACAAAATGGGTTTTGGACATGCACTAATGTTGGGATCGTCCGTGCTTTGTTGGTAAATGCGAACTCGGAGGTCATCATCAATGGGATGGTAGTAGGGGAATATGTACTGCAGAAGTCTGTTAGGCAAGGATGCACGCTTGCCCCTCTTCTCTTTGCGGCAATCAGTAAGTCATTGTTGGCTAATGTTCGCTACTTCCAAGAGACGGGTTTGATCAAAGGGCTCCCCCTCCCGGAAGGAGACCAAGAGATGACTACCCAATTCTTCGCGGATGATAATAGCTCGATTTTGGCTTATGATGAGATTAATATTGACACGTTCCTATAGTAGTGGTGGAGGAATTTTGTCAACTCTCTTGGTCGATGAACAATACTACCAAAGCTGAGGCCCTATTGCTCGACAGAGGTGATAGACAACCATGGGACCACAAATATGGCTTCAAATGGATCCCACATGGGACTCCACTCAGGTTGTTGGGTTGCCCTATTGGAAAGGACATCAATAACAAACAAAGGTTTGACTAGTTTTTCCCTCGACTGTAAGGAAAAATGACTCGCTGGAGCAAACCGCAACTATCTTTTTCTAGAAGGCTGGTGGTACTTAAGCATATTCTACTATCTTACATGACTTATCTTGCCTCCTACATTTCCTTTGCAGCAAAGCTAAGGGTAAGAGCTAGCACGCAATCTCATGGGCACAAGTCTGTTCTCCCAAACAAAAAGGTGGCTTGGGCATAACCAATCTAAAGATGAGAGCCAAGATGCTCACACTTAAGTGGCTGCAGAAGATTGAAACAACACAACCATGGGAAGTAATTACCAAGCACTTCATTCAGAATGCAACAAGATTACCAGGGCAATGGCCAAACTTGTCCTAGAGACACCAGATTGCATCTTTGTGTAAGTGCACAATCAAGCGATCTACTTTAATGCATGGGCTAGTGGCGTGGCAAGAGCTTCTTGCTGGTCTAAGGTGGAATGGTCAACATCCTCTCACGAGAGATGGAGCTCTGGGAGAGAGTATATGGTGGTCACTTTGCAATACGAAAGGTGGTCAACCACAAGCACTAAGAAACATCAACCAAGCTCATAAACTCCATAAGAAAGGCTTGTAAATATGGAATGACCTTTGGGACAGTAGAACGGCCCAATGGTTGGATTGGGACATCATTGCTCAAAACTATGGTCTCTCTAACCCTACACTCTCTATTCTCCAAGCTGCTACAAATGCACTTCCCTTACATTGGCCAATTGCTCTGTGCCTTAGAAGTGATAACTGGCTTGCCAATTGGGCCTCAGTTAAATAGAAGGTTCTCCTGAACATTAAAGGAGCCAACATGCAAGACTGCCAAACCCATTGGTTTGGAAAGCTAGCCCACAAGTAGAACTCCCCAAGCTCTGTCGACACCTGGGCCCGATGCACGACGATAGTGTGGATAGCAACCCCCTCCCTTCACATCAACATTTTTATCTAACGATTACTCTATCTAAAACTCCCTACAAGGGACAGGCTTGCTAATTAAGCTCTAATGGCTCCTTTGCGCTCCTTCTTCAGTACTCATAGGGAAGATGCCTTTCATGTTTTCTGGGCTTGCCCCAATGCCCAAACCGTATGGAGAGGAATGTGAAGGTGGCTAGAAAGCCGTAGAACACAACATCAATTCACTTGGAAACTTGCATTGTTAGGTGACACCAAGCTCCTCAACCCGACCCTAACATGGCCATGGATTAGATATACCATGCTGCAACAACTTTGGACGACCAAAAAATCAACTAGTATTCCGTCGATGCCCACATATGCAACGTCTTGAGTGGAAGGTGGAAACTTTTGTAGCAGAGCTAAAGGTGTTGAGGACTGGTCCTTTTAGCTCTGAGTTGTTAGATAGTGCCAAGCTACAACTTCTGAGAACCTAGCCTTACTAATACAAGCAACGTCTTCATCTTTTTTGAAACTAAATATCATTAATATCAAAGTATCATTTCAAAAAGAAAAGAAAAAAGGAAAACAACACAAGACTTCTCAAAACCTTTGTAGGATCTATATTGAGGAATATTTGCCTCCCTCTTGACCTTAGCATCCGCAAATATTAATGTTCTATTATGGGCCATGATATTCCAACATGCCAAGAACTTAAAAAGACACTTCCTTCTCTATCCGAGAAAAATTGAGCAATCCACTTTCCTATACATAAAACTTCCACACTCCCACATCGCAAGTTCATACACTACTCTTGTGTATAATCCCAAAAGCTCAACAATCACTCATAGTCAACTACAAACCACCATCGCACAAAATGCATGTTGGTGAGTGTGCCTCCACCTAGCACCATTCAACAAGCATAAGAACCACCCGAGCTACACCTAAACACATTACTCAATTGCATGAAAGAAGCTCACATGTGAACACTTGATGATCGATCGATGTCCATTGTTACCCAAGACTCTCAACTACTCACAAAGCCCAAGAATGTGGGCAATAGCCCTCTCAAGCCCCAATCTCTTTGATGCATTTGCACAAGAGGCAACATTAAGTATTGGCTACTCGTAAAACATTAAGTCTTGGCTACTCAGAACCGTGTCATTGGGATAGGAGCCAACCTTAATTCTTGGCTGCTGCCCAACATGAAGGGTCGTCGAGTGCCCGAGCTTAATGTACTAAGGGTGTTTACAAACTACCTCTCGTCCATGAGAAATGGGTGGGGCCCCTTTTAAACTTTTTCCCTCAGCTTGCCAAGGGCTAGCCCATGCACGTGGATGCTGTCGTCGCAATTAATTCAACCTCAAACATTGCAATAACTCCCGTCCGTTGGCCTCCACGAGCACTTATGCCTGCTCTGATACCATGCGAGAAAACGAGGATGGGTTGATTGCAATAAGAAAGACACAATAAGGATATTACTGAAAGTCAAGTGGTTATAGTGATCTTTCTCTCCATTTGCGCTAGGCTGAGCCCCTTCAGCTGGTGGATGAGCTACTCACCAATGTGCCTCAGATGACATAAGCATAAGCCTTACGTTCTAATGCTTTTGTGGACCCCTGGTCATCATGTACTCAAGCACAAGTTTGAGATTAAACGAAATAAGCACGAGGTAACAGATCACCCCAATTGATAACATTGGGAAAGCGTTTGCTGCGGAGAGGGTTCTTGTAGCTCCATTATGTGGGGAGGGGAGGGGAGGGGAGAAAGAGACTAATGGACAGTTTGGCATGATCTGCTTAAGTCTCAAAGTTTGGCATGCCCTACGCTATGTCAAACGTGAGGAGACACTAAACTCTTGATACTTCTCTTGAGAGTGGGGGAGGGAAGGGGGATATTGGCATCATCTACGATTAAGGCCCATTAGACATCGCCATACCCCTGCCTGCCCATGCTGATGTGGTGAGGTATCCACCGCCCATAATTCACGGGCAGGCAATCTCCCTTGCCCATACATGGAGGAGGTATGTGTAACGGGCCTAAATATCCATTTTGAAGTGTGCATATCACTTGAACAGGAACTCGACCTTTTTAATGCAACGTCTTCTCTAACATTGTTTCTCTTTTGTTTGAGATGAGCTCGTGTGAGTTCTTCCATTATCCATAGCATCAAACTTGAGAGAGTTGGGTTTTCCAATCCTTTTTTCAAATCTTGGAGGTGATTATTGCCTGATTATTGCTTTTGCATTGAATACATGCTGTTAGAATTATTATCCCACTTAACCACTTGTGTGGCATCGACCAGTTTGGTAAATGTCTCGAAATAGCTATCTTCCTTGATACAACCACCCATCAAGTTCAAAGCTAGCTCTTCTGGTAAGTTGAGGATAACTTGCTTGACTTCCTTGTGAGTGACCATCAAATCAACTTGTCCATAGCTTGGATGGATGTGGAGAAAGGGCCATCAGACACCACCCCTCTGAGTGTACGATCCTAGAAATACCTTTTAGTAAAGTACCTAAATCTAATTCATAATAGCTATTTTTTATTTACTTAATTGACTTGACATTTAAACTATGGGGAGGCTCCCACTAGAGGCCAAAAATTTTGAGGTTACTACATAACAAAGATGTCATGTTAGAAGGATCCTTTTCCTTTTCTTTCATCTCCACCCTCACTCCAAAGCGCGCACACGCACAAAAAAGCCCCTATTAAAACAATCTCTTGTTACTGTTACCAACTCTAATAAAATTTTGTCAGCGCAAGTGCATGGGAGACCCCAAACATACAAAAAAATTCACGACCCCAGATCAATAACTACACAAATAGCAACTCAACTTAAGAGCTCGGCAGACATGAAGCTTGCTAAACTAAGGAACGTCTCCACTAGTCCTTCATGAACAGAGGATCTCCCCTTCCAATGAGAAATAAATGTAAAGACCCTCAAAACAATAATCAAAGCTAGGAATTGCACCGACTGTTGTATTTAAGAAAGAAAAAATATGCCTAACATCAAGACCATACCATCCATAGACCTAACATCAAGTAAATCACTATCCATATGCCTAACTTCTCCAACTGCCTTCAGCCTTTCCATGGAGTTTATATAGCTATGAGAAGGCTAGCTAATAAGTAACAAGGCTTTACCAGAGATGAGATACTCCACAGCCTCTAGACCTTGTATGCTCAAAGAACCACCTTCAACCTCTTTGATATGATAACTACCACGAACAAAGATATTTGCTCTTACACAACACTTGTACATCATGGCGGATTACTAAATACCGTCTCTTCACTGAAAAGTGAGATGTATTATAACTTTCTTCACATTTAACAGTACTCTTTCATGCTTTTTTAATATGATATATGGCTACCACATATACGTAACAAGTTCTATGGTAAAGCATATGTTGAAGGCATTAAAACTCGATTCGGATTACCAACTAAGATGCACATACTTTCATACCACTACAAAAATCATCGACCTTCCTCTTCTTGGATGCTGGTGAGGAGATCTGAACACATGCATTCGACCCAATCGACTTAAAGGTGCTCTCACTGTCACAACTGAAGGATGCATCCAACACCCCTAAGGGGCTTTGGGGGACCCAGTTGACACAGTTTTCACCCTTTGACAATGTGCTGGGCATTGCAAGAAACAGTTCCACCATCAGCATGAAGCACCTTTCTGATGGGTCCTGCGTGATGAAGACATGCAGAAATTAGAATGCCACAAAAAAGCTAAACCCAGCAATGTTGAGATAGAGCATAGAGGCAAACAGCGATACACTGCATTACTAGCAATTTTGAAGGCTTACTTGCAACTGGAGGGGCAACATGGAGAGCAGAATTGTCTTCAACTCAGCAAGTCGTAGAGGGAGCATCTCCTGGATGGCACATAATGCAGCTGCAGCAGCTATGGAAGAAGGCCGATAGTAGAGAAATCTCAGGTCTGCAAATGCAATTGGGGTGAGACAGATCTTATGTAGCAATGCATGATGCAATGGTGTATATACATTGTAGCATAGAGCTCACCTTGAATTGCACAGAGAAGTAATTCATTGATTCGAGCACAGACAACACAGTGAGCACTTCCAATGAGGTCGAACTTGCGAATGAAGTAATCTATGTATGAGAAGGGTGTCACAGAGCTCATACGCCACTCAAGAGTGCTCAGTACCAGCAATTCCATCCTTTGAATAGTGCGAGGCTCGAATATGCAATCAGGCCCAACCTTAAACAAACATGTGAAAGTCATGCAAGATATGATGACTGATGTAGTATTGAGTTCTTCTGCCTTGATATCCTTTGCTGTGCACTAATATGGTGAATGCATCATGCCCTTTACTATGTGATAAACATTTGCCATGCAATAGCATGGAGAATGTGTTATATCCTTGGCAGTGCCAAGACACGGTGAAAGCATCTTATCCTCTAGTGCAATGGCATGGTAAATGCATCATATCCTTTTCAAATGTGATGGTGAATGCATCATATCCTCGGCAATGAAATGGTACGTTGAATGGACAATCAGCTATGTACCTGAAGATCGAGCAATAAGGGCACCTCTGTTTCTTCCATCTTGGCGGCCAGAGAAAGGCATGCTACTGATAGAAGTTGTATCATCCAAGCTTTGCTGTTCTGTAGAAGTGTGGAAAAATTAATGTAATTAGGGCTTTCCTCTCTGATACAGTCGAAAGAAGCTTGGCACCAGACGGCAAAACTTCTAACTACAGGTAAAGATAGAGGAACATACCGGTAGCTGATGGAGAGACAAGAAGCGATCAAGATAATTGACAGACAAGGTGGCAGTCAGAGGACCAAAGTTGTAGAAAGCTCGCACCTTCATCCGCACAGTTATGGCTACGTTTAGAAATGCAGACACAGATGATGAAACTCTTGTAAAACCCCGTAAACAAGAAACGGACAGCATGCTAGAAACATACAGCATGCAGCAAAAACCTAGCTTATTGCACTCTTGCGAAGTCCCTGCGATTTCGCCCAAGCCCCACTGCAGACTACATGCTTGCCAAGCCCTCTATCAGTAGACTGCACTTCTGCTAAAACTCTGGCAGCACACTGTACTCTTGCTACACCCGAAAGACAGTGCGTTTTTAAGTAAAACCCTGTCGTCACAATGCATTCTGCCAAGCAGACAGCATTTTCGTCACCTGCCAACCCTAATCCAACTTTGTGAACAGACTAACGCACGCTGTGACACAATGAGGGCTATGGTACCTTGAACAGCCAGCTGATAGCCTTCTCCCGAGAGCCAGCGTCAAGAACCTTGCTCTCATACTTCTGCGCATAATCGGGGCGGGGCAGATGGAAGATCTCTCTTTCGACGAGGGCAGAGAGTGCTGCCTCCACATCGGAGGGATCCTCCAACTCCACCGCTGCTGTAACGTGCCATGATGAAGAGTTCTCTCCGAGAAGAGGAAGACGGCCTTCTCCTTCTTGCTCACCGTCATCAGACAGGCAGCTGGAGACGTCCTCGCAGCAGAGAAGGCTCGCAGCACAGCAGTCTACGCTGGGTGCCATAGCAGCAGAAGCAGAAGAAGGAGCAGCAGGGGATAAAACCCGAGCGGCCACTTCATCAAAGGCAAATGCAGGCCATGGTGATTAAGGGAATGGCGATCGGAGGATCTGCGGAGCTCAGATTCCCGTTGCGGGGGAAAGAAAGCGTTGTTCGCATGAGAGAGCTTTGAAGACGAGGAGGGAGTTAGGCTATGGCGAATGCGATGGGGACGGCAGGAGCTGTTACAGAAGCAGGGAATGTGTGCTCTAGGGTTTTGGGGAAAAACGAAGCTCTAGGGAAGAGGGAAGACCATGTGGGTAAATGCGATGTGCAGACACAGAAGAGCACAGATTGGAGTGTGAGAGAGAGAAAGTACACTGTGCATCATTTAAGTTTAGTTTTGAAAGCTTCTTCTAAGTCCTAATCAACTAAGTTAAAAGACCTCCCTCCACATCCACTCTCTACATTACACATCCACTCTCTACACATCACATTTGAGCTTATGAGTATTCCTAGAGAGAGACTGGGTATACTTGTACTTTAACCCCCTCTTATTACTATCAACATTATCTATAGAGAGAGAGAGAGAGGAGAGAGAGAAATCTAGGTACAGCAGCTTAAGCATTATAGATAATAGGACATTTCACATCCTCTCTCTATCACATTTCAATACAGCTTCTTCTAGAGAGAAAGCCACCATTACATCTACTCTCTCTACATTACACATCCACTCTCTAGATTACTCATCCACTCTCTAAGTTGTTCTAGAAAGGGATAGCATTCTACTCAAGATGAGCATTACATCTACTATCTACATAGCTCATCCACTCTTAGAAAGAGAGAGCATTCTCCTCAAGATCAAATGTTTTCGTGAGAGGGAGAGAGATAGAGGCATCCACTCTCTATCGAGGCCTCGACAGATTATTTTTTTTGCGAAGAGACATTGCTCACACCACCCCATCTCGTGGAGTGAGGGGACGGGGGAGATTCGAACTCGCACCATACTTGGCTAGAGTGTTCGCCACCACTGGCCAAGATGGCCGACGTGATGCCTCAACAATTTGCTGATGATTAGGTTCTCTACGCATTACACATGCACTCTCGCATCCACTCTCTACATTACATATCCGCTCTCTGAGTTCATCTAGAGGGAGAGAGGAGCATTCTAATTCCAACTCTTGAGAGGTAATGTTATCATGAGCGAGAGAGAGAGAGAGAGAGAGAGAGAGAGAGAGACATCAACTCTCTACCCTTATTAAATACGTGCTTAGTTGAGGATAATTAGAGTTAATTTCTAAGAAAGGGGAATCAAATTTGGAAGGCAGTTTAGCTGAGGCAGCTGTCGCCTCCAAATTAGCAGTGAGCTTGGCGGTAGAGAGAGGCGCTCCAAGTTTAGCGGCGACAGCAGCCACTGTGGTAAAACCGTCACCCCTCGTCCAGAGGACCCTTTGTTTGTTTATCATTAACAAGGCCCTCAGGCACTCTGCCACTGGCGCGCGGGATTTTTTTTTTAAAAAATCTGTCTCACTTTTTATTTACAGTTCAAACTTCAAACCCGCCCGCCCGCCCGCCCGCCCGCCCCAAAAAACTTTAATCATCAATTCCATTCAAACTTCCCCCCATTTTCCTAGTCCTTGAAATTTGAATTGTAAAAGAAGAGCTAACCACCACTACCATTGGTACTTGAAAACCAATAATATCCCACATCTCTCCACATTTATACTTGTTTTCATCCCTTTACCCCCCCCCTCTCTCTCTCTCTCTCTCTCTCTCTCTCTCTCTCTACCAAGTTCACCGTTGGTCGTATATGCCCTTGTGCTGCATTCTACCGACATTAATGCCCCTCTCTCTCTCTCTCTCTCTACCAAGTTCACCGTTGGTCGTATATGCCCTTGTGTTGCATTCTACCGACATTAATACCTCTCTCTCTCTCTCTCTCTCTCTCTCTCTCTCTCTCTCTCTCTCTCTCTCTCTCTCTCTCTCTCTCTCTCTCTCTCTCTCTCTCTCTCTCCCGAGTTCAAGTCCCACCGTTGGTCGTATATGCTCAACAATCAAGGGTTTTGCGGTCATATATCATGAACATGCAAAACTCACATCATATTTCGATTCTCAAATCCGGATTTTGAGGTCATATTTCGATTCTCGAATCTGCACTTGCTCACCCATCCTCAACATTTGTGTACCACTATTAAACACTCAGCATTAACTCCAAGTACCTTTCATGCTCGCTCACTGTTTAAAAACCTTGCCTAGTCATAGCGTAACCCACTCTTGATGAGGAGCTCGTCACTTGGGGTCAAACTAAACACTCAATAAGTGGTTATTGTAGTTCCATAAATTTGAAGTAAAAGATGAGTACATTTGCATTGATTACACTCGTAACATAAGTGAATTGATTTGATCTATACCAAGTTTTGACAAAGTTCTATGCTACTAACCTATGATGAAACCAATTTGCTCCAAATGAAGCTACTCGTGCACTTGTCTCAAAGCTCTTGTGGTCAATGATGATGGGATCTAATGGTGTAAATACTTATTTCATTAGGAATATTTGATAATTTAAATTTTAGCTTTTAATTGCATTTACTAGTTTATATTTGGTGTAAAATATATTTTGATTAGCATTGATTATTTGTGTAAGTAAAGTTATTGTACACAATAAGAAGTCTTTCATCAAGAAAAGCAAGGATATAGTTTTATTCTAAATTTTTTTATTTAATTTTAAAATTAGATTTGGTGTAAATATGTTTTGATTTAGCATTGAACATTTGTGTACGTTTACAATAAAAACACTACATAGGAGCAAGGACACCCTTTACAAATGGGTATTTACAACTTGCTTTTTCATGCACGCAATCCAAAGCTTGTCAAATGTACTTTTGATTAAAACAAATTTACTATACGTAACCACCATGATGATATAGCATGGTCTAAAGAGGTTGATAATTTTGACCTGCCTTGTAGTCGACAAAACTAAACACGCATCCATGCAAACATAATAATAGATAAGCAAATAAGCCAACATAGTGTGTCTTCCATGTTGATAATAAAGCCTTTCCATAGCTACTTTACAATTTGGTCCCTTTCTTCTGTGAAAAAAAGCATTTCAATTTGGCATTAGAGTAATCATTATCCTACCAGAGAAAAGTAATGCGTTGAACATTATCATGAAGGTGACATTTTGAACCATATTTTTAAGAATAATCCCTAGTCAAAAGATTTCAAAAACGTGGCATCAAGCCCTTGCGTATTACTTTTTAAACCCTTGACTTCCTCGTCTTCATGTGGAGCCAACAAGTTAAAAGATAAATATATAGACTTGTACTTCCGTTGCATCGGATATTATGATATCTTACCTTGAGTATTAGTTTCTTATTTTTCTTGATTCTCTTAAGAAACACATTTTTTAAACATGTTTTGTAAAAGAATTATGATTTTTTATTGTAATGAAAGTTACCTTGCATTGCTGGTGTTATGTCTTGTGTGAATCTTATAAGAGAAATCCTTAAATACACCATTAGTGGTTTGAGTTTTCTTAAACCATGACCTTGGTGTGTATCTCATAAGGAGATGTTTGTAGGGACTTATGGCTTGTTTCATTTGATATGCACAAGTTCCTAGATTTCCAAGTTTTAGTTCTCATGTTTAGAAATATTATTTTTGAACACTCTATGACGTTCAACATAGTTGTGGACTTACCTCTTGCATGTCTCAAAATTACAAACAAGGATTCATTACTTTCGCCATTCCCTAAAGAATATTTATAATGCTCAATTGCTCAAACAAATGTTTAAAAGCTAAGATGCGTGAGGGGCCAAAAGAGGTGAACCTTGATGGGGAGAAGAGAGATCCACGATTTAAACACAAACCTAGGAAATCAATAAATGCCACCTCATGAAAAAGCATTCTTCTATAGGCTCCTTGTTGCCAGCTTGCACATAGTCTAATTGTGAGGGGTTGGTTAAGCGTGGCTTTAGATGTTGCCCACTTCTTGGCCCCTCTGTCCTAAGGGCTTGAGTAGGTGATAAGGTGTTTGAGAGTAAGAATGAGCTTATTCTTAAAGTCTCATTAGCAATCATGTATCCTTGTATTGATGATATAGAACTACAAATAATATCCTTTTTTCATAGTTTATATACTTTACATACAAAAAGAATGCAATGGCTTTTTCATAATTGATAGAAGTTGGGCCACCCTTAAAAGCATTGACAAATGCCACCTCATGAAAAAGCATTCTTCTATGGTCTCTTTATTGCCATAATGTTAGATTACACATAGTCTAATTGTGAGGGGTGGGTTAAGCATGGCTTTAGATGCTGCCCACTTCTTGGCCCCTCTATCCTAAGGGCTTGAATAGTTGATAAGGTGTTTGATGGTTTCTTTATTGCCATAATGTTAGATTACACATAGTCTAATTGTGAGGGGTGGGTTAAGCATGGCTTTAGATGTTGCCCACTTCTTGGCCCCTCTATCCTAAGGGCTTGAATAGCTGATAGGGTGTTTGAGAGTAAGAATGGTCTCCTTATTGCCATAATGCTAGATTACACATAGTCTAGTCACTCATGCAAGGAGACACGTCAAAAGTAGCCCAAGAAGGACAATTGATAATGACATCTGACCTTATGTCACATAGGGTTAAAGATTTCTATTGTTGTAAGTTGTAAGGTGAGAGATGGCCACTTTCCATCTATAAAACGAGCCTTTCTCTGCCTTTTAAATAAAGAAAGAAGCAATGAAGGTGTCGTGTAGCCTGTAATGGCATGTGGGAGCTCAATAGGATGCGGAACCCGAACGCCGGAGTGCATCCAGGGTCTAGGGGTGAGGGCACCCAAGTCATAGCATTTGGGTGGCTGGGCAAGCTTATGGGTGGGCAGGCCCCTATAAGTGCATGATAGTGTGGAGTTATCCACACTATCCTTAAGGTTGGGTGGTGACCAGAGATTGGAGCCCTTCTCGGCTATGGCAGAGGCTATGGGAATGTGACATTGGTATGAGAGTTGGCATAGTCCTCTCTCTTGCTCTCCTTCGCACATGATCGAGGTCCGAAAGAGGCACCTGAGTTAGAGCATTTGGGCGGTCGGTTAAGCTTATGGGTGGGTAGGCCCCTATAAGTGCATGAGAGTGTGGAGTTATCCACACTATCCTCTACGATTGGGCGGTGACTAGAGCTCGGAGCCCTTCTCGGCTATGGCACAGGCTATGGGAATGTGACATTGGTATAAGAGCCAGTGTAGTCCTTTCTCTCGCTCTCCTTTGCACATGATTGAGCTCTACAAGAGATAAGCCTTATCTTATCTTGTTTTTGAATGGTTCCTTCTCTCTCATATTCTTCTCCTCTGCAGGCTGTGTGTGGGATATGTAATGGAAACTACAGGTAGCATGGGACCTTATCAGAGTTGTGAACGGCTCCCTCTCACCCTTTGTAGACATCGCCATGTACAAAATGCCCCTCCAGGAGGCTGAATCACCAACCTCTTTGCATGGATTGTTTCTTCTTGCTACACATGGCTGGGGCCAACACAACTCCACTGGTGTCTAATGTCCACCACTATCGGCAACTTCAATCACTTTACCAAACGACGACGACGGATGAGGTGCCTGATATCAATGAATGGTACTTTGGTAGAATAGCGCTATGAAAGTGCGTTCACAAACGACTTCAATCCATGGATTGTGTGAATTCACAACTAAGATACTTGGATCACCATGATTTGTAGCTCAAATGCAAAAGTCAATGCAATTTATGGATACAATCAATGTACACGATCCATTGAGCTTGATGCAGAGCAGCAAGTTCAGCCATGCTAGGCAAAGCAAGGTGCGGGCCAGGGTAGTAGGGGCTGAATGCCCATGTGCAGGGGCACTATCACTCTGGCTTATGTAGAGCTTTCTTGAGAAGCAATGGCCAAATCACCACCTATAATTGTGCTGAACTAAGAGCTTCTAGAAAGATCCTTGCAAGTGCAAATGATATTGATGTATGCATCGTCTGAAATGAGACAATAGGAGGCTAGAGCTATGTTACACCGTTAGGCTTGTGGTATTTCATGCATCGTAGTTTGTTGATTACCAGTCTGCTATGGTTATGTTTGTGAACGTTGTTTTTACAAACATATGTTCGCATAATTGCATTGGGCATACATCAACAAGTTGTCCTATTTAAGGTAAACCACTTGCGAAGTTGCCATTGCTCTTTGGTGTTCGGTGAATCTACTCTGTAAGCTAACTTGGAGATGTTAGGTTAGTGATTTAAAAGTTTTGTAACTTTTTATAAGTTATAGGAGTTGTAGGACTCCACTAACTTTTTTTATTAGGAGTTGTAGGACTCCACTAACTTTTTATGTTATAGGAGTTGTATAACTTTTTATAAGTTATAGGAGTTGTATAACATTTTATAAGTTATAGGAGTTGTAGGACTCCACTAACTTTTTATGTTGGCACACACGGGTATCAATCTCTACTACTCGAGTTGATTGATATGGTTTGTCGGGCCCAAGAAATGTGCTCTCGTTAGGTCTAATTTATGGTTCTTTTTAACCATACTTGTTTGGAGATGATTCTCTAACAAGTTTATCCATCTTGACTAGTTGGTTAAGACAATAGTTGACGCAACTAAAATGTGCTTTGTATCTGTTTACAAAATTCATTGTAATGTGATTGAGACCAAAGTGGCCCATGGTTTTTGTCTCCCCAGTTAACAAGAAAGCATCTCTGGGTACATTAACAATAGTGGCATTGTGTCATTTAGCAACTGTGGTGTTATGCTAATTGACAACCAGAGTGTTCTTCGCTTGGTCCGTAGAGATGTAAGCCCTCATGCATGGTGTAGGACGCATGCCCTTGTGCATGGGTTCTCTTGGCAAGAATTCCATTTCTCCATTTGTACATGCTTTAGAGATTCTTAATAGAGCTCGAGATATATCTAGCATGGTTGTGTGTATGCATGGGTACATGCATACAATTCTCCTGTGAATATATAGAATGTGATGTTGTAATTACCGAGTATATATGGATGCACATGCTTGTAGATACGTGTTTGCACATTACTTGTGGGTAGTCATAGTACTACTAAACACATGTGCACACGCTCAGATTGGATTCATGGCAGTAGCTACCATAAACTTGGTGCTCATAGTGGTCTTATGCTTGTTAGAGATATCTTATATCTAGACAACAAATAAGCATCTTCGGAGTATAGCACAGTGTTTTGTTGTTTGACAACCGTAGTGTTGTGTTAATTAACAACCAGAGTGTTGTAAACTTGGCCCATAGAGATGCAAGCGCTGGTGCCTGTGGTCCATAGAGACTCATGCCCTCTTGCATGGCTTCTCACACACCAAACAGTTTATGTTTCACAAGAAACGTGAAATATGTTCAAAATTTGAACATGGACCCAATGTGGAACAAATCTTTTTTTACAAGGATGTCTGGGTCAAGTAGATTTAAAGATTCATGGTGATCTTAAATTCGGGGGTTCATAGTAATCCCAGGATCGAAATCAGAGGATTTTAAGTATATATAACCCAAATATCAGGACATTAACTATTTGGGGTTCATTGTGCTTAAGTTGAGTATGTAGTTTCTTCAGTTTAGGTGAAACACGGTTAGATTCTATCTGTTTGATAAATTTGGGAATTACATAACATGTAATGTCATCTTGGGAAATATCAGTGAATTTCCTCGTGTTTGTTTTGGAACTCCATAAAATTTCCTCGTGTTCGTTTTGGAACTCCATAAAATTTCCTCGTGTTCGTTTTGGAACTCCATAAAATTTGGAATCCAAGTGGTTGGAGTTACATGTAGCCCAAGATTTATCAGATTAATCTATAAATATACTCTGGAGTGAGAATTGTAGAATTTAGAGATTATAATTTTAATCTCCTAAACGGTGAACACATGGTTAAAATTTGTGCCTTATACAAATGGTGATATTTTGCATCACTCTTGGGTCTGGGGATGTGGAATCATCCAACCAAAAGAAAGAAGGTTCATTTTTTTTGTGTCACAATAGTTTTTGTGATCATTTAGTGGTATGGGACATTAATTGCTCTATGTAAAGCCTTGAGACCTTGGTGGTATGGGACCCCAAGGCAAACACTAGAAATAGACTTTCTTGGCTTTTGATTTTTGTAGTGTGTACTCACTTTTTGTAGTGTGTAGTCACTTTTTGTAGGTTATGTCTGCACAATCTACATTATGTTGGTAGGATTGGCGAGCCATTATTGGTTGTAGTCATTGTCTACTATGTCTAGGTTTTGTGAGAAGAAGAGTGAGCATGGATCCGGAGTGATCAAATGAATCTCTTAGGTTATATACTGAGATGGAGTGCTTAGGGGTGGACCCTTCATGCCCACTTGACCTTGTGTCGAATGGGGGTGATCAAAATTATCGACGGGGAAAAAAGTGATAGTATATTTTAACCGATATTGGGTGTTGACTTCCATAGATAAAGCCTATGCTCAAGTATGCCAGGTCGCCATGAGGTGAATCTACAAAATATTTGAGGCACATTCTTGAGGGACTTTGCTATTTTTATTCACACTGAAAGTTGAGTCTACAGCTACTATCATGACCTTGGAAGACTCATAGCTAGATACTGAATCGTAGAGTTCAGAGATTGACATGGTTATTAATTCGATGTCATTGAATCCACAAGGATTGGGTGCTAAAATGCCCCTAACTTTGTGTCGTAGAGCCAAAGGTTTTAATTCAATTGAGGTGAGCACTTCATAGTAGTAAGTGGCTCAAAACCAGTCTTGACACAAGAGAGTATATCCATATAGTACAGAATTACTCAACCAAATCGAGGGAAAGTTTTGGCATTTTGATTAGACAAAGTAAAGTGTATGTCATTCCTCTTTATTTGTCCAAGAAAAGCAAACTTGTACATGTTTATGTTTTGTGATATGTTTATGAAGTGTGTACGAGGAACATTATTCTTTGTTGGTCATCAATTTACAGTTGGGTAGTATATTGCCACCTACTAGTAGGTAGTGCATTGCCTTTGTAATGAAGAGAAAACAAATAAATTTTATACGTCAAAATTCATATTGGTATTGACTGGATTGAAACGATGTAGGGGAGAAGAAAGCTTGAGCTCTGGCAAGCACACACACACTCACAAAACCCTAAAAGAGAACACACAAGGTGAGAGGCTGAAATCTTCTTTTTCTTCACACAACACTCAACACACCATATACAAAGATAAGAGTACACACAATATGAAAAGGTACTCAACCAAATACATACTAGGGTTCTCTATAGTGTGAACCCAACTAAATGAGCTAGCGCTATAACTATGCTAGTCTCTAGAATGGCTGTCACACAGCGTGTCATCCCACTGGCCGCATATCACCCATAATCTCACCAACCATGCCAGTGGTGTCAAAACCTTCTCTCTGACAAAATGGTAGTGGACCTCTATATGCTTCGTGCAAGCATGAAAAACTGGGTTCCTGTATACTACTAATGTTGTCAGCAGAAAATGACAACTTATCTATCCACTGATAGACCCAAATCTGCAACAAGTAGCTTTCTCAACCAAGCTACCTCACATGCTGCCATAGCAGCACCTATGTACTCGGCCTCTGTACTGGATAGAGCAACCCCATAGGCTGCTTCTTGCTGCTCCAAGTCACAGCAGCACTCCCCAAAGAAAACATGAAGCCACTAGTAGATCTTCTATATGAGATACTACCAGCCCAATCAGCATTTGTGTACCCATGTACACATATCTCTGTCCCAGTTTCATAAAATAGTCCACAATGCAAAGGAGACCTCACATACCTCAGTATGCGTCTCAATGCATCCAAATGCGGCTTTCGAGGAACCTGTATAAACTGACTCACCAACCCAACAGCATAGCTCAAATATGGCCTGGTGATCGTCATGTAGATCAAGCTTCCTATTATGCACCTATACATAGTAGGATCCTCCAAAATCTCTCATGAATCTGCACTCAACTTGCCATTCTGATCCAATGGCACTGAGATAGGCTTACAGCCTGTCATACCATACTTGGACACAACATGTCCAAGCCATACTGTCTCTGCAGTAATCCAATACCATGTGGTGACCTAATCACCTCAATGCCCAAGAAATATCTGAGCTCCCCCAGATCCTTCATCTCAAACTTCTGTCTAAGCAAGATCTTTACATCAAAGATCTCTGCATCATGGTCCCCCGTAATAATGATCAGGTCATCTACATAGATGACAACAAGCACAACCCCTCTATCACTGTGTCTCACATACAACGAGAAATCTGCATTGGCTACATGAAAGCCAATAGTGACAATATATTCAGAAATCTTGTCAGACCATGCTCTTGGTGCTTGTTTTAAGCCATACAAGGTTTTCTTCAACCTGCAAATATGCTCGGGGTGACTCAACTAGGTGGCTGCAACATATACACCTCATCCTGCAAAATCCCCATGCAAGAATGCATTCTTTACATCCATCTAATGTAAAGACCATTGCTTTGACGCAGCCACTGCTATCACAACTCTCACTGTTGCCATCTTGGCAACTCGCCTGAAAGTTTCCTCATAATCAATGCCATATGTCTACGCATATCCTTTGGCTACCAATCTAGCCTTGTACCTGCTTATGCTTCCATCACTGTTATGTTTTACTTTGTACACCCACTTGCATCCAATGGCTTTCTTGCCTTCAAGCAATTGCACTAAATCCCAAGTCTCATTTCCATGTAGTGCATCCATCTCCTCATCCATAGCTTTCTCCTAACACACATTTCCAATAGCCTCATCAATGCATGTGGGCTCTACAAGCTATATAACTTTTGCCATGTATGCATAGTGATGTGCCACATAACCATCATAGGTAAACCTCTGCACAGGATTCTTCACTCTCCCATTGCAACTTTGCATTCATGGCTTCCATAGCCTTCTTTACACCAGGTGTTCTCATAGCTAGTATCCCAAGGTCCTCATCAAGGCTCATATCTGAGCCACTAGACTCTCCATCAACATGAGAATGCCCTGTAGAAATGTTAGGCATACTAAGGGGCTCAACCACTTTCTCTTTGCCTTTATGCGATGTACTAATCACATTTGCAGGACTGGTATTATGACGCAGCCTGCCACTCCATGGTCTAAAAACTGAACCACTAGATGAGGACTCTCCTGGTCCCCACACTCAAAGACTGTGATTGCTGACTTGCATTCTGTGCAACCACATTTCCACTCACATCATCCCCAACAGCTTCTTTTTCAATAGCATACCAGCTGATCATCTCATAAAAAACAACATCCCTGCTTACCCTCAACTCACGTGTAGCAGGGTTATAACACCTTTATCCCTTTTGCTCAAGGGAATACCCAATAAACACCCATTTTTCAGCTTTTGGATCGAGCTTGGTTCTCAGCTCATCTGGCACATGCACATATGCAATGCATCCAAAGACTTTCAGATGAGACGAATCAGGTTTTTTGCCAGTAAACCTCTCCTCTGGAGTTACATCATGTATGGCTGCAGTTGGAGTCATGTTCATGATGTAAACTGCTGTAGAAACAGGCTTAGCCCAATAGTTATGCGGCATATTCTTCTCTTCCATCAATGCTCGCGTAATCTCAACAATGTGCCTGTTTTTCCGCTCAGCAACTCCATTTTGCTACGGAGTGTATTTGCATGTAAACTGTCTCTGAATACCATTCTTCTGTACAAATTCAGAGAACTCATTGGAGAAGTACTCTCCCCCTCCATATGACCTTAAGCACTTTACATGTTTCCTTGTTTGCTTTTCAACCATAACTCTGAAATTCTGAAAATGAGTGAACACCTCCCTCTTCTCCTTCATGAAGTATACCCACACTTTCCTTGTGTGGTCTCATCAATAAATGTCACATAATACCTGCAGTCTTCCATAGACATGGTCTTCGTAGGACCCCATACATCTGAATGCACAACATCTAGTGCATTTCTCACATTTTTGTCACGTGGAAACACATGCTTTGTTTGCTTTCCAAATTGGCATGCTTCACATATTTTCTGCATACCTTCACCTTTATTTAAACTTTGGCAGCCCTGTCACAATTCCTTTATTCTGCATAGACTTCATTCTTTGCACATTCACATGTCCAATTGCAGCACTCACTTCAGGCATGTTTACATTCAATGTAAACATTCTGCCCACTCTGTTGCCTTTTGCAACCAACCTGCACTTGTCTTTAAAGTCTTCAACATAATAACCATCAGGGTTAAACCGAACCTGCAAACCCTTATCAATCATCTGGCCAACTGAAACCAGATTCTTTGTTATGTTCGGAACATGAAGTACATCTACAGGGTACTTCACTTTGCCATCCTACATAGACAATGGCACATCTCCAACATGGGCAATTGGATGAGTAGTGTCATCCCTTGTTTCCACAAAACCTGGTCTTTCAAGGTTTTTTATCTCCTTGAACCACTCCCCATGACTTGTCATGTGGTTCAAAGCACCTGAATCAACGTACCATACATCATCGTTATGTGCCGCTTTAACATTTTCAGACATGGCATTAACGACATGTTGCATAACAAACAACCTTTCATTATCCTGATTGTTTCTGCTCGAGGATGCATAGTTATTTTCAATTTTCCATTTTGCATGTTAGCCTGCTTCTTATAACAATCTGCCTGCACATGTCCAGGCTTACCACAATAAAAGCATCCACGTGTATCATTATATTGCCTTTGCCAATTTCCACGATCTCTTTGACTCCCCCTGCCTCTGAATTGGCCTCTTCCACCTGCGTGTTGTTGTTGTGAATTCTGGGACTGTTGTTGTTGCTGCTGTCTGCTGGCCATAATTCTGATTACCTGCTCGACCACCTCCTTGGCCGCGTCCATGGCCTCCTCTACCTCATCCTCTTCCTGAACTTGTGTAGAAGGCCTATTGCTCTGAATTGTTTTTGATTTGTGGTGGGTAAAGACTGTTGGTCTTCACCCAAGCTCTTCTCTTCTATAATCAACATAGACACCAAATCTGTGAAATTGGGAATGTTTTCCCGAGTCTGAATAGAGGTCTTGAACACCTTGTATTGTGGCGCGAGACCACGTAGACAGACTTCCACCTTATCACCGTCATCATCTACTGAAACGCCAATAGATGCAAGGGATTCCACAATACCCTTGATTTAGTCATTCACATACATACTCTTTTTCTCCACAGTATGAAGTTCATTCTTCAACTGTATCTTTCATGCCTTGGTATTCGTTTAATGAAGTTTTACCAAGGTGTCCCACACCTCCTTGGGGGACTTGGCATCCTGTATGTGCCCAATCATGGTGTCATGTGTATACTGATAGAGAGCCAATACATAACTTTTCTAGCTCCTTGGTTCCAATCCTTGAACTCTTTCACATCTGCAGTTGGATCGATCTCTGGTATCTCTGGTGCCTCTTCATGCACATTCTATGTAGTCCCAGCAGTAACCCTTTTCCATCAGGAAATTTGTCAACCTGAACCTCCAAGCATGGAAATTGTTCTTGTCAAGCTTCTCAGCAACAATCTGGTTTATGCCATCATTTGACATCTTGCCAAACACACAAATTTACCAGAAACATCACTCTGGTTTGTCCTGCACAAATTGCTGTATTTTCTGCTGCGGTATTGTACTACACTCAAATGTCAGAACTAGTGGCCTCAATGTGCATACATACACCCAATGGCAACTCTTTGACCTCCTTGCAGCACACACAATGTCTGCACAACCAATCTATCTTCCTGCAGTTCTTAAAACAGAGTTCTGCATAGAATCAATGACTTACCCACAGTGCCTGCTTTCCGAAAAACGGAGGTCCTAACGCGCCCGAAACGTGTTTTTGGCTCGAAAATTTTTACCTGATAGGACCTTATAGTTTCCCTATAGCTTTACTCCCGCGAAGAAAGCTCCTCAATCAGAGATTGTTTGCCGGTGCCTCCTGTAGAGCTCCCGACAAGGGTGTAGTCTCGCCAACACAAATAGGGAAGAGTAGATGAAGCTCTTACCCTCGTACCGCTTCTTGTACTTCTCTTGCTTGCAGCTCAGCCCATAGCTTGAACCAGGCTCTGATACCATGAAAAGATGCAGGGGAGAAGAGAGCTTGAGCTCTTGCAAGCACACACACACTCACAAAACCCTAAAAGAGAACACACAAGGTGAGAGGCTAAAAATCTTCTTTTTCTTCACACAACGCTCAACACACCATATACAAAGAAGAGTACACACAATATGAAAAGGTACTCAACCAAATATATACTAGGGTTCTCTATAGTGTGAACCCAACTAAATGAGCTGGCGCTATAACTATGCCAGTCTCTAGAATGGCTGTCACACAGCCTGTCATCCCACTAGCTGCATATCGCCCATGATCTCACCAACCATGCTAGTGGTGTAAGTGTGGGGCCTACTCCCCAGGCGGGTCATTAGTGTCCACCGCCTCACTAGATGAGCTCGATATCTCAACATGGATGTCGTGTTATTTATGTCAGAGCAGTCTCAAAGTACAGAGATTGATTTTGTTTATCTATCAGTGTAAGGTGTGTTGGAGGCATACCTAATCCACATATCATAGCATATGTGGATTAGGTACAATATTGTTTCACCTAGTAGAAGTGTCGAGTGCGATCACACTTGTAGAGGTGTGTCTGGATGGTGCTATTAGCTTTTGGATGTGACCATAGATAGCCCATAAACATGTCCGTAGAGACATGGTTGGCCGTAGAGACATAGATATGTATTTCCAAGTAAGCAAGGTAGTTGCAGGAGTAAACATGTGGATAGACATGTATCTACGTGTGGGCTAGGAGTGGTACTCTCATTGGTGCACATCTCTTGATTTTCTAGTAGTGCTAGACATTATACATCACATAGACACTGCCTATGTGAAAGTCATCTTCATTTGCAAGATGTGTAAATTGTTCTTGGAAGAACGCAATAACTTTTGTAGAGAGGAAAGTGTAGATTTCCTTAGACTATGTGTAAGGTCAATTGTACTTTATGACATTATAGAAAATTTTACTAAAGACTTGTAACAATTACGTAAATTTGTTGAATTAAAGTTCGTGTGGTTTTTAACCCACAAGAGAAAAACATATTTGATGTCGTAGAATATGCAAAGGATTCCTTGAATGTTAGAGCACATTCATTATGAAGTTCTTGAGGATTTGAGAACTTCTTGTGTATACTATAGGCATGTTGTTATTCAATGCCTTAGTAACAATTTTTGTTTTATTGATATCTTTTATAGTTGCAAGTGGCAACTATGGTTTGTTGTTCCAGATAAAACATGAGTGTTTCATGTTTCCTTGGTCATAGTACTTAAGGAAAATATGTGTCGCTTGTCTTTCTTTCCTTGTCGACTTTCAGATTTTTTTTCACATACAAAAACTCTTCTTGAAGTGAAAAGTAAATAGGTTGACAAAGATTCTTTTTCGAACTAAAAAGATGTGAAAACATCTGAGCTCACTAGGCTCTTTATCAAACATCTCTAGTACAAATTATATGGCCTCAGATATAGTGTTGGATGGAGATAAGAGGTTTGATATTCTTTTTTGAAGGGAAATCTTCAAAATTTGGATATTACTTTGAGTATATGGCCGATGATCCGGAGTTTGCTGGTCAAGTCAACCAAGTTCTAGAGAATATTCTTGTGCATATGGCAGTAAAAGAAATCAGGTTGAGAGGAGTACCTGTTACCTGTTGAATTTGGTTTTTGCTATTCAAACTAGATTTATTCCATTCAGGTTGTTGCATGGATTCTAGTCTACATCTCCTGTATCTGTAGAGCTATAAAAGGAGAACATTCAACTCTTTGGTAGCATAACCTAGTAGCATAGTCTACAAAATTAAGTTACCAAAGAGCTCTTGAGTATATCTAGTTTTTCATGTCAGTGGTATGTGAAAACAATGTATCACCAAGGCAATGTAGTTCGTCTTAAAGTTGTAGTTGAGTCCTTGGAGTTACCACACTTCCACATGAACCAAGGAGAATTCTTAGGTTCAAAGATTGGAACACGAGGTTTACGATGTACTGATAAGAAATTGTTAAGTTGAAGGATAGGTTAGAAAAGGTCTCAAGTGAGAACATAAAAGATTTATTTTTATTTTAAAAGTGTTGTTCTCCTTAAAATTGAATTTATGCATAAATAGATGCATAAATGGATTTTTATAAAAGTGTTATTTCTCACTGAAGTTGTTCTTATGCATAAATAGATGCGTAAAGAATCTTTCTATAAAAAATAAGAATTCTCTTACATTCTATAAATAGATGTGATATGAATCAGATAGATGAGAATTAATAGAGAATGGATGTGATGAGAATAGAAGTGATGAGAATGAGAGGTAAATAGATGTGATGAGATGTGATGTGAATCAGATAAATGTGAATAAATAGATGAGATGTGATGTCATGTGAATCAGGATTTAGTCAACGCAAGGCCACCTAGGGTTCCACGAGTTGAGGATAAACCTAGGGATAGAAGTAGTGTCACATGCTATGAATGTCAAGAGAAGGGGCACTATCACACTGAGTGTCCAAAATTGAGGAAAAGAGAGGATAAAAGTTTAGCACTTTTAGAGGAAACATGCTCAGAAGAAGAAGAGGAAACATTGATGCCATTAATGGCAAAAAGGGGTCGTAAAACTAGAGCCAAGAAGAAGAAGAACAAGAAGATAAATCTGAAGAAGAGGAGAAAAATAAGACGAAGAAGAAGTCGTCTAGGAGAAAAATTGGACAATCTGACTTTCCTCTTGGACAAGGATCTCTTAGTTATGACCTCTTAACAGATCTTAGGGAGAAAACGGCAAAAATCACATTTGGGCAGCTTTTGGCACTCTCTCCAAGGCTCAGAAAGGAATGGGGTAAGTTGGCTAGCACAAGGGAATCTAAGAAAAAGAAGAAGAGGGATAATGGGACTCCTATGGCTCAAAAGGTGGATATTGATGTAGGAGATGATGTGCCTGTGATTGATATCATCATTGAGGGGCAAACAATTTCTAATGCATACATTGATGGAGGTTGTGAGGTCCCTCTCCCCACCACGCAAACGAATTCAGGGGTGCTAGCAGCAGAAATAGCACTTCTTGTGTGGGGCAGGGTTCCACACTTGGGGCCTCGCCCAACGGATATCCGGACAAGAGACTAATCCGTCGATTCTTCCAAAACCGAACCCGAAAAAACTTCCCTTGCCCGAAAAGCACGTGCGATTCCTCCAGGATAACTTTTCTCTAACATAGTTAAAAGCCTTAACTAATTGAACTGATCTGACCGAACCCGTAAGTCCCATAATCAAATTAGGGAAAAGATTGTACTTGGATCATAGAGACCAACGCTTTTCTCCTCATTGAGAGGCACAGCCATTGATTCTTTTCCATAGAACAATTTTTGTCCGAGATTTACTTCATCTATCGACCCAGAACAGAATTGAGTCTCAATTTAGGGATCCATCAGTCTAGCCTAACCCCATCCAGTCCCATGGGTTAGCCAACCGCCCAACCACTATAGTGATGGGATCCAATTAAGAATTTGGTTAGGTTATCCCGGGTACCAGGGAAAAGAGTTCCCAGGCCCCCTAGCCAGATATTCATGCAAACTTAAAACTAGTCACACTACTTACACACCCAATATGAAATTGCCTTTTTCACAGATTCAACAGTCTTTAAAACAATCATTTAATGAAACCATAGTGTCACTGATCATAATCCTCTAATTATCCAGTTGAATCCTTATTTCCAAACATTCCTTCATCGGTGTACCTATGGCATCATTGGCAACCAGAACGCTCACCCCCTGTCCACTCAGGGGCCCTTTCGATAGTTCCTAGCTCATAATAACTGGCAAGTATTCACTTTAACAAAAATGGAGTCTCCGTTGAAGATTAGCAAGATCAACCACCAACAGATCCATATAAAAGAGCCATGGACTCATCCGTTTTGAGGACCAGCAAGGTCAATCAACCCGATCCATGCCCGAATTCAAAAAACAACTCTTACTCCTTGTTCCAATATCTTCCCCGACGTACGTGTGGGTATCTTCGGTGACCCAGAGCCCGAGCACCATGGTCAACACCCTCTAGGATCCTTCGCAGGTCACCTAGCGCTTCACTCATAGGAAGGCCGCTTCCTTGGTCCCCCATCCCCACTGTACCGGAAGCTCACCATTTAAATCAAACCGAGGCTGATCAAGACCTCGGCCGACCTTGCTACGCGAGACGTCCTCCGTTGACTCTCCGTCAGCAACTGTAACTTTAACAGATAGGTCTCCACGACCTCGTTCACAAGACGGTCAAAATGCTTCCCCAGCATTCTTGACATAAAACAATCATTTAAAAACAGATTTCACATACAAATACAGTTCTAACAATATTTCCATCTTTTCTCATCACTCCACATCCTTTCACATTAGTCCGCATCTTTTCTCATCTTCCCACAATTTTTTTTTCTTCATCGATCCCTATCACATCACATCATTCCCACATCAAATCACATCCAATCGCATCATCCACACATCAATCCACATCATCCATACATCCATCCACATCAATCCACATTATCCATACATCCATCCACATCAATCCACATCATCCATACATCCATCTACATCAATCCACATTATCCACACATCCATCCACATCTTCCATACATCCATCCACATCAATCCACACGTCAATCCACATCATCCATCCACATCAATCCACATTATCTACACATCAATCCACATCATTCATACATCCATTCACGTCAATCCACATTATCCACACATTAACCCACATCATCCATACATCCATCCACATCAATCCACATCATCCATCCACATCAATTCACATTATCCACACATCAATCCACATCATCCATACATCCATTCACGTCAATCCACATTATCCACACATCAACCCACATCATCCATATATCCATCCACATCAATCCACATCATCCATACATCCATTCACGTCAATCCACATTATCCACACATCAATCCACATCAATCATACATCCATTCACGTCAATCCACATTACCCACACATCAATCCACATTACCCACACATTAATCCACATTATCCACACATAAATCCACATCATCCATGCATCCATTCACGTCAATCCACATTATCCACACATCAATCCACATTCATTTCATAAGTATTTCCATTCTCATCTAATCACATCTTTTTCTATCTCATCACTTATTTTCTTATTTATCCTCATCAGATCTCATCGACTTGCATCTACCCATACATCTCATCACTTCACATACATTAACATCTATCCAGTTTACATCGCATCTTATCACATCCATTTCACATCACATCTCATTCATTCACATCCCGATTCACATGCTAACACATTCATTCACATCCCTTATCGTTCATTCACATCCTGATTCACATCACATCACATCCATTCACATCTCGATTCACATGTTATCACATTCATTCACATCCTATATCATTCATTCACATCCCAATTCACATGCTAATGCATTCATTCACATCCTATATCATTCATTTACATCTTGATTCACATGACATCACATCCCTTATCATTCATTCACATCATGATTCACATGCTATCACATTCATTCACATCCTATATCATTCATTCACATCTCGATTCACATGCTAACACATTCATTCACATCCTATATCATTCATTTACATCCTGATTCACATGCTAACACATTCATTCACATCCTAGATTATCCTTCCTGTTAACATGCACAAATTTACAAAACTCAAAAGCTTCTTTTAACTCCATTGCCCTTTTATACAATTCTTGGAGATTAGGACTCCTTGCCTTATATTCTCCTTTCATTTGTCGGATGACCAATTGAGAATCCCCTTTAACCTCTACCTCTTTAATTCCATCTTTTATGCAATCTTCTAATCCCCAAATTAATGCATTGTACTCAGCCACATTATTTGATATAGCCTTTGGAAATTCCCTACCTTGGCCCATACCTCTTTTCCTTCTGGATCAAATAAAACTATCCCCCCAGCCCCACATTGCATGGAAGGGCTAAAGGCTCCATCAAAATGTATAGTGAAAGCAGTTGGTGGTGTCTCCAAATCTTCATATACTTCTTCCTTTGTTCTTGTTTCTTCTTCCTCTTCCTTCCTTGTAAGCAAATCTGCAAGAGAGGCCCTAGTGGTGTTTTCTATAATAATAAAAGTGAAAGAGAATTCTTGAAGCTCACAAATCCACTTTGCAAACTTCCCTCGTGCAGGATTGGGTTTGCGGACCAAGAATTGTAAAGAAGGTTGAGATGTGAGGAAGAAAAAAGGGTGAGGTAACAAGTATGATGACCTGAACTTCTTTACTACAAAAACAAGAGACAAACCACCTTTCTCCATTTCACCATACCTCTCCTTGGCATCAGTGAGTTGTCGGCTTGCATAATACACTGGTTGCATATGCCCTTGCTCTCCCTTTTGCAAGAGTATAGCACCCACCGAATATGATAAGACACTTGGGCCCACATAAAAGTCCTCCCCCCACCTAGGAGGCTGCACAATTGGACTTTGACTCATGCATTCCTTGAGCAAACAAAAAGATTGAATTTGATCGGGCCCCCATTGGAAAGAAACATTCTTCTTTGCCAACAGATTTATAGGATACATCTTCTCAGAGAACATGTCAACAAAGCGTTGGTAATACTTTGTTTTACCCAAAATCCTCCTTACCTCCCTTACATTGGTAGGTGGTGGGAGGCCCACAATTGCCTGCACCTTCTCAGGATCCATCTCTATGCCTTCTTTTGAGATAACATGTCCCAAGAGAACTACCTTCCTTCATGCCAACAAGCGGCATTTTCCAGGATTAAGACACCCTTTTGCATCATCAATACTTTGCAAGGCCAACCTCAACTTTTCCAAGTGATCCATGTGGCTTGAATAAATGCAAAAATCATCCAAAAAGACCCTTATAAACTTTCCAAAGTGAGGTGCAAATACCTGACTCATGAAGCGTTGAAAAGTTGCTGGTGCATTGTCAAGCCAAATGGCATCACCCTATAGGCATACACTCCCCAAGGGGTTATAAATGAGGTTTTCCTTTGATCTTCTTCACAAATCCGGATTTGAAAGTATCCAGAGTATCCATCACACACTGAATACAACTCATGACCTGCACAAAATCTCATCATGAAAGGGTAGAGAATAATAATCCCTCTTTATGCATGCATTCAGAGGGCAAAAGTCCACACACACACACACAATTTTCCATCCTTTTTGGGAGTGACTACAACTAGGGAAATCCACTCTGAATTCTCTACTGGAAAAATAAATCCAAGCAAATTAGTTACCTCATTCTTAAGCACCTCCACTTGCACTACTCCCAAATGCCTTAGCCGCCGCTGTACCACTGGCTTACTTTGGGGCTTGAGATCAATCTTGTGCTCTACTAGTGAAACTTGGCATACTAGACCACAAAAACTGCACTTCCCTCTCTTTGCATGAAACCTCAATTTTCACATAGCCTCTTGCCTTTCATCTCCTTCATGATTCAAGCTAGAGGGTAAGGGTTAACATTGCTCAGCGGACAATCGTAAAGATTTACCTATGGTCCCCAAAGTATTTCCACATGCTCATTACCGCTAAAACCATTGGTACCTCCAAAGGAGGGCGGCAATAAGGCAAGGGCTACCTTGAGAAGTCACAGGCCTTCCAAGATAATAACTCCTTATCCCGCTTATCATGAATCATCAAAGAGTTCCAAAATTGGGTTAAGCATGAGGAGCTAATGCTAAATGAGACATTCATATGTAAAGAGAGTGTTTGAATAAGGGTTTGAAGATAAGAGAATTGCAATGCTAAATGAGACATTCATATGTAAAGAGAGTGTTTGAATAAGGGTTTGAAGATAAGAGAATTGCAATGACACAAAATGCTCAATTGAGGAGGCTTCATTCATTTTTTTGAAAGGGAGAGGAGGGCTCCTTTTATAGGTGGAGAATCACCCTCTCTTCCATTGTTACAAATTATAACATAAAAATCTTCAACCCTTCAGTGACATAAGGGTAGATGTCACCATCAAATGTCCTCTTAGGCTAAGTCTTCTATTAAATTGAAGACTTTTTGACTTTGAAAGTGTGATGAGATAATAGCCAAGTCTAAGTGGCATGTAGGTAGAGATCCCACTTACACATGGTGGAATTCTCCTCTTCCATGTAGGCATTCTAGAAGAATCTTTCCCAATTATGCACCTACACACACTCCTCCACATGCCTTCCACACTCCCCAACTTGTAGCCTTATGGTGAATACTATATTAATAATACAATTAAAATCCATGTGAGCATGAAGGCCCACTTTTATTTTCCACATCACTAGTCTATCTACCATACGAAAGTATTTATCAAGCATACTTGTGGCATTTACAATGTGTGCACCCTAAATCAAGTAAAACCATTATATTTGAAGATAGAATGCTATTATCAGGGTAGCCGCCAAGCTGCCGCATCACCATACCGTTATTCCATTATGGGCGCCGCAATCTTCTTGGACAAGCTTCCACCTTATTACCATTGAGAAACCATCAAAATATGTACAAAATTGAAAATGAAAGATATCAATTTTTGATGTCACAGTACTGCAGGTTGATGTTAAAGGAAGAGGCCAAAAAAATAAAGCTAGCTTTGAAAATGAAAGGTAGGGTGGTAGAAGAAGTGCAAAGGCTAGAGAAAAAGCATGAAGTTTTCAAGATCGAATTGCACAAGGATGATGCAAACGTTGGAAAATACAATTTGCATGTGAAAGACGAACCGTATGTATGTGTCTAGATTTTTTATATAGAGAATCCAAGAAGAAGCCTTATCTTGCATGCAAGCACTTGTACTTCATATATTTGTGTGTTCTTGGCTTGAGCCAAAAAGAGAATATGTTCATCCACCAACTTATCCTTTCTAACTTGGAGCTCTACAAAGCCTTGTCTCGTAGAAGAACTTACCCTAATTTAGACCATTAAATGCATGGAATTTCACATGCCAATGTTTGACATTTCACGTCCTATAGTATTTTTGGACTTCTGTTAAAGTTATCAGTAATGCATTATTTTTTTTAAACCATTGTTTAGTTGTCTTGGAAGCAACCTCATTGTAGAGGGTTCAACTATATGTAATATCTCGCTTTGTGTTACCATTGTGGTAGGCAATTGAGAAAGTGTAAGAGAGAGAGAGAGAGAGAGAGAGAGAGAGAGAGAGAGAGAGAGAGAGAGAGTTGGAGGGAGGGGATCACTATACATACAATATATACTATTACTCTATAATACTATATAGTGTTATAATTATATAACACTATTTTTATACAACACTATAATATATACCATAATATATATAGCACCATACAACACATATATATTACTCAATATATATAGCACATTATATAGTTATGTAGTACTTTTGCTATATAGCAATGTATAACGGCATTGTACCACTATATAGCATTTTTAATTTAGCACTGAGACAACACTATGTAGTACTATATCGCAATATATGCCACTACACATACAATATTTGCTATTGCTATATAACACTATATATAATGTTATAGTTATATCACTGTTTGTTATATAGAACTATATAGCACATATATGTAACATATATATATATATATTGTTATAGCACTATATAGTTATATAACACTACTACTATGTAGCACATATTTAACACAATATATATAATGTACTTTGTAGTGCCATATATACTATAAAGCACCTTATACCATATAACACCTATATATCAGTATACTGCTCCAGTATAGTAGCAATGTATCATATATACTATTGCTATATAGCATTATATAACATAATTATGTAGATTGCCCAACTCCTTTTGGATCAAGGTTTTCGGGGCAAGGAAATCAGGGATCAAGATTCCAGACTCCAGCTCCTTCCTTCTAGAGTAATCAGGTTTCTATCGCCAAATTCAGGGAAATCCCAGAGGTAGACCCTCTAACCAACCTGTAGTTTCAATCCAAAGTAATGCAAGACCTCTGGCTCAGAATAGGGAAAGTCAAAGAAAGTTGTTCCCAAATCGACTCCAAGGCAATAACGCTGGAAGTGATTGAAGAAGAAGAAGAAGATGAAAGAGATCATACTCCACCTGCGAGATGAGGACATCTCGTCTTTTTTTTAAGTGGGGTAGGATGTCAAAGAAAGTTGTTCCCAAATCGACTCCCAGGCGATAACGCTGGAAGTGATTGAAGAAGAAGAAGAAGATGAAAGAGATCATACTCCACCTGCGAGATGAGGACATCTCGTCTTTTTTTTAAGTGGGGTAGGATGTAAGATTCCTCCCTCAGCCCCTCAAGATGTCCAATCTCTCCCCTTGTAATCATTCCCCTTGTCAGAATATTAACACATCTTGTTTCTACCTATTTTAGCTTAGAGAGAGAAAATATTCTAGAGAGAGATTATTCAATTTTTAGATATTTTTGGATGGAAAAATATATCTTCTTATTAAAATAAATTTTCCTAAAATAGAAGTTCAAAAAGAAATTCTGAAGGTGCATTAGAAATAAATTATAATCTGTTCAAAAGGCCTTAGGCTAAGGGTCCAGATTTTTTATAACTTTTAGATTAAGGTTCTGAGGGGCTAATTAGATTAATCCAAATGTAGGGAGGAGATAAATTAAAGAAATAAAGAAAATACCCCCAAAAATGAGTAAATACTCACATAAGATGAAGAGTTGACTAAGGACAAGGTTATTAGTTAAAAAAGAAGAGATATTTAGAGAAAATTATGCATTTTTGACACCTCAGTGTGGGGGAATTCCCCTCATGAAGGAAGTGCCTATTTCACATGTGTGGTGGAGTTTTAAACTCTTAAATAATGAGATATTTCATCTCTCCTATTTCAATTAGAACCAAAAAGTAAGCTAAACTGACCTAAAAATGGTTAAAAAGTGACCAAACTGATCTCGAAAATTCTAGAATTAGTTTGCTTGGTTAGAGGCTCACTTTTTCCTATAAATAGAAGTCTCCCCCTTTGTAAAAGCTTAATAGTGTTTTATGCACTGTTACTCTACTCCTCCCTAGAGCCAAAAACAATGAATTTATTGATAATTCATTAGTTTTGACCATTTCCTCTTCAAAAGAATTGCTGGCCACTCTTGTTGCAAAACAAGAGTAGATCCCTCAAACCATCAAGCCAAAGGAAAGCTCACAAAAATTCATGTAAGCTAGAAATCCTACTTTTTCTTTATTCCATTTAATGGTTTTCTAATTTTTGTTTTCTTTAAAATGAAAAATGATGTTATGCCTTGTTGGAAAGGCTTTCCCCCTCTCTTCATTCTTGAATTCAACCTTTCTTTATCCTAGATATGTAATCAAATTGTTAGAATTAAACTTTTCATATTGTTTCTCTTTAAAAAGTGGAATTTGATTAGTTTAGAATGTTTTAAACCATTTGGGATAATTTCTAAGTAACTTGAGAATGAAAAAAATTAAAAAACGGTTAGCTATACAAAGGAGGTTATGGCAAAATTTTCTTAAATTTTGTGAAATAAGTTTTATCTTTTATTATTCAAAAAGAGTAATCCCCATCGTTTGTGTATTCTAAAAGTGTTATTTTCATTCTATGCATAGAAAAATGCATATTAGAAATATTTTTATTATAAAAGTGTTATTTCCATTAGAATTAATTTCTATGCATAGAAAGATGCATATTGGAGAATTTTTTTTATTATAAAAGTGTTACTTTCATCAAAATTGATTTTTATGCATAAATAGATGCATAAAAGAATTTTTTATTATAAAAGTGTTACTTTCATCAAAATTAATTTTTATGCATAAAAGAAAATTTTTAATTATAAAAGTGTTACTTTCATCAAAATTAATTTTTATGCATAAATAGATGCATAAAAGATTTTTTTATTATTATGAAAGTGTTAATTTTATCAAAATTGATTTTTATGCATAAATAGATACATAAAAGAATTTTTTTAATTATAAAAGTGTGATTTTTATTAGAATTAATTTATATGCATAGAAAGATGCATATTGGAAATTCTTTTTATTATAAAAGTGTTGTTTTCATTTAATTTTGATTTTATGCATAGAAAGATGCATAAAGGAATTTGCTTTTATTTCAAAAGAGTCATTCTCATTAATTTTGATTTTATGCATATAGAAAGATGCATAAAGGAATTCATTTTTATTTCAAAAGAGTTATTCTCATTAATTTTGATTTTATGCATAGAAAGATGCATAAAGGAATTTATTTTTATTTCAAAAGAGTTATTCCCATTAATTTTAATTTTATGCATAGAAAGATGCATGAAGGAATTTATTTTCAAAAGAGTTATTCTCATTAAATTTTATTTTATGCATAGAAAGATGCATAAAGGAAGTTATTTTTATTTCGAAAGTGTTATTTTTCTTAAAATTGAATTTATGCATAAATAGATGTATAAAAGGATTTTTATAAAAGTGTTATCCTCACAGAAGTTGATTTTTATAAAAGAATGAATGGATGGATAGATGTGATGTGAATCAGATAAATGTGAATGAATGGATGGATAGATGTGATGTGAATCAGATAAATGTGAATGAATGAATGGATGGATGTGATGTGAATAGATGTGATGAGATGTCCTGTAAATTAGGATGTAAATGAATGATATGGGATGGATGTGGATGTATGTATGTGAAAGAATGGATGTGGATGTATGTATGTGAAAGGATGGATGTGGATGTATGTGAAAGGATAGATGTGGATATATGTGAAAGGATGGATGTGGATGTATGTGAAGAATGGATGTGGATGTATGTGAAGAATGGAAGTGGATATATGTGTAAGAATGGATGTGGATGTATGTATGTGAAAGGATGGATGTGGATGTATGTGAAAGGATAGATGTGGATGTGTATGTGATAAGTATGGATGTGGATGTGGATGTATGTGAAAGGATGGAAGTGGATGTATGTGAAAGGATGGATGTGGATGTATGTATGTGAAAGGATGGATGTGGATGTATGTGAAAGGATAGATGTGGATGTGTATGTGATAAGTATGGATGTGGATGTATGTGAAAGGATAGATGTGGATGTGTATGTGACAAGTATGGATGTGGATGTATGTGGAAGAATATATATGGATGTGAATGTGATGGATATGAACGAGAATAGAGGCGATGAGACGTGATGTAAATAGGATAGATATGAATGATAAAGGATGTGAATGAATGATATGGGATGTGAATGGATGTGTTAGCATGTGAATCAGGATGTGAATGAATGATAAGGGATGTGTATGAATGTGATGGCATGTGAATCGGGATGAGAATGAATGGTATGGGATGTGAATGGATGTGATGTGATGTGAATCAAGATGTGAATCAAGATGTGAATGAATGAGATGTGATGTGAAATGGATGTGATAAGATGCGATGTAAACTGGTGGATAGATGTTAATGAATGTGATGAGATGAGATTATGGGTAAATGCGAGTGGATAAGATGTATGGGTAAATGCGAGTGGATGAGATCTGATGAGGTTAATTGAGGAAAGAAGTGTTGAGATGGAAAATGATGTGATTGGATGAGAATGGGAATGCTTATGAAATGAATGTGGATTAAGTAATGCAGATTGATGTGGAAAGACGAGAGATTCGTTATAGAAATTGTATTTACGACCTGTTTTTAAATGACTGTTTTATGTCAAGAATGCTGGGGAAGCATTTTGACCGTCTTGTGAATGAGGTCGTGTGGAGACCTAGCTGATAAAGTTGTAACAGCTGACAGAGAGTCAATGGAGGACGTGAGCTTCCGGTACGGTGGATGAGGGACCAAGGAAGTGGCCTATGAGTGAAGCGCTAGGTCACCTGCGAAGTATCCTAGAGGGTGTTGACCAAGGAAGCGGCCTATGAGTGAAGCGCTAGGTCACCTGCGAAGGATCCTAGAGGGTGCTGACCATACGGTGCTCGGGCTCTAGGTCATCGACGATACCCACACGTGCGTTGTGGAAGATATTGGAACAAGGAGTAAGAGTTGTTTTCTGAATTCGGGCATGGATCTGGTTGATTGACCTTGTTGGTCCTCACAACGGATGAGTCCATGGCTCTTTTATATGGATCCGTTGGTTGATCTTGCTAATCTTCAACGGAGATTCCATTTTGATATGTGAATATATTGCCGGTTACTATGAGCTAGGAATTATCGAAAAGGCCCCTGAGTGGACAAGTGGTGAGCGTTCTGGTTGCCAATGATGCCATAGGTACACCAATGAAGGAATGATTGGAAATAAGGATTCAACCGGAGATTTTGATGATTATGATCAGTGACACAATGGTTTCATTAAAAGATTATTTTTAGAAGATGTTGATTCTGTGAAAAAGGTAATTTCATATTGGGTGTGTAAGTGGTGTGACTAGTTTTAAGTTTGCATGAATTTCCGGCTAGGGGGCATGGGAACTTTTTTCCCCCTAGTACCGAGGACAAAACCTAACCAAATTCCTAATTGGATCCCATCACTACAGTGGTTGGGCGGTTGGCTAACCCATGGGACTGGATGGGGTTAGACTGGACTGATGGATCCCTAAAATGAGACTAAATTTTTGTTGGTACGATAGATGAAGTAAATCTTGGATAAAAATTGTTTTATGGAAAAGAATCAATGGCTGTGCCTCTCAATGAGTAAAAAAGCGTTAGTCTCTATGATCCAAGTGCAATCTTTCCCTTGATCTGACTATGGGACTTACAGGTTCAGTCAGATGAGTTCAGTTAGTTAAGGCTTTTGACTACATTAGAGAAAAGTTATCCTGGAGGAATCGCCCGTGCTTTCCGGGTAAGGGAAGTTTTTCCCAGTTCAAATTTGGAAGAACTGATGGATTAGTCTTTTGTCTAGATATCCGTGGGGACCCTGTCCCGCACAAGAAGTGCTACTTCCGTTGCTAGCACCCCAGAATTCGTTCCGTAGTGGGGTCAGGGATCTTACAATTGCTGTGTTGTTAAAGAGTGTTAACAAAGAACCATTTGAATCACTTGTTGCTACACTTAAAAATGTGCCCACCAACAATAAGATTCAAGACATAGGATCATATTTTCTTGAACATGAATCAAAATTCAAGGATAAAGAACCATTCAAATCACATTCAAGTAAGCAACAAGCACTCTATTATTAAGGGACTAAGGTTATGAAGAAGGGGAAGAGAAGGGTGTGAGTGTGAATCTTAAGGTCCACTTGCTCACCTATTTAAAGGTGGAGCTATGAGGCATTTCGTATTTTGAGCAAGGCCTAGTTGTATTCATAAACAACTTAATAAGCAAGAGTTTGTTCTTGTACTTTGTGAGTCTCTTTTCCTCCACACACTTGATCTAGCATGAGCACCACGTTTTCTCAACATGGTATCTAGAGCTTGGTTGATTAGATCCACTTGTGGTGTAGAATAGGTCAAAAAACTTCATTTTTTCTTATCTTTCCTTGTGTGGAGCTCAACCCCCAGCCATTGGAGGACTTCCAGCAGCTTGTAGAGGGCATATCTCTCAAAGCTTTCTTCATGGGAGATGTTGAGGAGGTCTGGGTGAACGCATTTGTATGGGTAATTGAGTGATTCCTCCCTGCACTGCTGCGGCATTCGTTTCTGAGTGCGCCGCCTGCAGTTTCTGCTCCGCCCACTGGTCGTACAGCCATAGCCCGCCTATGAGCCACCATTAGGCAAGGAGCTTTAGGGCTACGGTAGCCCATTGAGTGGTGACCCCATAGCTCAAGTTTGAGCTTCAACAACACTTCGACGCGCCGGCTGCTCTGCAGACAAAAAACCAGGCGGTGGTTCATCTTCTCCTTCAAGCTTTCCATTAAAGCTTCAACTTGGTGTTTTTTCTTGCTCAAATTATCTACTCCCTTGCTCTAATCACTCAAATGGTGTTGTAAATGTTTTTTGCTGAGCTTTCTCTTGATTTTGAAGAGTGGCCATCCACATGAGGTATTCATAAACCTCATTCCCATCAAGCTTCATCATCAACATCAACTTTCAAGCTTTCAAAGTGTTCAAAGTGTGCTTTTAAGCACTAATTGTGTTGTTTAACACTAATTAATCTTTAATCCAACAAAGAGAATGTGTTCTTAAACACTAATAGTATTATTAAATACTAATGGTGAGTTAATCACACCAAAAAAAGTATCATTTGATACTAAAAATATGCTTTTTAGCACTAATTATATTTTATACACACTAATGGTGATCTTAATCACCAACCAAAGTGTTCATTAACACTAATGAAGCCAATACTCATCAAAATTAGTAATTAAGCACAAACCCTAAGTGCTAAACCATAAAAATTACTATTTTAATCTCCTATTTATGCAACATTCTCAACTTAATTAGGATTGTTGCACTCTCATAAGCCTCTCTCTTTCTAATTAAACCTAAATATCATAAATTTTTGGTTTTTTCTTCTTCATAATCAGCCCATTACTCTCTCATAATCTCTTTCAATACCCAATGTCAAAGGACAATCAAATCAAGAAGTTCTCGGGAGGAGAGGGCTTCCATACTTGGCAAGTCCTTGTTGTCAAGTACAAGATGATGTCCAAAGGCTTTTGGCCATTCATCTCTGGCACCAAGGTTATTGATCGAGCAAAGGCTGAAGATGTTGAAGATGATGAGAGGGCACAAGCCATCATCATGCTTCATCTTGACGAGGCACTCATCCACCATGTGGACCAGCTTCCGATTGCAAAGGAGAAATGGGATGAGCTTGATAAGCTCTATGGAGCTCGTGGTGGTAAGAATTCCAAGATCTCACTCAAAATTAATTTTTTTAGCTTGGAACTCAAAGAGGGAGAAGGCATTGGAGCCTTCATCTCTCACTTGAAGGGCCTTATGGCTCAACTTGCATCAGTGAATGTGAGAATGGATGAAGATGATGCAGTGGGCTGCTATGCTCAAAGCAGCCTCAAGAAGGTGTACCCCACCTTGGTCACCACCGAAGAACATACCTAATCCCACCCTCGAAGGTTTCATCCAATCATGTCTTGATGAAGAAAAGAGGCCAAAGGGAGCAGCTGAATCTTCAAATGCAACCACTTCATCGACTATCAAACAAGCTTTGCCACATCAAGTGGTCAAAGTAAGATGTGCCCATTGCAAAAAGGTGGGTCATTTGGCAAATAATTGTTGGGTCAAATATCCCAACAAAATGAAATGTAACAAGTGTAAACAAACAGGGCATATCACTTCTAAATGTCCTAAACAAAGAGTCAGAGGCCAACTTTGTATCAGCCTCTACCTTTGCTGAGAAATTGTTTTAATTCTCAATGTAATCACACCTATATTCCAAACCTTGTATGCCTAATGTTATAAAGGCATCCTATGTCCAATACCACCTATTCCATCCTTTTATAGTTGGTATTGAGGGGGGGTATTAAGGGACTAAGGTTATGTAGAAGGAGAAGAGAAGGGTGTGAGTGTGAATGGACTTAAGGTCCACTTGCTCACCTATTTAAAGGTGGAGCTATGAGGCATTTTGTATTTTGAGCAAGGCCTAGTTGTATTCATAAACAACTTAATAAGTAAGAGTTTGTTCTTGTACTTTGTGAGTCTCTTTTCCTCCACACACTTGATCTAGCATGAGCGCCACGTTTTCTCAACATCTATGTAAAGGGCTGGGAGATTTCAAAGGAAAAATCAATCAACCCCTCAACTTCCGAGATGCTATGGTTGTGGAAAACTTGATCACATGAAGAATAAATGTCACAATAAAGATAAACCAAAGCTTGTTTGTGACTTCTATGGAAAGATTGGTCACCTCGAAGAAGATTGCTACTATCACAAAAAGAAGCAAGCAAACTACATCGAGGTCAAAGACGCTACAACAGAAGACACACTCTTCTAGAGAAAGAACCATTGTGTTCTTCACCCCTCTTGTCTCTATAAAAAGTGTGATGTAATCACCCTTTGATGCTATATGATTTATGCAAGTTGAAATTTATAGCCAAAGTAGCTATAGTGACGAAGTAGTACAAGGGCCAAAGTAGTCTAGCACAAGGGGCGATAGAGAAAGAGTGAAAGCATAAAAAGTTGTATCCGATTTAGCATCAAGGGGGATAATTGAAATGAGTGATGCTAGAGTGCCAAGTCACCTAATCAAAGTTATCCCACATGAGCTATATCAAAGCCTTGTTGTACCTACCTTATATAAAAGGGACTACTTTCAAGCAATGGAATCAAGCAAGCTCTCATGCCTCTTTATGAGTAGAAGTCTTAATCTTATAACCTAATTTTGCTTGAGTCTAAAGCTTAATTAGTTTAGTTTAGTCGTCATTATGATTGTGCTTAGGTATCATCCACCCTAGCTTAGCTTAGCACTAATTAAATTATAATTAGAATTAACTCACTCTCACATTGTAATTAGTATAGGATTAACTCACTCTCACCATCACCATCTCCATGGTGGGGGCTTGGATCCTCAAGTTTTAACACTAACCACACAAACAACTGTGCAATAATTAAACTAATAATTTAATCCATTTCACAAGGAACGTTGTTGCGTGACGAGTGAAGATCAATGCAAGGATGCAACAAAAAGATGCAAGCAGGAAAACAAGTGACATTCTTATTTAGGGCTCTTGAAAAGAGTTCCAAGTTGTAGATGAGTGTGGGAGTGGGCTTAAGAATAATCCCACATGGGAAGTTTTGGGAGTTTTAGAGTTTTTGTATAAAAAGTGGCTCATTTGAGAGCTTATGTACACTTTGGGCTAAGTTCATGCAAGAGCTCCTTTGAGAGAGCTACTCTCCCTCTTCTCCATAGAGGTGAAGACTCTTCTCTCACCCCATCTACATCATTGTATGAGATAAATCTCTTCATTGAATCAATAGCAATGTCATGAGTCTTTTCTCATCCTCTTCTCTAATCATTTTACTCTTATGCATGCTTTTAGTATTTCATTTTTTAGTATGTGGATTGATTTGAAGCTTTCATGGAAGCTTGATGATTGAGAGTGTGCATGCTTGTAGGAAGATAGGAGTGGAGTGAGGTCTTTCTCTTTGCTTGTGTGCATAGTGAATGTGTTCCTCTTGCTTGTATTTGTGAGTGTGTGCTAAGTCTAGTGTCATCATGTGATGGTAGCCATAAGCATTCTCTCCATCAAATGGATAAGCTTATCCATCAAATGGATAAGCTTTTGTGCACCGGTATGGGTTGAATCCCTAGCTCCGAAAGGGATGCAAATCCCATTGGATTGAGCTACACGTGGATCATACTACTCTTGCTACAAGTGAGAGAGTTTTCCGTCTCTCCATAGGCGCTGCTGCGTCGGGGAGAAGACTCAAATCCGGTTGAGAGTGTGTGGAAACCACCACTATTTCCTCTTTTGGTTGCAAAACCATTGAATGATTAGGTTAAGTTCGGGTGTGCGATCCTGGTGTGAGTGGATAAGGTTAGGATAAGAAAAAACCCATTGAACGGTTGAGGTTTCTCCCGCATTGTTTTTTATGTTTTATCGCTTTTATGCTTTTTCAAGTACCGTTCATTATGCTTACCTTCATTGTTTTTTGTCATTTCATGCTTTCATGCTTTTCGCTAACATGTAATTAGTAAAAAATAATAAAAGAGGTGCTGAAGGCCGGCAACAAGAAACTGGGCGGCTGCAAGATCTTTGGAGGGCGGAAAGAGAAGTGGCCGCCTGGCTGTGAACCTGGCCGAAAATAAAAACAAAGAAGTGGCTGCTGGCTGGCAAGGAGGCAAACCAAGCGTCGACTGGCCGGCGGTTGCACGACCTGCGGGAGAGGTGTGGAAGGCTGCGCAAGAAGAGGTGGCCGGTGTGGAGACTGTGAAGAGTGGCCGGCGAGAGGTTGCAGTTGTGGAGGCGACCGACAGCTGAGGCCGGCGAAGAAGTAGCTGGCCGGCGAGAGGTTGCAGTTGTGGAGGGCGACCGGCAGCTGAGGCCGGCGAAGAAGTAGCTGGCCGGTGAGAGGTTGCAGCTGAGGCCGGCGAAGAAGAAAGAGGAGGACCGGCACAGCTGGCTAAAGAGAAGGCACCGGCAGAGGTGAACGCAAGCAAGTGAAGGCCGCGTGGAAAGAGCGCAGGCACCTGCGAAGGCAGTGCCCGGCACAACTGGCTAGTGAAGAGCGCAAGTGATGGTAGAGGCCGGCTAGCGAGGAGCGCAAGCGGTGGTAGAGAGCTGGCTGAGCGTTCGAAGAGCCGGTGCTAAGTTAGCTGTAGTAGCAGACGAGCGCATGCGAGAGGAGGCGAAAGCTGCAGTGTTGACGGCGGTGAAGAAGTTGGCGGCTTGGGCGACAGCAGCAAAAGAAGCAGAAGGCGACAAGGGCCCAGTGTGGAAGGAGATGCAGACGCCTGCCAGCTGCTCTGCTGGCGGCGGTGAAGAAACCTGAAGAGAGCAGCCGAGTGGAGGCGATGGCAAAGGATTGAAGACAGAGGTGCAGTTGGCTGCAAGCTGTGCTGCAGAGAACGTGCGGCCGACAAAGAAGGCGCACTGGCCGAAGATAAGGTTAGTAATTTTTCATTTTTTTCATTTTTATTTTTTTAATTTCCATTTTTTATATTTTTTTAAAAAAAGAGAAAAAAAATAATAAAATAATTAAAAAACAATAAAGTAAATTTTTTTTAAAAATAATTAAAAAAAGAGAGAAAAGAAAGAAAGAAAGAAAGAAAGAAAAAAAATAATTTTTGTGTTTTTATTTTGAGTCCATATTCTTTGCATAATTTACATTTTTTTTAAAACTTTTGTACTTTTTTTGCATAATTAGTGTAACTTGCATTGTTTTAAATTTTTGTAATTTTATGCATAATTAGTATTTTTGTGTAATTAGTAAGAAATAAAAAAAAATATTAAAAAAAAGAAAAAAAAGAGAAGAAAAGAAATAAAAAAAATAAAAAAATTTATAAATTAGGTGTTTTTTTAAGGAATCCATATTCTTTGCATATTCTGTAATTTTTTATGTTAAAATTTCTGTAATTTTTTGCATGATTAGAGTAACTTGTATTTTTTTTAAAATTTTTATAATTTTATGCATAATTAGTATTTTTGTGTAATTAGTAAGAAATTATATATATATATATATATATAAAGAAAAATAAAAATAAACAAAAAGAGAAGAAAAGAAAAGAAAAGAAATAGAAATAAAAAAATTCTGTAAATTATGTGTTTTTTTAGGAATCCATATTCTTTGCATATTCTGTAATTTTTTATTTTAAAATTTCTATAATTTTTTGCATAATTAGAGTAACTTGCATTTTTTTTAAAATTTTTATAATTTTGTGCATAATTAGTATTTTTGTGTAATTAGGAAAAAAGTAAAAATAATAAAAAAAAACCAAAAAAATTTGACCTTATGCACTTGCGGTTGGGATGTCTTATAGACTCTGCCATAGGGCCTAGGGCACCTTCTAGAGTACCTACGCAGGAAAGTGGGACCCAATCGATAGGAAATTTTACAGATATTGCTGAAACCTTTTCCGAATCCCAATCTGATACCCTTTCCAAAACAACTAGCTCATTGTCCATGGACAATCTAGGGCCGCCAAATAGTCATCCCTTAGCCCCAAATAGGACACCCACAAGATCTTATAATCCATTTGAAGCTGACACCATGGGGTTAACACTCAATGTGAGACTTCAATATGTCTACACGAATGCTCAAGGAGCTGAGATCTTTAGGGATCCACAACAACGGTATCTTGTTAAGATCGCAGACTTTTTCTCAGAACTTGATAGAGCACCTCTAGTCAATGACCAGGGTAACATGTACATGGGTGGAGATGGTGTTCGCTACGAAGTCACCTACCATCCAGAGAATGTAGACAAATTAGGGGAGCTCTCTAAAAGCGAGTTCTTAGACTTATCAAAGCTTTCCAGAGCAAGGGAGTCTAGAGATGATTGGCTCATTGAGCGTGACATGCTTGGACAATCCAATGCCCAGTCCTCAAAGCCATCCATAGATGATTTACTTCTTGTAGATCTAAATTTGGATAGGGATAGGAAAGGCAAGAGTAAAATGGATCAGGGGGTTGAGAACCAATGGGAGTTTGTACGACAAATTCCGATGACAAAGGTCTTACAGGATGACCCACTTCAAGAGGTCTATAAGGACTCTTTAGAGGGATATTATGCCACAACTAGATTGCCAGAGCTAGATCTTCCTCTAGCACTTGTGGTGGTAGTCGAGAAGCTTGCAGGACACATGAACCGAATCGTTGATAAATGGGCCAATGAATACCAAACCTTAGATTGGAAGGAGATTCGGGGCCTCACGTGGAAAGGACAACCATTATTCATGGAGGTGTTCTCAACAAATACAGCTAAACCAGGAGAGACAGCCTTTCTTGGAGAAACTGTTGCTCCTCCCCTAAGAGAGTTCACTAGAGAGGGACCCTCAACATCAAAGTGGACCACTGCAAGTAGCCCAACTCTAGCACCAAGATATTATCCCACACCAAAAGTGCGACCACAGATCATACCACAACAACGTTTCTCTCAGTATGACAATCGAGAAGGGTAGGGGAGCCAACTCGGCCTTCCATAAATGCACCTCCTGAATTGCAGGTAACAAGATCTTTGGAGGGGGTTGGTGAGGCAGGTAATAGGGGACCCACACCAATTTGGGATGTATGTGGACCATCTTACCAAAGAGAGGAACAATTCCCACTGAGAGTGAGAGGCCGTAGGCCCTATGATGAGTATTCAAGACAAGTAAGGCCATCAACTCTTCAGAAACTGGTAAAGAAGTACGAAGAGTCGGGAGATCCATATGACCATGTAGCAGCATTTAGGCAAGCAGTTCGAGCTGAGCAAGTGACTGACAAGCATACTCAAATTGAAGGATTTGGGCTCACTCTTGAGGGAAAGGCCCTTGCTTGGTTTCAGGCACTAGAGGCTTCAGACAAATCTTCTTTACGAGTTTTGGAAGAGAGATTCATTGCTGCTTTTTCCTTGATGGGGATTCAACATGACACGGTAGCAAACATCTACTCTTTCAAGCAAGGCGAGACTGAGAGTGTTAGAGATTGTGTAGATAGGATGAAGCAGTACATTAATCGTTGCCCAGAAGATGAGAAGCCCACCCAGAGTCGATTAATTTCTCTCTTCTTAAAAGGACTCAAAAATTCAACACTACACACACATCTCTATGCAAAGAAGCATACAAATTTCAATGAGTGTTGCCATGATGCTATGGATTTCACAGATAACTTCAAATTCCAAGATGGTACTGGCCCTGAGGTGAAACCTAAAGCTCAGTGGGGTGATGACCAAAGTTCAGGGTCTAGTGCGCTAGTAAATCCAGACCAGATAGCTAACCTAGTACTAAGGAGATTGGGACAAACCTATCGCCCACCCATGCAGCCACAACAACAGCAGCAGCGAATGAGGAGTGTACTACCTACAGGTCCTCATCTTTGTGGAGCATGTGGCGGTAACCATAAAACCAAAGAATGTAATACCTTTTCTTCTCTAGTCACAAACCATCCCACAAAGAATGTAATACCTTTTCTCCTCTAGTCACAAACCATCCCACAAAGAAGTGGTGCCAGGCCTATGCTTGGAACTTTACCCACACCACACAGGAATGTACTCGCATTGCAAGAATGAGACAGGAGCGTGAGCAGTAAAAGAGGTGGAGTGACTCCACAAATGCATCAACAGTATACTAATTTTGAACGTAAGCCACCGATGGCACAAGAGCAAGCACGACCTGTACTTGGAGCTCAACCTCCTGCTCTTGGTACTACTCCTGTGAGGGTTGTTGACTATGACAATTCAAATATGTGTAGAGACTTGGTAAACCCAGGCTATGTGGAGGAGGAATATGCATCATATTCATCCAAGGAAAATCTCTTTGAAAGTCCCGCATATCCAAGCCAAGCACTGGAGGCTCAACCAGGGGAACAAAATTCTTTGATGTTGCTAGGCGGCTACCAACCTAGGACTCCAGGCCCCTCAGGTCAATGGCAGCAAAGGAAAGTAGAAGCCAAACTAATGGGCCCCTGTTATGAGTGCGGAGAACCCCATTGGGCTCGTGATTGTCCACATCGCTCAAGGCAAGCAGCTCGATCCAATACAACAGTACCACAGTTTCCACCAATTGAAAGATATTGTCTAGGGTGTTGTGTAGAGAACACTTCCCAAAGGATTGTTTGCTGAAACCACATGAGGAAGGCACCTCTCAACCAAAGGTCTCACTCAATTTTGTAGGGGCAATTCCATTGCCACCTTCATCTGAGAATGAGGATGTCTTGCCACTTAGAGTCATGACTAGATCATCACAGACACGAAATGCCGAAATGCAGACTGATGAGACACCTCGAACTAGGGATGCAAAGGCAAATCTAGTGGACAAGACCCTACATTCCAATAGAAAAAAGACCACTAGGAGGAAAAAGAACCGCAACAAGCAAACTAAAAGTGCATCCACTAGTTCTCAAGAAGTCTCTAAACAAAACATGAGGGATCAAGCTTTTACATCCCAAGAAGTGCATGAGGAGCATTAACCTCAACCTGGGCCTAGTGCTAAACAAGATGAGGCTAGTACGACCGAGGATAGTTTTGGGGGTTTTGTTTTTGTGGATAAGGTGAACGAGACTCTAGATGCCATCATTGATGCTCATAGAAGTCGCATTGCAGCTTTATCTGAGCTACCCAAGAAGCTTCAAGAATACCCAAACCCTCGTGAGTGAGGAGAAGATCAATCTAGCTGTACATCAGTAATTCATTAGGGAAGCTCAATCAATACTTGAGGGACCACCTCCACCTATCCCTCGGGGCCCAACCTCTCTTAACCCAACATTAGAAACCATACAAGAAGTGTCATCAAGTCGGGAAAGGAAAAGTGAGCTCATCTCACAATCTCATAGCGAGAAGTCTACGCTAGTTGCCACCCCATTGAAAGAAGGTATTCTGCCACCACCTAGCCTTGCCTTCCCATGCAATGATGAAGTTATTGATGCTAACGAGGACATGGCAAATGAGATGTGGGCAGCAATTCATGAGAAAGTTAATGAGAATATGTCCTCTAGTATTTCACCTCCAATTCTCTGAGGTAGATTTTACCAGGGGCACAGAAAACAACTTTAGACGCCCAAGCATCCAGGAGGAAGTTCAAACAATTGTTTCTCCTAGAAGTAAGCATACAATGAAAACCTTACCATCATATTTGGGAGAATATGAGAACTGTTCTCAAACCTTGAGGATACCCTCTATGCATAGAAGGTTGACAAAGGAGATGGATATGGGTATCGTGCAAGCTATTTTGTCAACACCAGTGGCTTGTACCTTACCTTTGCTTGATTTGATAAAGCTTCGACCTGAGTTGTGGAATGATATTGCCACATGTTCGTCAAAGCAGGTATTGCTACAAAAGGGTCACCACATCAGTGTACTATACACCCTGAGACAAAGCATGTTATGCCAGTTCCTATCAACAAAGTAGGAAAATTTTGTGAGGACGATCAGGGAAATGCTACCCTCCCATTAGAAGTGTGAAAAGTAGCTTCAACTGCAATACTTGATAGTGGTGCAGGAGTGAGCATTGTGACAAGGTCCATTTGGGAAAAGTGGGGCAAACCAGCTATTAGGAGTACCAGGATGCGCTTGCAGCTAGCAGATGGAAGCTTAGAACATCCCCTTGGGCTGCTTGAGAACATATTGGTCACCACATGTGGGATTGAATATGAGCACACCTTTGCAGTAGTGGATTTTGGAAAACATCCAAACTATGAAGTGATATTGGGTAGACCGTTCATGCGACAATTTCAAATGATTCAAGATTGGGGATACAATTATTTGTACCTCCGATATGATTCTGTCATCACAAGGATCAACGTAAAGAATCACTCCTATCGTGATGTAACAAGGTCTCCAATAGATGAGTTTGATTCTGCTTCATCTGAGGGCTCAAGAGTTACATTGTCAGATGGGCGAGAAGATCTGTGGATGTGTGGAGCCTCATGTAGGGATTTCAACACTGAGAGACTTAAAGGTAATCGAAGTGTATCAGATGAGGGATTTCAACACTGAGAGACTTAAGGGTAATCGAAGTGTATCAGATGAGGCATACATTCCACAACCCTTCCCTGAGCACTTAATTGATCCACTAGAATGGAGTCATGTCCTTGCAACATTATCGACATGTGCTTTACCTAAGCCAATTCAATTTTGTGACTCAGATGGATATGACATTATTCCTATACGAATGGTACAACCACGTGACCTATACGAATGGTACAACCACGTGACCTTCTAGATATTTTGTACTATAGGGATGCATCCCCAACAGCACTGCATGTAGAGGAAGTCTCAGTGGAGGATTTAACACTCGAATATGCTAATGATGCTGATCAAAAGGGTGGTGTTTCTACCTTACACAACCCACTTTCAAAATCTGCTCTTGAAGCTCCAACACAAATGATGTGGATAATCGATGAGTCCTCAAGTGAGGGCCATGGCTGGCATGTTCCAACTACTTTAGTCACTGCTCAAAGAAGGCCAGGCAAGATGGAATTATCAATTTGGCTACCCAAAGATGCGTACAAACTTGTACCATCTAGCCTAGTCGCTAAGCCTCCTAAAAAGCACATCTTTTCCAAGCCTAAACCTCATATTGTTACTCGTTGGGTCCCAAAGCATGTTCTTAAAGCACAAGGCTATTATGAGGGTGCAACAGCACTTTGGCTTCCCAAATGCCATGGTTTGCTAGAGGTAAAAGAGTGTATCAATAAGAGTCCAAAAGCCACCCTTGGTTTTCCATATCAGTGGTGGGTGCAAAAAGGAAATCAATACAACCTCTTCAAGATAGGATAGGTGGTTGTGATAGCACCTACAAATCTCCTAGTGTTGACCTTCCCAAAACATATATTGAATCACCAGTTGTCCCAATTTCTCCTTGTTACACAATTCCACCATCAACTTGTGTACCTAAGACAAATCCAACTTTCCATGAGGCTCCTTTGAGCATAGATTCTAGCACTTCAATGCCTAAATCATCTTGTCTTGCTCAAATTCCTCGACAATTGCTAACCTTCCCACCTCTTAAGAAGGACATACCCAAAACTAAAGATACGGCATTAACACTACAATTGAAGCTCTTTGGTAGATCAGTGTTTGAATAGTGTGGTTCCTTATGCCTTTAGAGGATTGTGTTCTTTGTGAGATGATCTCCACCACCAGTACAAGGATAAGCTTATCAACTGCACAATAAGATCAACAAGCCAGGGCACTTTTCTCCCACTGGGTTTTTCCCCTCGGCTATATTCGGTGATTGGCACCAATAACAAAATTTTTTCCTTCCTTTTCTTTTCTTGTTTGTTAATAAACATTTTACAGAGATCTCAGCTAAACAAGAGCATACAAACACGTCCCAATAGTCCACCTACCGTGCACACAAATTAGGAAGGGGAGAGACATGCAATGCCTACAAAGAGCAAAGAGAAGCAATCTGCACAACATTAGCAATGCATCAATGCAAACGCACAACATCAACGAGCTCTACAATAGGTGTATTCAAATCATAATCTTTTGTTCTTTATGTGCTTTTAACTTTTGGGTACATTGTTTGCATGTTCACACACAGTTGGCTGGTTTAAGTTTTAGATGAGTTGTTAAAATGTGGTGAGTAATTTCTAGATTCTTAGAGGACTTAGTAGAAGGTATTTCTATTTGAAGACAGTGTAGGATATATACCAACGGAGTATGCCAAGTTCTTATGCTCTCGAAGTATATTAGTTATCCCTAGTGGTAGCTACCTCTTAGGTATGGGCTAGGTGCTAGGATTCATAAAAAATTTACAAAATCATGCCCTAAAAAATATATACAAGTGAATCGAGACATGACGTGTCTACAGCCATGTGGAATGCTTGGTAGGACCTGGGGTTGTCTTAGCACCTTAGGACCGATGCCTTGGTTTCCATGGGGTGAACACTGACGTCTAAAAAAAAAAGGACCTTCAAGGACTCTATCGCCTTGATAGATGTTGGTAGGAATCTGGGATACATTATGGGCCCTCGAGACCGATGCTCTCATCTTCATGGGGTACTCCTTATGACAAAAAAAAAGAAAAGGATCTGTCGTCCTTGAGATACTTAGCGGCCTTTAGATACTCTTGGTGGAGGTCTCTTGGCCATTGCTTGGGTCTCATTGGGATGGAACCTTCCTCTTTATCATCTTTTACACACACACCCAAAAAAAAGAAGAAAAAAAAAGGAAAAAAAGAAAAAAAAGGTCCAATCACCTTTGCTCATATTTAGGAGTAGGTTTGCCACTTAGGAATAACTTAAATACTTGTAGGACATTGAGACTGTGGTCATAACCTGCAGTATACAAGCACACTTGCCTTTACATAGCACTATCTACCACTTAGTCTCACTTTGACTAGTTTTTACTCACCTCTTTTAGCACTCTTTAAAACTCTAATAAGCCTTTCACTTGTATGCTCACGTGTGAAATTGTCATTGCTGGTTTTTTTTCAATAAAAAGGCTTTACTTGGATCCATTGTTTTTGCAGCTTTTGCTTCTACCGCGCTCGAGGACGTGCGCAAAATAGGAAGGGGGGAGTGTTGCGTGACGAGTGAAGATCAATGCAAGGATGCAACAAAAAGATGCAAGCAGGAAAACAAGTGACATTCTTATTTAGGGCTCTTGAAAAGAGTTCCAAGTTGTAGATGAGTGTGGGAGTGGGCTTAAGAATAATCCCACATGGAAAGTTTTGGGAGTTTTAGAGTTTTTGTATAAAAAGTGGCTCATTTGAGAGCTTATGTACACTTTGGGCTAAGTTCATGCAAGAGCTCCTTTGAGAGCTTATGTACACTTTGGGCTAAGTTCATGCAAGAGCTCCTTTGAGAGAGCTACTCTCCCTCTTCTCCATAGAGGTGAAGACTCTTCTCTCACCCCATCTACATCATTGTATGAGATAAATCTCTTCATTGAATCAATAGCAATGTCATGAGTCTTTTCTCATCCTCTTCTCTAATCATTTTACTCTTATGCATGCTTTTAGTATTTCATTTTTGAGTATGTGGATTGATTTGGAGCTTTCATGGAAGCTTGATGATTGAGAGTGTGCATGCTTGTAGGAAGATAGGAGTGGAGTGAGGTCTTTCTCTTTGCTTGTGTGCATAGTGAATGTGTTCCTCTTGCTTATATTTGTGAATGAATGGGTGTGTAAGAAATGAATGAGGGCAAGTTGAGCTTGTGTGTGTGCTAAGTCTAGTGTCATGTGATGGTAGCCATAAGCATTCTCTCCATCAAATGGATAAGCTTTTGTGCACCGGTACGGGTTGAATCCCTAGCTCCGAAAGGGATGCAAATCCCATTGGATTGAGCTACACGTGGATCATACTACTCTTGCTACAAGTGAGAGAGTTTTCCGTCTCTCCAAACGTGTATGCACACACCATGGATGTGACAATGCCACATCCACATCATCACCCCTACATAGGGAGCCTAGAAAGTGGCCTCTACATCTTTCAGATCCAGAGGCCACTCTCAGTCCACCATGGATGCGACGATGCCACATCCACCATCACCACTGCATAGGGAGCCTAGAAAGTGGCCTATGGATCTTTTAGATCCATTTGCCAAAGTGTCCCTCACCATAAGGGATGATTCCTACTCTCTAGATCCCAACATGCTTTGCACCATCTGAGGATGCTTGATTCATGCCCAAGTTAAAACCCCCCTTGGCAACATCTTTAGGATCCCCTACCCATCACCACATCCACATCATCACCCCTATGTAGGGAGCTTAGGAAACGGCCTGTAGATCTTTTGGATCCATTTTTTGCCACAGTGTCCCTCACCATAAGGGACGTACCTACTCCTTAGATCCTGGCATTCTCTATACTGCCTTATTCATGCCCAAGTCAAAACCCCCTTGGCAACATCTTTAGGGTCGTCTAATTGTCATGCCATGTTTCATATACCCAAAGTAGCCCCTTACCTCGACAAGGTCAGCCTTACGGCCTTCTGGGACCAATCACCATGGGGGGTGCTCACCAAAGATCTCATGTAAAAGAGCCCTACACTCGACCACCACTGCATCTAAATTCCATAGTGGGAAGGGAGCCATGGCCAAATTTTGGCACCACCTAATCACCCCAATGACGAGTAATGGGGCTAAATTTGATGACATCATAGTCCCCTGGTGGGTGCCACAAGCTCATGTGTTGACCATCCTCACTCACTCTAGAAGGCCTAGGAGACTGACACAAAGAGAGTCACCAAGTGACCCATGAGGAGGCTCCCACCACCCTCTCCAAATCCATCACCAACTCCTCCTTCATCCCAACCCTACCACATCTGCTTCCATTAGCCTTCCAGCCTTGGGAAAATCCCATACCCACTTCCACAATAAGGATGCCATAGATTGGTCTCTCACAAACTATCTCATTCCACTAGAACTAGGTACTTCAAAAATCAGAATGGTCAAGCTTATTGGCCATGTAGCCTCATATCCTTTGACAATGCTAAGAGGCAGGATGCATACATCTAGGAGAAGTGCTGGGAGGCTTAGCCATTTTACAACACTTGCTTTATGCTTCCCATGAGAAGACTGCCAAGCTCAAGAAAGAAACATGCAAAATCTATTGAATTCAAATTGAGCTCGTCGTGGACTGAAGCCACCCAAGAGGAGCTAGCACACACTCATAAGCAAGACATGGATTCCCTCCACTGTAATACCAAGCCCTAGAGACCACCAAGATTGTGACAGTTGAGACCAACTCCTAGATGAGACTAAGTAAGCTAGAGGCCCAAGCAGTCTGTGCGGTTAATAAATTTGCAAAGGAGTGTGTGACCTTGCTCTTAAAACAAGGATACACCCTTTGACATGGCCAAAATCCATTTCGTAAACCAAAAAATAAACAACCTATTTACCTAATGGAAGATCGACCACCCGTAGCACACCAAAAGAGGATGGCATTTGTTGATCCCAAGGACTACTACCGAGCCCCATAGGTCACATAGGAGTCCAACCCACGGGGACTTCCTAGCCTCAAGTCACATAGGCGTCCATGTTATGGAAATATATTTTAAATGATTATTTGGATCTATTTTTATGGTGAACGCTATGTGCATATATTACATGTGATTATTTTTTATAAGTAGATCAATGGCAGGGCTAGCGCGAGTGCTTAGTGACTCTCCTCCAATTTTTGCATGATGGCCGCACACCCATTTTGGCATTGTGGGTGGCCATCAACTATTTAGAGCATTTACTTGGACACCCTTTTATTTAATTTATTTTGATTCTTGTAGTGTAGTCAATTTATTTGATTCATTGTAATACCTTAGCCTAGTAAATATATGAGGTCAATAATTAAAGCATGCAACTTTCCTATTCTTAAGGGAAAAGGAATGGCTTTTCTATTTTTTATGAGAAAATGAATGGTTAAGGCCCAAATTGGAATGTACGTTCATGGTTCATGCAACCTATTCTTGAATATATATAAATACATTTGTTTGAGGAGAGAGCCATCAAACAAGTGGGGGAGAAAAGGAATGGTTAAGGCCCAAATTGGAATGTACGTTCATGGCTCATGCAAGCTATTCTTGAATATATATAAATACACTTGTTTGAGGAGAGAGCCATCAAACAAGTGGGGGAAATTTAGCCCATTGTGGTGTCGTGCATCCCTCTCTCTCTTTATTCTCTATTTGTTGTTGATGAAAGCTACACAATATTTTATGTCATGTTCCTTGCTTAGTCTATGTGTTTAATCTTGTAAGAAAGAGAGTGATGGTGATGGAAATAATTTTCTTGTAAGAGGTTGTCACCATCTTAATAGCCCTTCTTAGTGGTATCAAAGTAACCCATTGTGGTGTCGTGCATCTCTCTCTCTTTACTCTCTATTTATTGTTGATGAAAGCTACACAGTATCTTATGTTATGTTCCTTGCTTAGTATATGTGTTTAATCTTGCAAGAAAGAGAGTGATGAGGATGTAAATTGTTGAGAATCATTGATCAAGCTCTCCTAAAACAAAACATTAAACTAATTTTATACTAATCACAATACTAATCTACTCTAATAGCATTGCTAATCTAAGGTGGATAGAAATGAAGGAGACTCATTGCTAATCTAAGGTGGATAGAAATGAACGAGACTCATTGTGATGAGTGTGTGCTAATTAATATTTGACTCAAGTTCAATTAGGTCACAAGATGGAAACTTGTACTCATAAAAAGACTTGAGATGTTGTGCTTGTATTCCATTGCTTGAAATGTCCTCCTTTTATATGAGGAGAGTACAACTTAGCTTTTCTCTTGTATGTGGGATAATTCTCACTTAGTGATATGCCTTCTCACACTCACTCCATACTCTTGTTCTCCATGGCACCATATTTCTCAACACCCCCCCCTTGGTGCCAAATCTTTGGGCTACTCAAGGTGGTTGGATGTCGGTTACAAAGTCTTGTTTGACTTTTTACTTTCTACATTCCCTTGTGTGCTATGAGCAACTTTGGCTCATGTGCTACTTTGGCACTTCCCCCCCTTAATGCTACTTTGGCACTTCCCCCCTTAATGCTACTTTGGCTCTTAGTGAGGGATGATTTTCTAGCTTGGGTACATCATTGGTCCTAGAGACTATATACAAGCACTTTTTGTAGGAAGTAAAATTATTTTTTTAACAAATTTTTATTTAAGAGATGGATAGTAAGAGGATTTTTGATCGCGTGCTCAGTTGGCCCCTTTTACAAAGATTTTTACTCGGGCATTTTTGGAGTAATGCTCCTTCTTGGTCACAATATGTGATGATAAATTTTTTAAATGATAAGTCCTTTGATAATGATCTGGTTAAGGACTTATGTATCGATGCACACTTTGATGAAGATGTATTTGATGCAAACATGCTATAAGTTTTACAATATGAAGATTTTGACACATGTGATGATGCCCAAACTGCACATGTTGGTGACAAGAACCAAGACGATGAAGTGTAAACAACCTTTTTTGGGCCCCACATATTTGCATGTGAACCACCCTTTAACGATAAGGTTTATTAAACCTTTAGATGGCTTTTTTAAAATTAAAATTAAAATTTTAAAAAAGTTTTTTCAACCTTCTCTTCCACGTGGACGACTTGGGCTGTGGCTTTTCTTCAATCTGCACACTGACGGTCGTTTTGATGAAGGAGCCACCTGAGATATGATGTTGCCATTTTGTTGCTGAGCTGGGACGTTAAAGATGGGCTGATGATGTTGCCTCTCTTCTTCTTGTGTGCAAATTTTCACAACGCCCATGCATGATTTTATACAATTGCAAATGTCGTCTGCTTTGCTTGAAGCTGCCTCTGTTACAAATGCCATCTACTACAGCCTTGCTGATATTTTGGCCTGTTGTGTGCTACTTGAGCTGGCTGAGATATTGAAGTAGTTGTGAGACTGCCTGCTGCTCTACTGCTTGGTGTGATGTGATGGCTGTTGACTCTGGCGAGATGACGTCTATGTAGCAATCACCTATTGTGGGCTAGAAGTGATGAAGACGTGCTATAGTTTGCCTACGGTGATTGTTGAATTCATTGTTCATGGTGGTGAACTGTAGGGTTATTTTGCACAGGAGCTGACTTGGAGCTGCCTATAAGATTGCTTTTACAAAGCCCCTTGATGGTCTTCTTTCTCTCTAAACTCGATAGCTTTACTTTAGAGATAAACAAATTTAGCTTTTTTCACTTTCCACAATCTCTCTCTTTCAAGATGAGAATAAGGAATAAAATGAACAATTTGAAAGGGACAAGAATGAATTTGAGAAACCCTACTATTAATAAGAACACTAATCACTTGCTAATGAAATCTCTAATCTCTTCTTAATAAATTGAACCTAAACTAAGAGAGCTAGACCTAGGCTCTGATACCGTGTTGAGAATCATGGATCAAGCTCTCCTAAAACAAAACATTTACCTAATGATAAACTAATTTTATACTAATCACAATACTAATCGACTCTAATAGCATTGCTAATCTAAGGTGGATAGAAATGAAGGAGACTCATTGTGTGATGAGTGTGTGCTAGAATCAAGTTCAGTTAGGTCACAAGATGGAAACTTGTACTCATAAAGGACTTGAGATGTGCTTGTATTCTATTGCTTGAAATGTCCTCCTTCTATATGAGGAGAGTATAACTTAGCTTTTCTCTTGTATTTGGGATTAGTAATGTGCCTTCTCACACTCACTCCATACTCTTGTTCTCCATGGCACCATATTTCTCAACAGAAATCATATGCTTGTAAGAGGTTGTCACCATCTTGATAGCCCTCCTTATAATAGAGGTATTAGAGCTAGGCCTGCAAAACATTGCTTGGAACAGAGAAAACAAGTTTGTAGACCTCGAGAAGCATGCAACCTGCATAAGTAGCCAACTTACATGGAGGAGTGCGCCTACTGATTGCGAAAGTAGGCGTTCCGTGTGGCAAGCCACCCAAGACCCCAAGACCCAATCAGTGAACTAAGAAATTAAAGAAGAGAAGGTAAGCATAAGTCCACTCTCTTCTCCACTCTCATCTCTTGATACTAAAGGGAGTGAATCACTTTTCCCTATATATCGTTCACTCCCCTTTCCAAACCTTGCATGTGGGATATATCTAGCTCCTTTAGCCTCATTTAATTCACCCTCTCCTTTTGCACAAACCCTCTTGCCCACAAAAATTTACCAAAATTTTCACTATTTTCCTCACATTTCCTTTTTCTTCCACCCAAATTAAGGTCTATAAATTTCCTCTTATCCTTTGTTTTGACCCCATTGTTTTTCACACCTACATGCCATACTTCTCAACCAAATCTCTTTCTCTTCCATGAATTATCTATTTCACTAATCATTTAAAGCCTTAAAAACAACTATCAAATCCAACTTTTTTTTAAAGTCTTCATTGTATTCCCCCCTTGTTTATGTATCAAGTCACTTGCAAGATGCATGCACAATGCTCTTGCTAGTGTAGGACTCTAAATTACCAATCTTGCCATCCCATAACCCCCTTTACTCTACCAAACTCGACAACCGCTTCTTCATCGTCACCCATCTACAAGTTGAAGGCATTTGAAGGCATTTGTTTGGCAATACAAATTGTAATCTCTCATCTACTCCAAGAATGGTGAGCCCCTACCCACCTATGATGATAAACCTTATCCTTTCTATCCACCTCAAGATCTACAAAATCAACAACAAATCAAGTGATCAACTTTCCCATTTTTCATTCATATCATAATGAATCCTGATGATAAGCCTCATCCTCTCCTCAACACCAACTCTCGCACCACTTTTGATGAAACCAATGGTTTTAATTCAAATTCACTACTCCCTGACCCTTCTTTCGAGCAATGTTACGTTCTACTCCAACAAGAATTTGAAGCTGAAATGCATCATCGTCTTGCGAAGCTACTGAAGATCTCCTTGCTTGTGAAAAGCGTCCTCGTGAGCTTGAACTAGAGGACATTTGCTTTCCCAAAGCACTCAAGCTTGTTTTTGATGCCTAGTAGACTCGTTAAAGAGTCCAAGATAAGTCATCTTTCTTTTACTTTTTTCAAATTTGATGTAAGAAGAACGGTCACACTATTTTATCATGGTTAAGTCAATTATTCGATGACTATTTTGCCAATGAGACATTTTTTGAAAGTGATAAAATTAAGCGTGCAACCAATCACTTGATTGATAAAGCATCTTAATGGTGGAATGTCATGCACAACTCTAGTGATCAGCCTACCACATGGGTCGACTTCCAGGAAAAAGTTAAAGAATGTTTTCTTCCACCACAATTTGACCTTCAAGTACATCGTGCTTGAAGTAAGTTTGCATGGATTGATCGTGATATAATTTTCCAATGCACTGAGCATTTTTGGCAATCACTATTACAACTTCGCATGCTTGAAGACACTCTACAATGAAAGTATGAAGACGGTTTAGGCGAAGGCATCCAAATGGAGGTAAACATGTTTAAACCTTCATCTCTCGCTATATGAAGCTATTTCTCTTGCTCATGATGCAAAGACAAAAATTTATCCTCTTACAAAGAGTGTTCGTCCTTCAGAAATCTTTTCCCCATTCAATAGGAAAGATTCACTTGCGAGCACTAATCAACACCATAAGAAGTTCTCTCGTCCTCCTTTCACAATTTCACCATACACAAGCAATTTAAATGGCACATGTGCACCCACTTTTTCTCCCAAAAATGTATCTAATGTGGCTAATTCTAAGCCAAGTAATGTAAATTTTAATCCCAAGCCTAGATTTGGTGCATAACATTAAAGAAGATGCTCACAATGATGACTACGAATTTAACCCTGACTAGAATGAAGATGATCTTCAACAAGAAGCCAATCAAGATTCAATGAACACTCTAGGTATTCCAAAATCTTTTGATTCATTATTACACACAAAGGGTTGTGTGCATGATAATCAAGTTGTGTGTGTTGCATGATGATCTGTGACTTTATTTCAGAGAAATTACTCAAGAAATTTTCCCTTATTGCTTTACCTTTGACCTTGCTTCTCAAGAAGCGCATAGTTTTTTGTTGGGGTGATACTTAGCAGATGTCTTTTGATCGTCTTAAATGTCTCTTGACTACTGCTCTTGTCTCTAGCTCCTTGACTTCTCTCAACCTTTCTTCCAGCGGCTAGTGGATTGGGCATAGGAGCAATTTTAGTGCAAGATGACCACCCCATAGCTTTTGAAAGTAGAAAGTTAAAACCTACTAAGCTTAATTATAACACCTATGACAAAGAGCTTCTGGTGGTTGTGCATGCACTTCGCATTTGGAAGCACTACCATGGGTTCTGAATTTTTGATCAAGGCTGACAAGCAAAGCATTAAGCATTTTCTTAGTCACCCTATGCTCCAGTACCAACTTGGCCGTGCTAAGGTTGTTGCCGATGCTTTGAGTCATAAGCCTGTTGTTAATAATATTTCTATTGTTCAAATTGTTGAAATATACAAGTGAATAGGGTGTGTGCAGGAACAAGCCCTTGGTTAGAGGCTGTAAAAGAGAATGTGTAAATGTGAGAGAACCTGTGAAAAGGTGAGAAGGATCTATTGGGAGAGAATAAAGGGTAGCATGAGAAGATTTAGGAAGTGTGGAGATATTTTGGGAGAGGTGGAGAGAATCAAGCAAAAGAGGTGGAGTGAATCAAGGAGAAATCAGTGGGATTAGATGCTTGGATGTAAACTCTATAAATTGAGGCATTGGCCTAATGAGAATTTGCTGGTTTTTGATTATCCATGCCTACATTAAGCTATTAGTTAATTACTCATTAATTACGTCTTAATTATCATCTAATCACTTTGTTAATGATGTTGATTCTAGCATTTAATCCACCATAGCTCATCACATTGCTGTAATTTCAACACAAATTACTCCTTAATTACGTCTTAATTATCATCTAATCACTTTGTTAATGATGTTGATTCTAGCATTTGATCCACCATAGCTCATCACATTGCTGTAATTTCAACACAAATCACTTCTTTTGATGAGATGCGTGATAGTTATCATGATGATCTTGATTTCTCTACTTCGTGGATTGCTTTGATGTATAATAACTAGTTCCCGTTGAATCATTATTCTTACGCTGATGGTTTCCTATATCTTGGCACTCAATTATGCATAACTGCACCATTTAGGCAAATAGCTTTGCAAGAAATGCATGCACCTGCATACATGGGACATCATGGCATTGCATCCATGCTAGTGGCTTGTCAAGAGTACTTCTTTTGGCCCACACTTCAAAAGGATGTCACGTACTTTGTTTCCACTTGCATTGTATGTCAACGCATTAAGCGTCAACATGGTAAAGCACAAGGTTTATTGATGCTCCTGCCAATTCCAAATGGTCCTTGTTGGGAGGATATCTCAATGGATTTCATCACGTGATTGCCCACTATCTCATCACATAATGACATGATTTGGACAATTGCGGATAGATTTAGCAAGTAAGCACACTTTATCGCATGTAAGAAGACCTTGATTGGTGCCAAATTATTTATAAAAACTGTTTTCGCTCACCATGGCTTTCCAAAAGTTATCATTTGTGATAGAGACTCTTGCTTTTGTAATTATTTTTGGGTAGCATTATTTTTAAATCTTGGTCGTAAAATGGACTTTAGTTCTACATTTCATCCTGAGACCAATGGCCAAAAACAGAGGCTACCCATAGCACTATCATAGATCTTTTAAGATCTTATACTATGGACAAAACCTTTAAATTGGGATGTGCATTTGCATATTTTACAATTTGCTTACAACAACACTCCTCATTCGACCACATGCAAAGCTCCATTTGTTGAGATTGCCTATGGTAAGAAGTTGCCTACCCCTGTCTCTAGAATTGGTAGTGAAGTTCTAGCGGCTAATGCCTTTGCTTGAAACCACACACAAATACTTATTGAAGTAACTACTTCTATTCAATGGGCTCAAGAAAGATACACGAAGTAAGCCAACAAAAAACTTCAACCAATGCAATTTAAGGAGAATGATTTTGTTCTATTAAGAGTTGAAAAACAAAGACTAAAGAATGTTGAAAAACACCCCAAAGTCAAGCTTGCTCCACGCTTTTATGAGCCTTTCAAGCTAGTACATAAGATCAATGATAATGCCTTTTGATTAGACCTAGCCGTCCATTGGCGTATACATAATTCCTTCCATATCAATTATTGCACTCCTTCAAGGGCACCCCCCTACTTCACCTATTATAGATGACCCTCTTCTTCTTGAGGAAGACTTCGAAATTTTAATTCCAGAAAAAATCATTGACCATGACCAAATCACCACTCAGCAAGGACATGTTTACCGTCGATATTTACTCAAGTACAAGAATCACTCAGTTGAAGAATCACAATGGATGCTTGAGTTATTGCTAGTTGCCTACCCTACCTTGATTGCTGCATATCATAATCATTAACATTGATTTTATTCATAATTATTTACTACATAAGGTGATATATGGTGTGTAGATTCGCTGCTTGAGGTAATACACAATCCTTACTACGGTGTATATTTGTTGCTTGAGGCAACACCCAAACAGTTTGTGCGGATCGCCGCTTGAAGCAGCACACTTCTACTTCATGTCGATTCGTTTTGCTTGAGGCAACATGATTGCTTATATCATTAGTATGTGCCCGATCATCACTTGAGGTAGCACACTTCTACTTCGTGTCGATTCACCGCCTGAGGCAACATGATTGCTTATATCATTAGTATGTGCCCGATCATCACTTGAGGTAGCACACTTCTACTTCGTGTCGATTCACCGCCTGAGGCAATACGATTGCTTATATCATTAGTATGTGCTGATCGTCGCTTGAGGTAGCAACACGATCTTTGAAATTTATGAACAATTGAGGGCAATTGCGTCTTAACCCCAGGGCATGTTATGGAAATATATGTTAAATGATTATTTGGATTTATTTTTATGGTGAACACTATGTGCATATAATGTATGTGATTGTTTTTGATAAGCAAATCAGTGGAAGGGCTAGCGCGAGTGCTCAGTGACTCTCCTCCCATTTTTATGTGATGGGGCTGCGTCTATTTTGGCATTGAGGGCGGCCATCAACTATTTAGACCATTCACTTGGACACCCTTTTATTTAATTAAAGCATGCAAATTTCCTATTCTTAAGGGAAAAGGAATGGCTTTCCTATTTTTTTTAATGAGAAATGGAATGGTTAAGGCCCAAAGTGGAATGTACGCTCATGGCTCATGCAATTTATTCTTGAATAAATATAAATACACTTGTTTGAGGAGAGAGCCATCAAACAAGTGGGGGAGATTTAACCCATTGTGGTGTTGTGCATCTCTCTCTCTCTCTCTCTCTCTCTCTCTCTCTCTCTCTCTCTCTCTCTCTCTCTCTCTCTCGTCTCTATTTGTTGTTGATGAAAGCGACACAATATTTTATGTTATGTTCCTTGCTTAGTCTATGTGTTTAATCTTGAAAGAAAGAGAGTGATGGTGATGGAAATCATTTGCTTGTAAGAGGTTGTCACCATCTTGATAGCCCTCCTTACAACAGTCCAACCCAAGGGACTTTCCAGCCGTAGGTCACATAGGCATCTAATCCCAGTGTCACATGCCCTATCTCCTTTTTAGTGATCGCCAAATGTGGTGGGAATACATGGCCGTACGCCAAAGAAGTCCACCTCAAGTACATGCCAATCAAAAGAAGCTACAAAGTTCCTATGCATGGAAGGAAAAGGGGATGCCTAGAACTGCCCATACATTGATGCCCCCACTCCCCTTACCACCATGGAAATGCAACTCTGAATGAAGAACTTTAATGACCTCTACTACACCAAGGTCCTTGACCTTGCTATTGTTGCCACATGATGGTCCTTTCAACTCATCATCCTCATCCTTGAGGAGGTGTCCAAGAACCAATGGACAAGCAAAGAGAGCGACTTTGATCTCAATGAAGGTCCCAACTTCCGCTAGCTGATAGATTTACAACATGGTCCAATAATTCCACGGCCATATGTCTTTACGGAATGGTCAAATACTTTCATAGCTGTAGATCTTTATAGCATAGTCAAATACTTTCACAACCATAGATTGGTCACTTTTGAAGATATGCCAGACATTGGGGTTTGGAAGCCCTTTGAGATCATACATTGATTTAGTCAATGGCTTTCCCATAAGCCCTTCATCGCCATGTGTTTCTATGAGACCGGTGATATCTTTGGAATCAATGCGGGTTGGTTAGTCTCACCCCATGCCGGGCCTTGAATACTACTTTTCACATTCTTTATGGGCCCACATTTAGTATAAAGCCTTATCCACGGTTCCGCATACGAGCTGCATGCAAAAATGAGTCAAAGAAAGTGGAATTAAAAGTGCCAAAGAAAGCAGTGTGTTGGAGTTTTCACTACACGGGCTCTGCATCAATAGACACATAGGAATCACTCTTCCAAAACTTGCATTAATCCTCCTCGTTAACAGAGTAAGTTTCTAGATGGGGGACCATGACAGGTCCAAGCATGGCCCATGGTACAACCCATGACCTAGACCTTCCTAAAACTGGAATGAACATCTCATGGCCTTGTCTTCGACTGCACCAACCTATTGATCCAGATTGCCTCTATCTGCAATGCGCGATAATGCAAAAATTCCATGGCCTTATCTTCGAATGTACACCAATCCATTGATCCATATTGCCTCTATCCCTGCTCGATAATGCAAAATCCCTCAAGCCACACAGATTGCCCAACTCCATTGCTGCTAGAGCGATGTAGGGTAGCTATGCGCAAAGCTAGCCAATTGTCCTACATTACCAATGATCTTGGCACCACAAGGAAAGGCATGTTGAGTAAATGTCAAAGAAAACAACAAAGAGAGTCGAAGAAAGCAATTGAACCGAAGAAATCTTCCAAATTAGCCCATAGCTAAGGCACCACAACAAAAGGAGTCGAGGATACTTCTTGGGAGTATTAATGTGCACCTCCCTAGCTTCAAGGGGACCACTATGGAGGCTGCAAGGAAGGAGAATTTTCTAGGATTAAAGAAACAAGGGGTTGCAAAGGGAGGATGCCTATTTGATCATCTTTCGAGCTACACCCCTAAAAGGAGCTAACAAGTGGTACATCCTAGTTTTGGAGGGCCAGTTTCCAAATTAGACCACTCAAGGTCCAATTTATGACTACTTTTCAACCAAGAAAAATTGATGATATAGTCATGAATGAGCTCAACAACTTGGAGGGGAGGCCCCATGAAATAGCCTTATGAAACAATGTGAGATCTAGTGACAAGGACAAAAATATTACTGTCCTTAGTTACTATAGCAAGCCTTGAGGAGTTCATGCTAAAACAATGGGTGCTGAAGGCTTTTTCCAACACTACTCAAAAGAAGATTTGTGCATTTCTAGGGTCCAAAGCTACCATGCTAAGGCTTACATTGGTGGGTTCTATAATCAATGAGAGGTGGCACTACTAAGAAAGGGCTTAACTTGAAACTCTAGAAAAGGAAGAGTCCAAAAACTAAGGAAGCGGAGGATTTTAAGAACAAGAAAAGACGTTTCTTTTGAGAAGCCTACTCTAGAATTCTATAAGACCCCTTTTGATATCACCAAATCTAAGCAAGTGTCAAGACATTTCATCCAAATTCCCATGCAAGGAACAAACCAACCAATCCGTGAATGGAGGAATTAACGTTATGCTAAAGCCATAGTCACGCATTCTTTCTTCATCTTGTAGGTTGATACTTTGACTACTCTTTCCTCTAGTTTTGCTTCATCAAGGATAAATGGTGGTAATTAACTCTACCCTAGATAACCTTAGAGCACAAGCTATACAAGTCACATTAATTCTACACACGCAACTAAAGGATCTACCTCGGGATTATGGGCCGGATCTAGCACATGATAACCACACATGCTAAGCCTTAAATAACACTTAAAGCTTCTTCAAATGGGCAAAAGAAGTGTAGTCTCAAGGAATAAGGGAATCAATGTCTCTTAACACAAAACATATGATCAATGGATACATACATGTTTTTTTCAAGACACCCATGTAATCAATAGGGTGGTCTTATAATCTTGGAACATTAGAAATCAGCCTCTTTCCCTATTTAGCTGGTCCCTTAATTTTAGGCTAGAGAATCCAAGACCCTCTAAGGTAGCTATTTGGATAGAATCTCATGTGTTCCATGAGTTCTTGAGTTCCTTTGGTGTAGCTATAGTAAGCTTAAGTGCTAGAAATAGAGGATTCTATTAGCCACATGAGATCCATCCTCAAGCTTATTTATATCTAGATTCCAAACTTGACCACCATCTATTGCTCTCAGAACAATCTAGATTCCAAACTTGACACAACCCCCCCTCCCTGCCTCCCTCCCCTTTCCAAAATCATTTGCCAGCAAGCTCTAGCCTGTTTGATAACGACATTGCTTGCTGAAGTGCAAGTACAGAGTTCATATTCTAGCAGCTACATAAATATTACTTTCCCAAGAAAAGTTAATTATCATTGGACTTTCTCAAGAAAAGAAGCTACAAAAATATTACTTTCCTAAGAAAAGCTAATTATCATTGGAACTAAACATTTTTAATACAATTAAACATGGGACATACAATAATACTCAATACCATGCATAATAATATCTTGTACTTCCATAAAATGGATTGTTAGTGATTTCTCACAATGCACCATGTCAGATGGGGGAGGGTACCGTGACAGTTTATTACACTAATCATGTGCCAACCATACAAGATGGGGGAGGGTACCACGGAGAAGCGAGATTATGAACATTAGTGTAATAAACTGTTCCCAAATGTGAAACAGGAATATGTTTGTGGAAGTTCTTTATAAAAAAAAGAGTAGATCCCAGCTGTCGCCTATGGGTTGACGTCTAGCTGATTCCAAGTGTCATGAGCATCCAGATCAGTTTCCCTAGAGCTTGTAGTGCGTGTGAACACCACCCTTTGATTGTTTTTCAGATGCAGATAGTCTACCTGCGCACAACAATAACAGCATCAACAGAATTACAAATATTCATATGCTTGAACACAAGCCCCACTTGTTGGGCTTTGTTCCAAACACCTCAGAAGGTGCTTGAATCCTTTGAAACACCAAATGCAAAAGGTACCACTTTTAGCAAAGGTCAAAGACCACACCTCTTCAGCATCAAGTGTCACCAGACAAAAGGCATCCACTGGACCTTCTGAGGGGTCCAAATTGGTCTCAGCTCTTGAAGTACTCTGTAATAATGGCAGCCTTGGTACAGGTCCGAGAAATTGCGACCTTGACCTTGTCGAGAGTCCAAACCATGCCTTTTCTCTTAGCTGCATTGATGCATTGAAACCCAAACAGTGTTATGTAATAACCACTAAATCCTTGTTGCACAACACACCAGTTATGGGAAGGCATGTTATGCAAAGCAGCTTCACAAAGTTCTGCAGATTCTTTGGAAACGCCAGATCACTGGTGTATGCAAGATGTATAATTTATTTCTACATTATAAATGCAAGCATGAGAAAGCTCACCCATTAGAATACCAAGACTAAATGTTTGATGATTTTCATGGTTGTATGAGAGGTGAGGATAATCATTTCATACAAATGAGACTGTTAAATTTAGCTGGTGCTCTACATGGCAAAGCTTGGACAAGGCCTCTAAGCCGGTCCGTAAGGCCTACCCATTCCTCCATGTACCCGATGCTAGTAAAACCACACCCAGCTAAGTTGTGTTTCACAATACAGAAGAAGTGTCTACTTCAGTTGGTATCATCCTATATAGCCCATCTGTTGGAGAAACTGTTAAGCTAGATCTTGCGCGGTGACCGATCAAGATGACTGGGTGGTCATTTAGAGCCCCCTGTCCAACTCAGCAGGGCAGCAGACACTACCTTCACAAAGAGCCCAATGAACCACTTCCAGCCAAGCTATTGGCATGGTGGTACATGCAACTTCTGGATGATATGGATGCATCTGTTAGCAATCCACCCCCAAGAGAAACCCCACGGATAAAGAAGGATACATGAATAAAATCAGGCTTGCGTTGAGGAGTTTGAAAGTGAACTATCACCAGCCTGGACATTTCCCACTCTGAAAGGGGTCTGGTGGACTCCAGGATGTTCAAATATTTGGAAAGTATAAGCTTTGGGAATGGGGGATTATCCTAGAATACAAAGGACCACACTCCTAAAATTTAGGAGAGTTGCTATTTTTGGCCCGACAAGTGAGACAAGTGGCCTCACACTTGTCACTTCAGCTATTGTGTGGCTCTCCACTTGTCATTGTAGCCTTCTCTTGCCATTTTAGCTCATGGGAGGCCCAAATCTATAAATTGGAGTCCTCTCTCTTCATTAATAGAGGCTCTCTTGCTGCACACTAGCCTCTACCACCGTTACAGGCTGCCCTAATGATGGCTACTCTCGTTCTCTGTCTCTTGAAGGCTGCCCATGAAGAATACCGGCTGTTGGGGACTGTTTTGGAGGCTTCCATCGCGAAGAAATACTGAAGGCAAGGGTATTTAATCATTTATTATGATTTTTAGCCATTGTACTTGTTGCACCAGCATTTGTACTTGCTGTACCTGTTGTACCAACCATCATACTCAATTGTACCAGCCACTGTACCTGTTGTACCAGCCACCGTACCGACTGTACCAACCACTATACCTGATGTACTAGTCATTGTACCTACTGTACCAGCATTTGTACTTGCTGTACCTACTGTACCAGCCATCATACCGGTTGCACCAACCACTGTACCTGCTGTACCAACCATTGTACTTATTGTACCAACCATTGTACCTACTGTACCGTCTGAATGGAGAGTTGTACTTGCTGTACCAGCTCTATTGCATGAAGACCCGTGGTTTTTGGGGAAGAATCGGTACCCACACGGAGGTATATGGATTATATTGTTGGCTCGGCATTTCTACGCCTATGTTCCAGCTTGGTAGCCTTGTGTTGGGCTGTGTTATGGCATTTGTATAGGGATAATCCGGCATCTCCCGTGGGGAGAGTAAGGCCCTCAAAGCTTGTACATGATATTATTCTCCTTGGGTAAGAAAATACTCCAAGGGGGGGGGGGGGGGGGGGGGGGGGGGGGGGGGGGTTGGCCCATTCTGGCCTCTATGCGGTGTCACACGTGCAAGCTCCATTTTCAGCATTTGTGGATATTTTGTCCAGGTTTATGTTTAATGTTTTAATATGCATTGATGGTATCAACAAGTGTGTCAAAGGCCCTAGTCCCCCGGGCCCCGCCGCGAGTTACATTGGTATCAGAGCATAGGCTTTCTTGGAAGCGGAGGCTTCCTTCTATCAATAAGGAAGAGAAAAGATCTCAAGTGGGAACCACACTTACCATCATTGTTGTTAAGCATGGCCAGCCGCTTCATAGCTTATGAAGCAAGAGCATGAGTAGTAGACAGCTTGTTGATCTAAGGATTTATGAATTCACAGAATTTTATCGTGGAAGTGTGAAGTTGGCTTTATGTGCACACGTTTAGCATTCTTTCCATATGGATATTGTGGATTATATTATCAAGCTTACAGGCAAGCTATATGAAGATATATCTCAGGATATCTAAAGGATATGGTGACGAGATATTTCTTTTGGCTTCATGACCAACCTAGGAAAGAAAAGCTAAGTATACTTTGAGTTTGCAAAGTTGGTGCTTTGGCTATTTACTATGAAGTGTTTTTGATGTTCACTAACCCTTGTATAGCTATGCAAGGAGAAAGGTGTTATTGTTTGCCTTGAGATGGTTTCAAGGAAACATTGTTTATGGCTCCCTTTATTGGGATGGATTATATCTATGGAGATTTCTTTCTTGGACGAGATTTATATAGATATTGGGCTTCACAAGCAATTTCTATGGACGAATCTGTCCGAGTTTATAGAGAAGAAATCTTTGGATATCTCATGGATATGATGCTTTTATGCATATGCCATAAAGTCCACCTCTACACCAACACGGAGTGCAAGTGGTAAAGTGGACATGACGGGACTTATGTCTATGCCAACGGTCATGTGGACAGATGTCTTGTTAGCAGGAGACTTATTTTGTCTCGCCCATTTACTTGGGACATGGATTATGATATCTGGAATTATGCGACTGTTTTGTCTTGCCCATTTACTTGGGACATGGATTATGATATCTGGACTTATGGGACTGATTTGTCTCGCCCATTTACTTGGGACATGGATTATGATATCTGGACTTATGGGACTGATTTGTCTCGCCCATTTACTTGGGACATGATTATGATATCTGGACTTATGGGACATTTTTTGTCTCGCCCATTTCTTTGGGACATGGATTCTTCAGTTATATTGGATTTTTGAGACTGTCTCGTCTCGCCCAATCGATGGGACATGATTATATCTTGAATATATGGCTTGATGCTTAAAGTTGCGGACAACTTTTAAGAAGTTGGGGAGGATGTCACCAGCCTGGACATTTCCCAGTCTCTGAAAGGGATCTGGTGGACTCCATGATGTTTAAATATTTGGAAAGTACAAGCTTTGGGAATGGGGGATTATCCTAGAATACAAAGGACCACACTCCTAAAATTTAGGAGAGTTGCTATTTTTGGCCCGACTCCGATGGAAATTCTGTTCGCGTCATTACATCTGGAATTGAGCAGATACCAAGAGTTGGCAAAGTGCCTATGACAAAATGTCTACCAGTTGGGATATTTTTAGAGATAAAGTTTATGGAAGGACCCATCTCTTAGATTGGGACATGTGGCAAGAAAGTGAACCAAAGTGAGACAAGTGGCCTGACACTTGTTAGAAAGTGGATCAAAGTGAGACAAGTGGCCTCACACTTGTCACTTCAGCTATTGTGTGGCTCTCCACTTGTCATTGTAGCCTTCTCTTGCCATTTTAGCTCATGGGAGGCCCAAATCTATAAATTGGAGTCCTCTCTCTTCATTAATAGAGGCTCTCTTGCTGCACACTAGCCTCTACCACCGTTACAGGCTGCCCTAATGATGGCTACTCTCTTTCTCTCTCTCTTGAAGGCTGCCCGTGAAGAATACCGACTGTTGGGGACTGTTTTGGAGGCTTCCATCGCGAAGAAATACTGCATGCAAGGGTATTTAATCATTTATTGTGATTTCTAGCCATTGTACTTGTTGCACGAGCATTTGTACTTGCTGTACCTGCTGTACCAGCCATCGTACCGATTGTACCAGCCACCGTACCGGTTGTGCCAGCCACTGTATCTACTGTACTAGTCATTGTACCTGCTATACCAGCATTTATACTTGTTGTACCAACCACTGTACCTGTTGTACCAACCATTGTACCTGTTGTACTAGCCATTGTACCTGCTGTGCCGGCTGAATGGAGAGTTGTACTTACTGTACCAGCTCTATTGCATGAAGACCCGTGGTTTTTGGGGAAGAATCAGTACCCACACGGAGGTATATGGATTATATTGTTGGCTCGGCATTTCTCCAGCCTATGTTCCGGCTTGGTAGCCTTGTGTTGGGCTGTGTTATGGCATTTGTATAGGGATAATCCGGCATCTCCCGTGGGGAAAGTAAGGCCCTCAAAGCTTGTACATGATATTATTCTCCTTGGGTAAGAAAATACTCCAAGGGGGGGGGGGGGGGGTCGTCGGGGGCACACAAATCTCAGAATTTTCAGGGACAGTAGCTCTATTACCCTGTGAGCCCTTATGTTCTTCAGGCCCAGGGTGGTGGTTGTACATGGACCTTATTGGACATGCAGGCATAAAAGTGACAGGTTCCACTTGAGTATTCACCACCTAAGCCTAGTGATTTTGAAAACATTATAAGCTAGGCACCAATCATACTTGTAAAACTCAAACCTTTGAATCCAAATGTCCAGCCATCAAGCTTCATGCAAACGTTGTCGTGCCCCCAAGAGTCATAGCAGGAGGGTATGTGGCTTGCTTGATCAAGGTTCATGTAATCGGTGCCCTCCAGAAGTCATAGCAACAGGGCCTTCGGGACTGGCCGAAGACACGATAGGTTTGGTGAAGGATTCTCTGCTTGTTCATGTAACTCGCGGCGGGGCCCGGGGGACTAGGGCCTTTGACACACTTGTTGATACCATCAATGCATATTAAAACATTTAAACATAAACCTAGACAAGACATCCACAAATGCGAAAAATGGAGCTTGCACGTGTGACACCGCATAGCCTGCAATCAATCAATCAAGTGAAAAATTAGGACTCTTCTTCTTTTTTGTTTATTTTCAACAAATTTGGAACTTTTCAATTGCTGATTTTCTTTATTTTTTAGCTATGCACAATTAATTTTATAAGATGAAATCGGAGCTTCTCTACATTTAATTTGAAGGTTTTTATAATTAAATTTGACATTTACGCATTGATTTTGGGACTTTTTCTACTGTTGAAAATTGGGATACATTAACTTTGGGCATTTGATTTTTTGGGACTTTTCAATTGCTGATTTCTGGGCTGGATTACTGCACTCACATTTCTGCATCCCAGATTTTCTCTCAATCGCGATAACATTGACAAAGCCCCTTTCTGCACCCTTTTGCCTCCCATTGCATGTCCAAGACCCCAATTTTCAGCAGTAGAAAAGGGCCCAAATTTCAAATTTTATTATAAAGAAGCCCCAATTAATTGTACAAAAGCCCCAACTTCCAATATTGAATGTAGAAAAGCCCAAATTTTCAGTAGTAGCAAAAGCTCCGATTTCATTGCCCAAGACTAATTATGCATAGTGCAATCATCAATGTCAAGAATCAAGCCCGGAAATCAGCAATTGAAAAGCCCAAATTTCAAAACCCCCAATTTTCAGCGGTCAAAAAAGTCCAAAAATCAATGCCCAAATGTCAAACTTAATTATAAAAAAAGCTTCAAATTAGTTCTAGAAAAGCCCCAATTTCCAGTATTGAATTTAGAAAAGCCCCATGAGAAAAAGACCCAATTTCAATGCATAAAATTACTTGTACACAGCTAAAAAATAAAGCCTGAAAATCAGCAATCAAAAAGCTCCAAATTTGTGGAAAATAAACAATAGGAACAAGAGCCGAATTTTTCACTTACATACAGTATGGGGCACACAAATCTCAAAACTTGCAAGGACAGTAGCTCCATTCAGTGCTCACATAACTCGGTTTGGAATGTAATTTTCCCGACTGATTCAAAAATCCCGGTTAGAATTTCACGTTGCCTTTAATTTTAAGGGATGAAATTTGTACATTGTAGTTACAAATCCCGACATTTGTATGATTTCTAGTGATTTTCAAGTCTAAATCCCGGTTAAGCCTAAGCATTGCCTTTAATTTTAAGGGTTGAAAAAAACATTTTTTTTCGAGCACTGGCTCTGTTACCCTGATGTGCCCGTACGTTCTTCGCTCGTGTCTCGTGAAGGGATGGGACGAGCTAAGTGCTTGGTGGTTACGTAGGCTTGATCAGACATGCAAGTGTGAAAGTGATAGGTGCCACTTGACCATTAACGACCTCAGACTAATGATTTTTAAGACATTATAAATTGCACACCAATCATACCTACAAACTCAAACGTTTGAAAAAATCACCAGCCAGAGAGCGTACAACATTGGTACAAATCATACATCATTATTTCATACGTTTGTAAATGCCTTGCTGAGCAATCAAACACGAATGTTTGGAACTATGTTCAAAGCATGGCACTTGGGTGATTCCAAATATTCCGTGTAGGACACATGAAATTAGGGATAGCTAGAACTAAGTGTGAATTTATTACCTATGTGCTGTCGTGGACTTGTGGCATGTGTTGCTAACTCGTAGTGTGTTTGAATGGACAACCTTGTAGGTTGGTGAGATTGACATGATAGTGACGATAAGGTGCGAGCTATTACCGGGATGGTTCTCATTTTGATATTTTTGCCGTAGTGTTTACTACGAAGTTTTGTATTTGACCGCCCATTTTGATGTATTCGGGCGTGGACCTATTGAGCCATCCACTCTTGCTATATTGGGCGTGGATTTATTTATTTGCATGTGAATTAGCCCTTGGGATTCTAGGAACACTTTAGCTAAGCTTGTGTTAATAGCAACCCCCATTTTTGTAAAGGACAAGCCCATGCATAAGCATGTATCTATTTTTGGCTTATGGACTATTTTTTATTAATAAAGTATAAATACTCAAGAAGTGGAAGAAAGCCAACACTTCTTGAGGGAGGATAGATTGCACCCAATGATTCTCTCTTATGTTTTTATGCTATGTTATGTTTTTATGATATTTATTAATTTTTCGGCTATGGTAATTTGATTGAAGTAATGAACCAGTTGGTATTTGGTTGGACGGCATGTCTCCCCATGATCCTAGTGGTTTCAGTGGTATCAGAGCAAAGAAAAGAGAGGAGGTGAAAAATATTGAGAAAAATCAAAGAGAGGAAGGCTTGCAAAAGAAAGAGAGAAGGTATGTGCAACTTTCTGGTTTCTGAGAAAGAAAAAAAAATTCAGAAAATTGAAGGCTTGGTTGAGGTCTCTTCTTGAAGTTACACATCAAGGAAATATGCAAGAGATAAAGACTTTATCCAAGGCTTTAGACAAATCATAGTACAAAGCTTAAGACAAAGTTTAACTAAAGCTTAAGCTTTCTCAACACGGATATCCGGACAAGAGACTAATCTATCGGTTCTTCCAAAAACGATCCCGAAAAAACTTCCCTTGGCTGGAAAGCACGGGCGATTCCTCCAGGATAACTTTTCTCTAACATAGTCAAAAGCCCTAACTAACTGAATTGATCTGACCAAACTCGTAAGTCCCAAATCAGATTAGGGAAAAGATTGCACTTGGATTATAGAGACCAACGTTTTTTTCCTCATTGAGAGGCATAGCCGTTGATTCTTTTCCATAGAACAATTTTTGTCCGGGATTTACTTCATCTATCGTACCATAATAAAATTGAGTCTCAATTTAAGGATCCATCAATCCAGCCTAACCCCATCTAGTCCCGTGGGCCCAACCACTGTAGTGATAGCATATTCATCCCTTTTATTGCCCATATTTGATCCTTTTTATTACCCTTGGTTGTGGGCTAGCCATCCTTATTTTCTCCTCGTGTTTTTTCTCCATTTTTCTGGTATTTTTCTAGTCGGCCAGATTATTTTGTCCAGTCGGCCAAGTCTGTTGCTCCAATCAGTCTTGTGTGACAGGATCCTTAATTACGAATACTTCGTTGCATGTTACATCACCATTCTGGCCTTTTCACCAGCTTTGATCAGTGTTTTGGGGAAAAGCTCACACACAAAACACAACCAAGATGAGAACGGTATTTTCCACAGAAGAAGGGGTTAAGCTGAAGGATTCACTGGCATTGATAGGCCTGAAAGATCACAAAGCATGAGTATCATGGGATTTTAATCATTTATGTGACTTAGAAGGTTTATGAGTCAATGTGTTCAGACATCATTAAAGTTTGTCCAGTCATCTTATTGTTTGGGCGTGGATTCATGGACATGTGGGACAGTTTGTGGCCCACAAAGACGATAAAAGCTACGCGCTCATTTGTGAGGGATATTTTTAATAGCCTAGACACTAAAGAGGCCTACTTTGGTCATTTATAGAGAAGGTGGCTAAACAAAGCAAAGGTTTTGGACATCTTTAGCAAGGAAGGCCACTTTTGGCAAAAAGGAAAAGCATGGGCTTTATGTTTAGAGCTAGCCAACTCAAAAAGGGCAGGGGCTGAAGCATTAAAGGAGGTGGGAGCTGCTCGTTTGAGGAGATGCGCTCAGGTGGGGCTGCTCGCTTGGAAGATATGCGCACAGGAATCTGACCGTACAGTGCTGATTCTCTCTCTTTGATTTGCTCTCAAATCTGGCCGATTGCAGACTGTTTGCTACTCTTTGCTGGTCGCCCTCAATCGATACCACAGCAGTGCTGTTTTTCCACTGATGGCTGCTCACAGACAGGCCGTACAACAGTGATTCCTTCTCTTTCTCTCAACTGGCTGCCATAGAGGCTAACCGTACAGCAGCTGCAAGTTTCTCTCCCTTCAGGCTGCTCTCTAAGCTGATAGTACAGCAACGTCTATCTCTCCCTCTCTGCTAGTCAACACATATAGGCCAACAACAGTGTGTTGTTTTTTGCCTTTTTCTGGCTACTTGTGAACAGGTCATACTGAGAGTAACTCCAAGTCATGGACGGAATAATTCCTCTCATGTGTTCTAAGTTTTCTGGATTCATAGGCCACTGCATGACCTTTCTGCATTAGAGTACCACCTAAGGTAAATCCACTGGCATTAGTAACTACTTCAAAGGGTTTGGTAAAATCTGATAATTTAAAAACATGGTTGGTTACTAAGGCTGTCTTTAGCTTGTCACTCTAACACATTGCAGTCTACTGAAAAAGTGTACTTTTCTTGAGAAGGTTAGTCAAAGGGGATGCTATCTGAGCATACCTAGGTATAAAGATCCTATACCATCCGGTTAACCTAGGAATCCTCTGACTTCTTTTACTGACTTGGGTTCTGGGGCTATTTTGGGACAGATTTGGAAACTGTTTGGGAAGATTTGTGAGATTGATTTGGTTTGGCTTTTGTGAGGAGGGCTTTGTCAGCATCTCTCATATGAACTTCGTGAAGAGAGCTACTAAGGATATCTGTGGAAAATCCGGTGCAAGTTGCACCCTCACCTTGGATTCTTTGTAAAGAGCTTCTACATAATAAAGAAGTACCTACGGGGGGCTGGCCATTCCAACTTAGCGTGCTGTCTATATAAATATTATGTGGCGTTCTGCTGTTATTCTCTGTTTGTATTTAAAGTGTTCCTCTTCTAGTCCAGGTTTTAGTCAATGCATATCAGTTACACTTGCTGCCTCATGCCACTCTTCATCACAGAACTTCCTTCGCAGAGTTACACTTGCTTCCTCAGGTGCAGATTGGTTTCCAAGGCCTAGTCTATGAAAGACTGTGGCTATGTGCACCATGCACTCAGTGAAAGAATAGATCTTTAAAACTACTTGAAAGCACAAAACCAGGAATACACAGAGGTGAGGAAGGGAAGAATGGCAGTGGCACAGTTGATGGATTTCTCTCAACATGATCTCGTGTTCTCCTAAGACCCTAACTACTTGCTGAACTCTCCATCTCTCAAGGAACATGGCTGTGAACAGAGAAAAATAACCCTCTCAATTGTTAGAATCTGCTCCACTAAGAAGCCCTAGACTGATTCGTGCTCATTGCTGAAGATCCTGCTGCTTCTGATTGGCTGGCTGCTTCAAAAGACTTGTAGAAGATGCATACAATTGGGGAGAGAGAGGCTACATTTACAGGCATACAAAATGTAGTCCAACTTGCCTCAATTTACATGATTTTTCTTTGTATGTGTTGATTGCAATCACTCGTATTACTTTGAAAGGGATCCTACTATTGCTGGATCTGGTCAACGTGCCGACAGAGACACCTCGGGGGGGACCCTCCATTGTCGCCTACGGATTGCGGGCTCTCGAGGGACCAGATTATCCACTTGATCCAGGGAGGAGAGGTGGAGGGGCACGACTTCTTCTACTATTATGGTGCACCTGACAAGGGGGCCCAGCCCTCATGAGTACCTATATGGCATGACATGCTTCTCATGATGTACACTTATAGCATGCTGCATAGCTTTTTGATTTTCATTTCAGTTTCAGTTCTAGTTTCACACATTTCAGTTTCATTATGCTTTCCGATGAGGCTCCCGAGCGCATCGACTTATGTATTCATGTATATTCGACATGTGTCTCATGGACCCGTTATGGTCCTTCGAAGACAATAATAAAATTTCATTTCATCACCTCTCTCAACATGGGTTGAATCCTTTTCTGAACCCAATCCTGAAAGTAGCCCTTGAATGACACACGCATCTAAGCCTTAGAATTGATGTTATGATACCAACAAACCCCTCTGAGGCTGAAGACAACTGTTGGAGCACATCTACAAGAACTTTGAAGTTAAAAAAAAGGAGAGAATGACAATTGGTAGCAAATAGCTCGAGATTATACGATATACATATGCATGAATCTCAGCACTAGTCTATAGTCTTGACAAACGAAAAGAAACAATCAAGCTGATTTGATGTTTTCAAACTGTTTTTATATGTGGGCATGCAATGTCCACTTACATTCAATTTCCTTGTTTCAACCTCTGAGCTGCTTATCACATTTAAAACTCCTTGGATCCGAAACTGTTCCCAAGAGTCCGTGAAGTACCAGCAAATCTGCAGCGCATTCATTTAGCAGCAAGCTTCAGGTAAACCAATCAAAATTGCCAGACTACACACAAAAACAGCTGGTATGATTAAGACGAGTGCAATTTTTTTGAAGAAAGCTCACACTTTCATCATACTACAAGTTAAGAAAAGCCTTAAAAACCTCAATGAAGTTGGAACAAAAGTGAGGGCAAGTGCAAGGATTGGAATGAATTTTGCCTAAAGCCATTGATGTCCATTTGATTAATCTGTACTACCTCTTGCTTGTCCCCAAAAACGATTTTTGTGAAAAATGGTAGTTGATTAAGATTAGTGCCATACTTTTAATGTTCTTCTTGCGTGCATTTTTATGTGAAATTGAGAAATGGAATCTCTTGAAGTGCTCTCTTCAACACCCTTCCAACATCCTCTGACTCTTGATGTGATGCGCCCACACATGCCAGGCAGCATCAGATGGGCGCTGGCGGCACTGGGCAGGATCAGATAAAGGCGCTCAGGCTGGCCAGGCCTGAATGGGTATGCTGGCACGAAATGGGCAGGTCAAGCATGCCTGCAGGTCAGGTAGGCCTGGTCAGGCATCAGGCTGACCAGCACCATGGGGGCCTATAAATAGGTGCCTCAGACCCCCAACTTAATCATCAAAATATTCTTCACCTTACCTCTTCACTGAGCAGTCCACAAGCGATTGGAAGAGCACCAGAAAGGATGGAAAACCAGCATTTGCATCCAAACAGCAGGGTCTACTGTCATGGCCCTGTGAAAATGGAGAAGGACAAGTGTGGGCATGCTGGTTGCAGAGTCAGAATATTTTATGATTCACATGGGGGGTGCCCGGACAGTGTTTAAGATGTGTGGACATCCCTAGGTGTGAAGGGGGGAACTAGAAACATTAAGTTTTAATGTTTATTGGAGTTTGCCCCTAGGCCTTAGTGGCCCTAGGAACTTATTAAAGTTGGGGCCCTAGGGATTAAATTGGGGAGGAGTTTTCTCTCTCTTCTATCTCTCTCTTCCCTTTTTGGGGAGTCGTGTAGCAAAAGAGGAGTTTTCCTTCATGCGCTTGAATACTAGCGTGGAAAAGCATAGAAGCTGAAGGCGGCTGCTGAAGACCAGTCTGGTTGCTGTTTTTCTGAGTGGAATCAGCCGTACAGCACTGTACGGCCAGAACTGGGCAAACACTCTCTCTCTCTTTCTCCTCTGTTGCTGGCTGCGCACAGAATCTGCTGCTGGAAACTCTGCGCACAGGCCAGTACAGGCTGTACCAGCAGGTACCACAGCCCATACCCTACTGTACGACTGCCGTACAGTGTACGGGCAGTCAGATACAGCAAGTACTGGTGCAGGCGGCGCTTTTCAGGGTGCTGGACAGAACTGTGTATGCTGATTCAGGCAGGTACAGAAGCGGACAGCAGGCTGTTTATGCAAGTACAACTCCTGGCACGTATCCCGAGGCGGTACAGACGGGTACAGTGCTGATTTTCAGATCTGTATTTTCAAGGACAGCATAAGAGTGAGCATCAGAAGGAGGATACAGGCAAGTGCAAGCACACGTGTGAAGCAGGGTTGTGGATTCAAGTGCCTGCAGGCACAGATTAGTGCTGTTGCTTCCTCCAGTGCTGTTTTGAAACCGATCCCGTCAAGTGGGAAAGACTCCGCTGGACACCCACACGCTTAATAGCACAACTTTAAAACCACAAATTTGAAATGGACAACTTTAAAACAACTTGAAATTTAAATGAACAGAAATGGAAAGATGGACACCAGCACTGGGGCCGGAACGGGCCGACCCCCCCCTCAATATATGATATATTTATTGGGAGTATTTAAAGAATACAATGCTCCATGGGTTCTGAGAACCAGATAATGTCCATGTACATATGAAAACAGTATTAAACAAATAGCTCGAATTTCGATGTAGAAGCTCGAAGCAGATCGACCACTAGTGTGGTCCAATCGCTACGGTCCTGTGCTTTCACTGGACTCCGCGGAGAGCACCACACTGGTGTTCCGAGACCACGCACAGACAGGCGCTCTCGTACTAACGCCTGGCTCTCCCGATCTCAGCACCTTTGGACCGAGGTTCGCCCATATAGCTTGGACAACCCGGCACCGAACGGGTGTAGGCCGAGCGGGACGAATCTTTTACCAGATTTAAACATTAAATGCTTTACTCAAATCTGAAAATCACTTACTTGTAGTTGGTTGATAGAAGACCAAGACTTGTGGCGTTTGTGTAGACTTTGATACCACCCAAGAGATGTAAAGACTTCTTGTAGCCACCAACGGGAAAGAAGTACAGCCTTTAACCAAACAGAAGATGGAGCTGCCGCCTTAGGAGAGGTAAAGTCCTCTTGTAGGAACACAGTTACCAACAGGAGCCACTACGCATGAAGATACAGCCACCTGAGTAGCTGGAGCGTGGCCTGCTGGTGATGGAACAACAACTGGTTGCTGCAATATGCTGCTGGAGATGGCCTACGTCTGCCTTCAAAGGAGCTAGGCGGCACAGCCTGTGGGTAAACAGCCGCCTATGGAAGCAACGTGCAGTCTGCAGAAGAACTCACGCAGAGGAAAAAGGGCAGCGCCTCTTGCTGGATATTTAGTCGCCTGAAGAGGAGTGGCCACTCTTGAGAGCATGCGCCTGTTGCAAGTGTAGGAGAGGCTAGTGAAGCGCACAACCGCCTGGGAGACAGTATGCGCAGCAGAATAGGGAAAAGATGGCAGCCGCCTGCTGTAAATTCAGTCGCCAGCAGAGATGGGGAAACGCATGCGCCTGGTTGCTGTAGGAGCAGAGGCGTAGGTGACGACTTCTTGGTCTTCACGTGGAAGGAGAACCGGGTGATGAACAAACGCCAGGAAGAAGCGATGGGATCCTTACGCTTGAAGGGGTGAACTTTTTTAATAAAATTAAGGTGTAGTTAACTCTTGATAATACCCACGCATGCATGAAGGTGGGGGAGTTTGGGTAGGTGCCCTTGCCCACCCCCACACTCACTTAAATGGGGCTCCCCACCTTGGCCCCAAAGTGGGTGCCCAAAGTGGTGCCCACATTTAAATGAATGTGAACACTTCACCTTATAAAACAAAGGGTTAGAATTTTAATATTAAAACAACATGTACCATATACTTACCACCTGTTCACATGCACTGAAACTCGTCAGAATACAGGGCAGACTTCACGACTCACTGGCAGGCGTCCCCGCTCAGTAAGTAACACGTCAGGCAGGCAAACACACGAATACATGTCATGCGAAAACAGTTTCAAGCATACAAAATATGTGTGCATGTGCAAAAAGTAACATGGACATATCTCCCGTTCATGGAACATGTACAAAATATCTGTCGGCACAAAACTGGCTCGACATAAAACATAAAAACCTGGTCTTCCTATGGAGTGACAGTCCCATAGGTAAGACACAGTTCCAGGCACGAGTTTCCCTAGGTGTGACAGTCCCATAGGTAAAACACGGCACGAATACTGGCTCTTCCATGGCGTGACAGTCCCATGGATCGAACACAGTCCAGGTCATACACGGGTGGCACTGATCTGGCTCCCGTCCATACGACACCATCCTGCTAACACACGGGTGGCACCAGTCTGGCTCCCGTCCATGTCAGCAAAATACTGGCCTCTTCACACAAGACACTGGCCTGGCCTCAAGTGAACGAGACGCAAAAATGTGGGAATGGACCAAATGGTCGGCCAATTGGTGACATCCCCCCGGGCTTCTAAAGAGTTGACCTCAACTTAAAAGTCTCAAGATATGCCTGCAACAATTGCGGATAATCTGCAAAGTAATCCTCATTTACCCATTTGGCATCAATAGGCAAATAATTTTTAAACTTCACAAGGTATCTCCTGGAAAGCTTTCCTGCAGGTAGCTTTCTCTCCTTGTGAAAAACAATCTGTTCTGGCTGGAGGATCTCCTCAAGCTCTTCAATCTCTGGCGGATCTTCTGTGACAGGCTCATCAGGATCTGGCCCCACATATTTCCGAAATAGACTCACATGAAAAGCATTGTGAATCTTCCAATGATTAGGTAAAGCAAGTCTGTAGGATACTTCATTGATTTTGTGAATCACTTTGAAGGGTCCATAATAGCGAGGAGAAAGCTTAGGATATGATCCTTCTCGTCCTGGCCTCTTCCGAAGCCTAGCCTTCTCAAATTTCAGCAATACCCAATCACCTTCTTTGACTTCCATGTTCCTTCTATGCTTGTCAGCAGCCTTTTTATGCTTATCCTGAGATCTTGCAATGGCTGTCCGCACCTGACCAAAGGCAACATCCAAGTCACGAACATATTCATCAGCTGCAAAAATCTCATCCTTTGTACGAAGGATGGGTGGCAAGACCACTCTGCCATAAATAATCTCAAACGGAGCCTTTCCTGTAGAAGCATGGATTGTATTGTTGTAGGCAAACTCAACAAGTGGAAGATACTTCTCCCATGCACTCTTTTGATCTGCCACATAACATTTCAATAAATCCAACACAGCTGAATTTGCAGCTTCACTTTGGCCATCCGTTTGGGGATGATAAGCTGATGAAAACTCAAGCTTAGTACCCATATTATCAAACAAAGCCCTCCAAAATAAGCTTGTAGTCCTGGGATCTCTATCCCCAACAATGGATTTAGGCATACCATGATGCTTGAAAATATTAGCAAGAAAAAGCTTTACCATATGATCAGCTTTGATGGTTTTCTTGACTGGCAAGAAGTGAGCTTGCTTGCTAAACCTGTCCACAATAGTCCAAATAGCATCATTCCCATGCTGGGATCTAGGCAAATCCATAATAAAATCCATCGTGATACTTTCCCAAGGTTGCGAGGGAATAGGCAATGGCTGAAGCAAACCTGGAGGCTTTTGCCTGTCAAATTTCACCTTTTGGCAAGTGATACATGCACGCACATAAGCCTCAATGTCTTTACGCATGCTTGGCCAAAAGAAATACCTCTGAATCATGCGAGTAGTAGGCATAATACCTCGATGACCAGCATATGGTGGAGCGTGGCATTCGTCCATAACCTTTGGACGCAAATCCTTCACCACACATAGGCAATTATCCTTCATGAGATATCCCTCGTTGATAACATAAGAGGCATGTGAATGACCAGCCATCAAATCAGTCCATACATGGCAAAAATCAGCATCCAAATGATACAAATCTCTCATAGCAGATAGATCTCCATGAGAGGCCACTGAGACTGCAGCAATATAAGGCCTCCTAGATAGTGCATCGGCCACCACATTTTTCTTTCCTGGAGTATGCACAATCTGAAAATGAAACATGGAAAGAAAGTTTGCCATTCTCATTTGCTTCTCTGAAAGCTTGGTTTGAGATAGAAAGTATCTCAAGCTTTGATGATCTGTCTTGACTACGAATTCAGCCCCAAGAAGGTAGTGTTTCCAAATCTTTAAGGCGTGAATTACAGCCAAGAGCTCTTTCTCATAGATATCCATATGAAGCTCAGCATCATGCAAACGACGGCTCTCGTATGCAACTGCATGCCCTTCTTGATTTAGGACAGCTCCTATGCAATCACCACAAGCATCACATTCGACCACGAATGACTTGTGCAAGTCAGGAACAATCAATACTAGACCACATATGATCGCATGCTTGAGCTGCAAGAAAGCATCCTGTTCCTTTGAAGTCCATTTGAAAACAGTTTTCTTCTTCGTGAGATCATGTAGAGGAGTGGCAATCATAGCAAAATGCCTTATGAAACGCTTGTAATACGAACATAATCCCAGAAAACTACGTACTTGATGTACGTTTTGCAATTCGGGCCAATTCCGAATAGTCTCGATCTTTGCAGGATCCATTGTAACTCCATCTTTGGATACGATATGTCCCAAATAATGAATCTCTGAAAGGAAAAACTCACTTTTCTTGGCATTGACGAAAAGTTTATGCTTCCGCAACTCTTCGAACACTGTGACCAAATGAGTTCTGTGTTCCTGCTCATTCTTGGAGAAAACCAAGATATCATCAAAGAAGACTCCTGTAAACTTGCGATGGGTTCGGAATATCCTATCCATCATACGATTAAAAGTAGCAGGAGCATTGGTGAGACCAAAAGGCATTACCAAGAATTCATATAATCCGAAGGCTGTCCTGAATGCAGTCTTATGGACATCTTGTGGCATCACTCGGATCTGGTGATAACCACTCTTCAAATCAAGTCTGCTAAAGCAAGCTGAACCATCAAGCTTATCCAAGATATCATCAATACGTGGAATTGGGAATCTGTTCCTGATGGTAAGCTTGTTCAAAGCTCTATAGTCTACACACATACGGAATGATCCGTCCTTCTTTTGAACTAGAAGCACAGGAGAGCAGTAAGGTGAGGAACTGGGCTGAACCAAACCTTTCTCTAAAAGCTCGTTTACTTGCTTCATAATTTCTTCTTGTTGTGCAGCACTTACTCGGTATGCGGGTTTGTTAGGAGGAGAACTACCTGGCACAAGATCTATACGGTGATCTTCGGGCCTTTGGGGAGGTAATTCACCTGGCAACGAGTCAGCAAAACAGTCTTTGAATGCATTAAGAAAATTCAGCCTATCATTAGACATAGCATCTATATTTTGATGATTTGGCACAAGACTATCACGCACAAAAACCAAGTACGCTGAAAGACTCTTTTTCATTGCTTTATTAATTTGGATGTGTGATACAACTGGGATAGAATCCCCTTCTTTGCCAGCATCAATAAAGTGCATGCGGCCTTTATGCATAAAAGAAATCATATTAGACTTGTAGTCTTTGCGGGGCTCAAGCCTATGATGCCACGGCTTGCCCAACAATACATCACATCCATTCAGAGGAGCAACTAAGAAATGCTCATTGTCAAGGTAGCCCTGTATATGAATACGCAACTTCCCAATCAAAGGGGTAACCTGCACCTCTTTGCCAATAAATGCAGCTTCAGCTTCAATCTGAGGTCCCATGTTTTCAACCTCAATACCCAATGCAGCTGCCATTTGCATAGAGATGAAATTGTCAGTTGCACAGTCATCAAACATAAATAATGCGGGCTGATCCTTGATTTGCCCCCAAGCCTTGCAAACCATTCTCTCTTTAGCATCATGACCTGTATTACCTTGCACATCAGGAACTGCATGAACATTTGCTTTGGTGTGCTTGTCCTCGTGCTTTGGTTTGCGATCTGGGCATTGCCGAAACATGTGGTCTTTGCTACCACAAGAAAAGCATTTTCCATCCTTAGCATATTGCTCTCTTTGCTCCGGGGTTAATCCAAATTTGTTCTTTCTTGGGCCTTGTTCTTTATTTTCAGCTTTACCACCCTTGTAAGGCTCCCGGAAGTTCTTTTTAGATGGCTGTCCGCCCTTTTGCTGATTTGGGACAGCCTTGTCCTTTGCTTTGGAACCTCCTTGATCCTGCTTGATCTTGAGCACCAATTGCTCTGTAGCAAGGGCAGAAGCTGTGAGTTGCTGCAACGTATGTTTTGGGTGCAATTCAATACCCGATCTATAAGCAGGTTGCAATCCAGAACGAAACTTCCTCTTTCTTTCCTCCTCAGAGATTAGCATAAAGGGAGTCACTTCCAGCAACACTTTCCAAAATTTGTTCACATACTGTTGCACACTCTCATTATCTTTTTGTTCCAGCCTATCCCACTTTTGAGTGAGAGTTTGCTCTGCATTGGGTGGCAGGAACTGAGCATAAAATCTATCTTTGAATTCCTTCCAAGTAGAGATGGGATCCTTGGTGATCTTTTCGGTGATCCACCAATGGGCAGCAGTGTCTTTCAGAAACATGCTAGCATGGCGCACCTTCGACTTTTCTGTAAAGTCCTCATCGCTAAAAGCAATGTCGAACTGTGCGACAAACGCTAACACCTTAGAAGCATCATGTTCACCATGAAAGACATCAAATTTGACAGATTTATCACCTGCTTTGAACTCCTTGAGCTTCCTGGCATGAGGCTCATGGTCCTCTCTTTTTCTTTTCCCCTTATCCAACGGGGTAGCCCTGTCTGCATGGGCTCCATGGGCCGTCATAGAAGCTTCATGGGGCACGGTGGCATGTGCTCCACGAACTCGAAGCTCAGATGCATGTGACTTACCTGCATATGGCATGGTCTCTCCATGAGACAACTCAGAAGGCAAAATTTTTCTGGAAGCAGACCTGTCACCATGAGATACATATCTTGCATGCATGTGACTTTCGTGCCCTCCATGAGCACTGGCATACATAAATCTGTCAGGCTTAGTGCCTTGGGGAGAGGATGCATGACGAGAGGTGACAGTCACCTCTTCCTTTTGCATATAAGATTTCAGCCTCTGGGATGCGGGATCTCCATGCTTCAAACGAGGTGGATTTCTGAAAATCAGCTCCCCGTCATCCCCCTCTTTGATATCACCTTTGCGAAGGAGATAGGCAAGTGCCAACTCCCTTGGTTTCTTGCCCACTTCACGAGCCATTGATTCAAAGGTTACATCAACCATAGCATCAGCCTTCCTGGCTTCAATAGCACTTTGTAGATGAGGATCTTCATGCAAAAACTTTAATTCTTGCTCTTGAGCCTGCAAAAGTTTTCTCATATGTTCCATTTCAGCTCTCATAGCATCAGGGTCTTGTTCAAGCATAACTGTCTTTCCTGGAGACAGTTGACCTTTGGATTCACTATCCATAACCCTTTCAAGGGGCTTGTGCCTACCACGCAGGGCATCAGACCCACGAGAAGCACTAGATGGACCCCTCGAATTTGGTACTTCCAAAGGGTTTCCTTGGCTGTCCATTGTGTTTTAAGTTTGCTAAAAGCGGGATGTCCAGTACACAGGTTCGTTTCCCCACTAGGAAGAGGGAAACAACCGTGCTCTGATACCAATGAAACCGATCCCGTCAAGTGGGAAAGACTCCGCTGGACACCCACACGCTTAATAGCACAACTTTAAAACCACAAATTTGAAATGGACAACTTTAAAACAACTTGAAATTTAAATGAACAGAAATGGAAAGATGGACACCAGCACTGGGGCCGGAACGGGCCGACCCCCCCCCTCAATATATGATATATTTATTGGGAGTATTTAAAGAATACAATGCTCCATGGGTTCTGAGAACCAGATAATGTCCATGTACATATGAAAACAGTATTAAACAAATAGCTCGAATTTCGATGTAGAAGCTCGAAGCAGATCGACCACTAGTGTGGTCCAATCGCTACGGTCCTGTGCTTTCACTGGACTCCGCGGAGAGCACCACACTGGTGTTCCGAGACCACGCACAGACAGGCGCTCTCGTACTAACGCCTGGCTCTCCCGATCTCAGCACCTTTGGACCGAGGTTCGCCCATATAGCTTGGACAACCCGGCACCGAACGGGTGTAGGCCGAGCGGGACGAATCTTTTACCAGATTTAAACATTAAATGCTTTACTCAAATCTGAAAATCACTTACTTGTAGTTGGTTGATAGAAGACCAAGACTTGTGGCGTTTGTGTAGACTTTGATACCACCCAAGAGATGTAAAGACTTCTTGTAGCCACCAACGGGAAAGAAGTACAGCCTTTAACCAAACAGAAGATGGAGCTGCCGCCTTAGGAGAGGTAAAGTCCTCTTGTAGGAACACAGTTACCAACAGGAGCCACTACGCATGAAGATACAGCCACCTGAGTAGCTGGAGCGTGGCCTGCTGGTGATGGAACAACAACTGGTTGCTGCAATATGCTGCTGGAGATGGCCTACGTCTGCCTTCAAAGGAGCTAGGCGGCACAGCCTGTGGGTAAACAGCCGCCTATGGAAGCAACGTGCAGTCTGCAGAAGAACTCACGCAGAGGAAAAAGGGCAGCGCCTCTTGCTGGATATTTAGTCGCCTGAAGAGGAGTGGCCACTCTTGAGAGCATGCGCCTGTTGCAAGTGTAGGAGAGGCCTAATACCCACGCATGCATGAAGGTGGGGGAGTTTGGGTAGGTGCCCTTGCCCACCCCCACACTCACTTAAATGGGGCTCCCCACCTTGGCCCCAAAGTGGGTGCCCAAAGTGGTGCCCACATTTAAATGAATGTGAACACTTCACCTTATAAAACAAAGGGTTAGAATTTTAATATTAAAACAACATGTACCATATACTTACCACCTGTTCACATGCACTGAAACTCGTCAGAATACAGGGCAGACTTCACGACTCACTGGCAGGCGTCCCCGCTCAGTAAGTAACACGTCAGGCAGGCAAACACACGAATACATGTCATGCGAAAACAGTTTCAAGCATACAAAATATGTGTGCATGTGCAAAAAGTAACATGGACATATCTCCCGTTCATGGAACATGTACAAAATATCTGTCGGCACAAAACTGGCTCGACATAAAACATAAAAACCTGGTCTTCCTATGGAGTGACAGTCCCATAGGTAAGACACAGTTCCAGGCACGAGTTTCCCTAGGTGTGACAGTCCCATAGGTAAAACACGGCACGAATACTGGCTCTTCCATGGCGTGACAGTCCCATGGATCGAACACAGTCCAGGTCATACACGGGTGGCACTGATCTGGCTCCCGTCCATACGACACCATCCTGCTAACACACGGGTGGCACCAGTCTGGCTCCCGTCCATGTCAGCAAAATACTGGCCTCTTCACACAAGACACTGGCCTGGCCTCAAGTGAACGAGACGCAAAAATGTGGGAATGGACCAAATGGTCGGCCAATTGGTGACATGTTTCACGAGCTGAACTTGGTAAGCTCTGTTTCTGTTCATCCATCTCTCTTTCTATTGCTTGATGTCTGCTGCAGGTATGTGTTATCTGGCTCCTTGTGAGAGGAGGGGTATGGCAGATTGACAAGGGATTAAGACAGAGATTGGACAGCACATGTATGTTTGAGCTGAGAAGATGTATCATGCTCTTGAGTTATGCCAGATGTATGCCCATGGCTGGCCTGCTTAGTGATCTTGGCTGATCAGAGGGAGGCACAGTGTGTTGTTTGAAGACACAGATCTGTGTGCATAGATCCTCTGTGCTGAGAAGGATTTGTGGGCAGTCAGATTGGACTTACAGGTGTAAACTCTTGGCTGGTTTTTGTGTTGTACTCAGCCATACATATTATTTTAATTGAATAAAGAAATACCGCAAGGGGCGCCAAGCTTTGGGGCCAACAGGTGTCGTTGTGTTTTCAGATTTGGGCACTCTAGCTCCAATCTGTGTTTTGTTTCTCATCTAGACTACAAGTGGACGGGTGATTGCTCCTACCGCACTCTGGTTTCTATCAGAGGCCGGTTTCAAGGTTCCGTTGCCGGGTCTTATCCCCAAGGGGGAGGGAGTATCACATGATATTCGGCATTGGAGACCTATTACGATCCTCAATACTGTCTACAAGGTCTTAGCAAAGGCCTTGAGTTTGAGGATCCAGCCCTTTCTGGGGGAGTTGATTCATGCTACCCAGACAGGATTCGTCAAGGAGCGTAGTATCCTTGACAACATTTTCACCTTCTGGGAGGCGATGGCTCGAGCTAGATTTCTCGGTGAGGACTTGGTCGTGATGCTTCTCGATTTTGAGAAGGCATACGATAGAGTCGATTGGGGTTTCTTAGAGGGCACTATGCTTGCCGGGCTTTGAGCCAGTTTGGATTCGAGTGGCGGCAGCTCTATATTCCACAGCTCGTAGCCAGGTGCTGATTGCAGGAGGACGTGGGCCGAGTTTTGAGTTGACCAGATCAGTTCGTCAGGGGTGTCCTCTCACCCCGTTTCTTTTTCTCTTCTTTGCTGAGGCTATGAGCATGTATCTGACGGCAGAGGAGGTTGGTTTGAGAGGACTCCAGCTCCCAGTCCGGGGGGAGGACCTGCTCGATGCTGAGTTTGCTGATGACACGGGTTTATTTTTGCATGGCCAGGAGGCCAATCTTCAGCGGGCAGAGCAGTCGCTCCAGGTTTTTAGTGCAGCTTCGGGAGCATTGATCAATTGGCGCAAGACAATGGCCTTTTGGATCAGTAGCGCTCCCACTCCGGCATGGAGCCCAGACCCGGGTTTTAGATGGATTCCTCCTGGCACAGCAGTGCAGTATTTGGGATGCCAGATTGGACTAGATTTGTCACCTGAGCAGCAGATTGCCCGCTTCTTCTGAGCATTCGGAAGAAGCTTTTGTATTGGAGTACAGCTCGGCTATCCTTGGCTGGGAGGGTGGTGGTGGCAAATCAGGTGCTTTTAGCGACCATGTGGTACATCACGTCTTGCTGGATCTTCTCGAGCTCTTGTATCAGCCAGGTACAGAGGCTGATCAAGAACTTTCTTTGGTCTGGGCGGGATGGCCAGCCAGCCCGGGCTAAGGTTGCTTGGGCAGTTATTACACTTCCGTTGGCCCAGGGAGGCTTGGGCATTATAGATCCAGTTGATTAGAGTAGAGCCCTATTGGGGAAGCTTATTGTTCGGGGGCTGCTTCCAGGCGCTGAGCCTTGGAAAGAGCAGCTTTTTCAGCGGCTGCAGGCTCGGGCTCCCCCAGCAGGGGGCACTTGGGCACCAGAGATACGATGGATCTTCATAGAGATGAGGAGGACAGGCCTCAGTAGAGGATGGGAGGACAGATTTGCCTTGAGCATCCTGAGAGCTTGGGAGTTGCTGAGACCGGGACTCTCTCAGAGACCTCCTTCTTGTGATGAGGAGTGGGCCAGACAGCCGCTCATCTGGAGCCCAACGGTTCGCACAGAGCAGGGTCATATGCTGGGTTCTCGGTCTCGTCTAGCCTGGGGACCATTGGCGGCAGGCCCAGCACGTAGTTTTGGAGACTGGCAGGCCTTCTGCAGTCTCCCAGAGGAGATCCAGGTGGAGAGGTTGAGTCACTTCAGAGGGGGGCTGATTATGAGGGATGACATTCAGGAGGCACTCACAGAGGAGTGGTTCACGCCTCTCGAGCCAGTGGCCCCACGGTGGATGGGAGCCTTTACACAGTTGGAGATCTTGATTGCTGTCAGAGCTTGCACTGAGGATGGCAGATGCCTCTACTATGAGATCCTAGATGAGGGCAGACTTCAGAGAGTGGAGGTGGAGTCGCCTTTGGTTGCAGAGTGCATCTTTCAGAGGATACGGGTAGTGGCCGCCGCTTCTCGGAAGTGGCGTATTGACCCAGACCCTGCAGATGTGGACTCTGATTGGCGCATATGGGCATATGCAGCGCGCCCCTAGGCCCGGCTCCAGTGGGACCCTGGCGAGTACGAGTGGCATGATCCTTATGCATCCCTTGAGGCCACAGAGATCACCTTTTTTCCAGTATACTGTTCGGTTGGGGCGACATATTTTGACGACGAGGAGGATGGTCTCTCCAGCTGCATCGGGGCACTGGCGGCTACAGGGACTCTCACAGGAGTTCCTGGAGGACTTTTGGACCAGGCTCTGGGCTAGTTGACAGGCACGCAGGATCTCGACTTTCTAGTGGCTGGTCGCCCACAGGGGCTCTGCAGTTGGCACCTGGCTTGTCTACAGCGGTCTTCCGGCGGCCTGCATCCGATGCGGCCACCCTATGGAGACACAGAGACATTGCCTAAGGGACTGCCCTCAGGCGCAGCAGATTTGGCTACGGATGCTGCGCATTCTGGCCCCCCTCTCTCCAGAGGGTATGTATACGTGGGGTGCCGCTGCTTGGTCGACTTCGTCAGGGCCTGCTATGGGCTATGAGACGGAGTAGGACAGCCAGGCCATTCGATTCATTAGGGGCCAGCCTCGCCTTGTTCCTTCAACGGATTTCTCGTCCGCCGGCTGGACACAGGAGAGGGATCTACGATGGGAGCTCCTCAGCAGCCTCACCATCTGGTTCACCTCGAGGGCCCGGTGTTTCAGGGCCTTTGAGGGGAGACGGGAGCCACCAGTAGAGACTATTCGGGGGATTTGGCAGGAGTTGATCCACACCCTGCGAGGACAATATGACCGAATCCGGGGTGACTCGGATGAGGCGATCTTGCAGCGCCAGGCCTTTCACACCACTTGGCGCAGCGGCCCCTTCTATACCCTACACGCGGGGTCCCCCCGCTGGCACTACAGGCCACCTGTTTGGCTTTTCCCCCCTCCCATTGTATGATATAGCCCCTCAGTTCTTTGCACTAATACTTGTACTTTGCAGCACCTAGGGAGAGTCTCCTAGGCTGCCTTGCTTGGCTCTCTGCTCTGTTTTCATATGAGCAAGAGAAGATCTTTTGTAGCCCTACGGGCGTTTTTTATATAACTAATGAAAGGATCTTTTCTCGGAAAAAAAAAAAAACAAAAAAAACAAAAGGAAAACACACACAGACTCTCGCATCTAGCTCACTACCCAACCATGGACCACTTGCACTCACCCCCGAGCGCAAGGGGATAGCAGCATCAGAGACATGGCTCCACGTGCAAAGTCCTTGGCATCGCATACCACCAATACACACCCATCGGATGCTAGCACGGAGTAGTCTCAAGGCCCCAAGGTCAAGTTTCATGGAGCTTTAAACTGACTCATAAAGTCACTTATATAGGTCTCCTATAAACTAGGAGCCAAATATAGCACATGTCTCATAATAGCACTTAACCCCACTTAAGATGCCTTACCCCTAGGCTATGGTTAACCTAACCTGAAGGTCTTGGTTAGACCTAGGACGGAACATGCTTTCCCCCTTAAGAATCATTGATGTCCTCAGCAATGAATTGTCAAAGTCACGTAGCAGTAGCACGCACACCACCCCAAAAACCTGGCTGGAGGAGATATCTATGACGAGGTGCCACCACACCCTATATATGGCTCTTCAACTTCCCATGCTCTTGCATATGGGATAATCCACCGCAACTTCTAGTCATGCGATAACCCAAGAGTAGCTATGAGAATTGCCACTTCCAACACCCTCCTTCAATTCGAGCACCTTGATCAAACAGAGGTTAGGACAGTCCAAGACCACACAGGCCGAGCTTTGATACCATGTCAGTCACGTGGCAGTAGCACGCACACCACCCTAGGGCACTGAGCAACGTCAGTGGCTGGGCGCCCATCTCCTAGCCGTTGCTCCCCCCCAAAACACCCGGCCGGAAGAGAGATCTATGACAAGGTGCCACCACACCCTATATATGGCTCTTCGACTTCCCATGCTCTTGCATATGGGATAATCCACCACAACTTCTAGTCACGCAATAACCTGAGAGTAGCTACGAGAATTGCCACCTCCAACATGAATCCAGGGAAGCGACTCTTCAGGCTACGCACTAACTCCCCTATAGCCTCAACCTCATGCCGTCCTTTTCATTTGATCAAGTACTTTGAATAGATGGTATGCCGAGACCACCTTGTGCTTTGATCTAGAACCAACTCGGGCTCCATTGGAATATACCTAGTCATGTCCTCGAGACTAGGGATCCCCTCCATTGGAACAATCTCATCGCCTTCACCCAAACATTCTTTGAACGACTGATGTGAGACACAAGGTGAATCTTGATTCTAGGAGGTAGTGCTAACCAGTAAGCCACATCACTAATCTTCTTTGAGATCTAGTAAGGACCACCACATTGAGAAGATAACTTGTAATGCTTGCCAATCTTCATTGTCCTACTTAGAGTCCTTTGGGACTTTAAGATACACCCACATGCCCTCATGTAAAACTCTCGAGGTCCGTCGTTGGTTAGCATGATACTGAGCACGATCTTGAACACCCTTTATGTTTTCCCTTGCAACTTTCAGCATATCATGCATATCAAGCAAGAAATCCTCTGCTGCTGATTGCAACTTCATAAGCATACATGGGCTAAAACCAGTAGCCACATGCTTATTACTATTATAAGCAAACTCAATCTGTGGAAGATACCTTTCCCACTCAGACTGTCTCTTGGAGACATACGCCCTCAACATATCCTCCATACTCTAGTTCGTACTCTCCGTCTAACCATCGTACTCTCTGTCTAACCATCAGACTTGGGATGATCCGAAGATGACATGCTCAAGCATGCTTCCAATTTGGAAAATACCGATTGCCAGAATTGTGCAATGAATTTGGGATCCCGGTCACTCTCAATCTCCTCAGGCAATCCATAGAGCTTATACAATTGCTCCATGAAGAGCTGAGCCAACTCGTGACTCTTCATCGACAACTTTGTAGAAATAAATCTAGCCATCTTCGTCAATTGGTCAACAACGACCCAGATTGAATCATGGCCCCTACTAGTCCGAGGTAATCCAACTACACAATCCATCGAGACACTTTGCCATTTGTTCTCAAGAATTTGCAAAGGATACAATAACCCTCTCGCTCTAAGCCCCAGAGCTTTATTGAGACGGCCCTAGCTACACTTCCGCACATAATCCTCCACAAAGAATTTTATGCATGGCCAATAGAAATGCCGACCGGCCAAGGCCAAGGTTCTATGTATTGCCCAAGTGCCCCACACCAAGTGCATCATGGCACTCATGCAATATCAAAGCTTGGACATCGAGATCACTGGGCACACAAATCCTTGAATAGTAATCCACCTCTAATGGAATATCTTTCTCTTAGCAGCATTCATCAGTGTCTGGAACACTCCGATCTCGTGGTTTGCAACTGACCTAGACCATTTGCCAGATTTGACCAAAATGGAAATCATGTTGGCAATGCCCTTTGAGAGAGAGATAGAAGTCAATCGTTATCTAGTAAAAGAGATAGCATTGACCTCGGGGATTCTACTAAGGACATTAGCAACCCGATTAGTTGCTCCCTTCTAGTAACAAATCTCAAAGTCGAACTCCTACATGAGCTCAACCCATCTGGCTTCCAACCCTTCAGGCCGAGTTGATCACAAATAAACTTCACAAGTGGTGATCCGTCCAGACAACAAAATGGATAACAACCAAAAGCTTCTTTTCCTTGGTGGGATATGCCACCATTTGGCCGCCCAATTGTTCTTCCCCTATTTCATGCCAAGGTACGGGAGGCCACGGAGCTTCATGTCGCTCCATGCTTATATATATGCTTGAGGTGCTCGTCAGCCTACTCTAGTTACTGTCGGCCAATTCTTGGACAAAATAATCATTAATTATTCCTTTAATTGTTGTTGCGTTTTCTTCTACGCTTTGCTCAAACCTGCTGGCCTTCACATTGATGTTGCCGATTGGCTATCTAGGTGCCCTACTCGTTGCCAACTGTGGTATGGAGGCTGCCGACCAAGTTCCCACGTCCTCCATGATGTTGATGCTGATGATGATGTTGGTGTTGATGATGATGATGATGATGTTGCATAATGCTAAGCCTTAACTGATGTCCTAATTGCTGACCTAATCAAGGCTTATGCTGTTCATGCTAAATATTAGCCATGACACAGGCGTGCACGAGACATTTCCTCCTGCTAAACTTGTCCCTAGACTACTGACTTCTGACTTTGACCTTCTACTTTAACTTTGACTCTGACTTTGACACTATTTGAACACCTTCCACTGCTCATCTCCACTTCCAAGTCTTGCTGAAGAACTAAGCATCTGCTCCACTGTTGTCCCCATGCCTGCTATCCCTTTCCCTTAACACAGCCGTGGGTCACTTGCCAAAATTGATCATGCCTGTTGCTAGGCCTTTGGAACTAATCTGAGTGCTAATGATGTACTGGTTTTGAGTACATACTCCCAGACAATGCTTTCCTCTAGCTTCGCCTATTACAGACCACTCCATTTGCTACCTTGACTGCATTCTTCTGATGGATCTGTGCACCTCCTTGGGACTCTGTTCTAATTTCATTCCATGACTGCATCTGTTCCAATGTTGTCCCCTTACATGTATACCCTTGTCCCTAAACACACTGACTTATGATTGATGACTGAGGTTGATTAAGGCACCTAATTGAGGCTGCTCCTCTTGTTCACGGGAAGACATTGAGGTACTCCTTTGAGGACCTAACTTCCATGGGCTAAATGTTGAGGATTCACCTAATGCATGCCTAACCTTCTTGAATCCTGATGCTTCTTAACTGCTTGCGTGTACCTCGCTTGGACCTGTACACCCCTTAGGACAATGCCCCTAAGAGCTACGACAATGCCCTTGTGGTACAAGTATGACCCCCTGGGGTGGAGGTTGGTCCTCGCGTGACAAAGGTAGGGTGGGTGTGGCTGGTAGTCAAGGTGTCACGTGCACCCTGCATTGGGGTACACAATGACACACTGGCAAGATCCTCAGTGCAGCATTTGTACAGAAGTAGAACCTTTTCTAGGATTATTTGTCGTACGCCATGACCCCATTGTGAACCCTCAGTCTAGGGACAGTCAAGCATGAGCTACGTAAGTTAGTCTCTGAGCCTTAGAGAGGTCAGTCTGATGTCAGTCCTTTTAACCCACTTGGATAAGGCATCAGTCAAAAGCATGTAGTTGTCAACCTTAGCATTAGATGCATGTAGGCATTTTTAGGTTCATTCACATAGAAGGAGCCAGGGCCCAGCCCCAAGGTAGCCCCAACTTGGGCTAGCTTTTGAAAAAGGCATCCAAAGCCTTTGCCAAGCAGTCGACAAAGCCCCTTAGTGGCTTTTGTGCCCAGTCGGCCAGCAGCCAACTAGGCCTACAGCCCGACCAGCATCATATGGGCAGCCGACATGTAATGCAGCACCCGACCAAGCATTTAATGCTGCCAACTCGCATTATCCAGTCGTGGGGGTCTTTTACAGCAGCCGACTGGTCATTCAGTCAATCGTGGGACTTTTGCATCAGCCGACAGCCTTCTAAGGCAGCTGACTGCAGTCTAGAGGTGGTATAAAAGCATGATCTCAGCCCACACAAAAGCTATTCAGGTATTCAGCAAAGTACCTTCAATTTGCAGCATCCAAACACTCCAAGCTAAGAAGGAAGATACTCTTCACATTCAGCCAGCATATGTGCGGTCCTGCAGCTATCTGGACTTGCATCAGTGCCAAGGAGAGTCTTCAGCAAAGCCTCGGGATAGGTGGATACTCACCCGACATACGGTCTTCCTTGTTCATACGTTGGGCAGTCATATCATTTGTACTCAACATTGTACAACATTTCTCCAAAGAATAATATAAGCAAATACTCTTGCTTGCGGGGGGGGGGGGGGGGGGGGGGGGGGGGGGGGCTTCAGTGGGTATTGGGACCCAATACTGTGTCGTCTTCCATATTCTCATTCTCTTCTCTCTCCCTACTCTCTAAAGTTGATGCTAACGATTTCTCACCACATAAAGGTATAAAGAAGGCCCTGTTGTGCGTTATCAGGATCAAGCTCAGTGCATGTAACATTGGTATCAGAGCATCAGGTTGGTAACCCAACTCGGCTACCTAAAGAAGTGAGGGCATCCAGTGGATGGTTAAACTGCGGTCCGAAAAAGAAACCTAGGCCTCCACCATGTCGGGAGAAACATCACATCAAGAAGAAAGCCAGCAAGAAAGGATGGAGGCACAACGCTTCCAAACAGAAAAAACGCTTCAGCCAAGCACATAAGAGCTCTTGAGAACACTGATGGAGCAAATAAATTCTCTAAAGATGTAGGTTGCCGCCGAAAAAGAGAAGCCCAATGAAGGCATCTCAGATTTGGCACAGGTCCTTCTACATATTGAAGAACAAAGAAGAAAAGACAACGAAGCAAAAAGAAATGCAGATGAAGAAAAAGAACTGAGATGTGCTTCGGAACTCACAAATACACCATCGTTCCTTCAGAGAACTCTCTAGGTGTGATAAGGTCAAGTAGTGATTGATAACTAGATTTCACAATAATTCAATAGGTCACCCAAGCTATTAAATGGTAAGGTTTTGTGATGTTCCTTTTCTTTTGCATGGTTTTGATACTTCTAGGGTGGTTATACTTTGGCTTATAAATGTGATTTTCACTAACAAAGAGTCAATAGAGGACCCAAAAAAATAATATAAGTGTAATAATTTCATTATAACGTTTGATCTCAACTTTTGTTTTGAAGTAAAGGTCCCTTTAATCTTGGTTCATAATGGTTTTCTCCTAGGCTAGATGAGTAGTCTCATAGTTTGACCATATTAATATAAAGGGAGACTATTAGAATAAAACCTGTCTCGGTCTTGAGCACTTCTAATAGATTCCTTCGCAACTTGTAACATTTCCTGCATATCTTGCAAAAAATTACGTGCTGCATCATGCTGAAGTCCTGAGAATCCTACTGTAACAGGTGATCTTGGTTGAAAACCATACATAAGCATGAAAGGACTAAACCCTGTACTCGTATGCTTAGTACTGTTATATGCAAATTCTAACATAGGAAGATAATCCTCCCATGAACTCTGTCTTTTGGATACATATGCCCGAAGCATATCCTCCAAAATCTGATTCACTCTTTCAGTCTGGCCATCAGATTGAGGATGATCTGAGGAACTCAAATTCAAAGTTGTTTCCAACTTCTCAAAAACAAGTTTCCAAAAATCACTCGTAAACTTAGAGTCCCTATCACTGACTATGTCCTGCGGTAACCCGTACAGTCTAAACAATTGCTCGATAAACTGCCGAGCTAATTGCGTAGCTGTAATATTCTTTCGGGTCGGTAAAAATCTAGCCATCTTTGTCAAGCGATCTACCACAACCCAAATAGAATCGTGGCCTTGATGTGTTCTTGGCAATCCAGTAATAAAATCCATGGAAATGCTTTCCCATTTATTACCTGGGATTTGCAAAGGATGCAACAACCCAGCCTGTCATTAACTCTGCCCAACGAGCTTTCCTTCCTCTCAAATCATCCGCATCACACACATACTTGATTGACTGATGATCAGTCAATACCACAAACTTGGAGCCATATAAATAATGTCTCCAAACCTTGAGAGCATGAATCACAACATAAAGCTCCTTCTCAAGGGTTGGCCAACGAGATTGAGTGTCGTCTAGCTTTTTACTTTCAAAAGCAACCGGTCTACCATCTTGAAATAAAGCAGCCCCGATAGCAGTCACTGGCATCAGTTTCAAGAACATAAGGCCGACTAGGCTCAGGCAATGCTAAGATAGGTGCTTCCTTGACTTTATCTTTCAAAAGTCTGAAGGCCATATCCAAATCGTTATTCCAAGTGATAGACTGATTTGACTTACGTCCACGACCTTTCAATAAGTCGGTCATCGGTAGTGTGAGCTGAGAGTACTCCCGTACAGATTTCCGAAGAAAAACTACAAAACCGAGAAAAGAACGAAGTTGTTTCACTGTTCGTGGTATAGGCCAGTCCAAAACCTTCTGAACTCAGTCATAGTCAATGCTCAATCCATCTCTAGTGATCTTGTGTCCCAAGTAAATGATGTCGGTCATAAAGAACTCACATTTACTTAACTTAGCATATAGTCGATTCTGTCTTAAAATAGATAAGACAATCGTGAGGTGTCTGACATGATCCTCAAGAGTACGACTATATATCAAAATATCATCCAGGAACACCACCACAAATTTCCCCAAATGTTCACGAAAAAGATCGTTCATCATTTGCTGGAAAGTGGCTGGAGCATTGGTTAACCCAAAAGATAATACGAGAAACTCGTAATGGCCATACCTAGTCCGAAAGGCGGTTCTTTCGACATGCCTTTCATGAATACGTATCTGGTGATAGCCAGTACACAAATCTATCTTCGTGAAATATTTTGCCCCTGCTAACCGGTCAATCAGGTCATCTGATCTAGGGAGAGGATAACGGTTCTTAATGGTCAGCTTGTTCAATCTCTTGTAATCTATACACATTCTCCAGGTATTGTCCTTCTTTCTCCTAAGCAACACAGGTGCACCCCAAGGTGATTTGCTTGGACGGATCTGACCCATCCTCAAATAATCTGCGAGTTGTTTAGCCAACTCATCTTCCTCGGCTTGGCTCATCCTATAAGGTGGAATACTCACAGGATGAGCACCAGGGATCAAGTCAATACGATGATCTACTGCCCGTTCAGGTGGTAAACCCGATGACAGTTCCTTAGGAAATACATCTTGAAATGAATCAAGTATCTTCTGTAATTCTTTGCTTTCAAACACACTTAATTCATTCACATCCATGGAAGGGATGAGAAAAGAAGAAAGTGGAATCAATACACAATGGAAAGCGGTATACAAAGAAGAATTCACTATATTTCCAAAATCAATTGTATTTACAAGAGGTCCCTGAGAGGGATGAATACAATCACTTAAAATACTATACTTGGTGTCCCTATGCTGAAAAGCAAAAATATGACTAGACCAATCTATCTGGACTTCAAGAGTCTTAAACCACTCAATCCCTAATAACAAGTCTACATTTTCCAAATGCATTCCAGAGTATCTTTGTAGTCCTGAATCTGGATTGGAAGCATCTCCACCTTGCGATCCCAAACTTGCCTTCCCGCAGGTAGACGTACCTCATAGGTATGGTCGCTGAGTATCGTATCAAGACTCAATTTCTGCACAAGTTTGTAGTTAACAAAATTATGCGAACTACCAAGGTCTAACAGAATGTGAATCTTATGGCCATTCACTTCTCCATAAACTCGGAGAAGATCATGCAAGCCAAATACCTTAGAATTGAACAGACAATCAGAACAAGTACTAGGACGAGAAAGTACAGTAATTGACGTACCTGTCAAAGACAACTGGTTAGATGCCTTTGGCTTGGGTCCTGCGTTTGTCTTGGTACCCTTTTGCTTCGGGCACTCATTACGCATGTGTCCTTTTTCTTCGCAGATAAAACAACGTCCTTCCTTTTTTTCAAAGCCCTAAGGAGTCGTTTCTTTGTGGCTGGTGTCGAACTTGTATTCTTCGAAGGTTGGTCCGAAGACTTGCCTTCAGTCCTGTTAGCCATAGGTGCAGAGAACCTTCTTTTATGCTTGTTCCCCTGCTCGGTAACGGGTTTCGACTTGGAAGAGACCATCGTATCATCATAGATACGAGCTGAATGAATGGCCTCGTCCAAAGTTTTACATTTGTTATTTTTAACCTGTAATCGGTACGAGTCGGGTAAACCAGCTAGTGGGATCCATCTTTGTAGCTTTCATCTGCAAGTCACGAAACTTCTGGAGGTAGACCTCATAAGTGAGGTGCTGCGAGGTCATGGTCAAAGCTGAAAACCGGGCAACAACATCATAGTCATCCTCTTTCTTGAGGAATTCTTTCTTGAAGATATCTTCAAATTGTGCCCAAGTCGTTGGCTTAGGGTTCAGTTCCTTCCACCAAAGCAAAGCTTTGCCGGACAGGAAACCTGCTGCTAACTGGATCTTCTTTCCATCATCATATGGATGAAAGTGAAAGTGAACTTGCCACTTATGTCGCCAAGTGTCCACGATCTCCTTGGTGCGCTGCTTTTGCTCGCCCCCGAACGATTCCGGAGTAATATTGGGGCCTAAAGCAGAAGCCAAGGTATCCATACCCGAGAAAGTAGAGAGGGTAGTGGTCAATAGAGCGATGGAGTTCTGCAAAGCTTGCATCTGGGCTACGATTTGTGCCTGACGTTCCGTCGAAGAAGCTTCGAGAGCTATTTTTTGAACTCTTGGAAATATGATTTTGACACAAAATCGTCAAAAAGATCAGCATCGGTACCTTCCGTAGCCGGCAAGCCTTCGCGTTCCACGAGGGGCTCCAACTCTGATTCTTGGGTCGACATCGTGAAGAGGGTACGTGGAGAGAAAAGTCGATCTTTGCACAACAAAAGTGCGAGTGAACTTGAGAGCTTGAGAGCTTGAAAACTTGAGAACTTGAGAGATGTGTGGCAAGAAGCCCATGTGAGGGGGTTTATAAAGGTTTCCCAAAAGCCAAAAATCTACAAAAGCTAAGCTTAGCTTTTGCTTTTGCTTTTGTGTTTTTTTTTTCTTGAATATATATATATATATATATATATATATATATATATATATATATATATATATATATATATATATATATATATATATATATTCTAGTCTTTTTTTTAAAAATAAAGACCTTGAAACCTTGGAGAGGAGAGGACTTTTAAACCTTTTTTTAAAAAAAATTTAAACTCCCAAAAAAAAAAACGAAAGTACTAAAAAAAAACGAAATGCTTTCCTTGCGTTTTTTTTTCCGCATCCCTCCTGGATTAGCCCGACGGTGAGCTGCCGGCGCCTTCACGCGTGCGTCACCCATGTGGCTGCTGCCTGCGCTTCTGCGCCTTGCGAGCCTGTTGCGTTACTTGCGCTGGCCGCCTACAGGGCCTGGCTGGGCGCCTACTGGGCGCCGGCCTGGCCTGGGCACCAGCCCGCCGTGCCTAGCCTGGGCGCCTACATGGCTTGGCTGCCTGGCCGCCTGGCTTGGCAGGCCTAAGGTGCCTGCAGAGCCGACTGCAACCCAACGCCAGTAACACCCGTCGGCACACAATCCCGTACTTCTCTCGCTCCCTCTCTCGTACGCCAAAAAACAACGAAAAGCAACATGCTTTTTCTTTTTTTTTCTGTTTCTCTCCCTGCAGTTTATGCGACTGCACACACAAACAAGCCTCTTCTTTGCCAAGCAAAAAAACCCTACTTCTTGCAAAACAATCAACCCTTCTAAGACTACCATCTCCCATCAACATGGGTGTCTTTGATGAAGAAAAATACATACTGTTTTTGAAATCTGCAGTATGCACAGAAAAAACAGCAAGCTTTTTTACACATACCGTTCTTCGACCTCTTCTTCTCTACCTACCGACTTGCTCGTTCACGAGGTATGCTCTGATACCACTGTCAAATCCCCACGGATCCCCTCGTGATCGATCTTGGTTCGAAACTCGAATCCTGCAAACAAACGAACAAACAAACAAGCAAAGGGGGTGCAGGCCTGACTCACCTCCCAACCATGACAGCCGTGGGCAAGCCCACAGTCTTGGCTGTCCCCACCGAGCCACGAGCTGAGCTAACTAGGTTGACATACCAACCAATCACCTCCTCGCGACGTCCCATACCGCCACGAAGCTGCCCTCGCGGGCCTCGAGACTGCTGCCGGCCTTGGCTGCGCAAAGCAGGTGCACGTCTGCACTAGATCCAGACTCCAAGACCATAGAGCTCTCACAAACTCGCGAGACTCTCTATCATCAATAACTAACCTTGGCCACCCTTTTATAGGCTCTTGGCCGGTCATCGGGCGTCCACACTTGGCCGGCCGCCCGTCCATACTTGGGTGCCCGCCCGTTAGTATTTCCCTAACTCAGCTCGTCAATCAGCCTGCCTAGTTCCAAGCTTCCCCAAGCCTCGAAACTAGTCTTGCATGCGTATAGCACACGGTAGATACACACTGTGCACATGACATTCTCAGCCTTAGACAGTCAGTCAGTCAGTCAGTCCAAGTCCCTTAACCCACTTGAAGAGATGCATTCATGCATGTAGAGTCAGTAGAAGCCTTAGAGTTTGCATCAAGACATGTGTGCAAGTCTATGTGGGTGGAGTATGCCTGGCATATACCCACAAAGGATTTGATGTCATATACTGTCTGAGGTACTTCCCAATTGACAATCTCGGCCACTTTTGTCGGATCGAGTCGGATGTCTTCTACACTAATTATGTATCCCAGATAATGTACCTGGAACAAATAAAATTCCGACTTCTTCTCATTGACGTAGAGCTCGTTGCTTTCCAATAATTTAAGGACTTTCTCCACATCAATGTCATGCTGCTCAACCGTAGCTGAAAATACCAGTATGTCGTCCAGAAATATGAACACACACTTTCCAATCAAATCCCGAAAAACACACATCATCATGCGGTTGAATGTAGCTGGGGCGTTCGTCAAGCCAAATGGCATGACCACAAATTCATAGTGGGCCCGTTTCGTACACATAGTTGTTTCTCGTACGCGTACGAACCTGTTCGTACGTACGAGTCGTACGGTACGATACCGTACGAATTCGTACGATATCGTACGGTACGAGTTAGTTTTTTTTTTTCCCAAAAAAATTTTTTTCCTTGAAAAAAAAGTTCCAAATGCTAAAAAAAATAGAAACCCTGCTGTATGAAGATCCCAAATGCTCGCAATACTTCGCAACTTTCGTGTCCACTCAGTATTCCATATGGGGTTGTGGAGAGACCTAAAAAATCTGGCGAGGTAGACTGGTAGTGTACACTTGATTGGTAGGATGAGAGAATCTTGCTACATCACTTGGGGATCCCTGGTATAGGTAGGCTAGACAATTAGATTCTCAAGTTATGCACAAGGGAGAACATTTGGACATGGCCATTTTGATCTAGAGAGGAGTCCCTAAACTTATCACCCTAGATGCACTCCTCGTATTTGTGCAAGGATGGTCCCTTAGTCATAAACGCTACACTGGGAGACCTTTGGTATTGCATTACCCATCCAGGTTCTTTTTTGGAGACAATCGGGAGATCCAACCGGGAGAGACACATATCCATGTACTGGTTTCTCAAGCACTGTAGACTCCTCTCCTCCCAACCTTCCCTCACATTCAAGCTTGAAGCTCCATAGCTTGTAAGTGTAAAAAATAAAAACCGTATTTTATCGTACCGTATCCCAAAATTTCATATCGTACCGAATATTCCCGTACGGTATCGTACCGTACCGTATCGTATTTTCGTACCGTGACAACTATGTTCGTACAGAAGGCTGTCTTGGGGATGTCCCTCTCCACAATCCTCACCTGGTGGTACCCACTCTTTAAATCGAGTTTTGAGAACACCTTCGCTCCATTCAGCCTCTCGAGAATATAATCTATTCAAGGCATCGAGAATCTACTCTTGATAGTCAGCTTATTGAGTGCACGATAATCGACACACAAACGAGAAGACCCATCTTTCTTCTTGACAAACAAGATCGTGCTGCAAATGGCGACACGCTAGGGCGGATGAAGCCAGATTGCAACAATTCTTGGAGTTGGCGGTCCAACTCCGATTCCATGGCCTTGGAAAGGCCATACGGAAACTTGCTCAGGGGTTCCGAGCCTGGGAGGAGGTCACTCTTGTGGTCCTCCAGTCTCGACGAGAGAAGCTAGGGAGGAAGATTGTCCCCAAGAAAAATCTTCTGGAACTTTTCATGGAGAGCCAAGTACTTCTCGGAAGCACTCGCTACCGTCTGGGCTGTCTGGATGTATATCATCGCACAATGTGCGCCTTTCCTGACTGCTCACTTAGCCTGCAAGTGGCATATGAGCAGAAAGTTCAGAATTCCTGGCTCACACTTAATGGTCACTGGGACACATTTCGATTAATCTGGAACATGTGCTTGTCCCACTTGACATCAGGAAGAAACTTGTGAAACCACTGAATGCCCAATATTATGTCTGCTCCTACAAGAGGGGCAACCATAAAATCATGCACAAATTCTATGCCATGAATAACTAAGTTAGCACCTAGAGCTTCATACTTGACGCTCGTTGTCATGCCTATGCTAAAACCCTCAACTTATTCGTCCACCGAAGTCAGGACGAAATGGGCACGCCGAGCGGCCTGTTCCGTGACTACATCCTCCGTGCTGCCGCTGTCAAACAAGACGACGACTCTCTGGCCACCTATGTAGCCAAAGGACTTGAGCAATTCGTTGCGCTCATACTCCTGATCATGGGCGTCCTTTTGCTTATCTTCGAGCTCCCGGCTAATAATTGCTCCAACTGAAGCATCAGGATTTGAAGAACTAGGGGCACCCACTGGGGTCTATGTGGGAGCTGGGCTCACCACGGAAGCTGTGGAGGCTGCGGCTGTCACCAATTGGCCGACCATTTGGTCCATCTCCAGTTTTTGCGTCTCGTTCACTTGAGGCCAGGCCGGTGTCTCATGTGAAGAGGCCAGTATTTTACTGACATGGACGGGAGCCAGACTGGTGCCACCCGTGTGTTAGCAGGATGGTGTCGTATGGACGGGAGCCAGACTTGTGCCACCCGTGTATGACCTGGATTGTGTTCGACCCATGGGATTGTCACGCCATGGAAGAGCCAGTATTTGTGCCGTGTCTTGCCTATGGGACTGTCACACCATAGGGAGGCTCGTGCCTGGAACTGTGTCTTACCTATGGGACTGTCACTCCATAGGAAGACCAGGTTTTATATTTTACGTCGTGCCATTTTTGTGCCGACAGATATTTTGTACTTGTTCCATGAACGGGAGATATGTCCATGATACTATTTGCACATGCACTCATGTTCTGCATGTTTGAAACTGTTTTCGCATGACTTGTATTTTTGTGTTTGCCTGCTTGACGTGTTACTTACTGAGCGGGGACGCCTGCCAGTGAGTCATGAAGTCTGCTCTGTCTTCTGACGAGTTTTGGTGCATGTGAACAGGTGGTAAGTATATTGCACATGTTGGTTTTAACCTTTGTTTTATAAGGTCATTTGTTCACACTCACTTAAAAGTGGGCACCCCCTTTGGGCACCCACTTAGGGGCCAAGGTGGGGAGCCCCACTTAAGTGTGTGTGGGAGTGGGCATGGTCACCTACCACACCCCTTTGGAACTGGCCACCCACATGCAAGCGTGGGGGGGCCAGCCAAATGACTATTTGTTTTCTCCCTCTCCAACCTTAATAAAAGAAGCCCCACGATCACCCTTGGGGATATGTTTTTTTTTTTTGTGCGCCTCCATCACCTTCCGTTTTGCTGCGCTCCATCGCTTGCTGACGGCTGAGCAAAATTCCAAGGCGGCTGTGCTCTGCATTCAGCCGGCGCATGCTCTTGAGTGGCGCTTCCTCCTCCATCGTTGCTGGCGGCTCCACAGGCTACAGGTGGCTGCGCTAGTCCTTCAACGGGCGCTGTACTCTCTGCACCCCAGGCTGCAGCCTCCCAGGCTGCGCAAGCTGCAGCCAGGCGCCTACTGTCCATTAGCCAGCTACACCAACTGACGGCTGTGGCTGTGCGCATGTTCTCCAGCCAGCAAAGTGTTCTATCTTCAGGCGCCTATACTACGCCTAGCTGCAGCAGCTTGCTGTAAATTCATCACCAGCAGGCTGTGGGCGTGTGCTCATCTCCAACAACAGTACTACTACAGCTAGGTGGCCGACGGCTGTACTTTATAAACAAGCGGCCACATCACCATCCTCTGCAGGCTGCTCATCCTTACTCAGGCAGCTGTACCTTTCATGCGTAGCTGCTGTTCCTCCTGTTGATGGTTGGGCTCCTGTAGCTCGAAGGCTATACTTTACTCCGGGCGGCTACTTCTCTCGATGTGCTGCTACATCATGGAGTTTCTCTCAAGTAACTGCATATTGACACCATAAATTTTGGTTTTCGATCTGCCAACCACAAGTAAGTGAATTTTCAGATTTAAATAAAGTACTATGTGTTAAATCTGATAAGGAATTCTCTCCACGGCAACACCCGTTCGGGGCCGGGTAGTCCAAGCTCTATTGGAGAACCTCGGTCCAAAGGTGCTGAGATCGGGAGAACCAGGCGTTAGTACGAGAGCGCCTGTTTGTGCGTGGTCTCGGAACACCAGTGAGGCGCTCTCCGCGGAGTCCAGTGAAAGCACAGGACCGTAGAGATTGGACCACTCAATGGTCGCTCTGCTCCGAATTTCTACTTCGAACGTCGACTTCGAGCTTATTTGTTTGGTACTGTATTCATATGTACATGGACATCATCTGGTTCTTGGAACCCATGGAGCATTGTATTTGTTAAATACTCCCAATAAATATATCATATATTGAGGGGGGGTCGGCCCGTTCCGGCCCTAGTGCTGGTGTCCATCTTTCCATTTCATTTCATTTCAATTTCAAGTTGTATTAAGTTGTCCATTTCAAATTGTGGTTTTAAAGTTGTGCTATTACACGTGTGGGTGTCCAACGGAGTCTTCCCACTTGACGGGATCGGTTTCATTGGTATCAGAGCACGGTTGTTTCCCTCTTCCTAGTGGGGAAACGAACCTGTGTACTGGACACCCCGCTTTTAGCACACTTAAACACAATGGACAGCCAAGGTAACCCTTTGGAAGTGCCAAATTCGAGGGGTCCATCTAGTGCTTCTCGTGGGTCTGATGCTCTGCGAGGAAGGCACAAGCCCCTTGAAAGAGTTAATGATAGTGAATCAAAGGGTCAACTGTCTCTAGGAAAGACAGCCATGCTTGAACAAGAGCCTAATGCAATGAGGACTGAAATGGAACATATGGAACTGAAGTGGATGCAAGGCTGAATATGATGCGCCTGAATGCTCTTTGCTGAATATGAATGAATGAGAGAATGATTATGCAAGGGCTCTATTTATATGGGCTGAATGAGCCAGTCGGCAGGCTACTAAGCTGGCCGACTGCTCATGTCCAATGAATAATGCATAAATGTGTATAAAATGCTGGGAAAAATACCAGAAAAATCCTAGTAAATATCTTGATAAATACTGGATGATATCTGGGGTTCCTGCAATGGTCTAGATGCTATGCATGAATGATGTGCAATATGCAGGATGCTTTCTTATGCAAACCCTAAGGTTTCTACCGATTGTATATGCATGAATGCGTCTCTTTAAGTGGGTTAAGGGACTTAGTGTCATGTGCATCAGCAATGCCATGGACTTTCTCAAGACTAAATCCAGAAGGGGCAAGCAGATAAAGACTATGAACCAATAGAAGATGGACATGGAGCAGGACTTGGAGCAGAGCATGGATCAGAAAGGCTGTCGGCTGCATGGAGGATGACATCAGCAGTACCAAAGGGCTGTCGGCTACAGGACAGAAGGTGCTGGCAGCAGGCGTATCCAGAAGACCCAGTCGGCTGCATTTAATTGATTTTATGAATTAGTAACTGGCCGACCAGCAGTCGGCCAGTTTCCCACATGCTCCAAGGCCTATATAAAGGCACACTTGCTCTTTGTTTGAGTCATTCAACCCACTAGGGGTTTGAGTCAGTAGGGTCCTAGTCTAGGGCAGTATTTTGGTGTGTTATCACCTTTTCAAGAGGGCAGCCCATGGCTGCAAAGATATGTACCTTTTTGTACCATAGTATATACTGAAATTCCAGCACTTCTCACTCTCTCTCTCTACTCTCTCTCTACCTGCGTTTTTGCATCAGATGGTGCGTTTTTGCATCAGAAGGTTTCCAAGAGTGTTTAGGGCTGAAAGAAGACTACCCAGAGCTTCCGCGCGTTACATTGGTATCAGAGCATCAGGCTCAGCAAAGCTAAACACTGATTCAGTCCCAGATGATGGTGTACAGGTCCAAGGTACAGGAAAGTACACGGATTCGAAGCCCAAGGCGGGAACACAGATCGGGAAGAACTCCCAGGAGGTTTGTTGGTGGTGTTCCACAATGCCAGATGGGGATGGCAGTTCCGTGAGCCAGATAGGTTCTAAGGGAACGGTCCCAAGGGAGGTTGATCCTCCAAGGGTGATGTGAGAGTGCCAGACTCAGTTCCAGGAACAAAGACCAAGACGGTGTTTCAGAGCCAGGGCAGGAATGGATTGTGGACTAGAGGAAGACCAGATGCATAGATCTTCATCAGAGACAGAGTGGTTTGGAGAACAGACCGGATTTTCAGAGAAAAAGGTTTGCCGGGGATGGAAGATGACAGAGGGACTTCGGGACAGGAATGGGATGATGACAGTCATCCAAGAGCAGGTTGGATTCCCGTCATCAAGTTTAGCAGAGGGGGATGTCATGTGCATCAGCAATGCCATGGACTTTCTCAAGACTAAATCCAGAAGGGGCAAGCAGATAAAGACTATGAACCAATAGAAGATGGACATGGAGCAGGACTTGGAGCAGAGCATGGATCAGAAAGGCTGTCGGCTGCATGGAGGATGACATCAGCAGTACCAAAGGGCTGTCGGCTACAGGACAGAAGGTGCTGGCAGCAGGCGTATCCAGAAGACCCAGTCGGCTGCATTTAATTGATTTTATGAATTAGTAACTGGCCGACCAGCAGTCGGCCAGTTTCCCACATGCTCCAAGGCCTATATAAAGGCACACTTGCTCTTTGTTTGAGTCATTCAACCCACTAGGGGTTTGAGTCAGTAGGGTCCTAGTCTAGGGCAGTATTTTGGTGTGTTATCACCTTTTCAAGAGGGCAGCCCATGGCTGCAAAGATATGTACCTTTTTGTACCATAGTATATACTGAAATTCCAGCACTTCTCACTCTCTCTCTCTACTCTCTCTCTACCTGCGTTTTTGCATCAGATGGTGCGTTTTTGCATCAGAAGGTTTCCAAGAGTGTTTAGGGCTGAAAGAAGACTACCCAGAGCTTCCGCGCGTTACACTTAGACTGACTGACTGACTTGCTATGGCTGAGAATCACCTACGTAGCTCGTGCCTAACTTATCCTGGATTGAGGATTACAATGGGGTCACGGCGTACGACAAATATCATCCTAAATGGTACTAATATTGTTACAATGTTGCACTGATGATGATGAGCCAGTTTGTCACCATGCACTACAATGCACAGTGCATGTGACATTCCCTCCTGCTTAGCTTGGCGGGAAGTTCATGGCTTCCAAGTAGTCCACCAACAACTGGGGATACTCTTGAAAGAACTCCTCGTCTAGCCATACGCCTTTGTGGGTACCTCAATCTCAAAATTTCGTATAGAACTGACATATCCGTCGACCGAAACCATGCTTCCAACGATGAAGAAGGATCTACTCGGACTCGATGACTTGGGCTTCGTCTACCACATCTGACTGCTGTTCATCTGAAACATCAAACACTTATGGTCCAACATATGGTTTTAGTCAAGAAACATGGAAAACATCATGCATTGTCCAACTGGTAGGCAACTTTAACTTCATGGAGACATCACTTAACTTTTTAACTATTGGAAAAGGTCCAAAACTACGGAATGACAGCTTGGGACAACGTTTGCCCACTTGTTTCAATCTTTGTTTCATGATACGCAAATAGACCCTATCCCCTTACTTGAAGTGGACATCTCGTCTAGACTTATTTGCCTGTCTGGGAACTGAATAATGGCCAAGCTTAAAATTGAGGGCCAGACTGGGTTGAGTACCAACTCTGCGGAATCGACATACTGATCTTCTATGCTATTTAAGTCTTTTCTAGAGATGTTGAGAATGGTAGACTCCGAAATGGCCTGGATGCTGGTCTTTCTACTAAGAACATCTGCTACTGGATTATGCTGACCAGGTATGTACTTGATCATTCCTCCGACCTGGTGAAAGAGCTGACCCTATCTGGTGTACTTATCACTCCACTGGGCACCTGGCATCGTCGGGAGCCACTTAAGTGCTTGGTGGTCTATGGTGACTGTGAAAATGCGTCCATAAGCAACATGTTTCAAATGTTTGAGAACTGACTGCTGTTCTAGCTTGCCCTTGAAAGTCTTGGAAAGACAGGAGGGAAACTTGCTAGGAGATTCTACCCTAGGGACCAAATCGATATGATGATCCACAGGACGAGAGGGTGGGATACTAGGTGGGAGATCATCCTTAAGCATAATGTCCTGATGTCTGGACAGGAGGTCTGCTAACTAAGGGACTGAAGATGAGATGGATGCTACCGATGAGGTAGACGCTATTTGAGCACGAACATAAGGGAGTGCTTCTTCTGCTCCCTTGCGGATAGCTCGTCGGGCCTGGAGATGCAAAATCAATGGGATACCAAGAATGCTTCTATCCCCACAAATCATGACGGGCTCAGGAAAACCTTTACAGATAGTAAAAGTGTCCTGCTCCCAATCGAGAATAGGCTCATACTGACGGAACCACTGAATTCCTAAGATCATGTCACACCCCAATAGAAGCGAGACAATGAAATCTCGTTGGAATGAGGCCTTTTGAACTTCAAAGGCAAATTGTTGTGCCTTCTGAGAAATGTGGGTGCGGAGACCAAGTGTGAACCAGTCCACATCCAGATGATATGGGACTAATGTGCAGTTCATTTTGTTAGCCAACTGGGGAGAGATGGCGTCTTCAGAACTGCCCATATCGAAAAGGACTACAAACTGTCGGCCCTGGACAAAGCCATAAGCTCGGATGAGGCTTTTCTGTGCAACATCGCTCTCACCCTCCTGCTTAGCATCAAATACCATGGATAGCATAGGATGCATAGAAGGTAAAAGTTGAACCGCATTGGTGGTAGTAGACGGGGCTGGAGGAGCTGGGGATGCTATGGCAACTGTGGCAGAAGGAGCATTGGCGGCTTGTTCCGCTTGCTATTCGTGGCAATCCTTCTTACCATGCCCTATGATGTTACAGAAAAAACATCTGTTTTCTGACTGATACTTCTTTTGCTCCTCTGGAGGAAGATAACCTCCAGTAATGCCTGCTTTAGCCTTTTCATCGAGGGTTTTCTTAGGCTTAGATTCTTTATCTTTCTTACCCCCTGAACTGGAGCTATTACTGTTGTCCTTCTTAGCATCTTTAGAAGATGCATTACCTTTCCCTGGCTGTGCAGTGGATTGCTGCTGCTGGGGTTTAGTACTGGACTGAGATGAATGCTTGGGCTTGCCTCCGTTCATCTTCATTTCTTCATTCTAAGCGAGAGTCAAAGCCCGGTCATATGTACCACGAATGAATTGCTCCATCTTGGCCTACACAGATAGCCCTAACCGCTGTGCTAAAATAATAACCTTGCCGGAAAACTAAAGCACTGGCGACCCATTTTGTCTGAGTCCATAGAACAACTTTTAGCTGGGATACCTTTATCCATGACTTGAAGACCAGATTCCTCCCGCCCCAGTACATGACCAGTCTGGCAGATGAGTGGTCTGGTCTGTATAAAGATTAGACCAATGCTGCCACCAAGTGACTGCCTCACCAGTGAGATGGAGAGCCGCTACGTGGACTCTATCCTAGCTAATAGAAAATGAGCAGTAAATTGATGAATAAACTGATTTACTGCTAAATGATCACACTTACCATCATACTTACTGAAATTTGGTTGACTGCGAATGATGGTAGTTGATATTGCGGACTGCTGGCTGGTGGCACCTAAGGCGGGGGATGCTGAAGCGAGGTGCTGGTATCTAAGATGAATGGCCTCCTTTTCCCTTTGGTGATCGAGTAACATACGTTCTCGATCAAGCTCTCGTTGGTGCTCCCGAGCGGCGAGTTAAGCCTGACGCCAGTCTTCGTCGATCCTGCATTGGGTTTCCTCATAGTCTCGTCTTTCTGCTTTTTCTTATTGCTTTCTAGCTTCTGCTTCTGCTTTTTCTTCGCTCCTTCGGGCCTCGTCTTCTCTCCTTTGTTGTTCCATCTGAAAGAAGAGGGAGATGTAGTCGGGGGCTGCTAGAGGCGGAGGAGGGCGTGCTGCTGCTGCTGCTGCCTCCAAGAGTTGGAGATACTCCATGAGCAACTGGTTCTGAGCACTAAGAAGAGCTATGGTGTCTGCTGTAGTCGGAAGAGCAAGGTCTCCTTCGGGGAGACTTCTTCCAACGATGGGTACTCTCCTCTGTAGACATGATGCTGAAGTCGGTGGTCGTGCCAGAACGCAATCTGACCATCCAAGGATGCCCTCACGCTAGGATACGATGTGTGTGGACAAGTTGAATCTGATACCAATGTAACATGCAGCGGAAGTATTTGTATTGGAGGATCCTGTCACACAAATGCTCACACGTCTTCTGTATCCTGAGTTTTGCGAGTTTAGAAATCCACTTTAAGACTTCAAACTTTAAAGAGATATGAGAGAGAAAGATGAGAACTGCACACTGTCTGGGATCCCGAATTACCCAATGAAGGGCCCCCTATCCCGTTACCGAGATGTATTTGCTTTATTATCTTTAAAGAGACTGAGGGCGTGACTTAAGATAAGCCGAGCGCAAGCCTCTGAAGACCAAGTGTTGGGCTACACTGTGCACTGCTGTAGAAACACCAAAGATGTCCAATCTCGAGCCTATGCACTCTTCCCAATGGAATGAGGGAGGGATGCAAAGCTAGGGATAAGAGAGGGGCTGTTTGGGACTGTTCTAGACTGAGTATGAATGCTGTAAATGAATATGAATGCTGCGTTTTACCTTCACCAGGTGGCTGGAGCAAAACGATGATATGATGAATGCTGAAAACTGAATGGATGCAAAAAACGCAAGGTTTACTAATGGTTGAATGCTGAGAACTGATGCGTTTGCTGATGGAGGACTGAATGCATAAGCGTTGATGCTTCTCTTACTGTAGGATGACACATTTCTCCAAAACGCATGGAACTAAAGTGGATGCAAGGCTGAATATGATGCGCCTGAATGCTCTTTGCTGAATATGAATGAATGAGAGAATGATTATGCAAGGGCTCTATTTATATGGGCTGAATGAGCCAGTCGGCTGGCTACTAAGCTGGCCGACTGCTCATGTCCAATGAATAATGCATAAATGTGTATAAAATGTTGGGAAAAATACTAGAAAAATCCTAGTAAATATCCTGATAAATACTGATGATATCTGGGGTTCCTGCAATGGTCTAGATGCTATGCATGAATGATGTGCAATATGCAGGATGCTTTCTGATGCAAACCCTAAGGTTTCTACCAACTGTATATGCATGAATGCGTCTCTTTAGGTGGGTTAAGAGACTTAGTCTGATTGACTGATTTGCTATGGCTGAGAATGATCTATGTAGCTCGTGCGTGACTTATCCAAGACTGAGGATTTCAATGGGGTCACGGCGAACGACAAATATCATCCTAAATGGTACTAATATTGATGATGATGAGCCAGTTTGTCACCATGCACTAGCATGTGACAGTGGATGACTATCATGAGGTTATAAATTGCACATTCTTATAAGGTGAATTTGGGTATGTTCTTGGATTCATCTAGGTATATATATATATATATATATATATATATATATATATATATATATATATATATATATATATATATATATAGAGAGAGAGAGAGAGAGAGAGAGAGAGAGAGAGATTATGTTTCACAAGGAGGTGTCCATTAGGAGGACCAAGCTTTGGCACCTAGCAAAGCAAAGAGATGTTGGTCTCAACGTACAGGTGCCCAGAGGTATCTTAACAAAAGCGTTGTAGCAAAGGCTTGCAACTCCTAGAGTCCACAAGTTTTGGTAAGATACCTCTAGGCACCTATACGCTCATACCAACATCTCTTCGCTTGGTAGATGCCAAAGCTTGGTCCTCCCTATGGACATCCCCCTTTGAAACTGTCAGAATATGCAACGGAAATGAAGAGAAGAACTGAAAACTCCAAGAGCAAGTACACACTGGGAAAGAGAGAGAGAGAGAGAGAGAGAGAGAGAGAGAGAAGCGTGTAACTCAACTATATACACAAGAAAATCCCGGAATACAATGTACAATGTGGGGGGAACAAGGGGCCATTTTATATGGCCCCGGGGCAGCCAGTCGGCCTGCTGTAAACAACCGACAGCAACCGCTTTTGCCCACAACCAGCAATCAGTGCCAATCGGCCAGTAGCAGACACATGTCGGCCAGCACTCTCCAATCGGCCAACATACATGGGAAAGCCGGGGGCAGTAGAGTAATCACACCAAGGAAAAAATATGGAAAGTGGAAAAAATTGAGAAAACCGAGCTTCTTCTCAGAAGACTTGTCTGATGAAGCCTTCCCTTTGTCCTTGTTGTTGTTATTACGGCCTTTCGACCGTTGGCCGGTTAAGGCCTCAGAACCTCCACCCCGTGGTTCGTAAATCTTTTCTCCTGGGTCCAAGACCATGGGCACAAGCTCCTCCCATGTGATGATACTGAGCCTGCCACTGGTGAGCAATGAAGAGTAAAAAGCTAAGTACTGAGAGGGCAAATGTGACAGCAACGTTATGGCCATATCCTCTGACGATATCTCTTTCCTTGCCTGGAGAATTTCCTGCTGAAGAGCCTGCAGCTTGTTGATGTGCTCCCGCATCGTTGACGACTTTGCAAGATTCATCACCCGCATCTGAACTTCTAAGGAGATTCTCTTCATGGATGATACCCTATTGTAGAGAGAAGCCAAATGCTGCCAAATACCTCTGGCCAGCGTCATATGCTTTATATGATTGATCACCTGTGATGTGCAATTGAGGAAGATGAAAGAACGGACTCTGGCAATGACACGATCCCATAATTGTGCTTGTGCCTCCCATTCCTTCCGAATAGAGGGTAACTCCCCTTCCTTAACTCCGGCCGTGAAACCCCAAGAACAATGAAATCAGCAAAGTCATAAGACTCCAAAACAGATTCCATCATTACCTTCCATATGCCGTAGTTGTTCCCGTCCAACTGACGGTCCACCGGGAACGTGGGGAGTGTCGGGATCTTCATGTGCTTCTCAGCCATCTCAAGCAAATCTGCCATTGCGGGGTTTTAACTGAAAAGGGAGGGTAGGTGGAAAAAAATGAAGAACTAAACCTGCAAGTGGCTGTCCAGCAACACGGCCCGCCTTTTCGCTTGCTTCTCCTCTTCCCTTACGGCCCAAAACAGTTCTGAAGTCTTGTGAAAGGATGTGGATGAGATAAGAAATAACAAGAAGTGGCTGTCCAGCACTCAGCCCGCCAAACGCTTGCAATCCTATTTCCTCAAAGCCCAAACAGTCCTCCAAACAGCACTTCAAACTACCCCCCTCTTGCTCACATAGTTCCCGAGATCGTCCAAGAGCCTAGAGCCCTGATACCATGTCAAAATATGCAGCAGAAATGAAGACAAGAACTGAAAACTCCAAGAGCAAGTGCACAGCAAAAAAACGCAGAACTGGGAGAGAGAGAGAGAGAGAAGCGTGTAACTCAACTATATACACAAGAAAATCCTGGAATACAATGTACAATGTGGGGGGGGCAAGGGGCCATTTTATATGGCCCCACAGCAGCCAGTCGGGCCTCCTGTAAACAGCCAACAGCAACCACTACTGCCCACGACCAGCAATCAGTGCCAATCGGCCAATAGTAGACACACGTCGGCCAGCAATCTCCAGTCGGCCAACATACAAGGAAAGCCGGGGGCAGCAGAGCAGTCGGATAGCCCTCCACACCAAGGAAAAAATAGGAAAAAATATGGAAAGTGGAAAAAAATGAGAAAACACCTAAATCGGGCGGGCACACCCACAACAAAGGCCCTGGTGTGGTGTAAATATCCAGACAGGAGATCTGCTAACAAAAACATACTCTAGATAGTACACCCTCTCACACACACACACACACACACACACACGTGTATATGCGCGCGCACACACAAATGTATATATGTGTGTGTGTGTCATAGGGTGTACTCTCTCTCTCTCTGTCTCTCTCTCTCTCTCTCTCTCTCTCTCTCACACACACACACACACATATATATATTAATACTGCATTCTAGTTGAAGGAACGAACTTCAACAAATTCAAACTGTGATGTTTAAACCATACATACTTCGCCTCTTGGGTTGTTTTGTATTTCCTCGATCTGCCAAAAGTAAAAAATAAACATAAATTTACTAAAATAATTTCCATATACAGGCTGCAATGCTGTGTAGATAATTTTATATTATTTAAATATTGTAATATTGTATCAACAACCTTGTTGCTTCGAGAATCGGTGGTGAACTGGAGAGCGTCAGTTCCATCAACGAAACCCCTGCAAAATACACACACACACACACAGATATTAGTATTAGTATTAAAAATTAATGTGATTTTGGAGACAAAGTATGGTGAATTATGTGATGATTAATCACCTGAAGACAACCGTCCGATTAGCCGGCCTCCCGTCCCCCCGCACAGTCGCCTTGACAACAACATTTATCAGATTTTATTTTAATTTTTCAAGGGAAAAAAATTTTACGCCTTGAATCACATACCTACCAGCTGAAAATATGAAGAGTGCTTGAGATGCGCATTGGCTTGTAAGGACGTGGCCAGAAGGTGTCGCCATGGAGCCACCTTCTCGGCCATGTTTTTGTGCTATGTACATTCGATATATTAAAGTCTCGCATTCTTATACTAAATTAAATATAGATTTTGTTTTTTAAAAAAATTACCCAACTAATTCCTAGTTGATGAGACTCCTGCCCCTCTCAGGGCCTCTGCATGCCCTTTTACACCCCACACACACCCATTGATATGCTCGAGATTAGGGGTTCAAACCATGCTGGCTATCCCGAATGATGCTACCTTGTAATTAAATATAGATTTTGGTTTGAGATCTCCCTTTGTATGATTTTTTTTGGGGACCAATAATTGAATATATATATATAAATCAACAAAACAGCAAAAAGCTTTTTACAACAAAATAAAGCCAAGTGTCAACATCCTATCCCTACCCCCACATCTCTATTCACTATTGTTCAGCAATTCACATAACAGATTCCATCTATCCTCCTCCAATACAAAAGAGGATTGTTCCTAAGACACATGATAATTCAACAGAATAGAAGCCTCCATTAATGCTTCAGTGGTACACCCTCTAGGGGTATGTTTTCCCAGTACATCTCCCTTCTGACCAGATCTTAACAGTGGGTCTTGTCCCCACTGGGTTCTCTATGAAGGCCACAAAAGTATGGTCAATCTACTTCTCTTTCAAGTACCATCTTTTAGTCTTGGGACCAAACTTCACTTGTTTAGGCTTCACATCCAAAGAGACCTGCATCAATTCAACTACAAATTAGGTTTCCCTAGTATGCAAGAGGGGTTCCAGGCCAGAACAATAGTCAGTTGATGCCATTTTGCATCCTCTATAACATCAAATTCAAACCATCAATCTCTAATCTGTTCACACAAATCACATATCTACACATAAACATACATTTATGCATCATTCTTGTCACATCCAAGCCAAGATCCAATGCATTCTGAAACACAATACAGCTCCTAGAAATCCAGATTTCCTATAGACAGCAAGCCCTGATTATATTGAATAGCACATCTGCTCCCTCAGTATTAGCAGCCCATTTGCCAGAATCAAGTCCCCCCATTGTTGTTGAAACCCTAAACCATGTTCCACCCATTTCATTATCTTCTCCCATGCTCCTCTGATAGCTGGGTAATTCCAAAAAGCATGTTTGCCATCCTCTAATGCAAATATGCATTTGGGAGGACAACACCCACTAGTGAAGTTCTTCTGCACAAGTTTCACTCCAATAGGAAGAGCCCAAAAAGCATGTTTGCCATCCTCTAATGCAAATATGCATTTGGGAGGACAACACCCACTAGTGAAGTTTTTCTGCACAAGTTTCACTCCAATAGGAAGAGCCCACATGCAGATTCTCCACAAGAACACCTGAAATTTAACAGGAATAGGACACTCCCACAATTCTTTCCATTTCTTTTTCCAACAGCCAGGACTCCAGCTCACCTTCCATATTCTGTTAGTAATCCACATTCAAATCCCCTTTCCTTAGTTCTGCATACAATGCCCTAGTTATACCTTTCATCAATTTGACTCCATTAACCCAAGCCCAGTCCTTGATCCAACAAGACTCATCAAAGGCAGTAGAATTACAAGATGTCATATCAAGAAGTGGTTACAAGAGGGCTAGTGGGGAGTTAGGATCTTGTGGAGGTTATGGGAGCCCAATAGTCACATGGGTAGCCCAAGAGTCACATGGGTATTCCAAGAGTCACATGGTTGGATGGCTATATAAATCCCCTCTTGTATACAAATTGGACATGATATTATATGACATGACTATGGTATGGAAATGATCTTACACATGATTCTTGTACACACAATATGTGATACATGGATATGGAATACACTGAATCAACACCTATCTCATTAGATCCCTTTCCCTTGTAGGATAGATCATATTCCTAATGCAATTGATTAAGTTCTTTCCACCCCACCACTATCTCCCTTTGTATGATTTTATTTATCTATCTCTCTACTCTTTATTAAACATAACTTAGTGTTTCTCAAGGGTTAGTCCTTTTTTGAAATTTGAAATGAATGTATGATTTTATTTATCTACTCTTTATTAAACACAAAATAGTGCTTATTTTATTTATCTACTTTTTATTAAACACAACTTAGTGCCTTTCCACGTGATGGCAAAATGAGAGGGAGAAATGAGGCAAGATTTTTAAACTTTTGAAATTTGAAATGAAAATATTATTTTTCGCTCTTGGTCATGCTTGGGTTCAAGCTTGGGAAAATATTTTTTGTTGTTGAGGCAAGATTTTTAAACTTTTGAAATTTGAAATGAAAATATTATTTTTCGCTCTTGGTCATGCTTGGGTTCAAGCTTGGGAAAATATTTTTTGTTGTATAGCCTTGCCACAGCAACACGCGAGTCACTACTTGTCTTAGTTACTAGAAGTCTTTTTTTCTAAAGGGGAAAAAAAGTCTAGATTTCATTTTTTAATCTATTTTAGGTCTACTCCTATGAGCGTTTGTCATGGTTAGAGGGTTCCATGTGCTACCACTTATAGAATTTTGTGAGGGCTCTTTTTCCCTTAATTGCTCAAATGGGTTACATAAACCTGAGACAAAAGATGAATATGTTTACATTTAGAAAAACATAATTATAGTTTGTAAGGTTTAATATTAATAAATATATAAAATATATATAGCTCCTAAAATAAAATTATGAATTTAGGTGATAAGAGGTCATATTTTGAGTACTTTTATATATATTTAGAGGCCATACATACTAAAAATATACAAAAAGCATGTGTTTTCAAAGATGTCCCATTTTTGTCATATACAAATGTTTTTGCTAATTTTACCCGCATTGGCTTGTGTAACTATGATATCTTATGGGGATAATTATGGTACTTGGACCTCTATATTCTAAGACAAAAGCACAAAGTTGTTTTTGCTAATTATGCCCGCATTGGCTTGTGTAACTATGATATCTTACGGGGATAATTATGGTACTTGGACCTCTATATTCTAAGACAAAAGCACAAAGTTGTGGGCTATCGTTTTGGATCAAAGCACTCTAGTGTTGTGATTAGAGTCTCTCTCTCTCTCTCTCTCTCTCTCTCTCTCTCTCTCTCTCTCTCTCTCTCTCTCTCTCTCTCTCTCTCTCTCTTCAACCACTCTCTCTCCTCTCTCCTCTCCCCTCTTCTTCTCTCTGTCATCTCTCCACTCTCTCCCCTCTTCGTCTTCTTCTCCCTCCCTCTCTCTCTCTCTCTCTCTCTCTCTCTCTCTCTCTCACACACACACACACACACACACACATATTAATGGTATTAATCGCTCCCACTTTGATACACACACTGATGGTATTATATAAATATTTATCTCTTCCACTGTGACACACTCAAATTTCTTTAAATCTTCACTATTTTAAAATCAAGGGAGTAAGGTGTCTTGTTTATTTCAATGTCAACAGTATATCGCAGTACATCTAACACTATCCTTCTGCTCTTTTTTTCCTTCCACCGTTTCCAAGCTCTTATCGAAGGATAGTTTCTTCATTGTCGGTTATGTAGCCATATGCACGCCAAGTTCCTATTGTAGTGCTTACTTTCAAATTCCATTGATAAATGTCTCCATCATTAAACAAGCCTTCTCCATTCATTTTCTCCCATAATGACTTTACTTCTAGAGTTTTGCTTCATGCGATCCAAGATTTTAGGGTCATCATCTTCGTTGCTTTTATTTGCAAGATCATAGAGATGGCATGTTTAATGGTTGTCACATTGTTGCTAAGCTAGACATGATGTTTAGGAGTTTGAGATCAAAGATAGAGAAAGAGCTATAGTGTGATGGTAGGGGGATATAAAAGGAAGCATGGAGCACATGGGATAATGAGAGAGAGAGAGAGAGAGAGAGAGAGAGAGAGAGAGAGGGTACAATCTTTGTATTAATGTTGTGCATGAAAAAGTGCGCACAAAAATTGTAAAACATATAAAGAATATGACATTAATATATGTCATTTTTACCACCCATCTATCTAATGGTTGAAAATTAGTTAATTCATTCCTTTATATGAAGCAAATTATATAATGCCATTTTCATTTGTATCATCCTTGATATTCCTTCTGCCACCACTCTTGCCATTTGTACCATCCTTGATATTCCAATGATTGTACTATTCTACAAAACGTGGAAGAAAAAGTGTCCTCCAACATTTAAAAAAGTAATTATTATCATTTATGCCACCTAACTATATAATGATTAAAGTTCAATCAAGTCATTCTTTATACGAAGGAAAGCATATAATTTCCTTGTAATTTGTACTCTCCTTTTTAAAAAAACTTCTTGCTCTCTCTCCCTCTCCCTCTATCTCTTACTCTCCCTCTATCTCTCTCTCACTCTATCTCTAGTTCCAAGTAAGACGATGTAAATGAGTATTCTTAAAATTTTATTTCAATTTTGGTTGTGGACTAGCATTATAATGGACACACAAAAGACCTATCAAACATAAACATTGACCTATATCCAAACAATATCCTTACAAACTCTTCCTTTTTGAACTGGGGCTAGTGTATAAACATATTGTTGTGTAGGCATCCATGCCAAAAATTTGAAGATACACAAAGTACAAGTGCTTGCATATGCTACAAATGCATGTTTGGCAACAACAAGCCTAATCTAAAAGTCTTGGTCTAAAAGTCTTGGTAAGTGAAATTGGAGTGTCTTGTAATAGCGACATCATATCTTTCACCTCTAATGGCAGAATTACTTGTCTTCATAATAAAGATCTCATGCTCTAGCTTCTTAATCACCCTTTCAACCATAATAGTGCACGACAATGACAAGGCATGGTCGATCCTCTTTGTTGTAGCCTTTGACACCCTACTCCTATACCTTGATGTTTGCACCCATCTAGCATCTTGCTCCCCAGCACTGTCTTCCATCTCCAACATGAAACATACCCTCTCTAGTGTGGTTACATCTATCTCTATTAGATTAGTTCCCTTTAGTACTGGCCACATGGTGTACAACAGCCTCACTAGAGCATTTGTTATCGTTGCATAGATTTTCCATGTGTGGTCTCTATGCTAGTGTTACAGAACCACAGAAACGGCCTCCATTATTCACCACCCCATTCTCGCAAGCTATAGAAGCTTGGTGCTAGAACTCCTTTACTTAACTACTTGATGGGTTTCTTGCACTTACCGGTTTTCCCCCTCTAACCACGCTTGGCATGCAACCCTAATGTCAATACATGTGCATCAGATTGCCCACATAGTATCATGAATCTCGACATCTCTGACCCTTCGGATGCCTTGATCCAAGTCAACAGACTGATTTTCCTCCTCATTATCTTGATGGTTAAACTGTAGACATCTGATCACAAACAATTTGAGGCTGGTTCTCTATTATATACTCTGGATGATGAGAGCTATTATCATCTTCTATTGTGATCATTATCGAGCAAAGTTTTTATGTAGTGTCTTGTTGTCGCCCACTACAATGGGATGAACATGATGCATTAGTGTGTTTGTAACTATTTCTTTGACCAACTTGCTTGTGGCTGGTAGATTGGGAGATGCAGTAGCAGTTGTGGCGATCATGTTCCTCGCAATGAGCTTTGCAATTCTAAGACATGAGCAAGGTGCTTTCCCTCTTAGAATGAATGCTTCTTCATGCTTTGCAAAAGTGCATTTGTGAGATCGATCACTGCTACATCATACAAGGTTAATGTTCCCTTAAATCCTTTGCCAGCCAGCCATTTAGCATATTTTGAATCTATTAGGTTGGTTCATGACAAGGTATCTGGCAAACTCCTACAAGTGAAACAAGTACTTTAATGCGTTGATCATTGTATATCACTGAATAGTCACTAAAATTAAAAGTTGCTTACTCCAACTAGGTGTTGCCTCCAATGAGGAAATCTCACATTCTACCAACTCAACAAGCAATCCATGGCAACAATATTTCCATCGACAACCTTGCCACATTACCCTACCATGCTCTTGTATACATGTGCTTTGTTTTAGTGCATCATCCTCAGTTGATGCATGCTGTCATCTTCTACATAGAATCTTGTGTTGATCTTGAAAAGCCTTAACAACATACTGTGTTGTGTATATGTGTTAGCTCTACTCCCAATGTTCTCTACCCTCAATTCTGTTGTTGGGACCGTTGTTGTACACAGTTCATACTTCCCTTTAATTAACACTTGCCTTGTCACAGCAACCATGAAGCCAAAGAAATCGATGTTGGATATATCTTTCTCTCCACCACGTCATTTAGCATTCTCTAGAATAGAACTTGTACAAACGCATCCTCCTCTTTCATCTTGCATGTTACTTATGTCATGAGCTCCTACACATTGCATCTCCAAATAATATTAGTTTTTTTTAAACATAAACATTGATACCATGTCTTATGCCCCTCACTTGGGATCATACAAGTGAGCGGCCAAAGTGGTCCAGCCTTGAACTCTCTGCACATGCCCATGCCCTCTTCAAATCTCCATTGCCAATTTGATGCATTCCATTGATGTGACCAAATCCACTCTGGAAGCATGCCCAGTTGTGTCGACATATTAAGAAAACATAACATTATTCATGTTCCACGATGCTGCTTGCCCTCGAAAACAGCTACCATGAAAGAACTCATAGGCACATTTCTTCCTTTTTTTTTCCCGAGAAAAGATCCTTTCATTAGTTATAAAAAATGCCCGCTGGGCTACAAAAACTCTCCTGCTCATAAGAAGGCAGAGCAGAGATCCAATCAAGGCAGTTAGGGAGACTCTCCCTAGGTGCAAAAAAGTACAAATATCAGTACAAATAACTGAGAGGCTATATCATACAATAGGAGGGGGAAAATCCAAACAGGTGGCCTGTAATGCCAGCGGGGCAGGGGGTACCCGCGTGTAGGGTATAGAAGGGGCCGCTGCGCCAAGTGGTGTGAAAGGCCTGGCGCCACAAGATCGCCGCATCCGAGTCGCCCCGCGGATGCGGTCATACTGTCCTCGTAGCAAGGTGTGGATCAACTCCTGCCAAATCCCCTGAACAGTCTCTCTTGGTGGCTCCAGTCTCCCCTCAAAGGCCCTGAAACACCGGGCTCTCCAGCTGAACCATATAGTGAGGCTGCTGAGGAGCTCCCATCGTAGATTTCTCTCCTGTGTCCAGCCGGCAGACGAGAAATCCGGTGAAGGAACAAGGCAAGGCTGGCCCATGAATCCAATGGCCTGGCTGTCCTGCTCCGTCTCGTATCCCAGAGCAGGCCCTGACAAAGTCGACCAAGCAACGGCACCCCACATATAATTGCAATCTGGAGAGAGGGGGGCCAAAATGCACAGCATCCTCAGCCAAATCTGCTGCGCCTGTGGACAGTCCCATAGGCAGTGTCTCTGTGTCTCCAATGGGTGGCCGCCGCATCAGACGCAAGCCGCCAAAAGACCACTGTAGACAAGCCAGGTGCCAACTGCAGAGCCCCTGTGGGCAACCAGCCACTGAAAAATCAAGATCCTACGTGCCTGTCGGCTAGCCCAGAGCCTGGTCCAAAAATCCTCCAGGAACTCCTGTGAGAGTCCCTATAGTAGCCGCTAATGCTCCGATGCAGCTGGAGAGACCATCCTCCTTGCCGACAAAATATGCCTCCCCAACCGAACAGTGTATTGGAAAAAGGTGATCTCTGTGGCCTCGTGCATAAGGGTCATGCCACTTGTACTCGCCAGGGTCCCACTGGGAGCCGAGCCAAGGGGCGCGTAGCATATGCCCATATGCGCCAATCAGAGTCCACATCTGCAGGGTGTGGATCAATATGCCACTTCCGAGAAGCGGTGGCCACTACCCGTATCCTCTGAAAGATGCACTCTCCAACCAAAGGCGACTCCGCCTCCACTCTCTAAAGTCTGCCCTCATTCTGGATCTCATAGTAGAGGCATCTACCATCCTCAGTGCAAGCTCTGACAGCAATCAGGATCTCCAACTATGTAAAGGCTCCCATCCACCGTGGGGCCACTGGCTCAAAAGGCGTGAACCACTCCTCAGTGAGTGCCTCCTGAATGTCATCCCTCATAATCGAAGTGACTCAGCCTCTCCACCTGGATCTCCTCTGGGAGACTGCAGAAGGCCTGCCAGTCTCCAAAACTGCGTGCTAGGCCTGCCGCCAATGGTCCCCAGGCTAGACGAGGCTAAGAACCCAGTATATGACCCTGCTCTGTGCGTATCGAGAGGCTCCAGATGAGCGGCTATCTGGCCCGCTCCTCATCACAAGTAGAAGGTCTCTGAGAAAGCCCCGGTCTCAGCAGCTCCCCAGCTTGCAGGATGCTCAAGGCAAATCTATCTTATCCTCTACTGAGGCCTGTCCTCCTCATCTCTATGAAGATCCATTGTATCTCTGGTGCCCAAGTGCCCCCTGTTGGGGGGGAGCCCTAGCTTGAAAAAGAAGCTCCTTCCAAGGCTCAGCGCCTGGAAGCAGTCCCCGAACAATAAGCTTCCCCAATAAGGCTTTACTCTGATCAACTGGATCGATAATGCCCAAGCCCCCCTGGGCCAGCGGAAGAGTAATAAAACTGCCCAAGCAACCTTAGCCCGGGCCGGCTGACCATCCCGCCCAGACCAAAGAAAGTTCATAATCAGCCTCTATACCTGGCTGATGCAAGAACTCGAGAAGATCCAGCAAGACGTGATGTACCACATAATCGCTAAAAGCACCTGATTTGTCACCACCACCCTCCCAGCTAAGGATAGCCGAGCTGTACTCCAATACAAAAGCTTCTTCCGAATGCTCGGAAGAAGCGGGGCGATCTGCTGCTCAGGTGACAAATAAAGAAACGGGGTGAGAGGGCACCCCTAATAGACTGATCTGGTAAACTCAAAACTCGGCCCCCATCCTCCTGCCATCAGCACCTGGCTACGAGCTGTGGAATATAGAGCCATCACTCCTCGAATCGACTAGCTCAAAACCCATGTGAAGCATAGTGCCCTCTAAGAAACCCCAATCGACTCTATCGTATGCCTTCTCAAAATTGAGAAGCATCATGACCAGGTCCTCACCGAGAAATCTAGCTTGGGCCGTCGCCTCCCAGAAGGTGAAAATGTTGTCAAGGATACTGCGCTCCTTGACGAATCCTGTCTGGGTAGCATGAATCAGCTCCCCAAGGAAGGGCTGGATCCTCAAACTCAAGGCCTTTGCCAGGACCTTGTAGACAGTATTGAGGATCATAATAGGTCTCCAATGCCGAATATCATCTGACACTCCCTCCCCCTTGGAGATAAGAAAGATCAAGCCCTCTGAAAAGCTCTGTGGCATCACCCCAATGTCTAAAACATACTGAAAGCCCCTGCGGAGGCCTGGCCCCAAAAGGTCCCAATAGCGCATAAAAAAGGTAGGCGTCAATCCGTTCTCCCCAGGGCAACTATGGCGCGGAAGGACCCTCAAAGCCTCAACAAGCTCATCCTCTGAAAGAGGCTCACCCAGAACTGTGCGCATACGATCTGTGACCCTCCTCTGCACATGGGCCCACACAGGCTGTCTGCAAGCATCGCGTGCCTCCGCCGTTGGCTGGCTCCGCTGAAAACAGGTCTCTATAGAACTCAGTGGCAATGGCTCTAATCTCACCGACCTCAGTATAGCTAACGATCCATCCTGCCTCCTGAGCTGGCGTACTCCTGCTCGAGCATGGCGGGGTTCGGTAATCTCAAAGAACTAAACAGTCCTGCTATCACCAAGCTACGTCCCCACTGAGAGGCCTGGCGATGATAGCAGAACTCATGTCTCTGCTCCTCTGCCTCTCTAACCTCCTGGCGTGCCTGGCTTAGCTGGGACGCCACCCACTCACATGTAGGCTGCTGCTCTTGAAGGTGCTGGAGCGAAGCAAGGCTACGTCTCAAGCGATGCTCCCGCTCTCGTGTCTCTCTCAACCGTGTCAAGGCTACAACGTGCAAAAAAGAGCTGAGCTCGATGAGTCCCTGGGCACACTGGCCTGCTGCATCCAGGTCAGAGCTCTGGCTATCATGCCATATCCTCTCAATGTCCTCAGAAAAACTGGGATCTGTAAGTATCCTCTCTAGGATCCTCAATTGCAAGCTGGTCTCCCTTGTCCTCTCCTCAAGTGTCAAAATAACTGGCACATGGTCTGAAAAAGAGGTGCCAGCGAGAATGCCAACGGAGCCCCCATGCTCCCCGAACTTGTCGCCCACATAGAAGCGATCAATCCGTGATAGATTAGTCCCTCCCTGCCAGTGATCTAACCGCCGAGAAAAACTAAGACTGTCCTGAGAGCGGGAGAAAGCCTCATGCTGCCATGCATCAGTGATCCGCAGTGTCATACAAAATCGCTCCCAAGCTGCAATCTCCATGCCGTGCACTGTAACATGACTACCTCCCACCCTATCGACCGGGTCCTCAAGCATGTTGAAGTCTCCCCTGACACACCAATGTGCGGCCTCGGGCAATGCATTTGTAACAAGGGTCCAGAACTCTACTCTGGCACTAGCATGGTTGGGCGCATAGACATTGAGCACGCCAAAGAGCTCATCGTGCATCCTCAGAATAACATATGTGCTCTACCGAGCACAATGACCCCGCGATCCACAATGGCCTGCCGCCATACATCCGCAATGACCATACATACTCCTCCCTGCCCACCCAAGGGGCCAAACCTCGCAGACCAAAATGTGTCCCATCTACTAGGCATCACCGAACCATATCTCCGAATCCTGCTCTCACTCAAATGGTGCTCCTGCATCATCAGAATATCAATACTGCCCCAACCAAGCATCTCTGAAGCTCCTGCCTCAAGCAACCATGATAACGTACATAGTGTGCGTCGCCAAGGCCCTGTACATTCCATGAGATGATCCTCATGGATGACCTGGTGAGGTGGAGGCTGTCTCAGCCATACGGCAGGCCTTCGTCCCCCAAAGCGGCTCGCATGGAGAATAGTCCCCATCCGAGCGGCTACGAATCTGTCTACCCGCCGGTGTGCCCTCGGCGGATCAGGCGCCAGTGGGCTGTGTCCCATGGCGACTGCCTCCGGCTCAGAGAGAGCAACCTCATGTATGCATACATAACCAGGGTCACGTGCTAGGTCTGCCACTATGCGAACCACCAAATGTCGAATCCCGGAGGCATTCGCACTCCCGATATCAAAGAAATGAGCCAGCTCCCAGAGTCGGCCTATCACGTCTGTCATCTCCAGATCGCTCACATGGTGAGAAAACTCAACTGCCTGAGTCTTCAAAATGCTAAGAGCGAGATCCAGAGTCCACTCCCGGTCGCTAGTGCCACAGAGAGGGAAGGAGAAGGCCACCACTGAATCAAGTGCCTCCTCCCCTCGGGCCGGAGGTATCACCACATGAACTCTGATGTTGGGTGCTGGCTCATGGGGGCCCTCCGCTCCAAAAAGCCATGTGAAGGAGTAGTCAAAAGCCTTCGAGCGCTCTCTAGTGTTGTGACTACTCAGCCGCCCGAATCGGCATGGTAGGTCTCCTCTGCGGTGCTCGAGCAAGGTCGATGCTCAGTGCCTGCCGGGCTGCAGGTGAGCGCCAGGGTACTCTCAGGGAGCTGAGGCGAGCGGAGGCGAAGGAGGGGGGTGAGAAGGGGGTGGGGAAGGAGCTGCTGACAAAACGAGAGCGGGAACGGGAGGAGGCGAAGGTGGAAGCGTGGCGGGAGGGGGGACGAGGGGGGGTGGGGGCGAAGGAGGGGGTGCTGGCATCTCCTGATCCTCAGTCTGCGCTGGGGTCTCCTCCTGGAGGGGAGAAAAGCTGTTCCTCACTGGAACCTAGTGATGTTGAGACTATGACTACTGCTGCATCAGTCTCTGGGAATGCTGCTGTGGCTGTCTCCCTCTACGGTGCCCCTGTCCATGCTGCCAATCTGAGGTCTCTGTGGGCTGAGCAGGTGTCCCGGAGGCTGCCTGTTGCCGAGCCGCATCTGTGGGCAGGCCATCGAGGGCCTGCTGCTGCAGTGAAGGTCGGGGTCTCCTGCGAGGGCAGGCCGACCTGCCTGCCTATAAAACACTGGTTTGGGATCCCCGAAAACTCCACTCTCTGATCGATCCACCCCCCTATCCTAGGTAGCTGAATGACCTTCGGAAGGGAGGAGATGTCAGGAACCAAAACTCTGACCGAAGGCAGGCCAGCTGCTCTAGCCACCACTGAAGCTGTTGTGGGGCCAATCTCAAGCACCGAGCCCACCAATGCTCCTATCCTAGAAAGGAGCGAAAGGTACTCGTGGGCAGAGTCCAATGAAGCAAACTGACATGGAATAGGCACTCTCCCTGCTCGGCCGCTGCTGGGTCGAAGCCATGTTGCCAAGGTTTGAAGAAGGCCCGAGCGCCCCTGATGTCAAGGGGACTCATGGCTAGGACCTGGGCCACGCTCTGGGCTGTCTCGAACTCAATCTGGTATTGTCCGCAGCCTAGTAAAAACTGAACGTCCAGGATCTTGCCCACATCTGCAAGAAGGCGGGCCTGTAGAAGATCCCGGATCTCCCCTCTGCTGGGGCGAGTGTCGACTATATGGCAGATGGTGGAATGTGCCTGGAGGCGTTCCACCTCTGCGGCGAGACTCGCTTCCTCTTCTGGCAAAACAGAAAGCCTGATGGGGGTATCCTTAGGGGCGGGCGAGGGGGCTATATGGAATGTGCCTGGAGGCGTTCCACCTCTGCGGCGAGACTCGCTTCCTCTTCTGGCAAAAGAGAAAGCCTGATGGGGGTATCCTTAGGGGCGGGCGAGGGGGCTGTGGAAGAGTCCCTCTGAGGTGGGGCAGGAGGAAACTCCATCAGTGTCTGAAGCTTAGTCGAGGGCGAAGCGCGAAAAGGGAGTGTCCTGCAAGAACCAAGCAGCACAAAAGGCGAAGCGGGGAGGGGTGGAGGAGGAAAGGCGGAAGCGGGGAGGGGTGGAGGAGGAAAGGCGGAAGACAGAGGGGGAGGGGGGAGACAGAGGGGAAGGGGCTAAAAATAGAGGGGGGTGGGAAAAAAAATAGGAAAATAATAAAAATAATTAAAAAATAATTAAAAATTGAGGGGGAGGGGCATAAGGCAGAGGCGGCGAAAGGCAGGGGGCGGAGGAAACGCGAAAAGGGGGGGGAGAGGGGGCGGAGGCAGGCGGAGGGGGTGGGTCTCACGGAGGAAGGGGAGAGATCAGGGGGGCGCGAAGTAGGCGGGGCAGGCGGGCAGGGGGCGGGGGGCGCAAAAGAGAAGGGGCGGGGGGTACGAGAAAACCAGGCGAGGGGAGCAGGGCCGAGAGGACGAGGCAGGCGGGGGGAGCAATCGCGAAGGCGGGGAGGAGGGTGTGCGAGCAGGCGGCAAGGCGAGCAGGGGGGCAAAGCTTCAGTGAAGAGCGAGTTCACAGATATGCGTTTTGAGTATGAGGCCAGGCCTTCCTAGCCAGACTGGAGGCACATTTCTTCTTCAACTTTAGTATACTTGACTCCGTGGTCCTTGTGCATGTGCCCACCTTGCTTCTACATCTTGACCATTCTCTTGAACCTGTCAGGAAAAACTAGATGCTAAAATTCAACACTAAAGAAAAATAATACTCCCCTTAGATATGTTAAACATTGTGTAACCCGTTTGTTTGAATAAGTGGATGCATATGTGAGACTAGATCAAACAACTCCCTTGAGCTTATTTGCTTTTGTACTTCATTATCTGCTCTAACAATGGCATTAATGACAGGACACTCTTTTGGAATACACATCTCAATCTTTCATGGGCCAAAATTTCATTATCTTTTCTAACAACGGCATCAATAACAAGTCACTTTAGAATACATATCTGAATCTTTCATGAGTCGAAGGAAGATATGTCAAAAATTGCTTCTTCAACGAGCTCCTTGGTTTTCCTGATGGCTTCTCGTGATGTGCCCCTTTGAACCTCATGGCTGTGAAACCCCTCACTCGCATATTGTATGTGCATTTCCCAACATATAATAGTATACACAAACCTCATGATATGCTATGAACTCTATCCTGTGATGTGCCCCTCTGAACCTCATGGCTGTGAAACCCCTCACTCGCATTGAATGTGCATTTCCCGACATATAAGAGTATACACAAGCCTCACGATATGCTATGCAGATGGGAGATGTCTTGCAATAAAGATACCGTAACATTTAGTTGAAATCCTTATGCTAGGAACTCTGTGTGATACCTTGCCTACATAATAAGACAAATTTAAATGATTGCTTATGGTTCACTTATGTTCACTTACCATGATATGATAAACGGTTTTGTTGTGTAGTTACTGTAAAACTACCACAGATAGCATATTAGCACTCAAACACACCAACACAATAGCTCATTTGCAAAACTCCAGGAAACTTTACATGGGTCTCCATTGGTCTTGTCCAACAATGACCATTCTACATTTGTCCCATGCCTATCATTGGTGAAATTTGTTCCATGTCCAACAATGACCATTATGCATTTGTTCTATGCCTATCATTGGTGAAATTTGTTCATTGTTGGTATAAGGCAGTTCAAATGCCACATTTATGTCGTGTACATTTGGGATTTCTTTAAAAAAAAAAACTACTATAAACTATTACCATTTTTAAGGAAGATTTTCATTGCTGGTGTCATTCACGAGTTTAACAATCCTATGCTCATCTTGCTCATCATCATGTAGAGTTTCTTCCTTCAACACTAGACTTACTTCTGTAGTTATATCTATCATTTTAGCTATAGGAGTTTTGTCAATATCAGTGACAATCTTACTCTATGTCATAAGGTATCTACTCCATATTAAGCACAAAAAAATTAGCCTGAGAGGATGTGTTACCGAGGACTAAAGGTACTAGATTGTTCTTTTCTAGCCCTTTGGTTGCAAAAACTAAGAGATTCGATTGGTTGTTAAAAAGCTTGCACTGCAAATCTATCTCTTTGATGCCCATGGGATCTGAAAAGAGTTTCCTCATTTCCTAAACTCGATATGCAAACACATGAAACTATCCATCCTTGAGGAGCGAAAGTGAAGAAAAGAGTGGAGTAAAACATGGTGGAGTGGAGCACCAAGGAGCAAGGAGGGTCACAAAAGGGATGTAAACTTGAATTGCATTTTTTGGTTCAAGATAAAAAAAGCAAATTTTTTTTAGATTCTGCGTTGTGAGACATAGATCTCTAATTGGAAATTCACTAGAAGGCATAAAAGGGGTCTACCGATAAGAATTATGGGCGTCACTAAACCACACGCAACACTTTCAACCATTATTTGAAAAAAAGAGTCGAGTGTTATTTAGTGACATTTTGTGCGTCGCTAACATGACACTGTTAACGATAAGAATCTCATATAATCACACACTTATACTGTAGCTCATTTTAGTTCAACTTTTATTTCTCAGCACCTCCATCCCTTTAACTCCATCTCAACCCTCACCTCATCTCTTCATCTATCATCTCTCTCTTCTCATATCCCTCCTTGGCAAACCCCTCATCTCCCTCCTCTAATCAAAAGGTAATGCTTTTTCCCTCTCTCTTCTCTCCCGCAAGCATGCAACAGATGAAGGTATATGCTTTTTAATATAATGATTATACATGTGATTAGGTTTAAGGTCATCATTACCTCTAGAAGAGTGACATCTTGCTTCTCCTCCACTTGCTTTTCCTCCTCTTGCTTCTCCTCTTTTAAAGCAGTTTTTCCTTCTCTTACTAATAAGTAAGGCATATGTGGGCTTATGTTTTATCTTACCTAATATTTAAATTTTTTAATATTTAAAAGGATATTTTCACATAAGGTGAGCAACCTTCTCCCCCACATACGCCCTCTCTCTTGTTTTTTTGCAGTAAGGCTTTTGTTTATGGTTTATGGTTTATCATTTGTAAGGCTTCATTTTTTTGGTCCAACACCTTACCCTTCCTATTCAAGTAAGCTCTAAACTCTAGATCCTTTCTATTAATTGTACATTCTCAAGTGCTATTAATGGTAAACTCTCAAGTGCTATGGGAGTTTTTTTTCATGTTACTAGTATGCATAGAGGGCTCTATACATAAAGAGGCAAGTATGCATCGATAGACTATGTTACTAGTATGCATAGAGGGCTCTATACATAAAGAGGCTTTTTCAGCTTGGTCGGTCTCCTCAATTTCTCCAAACAAGTTTAAGCTTGTCTTTCATCCATTGATGAACTTCATCCCAAGCTTTCAGCTTGCATGCCAAGTATTTAGCCATGGTTATAGTGATTGGAGTTGAGAGGATTACTCTCAAGGTTCCCATTTCCCTTTCAATATAGGCCTTAGAGATGGTACGCTCGTGATTATCATCAACTCATCATCCATACCCATATAGGATGGCACTGTTGATAACAAGCTAGGCTTCGATTTACGTGGTACCCATAATATATCCTTCCATTAGGGATTCTCTAGGGCATATTGCCTATCTTGGTCAAGCCTTTCTTTTATGATGTGCTCGTGGAGAAACCTCATATGCTCCATTTTTACAAGCTTCCAAAGTTTTTATTTCATTTTCAAGCTCTTTGTGAGGCTTAGCTGTTACTGTGGGAGATTTTTTTCTACCTCCACGTGGTGTTTCCTCTTTCGGTTCCACACTCGAGACACTCCCCTCGTGCAATTCTTCTATTTTCTCTTCTGGTTCCTCACTCAAGATACCCATCGTGTGATTCTTCTATGACTAGCTAGTCCCATCAACCCTTTTATTTCTAATTGGGTTAGTTGTACCAACTCCACCATGTTTATCCTCGAGATTTACTCTCTTGAGTTAGGGTAAGGTTGTAACTTCTTGGGAAGGCGTTATTCTAGTCTTTTGAATTTGCATTTCCTTTCCACAGCTTTCTTGGCCATTTTAAGAAGTTCATCCTTAACAGTCCATTATGGCGAATCCGTCTTCAACTTCCTCACCTTGTTCTTTATCAAGAGTGATTTGAGCTGGCAGTTTGGGGATGATTTCTATTTCCACATAGCTCAGATCATCAATTAGGCTTAACCTCAGGGTTGTTCTTTCCTCCCTATGAGCTTGTGAAGCTCTTTCATCTTTCTCTCAAAGTTTTAGAGTTCTCTCTGATAGGACAAGTCCATGTCCATTCGAGACCATTTAAAAATTTCTCTTCATCCAAGGTTATTTAACTTACTATATTTAAAATATCCTCGACCTCAGTATAACTTGGATGGTCTTTCAGTTTCTTTTCCACTAGGAATTTTTGAGGTCCCTGGTTGATTTAGTAATTTCGTTAGCTTTGAGATGAAAAATTTAGTTTTTCCCCTACCTCATCTCTTGTTTTTAGCGCTCTTGGAAGTTTTCAATGCTTGGGTGATAGACTTAGGACTAGCCTGATCTTGCTTTTGTTGAACCTACACACCCTAGTCAATAATCCTTACAAGTACTTCCTATTCTTCTTTTGAAGATTGGAATAGTGATGGAATTCATGGTGGCATAAGCAAGATCCTAATCAAGAGGATTACGCATGATGAATGTAAATGAAAAGTGATTAGGATTAAGCACACAAAGTGGGGAAACACTTTGTAAACATTCATTGGATAGTAGCCTATTTATAGGCTTGGTACAAACGTAATTAAAATGCGATTTAGAGATAATCACATCCACCTAATGCAAAATTCGCATCAAAAAGAGAACCTATAGAATGGAGTGTAATCTAAGATCCCTTCCACATAAACTATGGCTATCTTGGAGGTGTGGTCATGTCCAGAAACCTTGTGGCCTTTAGACCATAAAACCGATATGCTCATATCCCTTTTTCAACACCCTCCCCTCAATAAAATATCCATGGCTACTATGATGTCAATGCTAGCTCTAGTTATTGTTTACAATAGTAGATATGATAACCATCCAAGTGTTCATAGGTTTTACTCATAGAGGTTTACAATTCCCAGTTATGATGATAGATGCTAGACATCTAGTTATGATTACGTTTCACTTAGGATAGAGGAGTGACCAACAAGTAGGGCTAGACATTTATGTAGAGAGTGGAGAAGTATTTATAAATTGGTAGCCTATTTATAAATATTCATTAGATGGTATCCTCTTTATAAATATCCATTAAATGGTAGAATATCTATAAGCATGGTATAAAAGTAATTAAAAAGTGATTAAGAGATAATCACATCCATCTAATCCAAAAGTTGCATAAAAAAGAGCACATGTTGCCTAGAATGAAGTGCAACCTAAGATCCCTTCCACGTAAACTATGGTTATCCTGGAGAGGTGCTCATGCCCAGAAACCTTATACTAATTAAGGCCTTATAGAACTAATATGCCAATATTCGGAATGTCACAGGATATTTTGTTGTACTATTTCAACACATACAACATTGACTATATGCCAAAACTCTTGTTGGTGGTGGCTATGGTGTGATGGTAGATGAATTTGGAGTTTTAGGCTTATGCGAGCAATTAACTGATCAAGTGATCTATGCTACACTTGATACACCATCTATCCAAAGGTGGCCGGTTTGTTATTACTACACTTGATACACCATCTATCCAAAGGTGGCTGGTTTGTTATTACTACGTCAAGGTTTGCCTTTATGGGGCAAGTTGGCAACTTGCCCTTCTGTGGGGTCCTTGACATCTAAAACAAGCAATAGGAGCTCTCCTCATGCCATTTATATCTCGTGGCATGTAAGCTCCTAAAGCTATTTGCATTAATGTTGTTAGTTATTATATATCCGACATCATTGGTCCTGGTTGTTCTGAATGGCATTCACTTCTCGGGCCATTAATATCTCGTGGCATGTAAGAGGAGCTCTCCTTGGGCCATTAATATCTTGTGGCATGTAAGCTTCCGAAGCTATTTGCATTAATGTTGTTAGTTGTCATATATCCCACATCATTGGTCTTGGTTATTCTGAATGGTATTAACTTCTGGTTGTTATGAATGGTATTCACTTCTGGGTAGGCTCTAAGTGGCCTCCCAAGGAAGACTAAATCTAGATAGTCAACATAAAATTCTGACATGCTAGGAGATTTATTTGGAATGTGTTAGGTATCAACTAGCCTTGTTGGTGTGGTTTTTGTGGTGTTGGTTGTGGTGGTTGTTGAAATATACAAGTGAATAGGGTGTGTGCGGGAACAAGCCCTTGGCTAGAGGCTGTAAAAGAGAATCTGTAAATGTGAGAGAACCTGTGAAAAGGTGATAAGAATCTACTGGGAGAGAATAAAGGGTAGCAGGAGGAAATTTAGGAGGTGTGGAGATATTTTGGAGAGGTGGAGAGAATCAAGCAAAAGAGGTGGAGATTGGGAGAGGTGGAGAGAATCAAGCAAAAGAGGTGGAGTGAATCAAGGAGAAATCAGTGGGATTGGATGCTTGAATGTAGGCATTGGCCTAATGAGAATTTGTTGATTTTTGATTATCCATGCCTACATTAAGCTATCAGTTACTTGCTCACTAATCATGTCTTAATTATCATCTAATCTCTTTGTTAATGATGTTGATTCTGGCATTTGATCCACCATAGCTCATCACATTGCTGTAATTTTAACAGTAGTAACACCAAGGGTGGAACATCCAATGTTCTATATGGGTTTCTTGCTAATGTTGGGTGCATTACTATATGAGCAGCATCTAGTCTATCAATAAATGGGGCTGGTAAAGATAATGGATGAGGAGCTACCGATAATGCAGACACTCTTATCATTCTTAGCATTTGTTGTGCGTGGTAGCAATTAGATGATTCTTGATTTCCATACCTCCTGCAATACTCGTACAACTAGTTCCCTCTCACTCCCAAGATTAGGCACTCATGCATCGTGTGGTTGCTTCTATAGGCACACCAAGTCATTTTGTGTTTGGGAGCTAAATGCAGATGGCCTGTCTCCCTAGGAGTGGCTTTCTGCACTTCTTCTAGCCCTTTAGTCTCTACCTAGCAATGTCTTCTGCACTCGTAGGCTCTTCAACATTTCTAGTGTACTTGCTTTTGACACTCGGTTCCATCTTAACCAATGAGTCTAGTCTTCTACTTTTCGTGGAAGCGATTTTTTGGCATACAATGCACCATGCAATTGTTTGCTTCTCAAACCCTCTAAGAACAATAAGATTAAATTGGTTTGGCTCAATTTTTCCTCAATAGGGCATATGCTGTTTAAGTTCTTAAGGAGATTTATTCAATCCCTTATCGACTGATGTTCAAGCTACTTAAATTGATACAACTACGTAACAGAGTTGTGCTTGATACCAATCTTCGAGGAGCCCATGGTAAATGCTAGCTTGAGGATGTCTCTGGCCCCTCTTTATGAGTCTTCCAATATTTGGAGCCATAACGAAGAATTTCCTTCTAAGGTCAATCTGAAGGCATTGATCTTAGTTATGGAATCAATTACTCTCTTAGTCGTATAATTTTTTTTGAATGTAGGGATCTCTTGATCCATTAAACAACCAGATGGCTGTAGGGATCCCCCAATTTATCAAACTTTGACATTAACTTTAATATACGAGAGGCTCTAATTCTCATATGGCTATGATCATACTTGTCTCTCATTCCTCTAGGCGGTATGACCATCATGGGAATGCCATCTAGCGCTCTTCTTTATGACCATCATGGGAATGCCATCTAGCACTCTTCTTGCTTCACTAAGAATAGGAGCTTATGCTCTAAGTTCTAGAGCCATTAGGGCTACATATCTTGGTACAACTTTGGGAGGTATTGGTGTGTAGGCTAGTACTCTAACTGATGCTTTTGGTAAAGGGTTTGAGAGCACATTAAGACCGTATGTCATTGGGTATCCCACTACCAGTATCCAAGTAGCTACTAGTAGGCTCATAGCTCAACATTTGTGACTACATGTGGTCTTTCAGTTTTCCATGCCCTTGGAGCTTATATTCTGTGTCTAAGATGATAGTGTAGATGTTGCCTGAGGCATCCTTGTATTGCAATATTCCCTCATTATCGACTCTAAGACACCTTACAAGAATCTGTCAAGCTGAGTCCTCTCATTAACTCTAATTAAGCTTTGGTAGCTTCCTACACTCTCGTGGGCCTTTTTATTTTAGCGACCATGGCTAAAGGTCTAACCTTTTGGACGTCCCTAGTTGGGATGTACATAGTCCCGTCGAAGTCCAAATAGAACTCCTGGTTCCCACTAATTGCCAATACCACTCGCGCGGGTTATCCAAGAGGTCTAGATCAATTCCATACAACGAGGATATTGGCCATCTCTCCAAGAGAATCCCATTCGCATCAATGAAGAACGGAACTTGGTTAGTTGTATGGAAGCCATAACGTTGTAAAAGATATGCTTCACTGGTCCCTGTATTATTGCTAGCCTCAATCATGGCCCTTCTCTCATATGTTATTCTTATAGCTTGGGGCCTTTTGGCTTCTTCCGAGATGACTCTCCTATAAACGCTTCATGCTCTTGATCGATCATTTTTGTGTTTGGACATTGACTTAGGCTAATGCCCTACAATCTTGATCTGGTATCCTCCGCTAAAGGATTCATGTTTTGCTCCTGAATTAGAATTTGGAACTACTAGCATAGTTAGATCATTGGTCTTGTTCCACTCCCTAGTGTTGGCACATACGATAAAGTTTCGTGCTCAAAAATTGGGTTTGAGAATAAAGTTACAATGATTCAGTCTAAATGCAAATGCATAAGCACTTGGTCCAATGCGAATCACTTGCTAAGATTCTTTTTTATGATTTTTTGGGTTTTGGTGACTTTTTATTTTTTTATATCCTTTTTAGTAAAAAAAATTATATTTCTTGGTAATTTTCTTGATTTTCCAATGTTTCTTGGTATTTTTAAAAGTTTTTATATTTTTCTCGAGAATCTAACAAGTCAAAGTTTGAGGTTATGGTCAAATTCCTTACACTGACAAGTTTTTTTGAATTTTTTTAATGCTTCTAGAATTTTATCCTAGTAGGATTGACGATCCTACTCGAATGATCGCTCTCTAAACGATTCATCTCTAAATGACCCTACTAGAAAACAATTCCAATAAAAAATGGTCCCATTAAAAATGGTACTAGATGGAGTGATCCTGGTTGGAACAATTCCAATGAAAACAATTATGCTAAAAAACGATCCCGATCGAGAATGATTCTACTAAAAATGATCCTTGTTGAAATGATTCGAGCCAAATGATTCTAGTTAGAACGATTCCTAATTTGACGATCTTGCTTTTGGGATCATAGAGATCAAATTCGGATGAACAATTCAAGAATTGGGTGAGCGTGCCTTTGGGATCATAATAATTATACTTTTTAGGATCGATTGATTCAATTATCTACCTACAACTATCAGTGTCAGTTAGGTAGTGCCTTGACTATTGTGCAATTATTGCACGTTTACCAAATATTCCTTGTAAATTTTATAGATATTGAGGTACTGATACACCCACATTCAATGATTATTTCCAATTTAAGGCTAATTATGGCACTTGCACACGATTCTCCCTTTCTATTAATGATTGTATCTACCTAGTCACAACAATTTGACTCTAGGGGTTGGATCAGACGATTCTACCCTGAATGATCCCACTTCTAGGATCAAAATGATCCATAATTCCATAAAATAGAGAGTTTTTTTTAATAACTTTTCTTTTGGTTTTTCACGCTTAGCTTAGCAATGATGCCAATCTAATTATTCTACCCCTTAAACAACAAAGTGAATCATTTGCTTTTTTTTAGTGTTTTTTTTTGTCTTTCTTGCTTACCTTAGCTTAGCAATGATGCTAATTTAATTATTCTACCCCTTAAGCAACAAAACAAATCATTATTGTGGGATTAATTTAGTGAATGGGCCAATTTATACCCTTTAAAAATAGTGAAAATTGCTAAATTGATCTTAATTAGCCTAATTAATCTAATGTAATGCTTATGATATCAATGGAGAAACCTAAGAAGAGAGATTTCTAACCTCAATCTGGCAAGGGGAGCTCAACTCAACCATCCATCTTCACCTATGAAGCAAAATCAACAAAAAGCACAAAAGAAGGGTTATGGGTTAGGAAAAGCTTATTCTACTCATAGAAAACACACCATTACACTCCAAGTCACACACCAAACTCAACATACATGAAAAATAAATAATGGATCATTAGAATGTCCCAACTTCAGTCTAGCACTAGCTCTACTCCTCGGCAATGGCACCTCTTGTGTAGAGAAGTTAAAGTCTCTCAAACAAGCACGTCAATACCAAGGAGTACTAACTCATCTAGAGTCATGATAACACATTGCTCGTGGGAATAAAGACCTAAAGGGTTGTCAAGCCTTTAAGCTCTTCTAATCCAATAATGCTTGGACCCTTATAATCCAATCACACAAGAGGGAGAAGCTATCAAGATTCATCTCTACTTCACCTCTCTCAGTCACACTCCATACCTAGCTATTCTCAAATCAAGAATCAAGCAACCAAGCTCACCTCATACACACACGCATGCTCAAGTACTCACACATGCAAGCAAGAAAGCTCTACAAGACCCCATAGTCGAACATACATAGACATGGAAGCATACAAGAAACAAGAAGATAACAAGACAAGCAAGAATAGAGGAGCTCTCAAACTTGAGCTCAATTGCAGATTGTATTACCTTCCCACACCCTAATAAGTCACTTACCTACATGTGGCCTTTCTTGGCCCATCCACACTTATGGGATGCCCAAAACATGTTCTCTTCATATGTATAAGCCTTATATGGCCATCTTCCATTACAAAGGTGGGCGCTTGGCCATATGTAATGTGAAATACCTAAGCTAGAGGGGATTACAAAATGTGTATGGGAAAGGAGCAACATCACGATTAGATAGGTTTTATGTGGATGATTGCAGCCTAGATGGGGGAGGCACCATTGCTATCATGCCTGACACCACACTTAGTTAGACCATGGTTGCCTAGTTTTTTGTGCCTTAGGGAGTTGGTGACTTAGATGGCATCCCCCCCGTGTCAATATCCCTAATTCTCTCTATTTGGATGTAGACATTTCACACAAGGTCACAGAGATTTGGAGAGAGAGATTATCTCTATTTGGATGTAGACATTTCACACAAGGTCAGAGAGATTTGGAGGTCATGTGATGATCCTGGCCCTTGAGACAAAGAGGTGCTTTGGCCCTAGAGAGGACCAACTAGTATTATCATAGTGTTACTTTTGCCAAGAAACATGATGCCCTAGACAAGGAGAAAGCTATCACACGTAGGATTGTTGTGCTTCAAAGGGAACACAAGAAACATCCACAATCTCCATGGATCCTAGATGTTGGGGTTCATCAACACAAACACAAATACAACAAGCAGACACAATTTCTCTACAAGAAACATGTTGATTAGGCAAAAACAGAAATTTAGACACAGCAGAAACTTAATGCGCAGACAGAAATTCGACAGAGCAAGGTCACAAGAGATAAAACACCCTGAAATCTGCTTCATTTTTTTTTTAACATTGCAGTACTTCCCTTCTTTTGTACCTTGCCCAAAAACGTGACTCTTTTCCCCAAAACGTTATTCTTGAATAACCGTTACATATCTTAACTTCTAAGATCCCAAGAAATTCATCATACATTCCTACCACCTTATAATTCCGACTTAGCACGTATCCGACTTACTACATACCCGACTTACTTACTACATATCCGACTAAGCAATATTCAACCTAAGAGAACTATGCCTTCAACACATGGCACGTCCCGGTGGTAGATTTCAAAGAAATCTGACTCGGATCCACATATCCCTTGATCAGCTCAAAATGTCAGACAAAAGTAAAATCATGCTGCTTCATCAAATAGTCTGGTCCACCTCCTTTATAACATCAGGTTCAGCAACCTCAACATCCTTGTCTGTTGCTGCTACATCCACACTTTGTAATGAAATTGGTTCCTTGAACTGCTCAGCAACCTGTATCTGCTCTGCACCATGCATCTCTACATCAGGCACTTGGTGTGCAACTATCTCAACTGATTCTGCTAGCAAACCTGCAACTTGTATCTTGAAACTCTTGTTCTTCTCTAGGTCCTGCATTTTCTACACTGAAGGTGCTCTCCATAAAGTAATCATCACTCTTAGTGGGCATGCAGTCCCCAACTTAAAAACTCCGAGCCAGTAAAGTCCGACTAAGCAACTTCCAACATAGCACAATTTAGTCAAACAAACCCTGACAAAAGCTTTAGCAAATTTCAAGCTCTGCAACAACTGATCAAAACACCCTGTGCCAACAATTAAGCTTCTTGCCATCATCTCAACACCTATGTTCTACCTTAAGAACATCCATCTCTGTGCTGTGTTAACTGTTGAAATATACAAGTGAAAAGGGTGTGTGTGGGAACAAGCTCTTGGATAGAGGCTGTAAAAGAGGAGATGTAATTGTGAAAGAACCTGTGAAAAGGTTAGAAGAATCTACTGGGAGAGAATAATGGGTAGCATGAGGGAATTTAGGAGTGTGGAGTTATTCTGGGAGATAATCAGGGAAAAGAGAAGAGGTGGAGAGAATCAGGCAAGAGGTGGAGATATTCAGGGAGTGAATCATGGAGAAATCAAAGGGATTTGATGCTTGATGTAAACTCTATAAATTGAGGCATAGCCCTAATGAGAATTTGCTGGTTTTTGAGTATCCATGCCTACATTAATCTATCTGCTAATTATTCACTAATTACGTCTTAATCATTTCTTAATCACTTTGTTAATCATGTTGATTCTAGTGTATGATCCACCATAGCTCATCATTTAGCTCAAATTTCAACATGGTATCAGAGCCATGCCTAGAATCAACCAGATTTATGAGCTCATTAGTGAATTAATCAGGATTAGTAGAAAATTAGCAAAATAATCAATTTTTAGTGAGTTTTTTCATTTCCCCTTCACCCCCAGCCAGTGGAGGGTCTCTAGCACTTAGCACACTACAAATTAGGTCACAAGCTTCTAGGTCAAGGTAGCTAACATCTCCATCTTCAAGCTCAGCAAGACGGCGAAGCAAACGGCGCAAAAACGAAGCAGAAATCAGTAATTTCGCCGGCGCGTTTTTTCTGCAGAAGAATGAAGATTGCTACTTGCTCCAATCAAATTGCTTCAATTCCCTTTAGCACAAGGGGTAATCAAGCATGGTCTACAAGCTGGTGAAGACAGAAATCAATTTCATCAAGTCTACAGAGAGATCAAAGCTCTTCATCAAATCTGCAGGTGACTTTGGTAAAACAGAGATTAAGCTTTCATTATTTGGTCAAAACTTGTGTTTCTTGGCTTAATCCTCTACTAGACTCATTGCTATTGATGCCTTTGAAAGCATTTGAGCTCATTTGAAGTGGAAGGCACCAGATCTGGACTCCCCGCATACTCTGTTTTCTGCACACAAACCAGAGCATTAATTTGCTAATCAGTGATTAATCAGTGCTAATCACTGTACTTTGGTGCAATTGAGGGTTCAAATTAACCATTAGGTATCTGATACAGATCCCTATAACTTCAGATTTCAAATCGGAGTTGGTTTGATACTCCAACCATCCCGTACAAATTGGTTACTCTCAATTTAGTATAATTTCTGGGAAAATTGTGCTGATAAAATTGTGAAAATCAACATTTTGCATTTAACCCTTGGTTAATGCCTGTAAATCTCACTCAAATTCAAGATTATTCACAGCCAGAATTGCATTTGGAATGTGCATGAGAATGAATGCTATACGCATTATGTATTGGGCACATTTTATCAGTGTAAAAATGGGAACAGACACTGCCCTTGTCCAGATTAAGGCAAGAGGTAAGACCTCCCGCATAAATTTGGGTTTGCATTGCATAATGATACAAGATAAACATAAAAAGCCCAAAGGAACTGTCAGCAAAACATTGAAACATGTTGCTCACATGGAGCAAAAAGACTTGACGGACGAGCTCATGGCCCCAGCCATGAAAGAAGAAGAATATCTCTTCCCAAGAAGAGGATCCACACCGAGAAGAAGACCTGAAGGAAGACATGGACACGAGAAGAGAAGCTGCCACAAGAAGAGAAGCTGCCCCGAGAAGACTGGAAGAAGAGACGGACGCGTGGAGAGATGCTGCCACGAGAAGAAGACTGAAGACAAGAGAAGATGTGAGGCTCCAAAGAGTGAGGAGCCATGTAAAAATCTCTGAGAGAGAGAGAGAGAGAGCCCACAACCCAATGTAACCTGCCCCAATAAAGTAAAACCACCTCTGAGCCACCGATGATGTAGGCCACGTGGTAGATGTATGTGTGAGCACTTTAGTCAAGGTCGCGGGCACTTATAGTAGCCTTGGACACATAGAGAGAGAGAGTGTCAAGGACTATGGAGTTTAGGGACTTGAGGCATTGGTCGCGGACTGTCAAGTAAGAAAGAAACTTGATACAGGGTCCAGGTGTGCTGAGATAACTTGAGGGGAGGAGTAGACACTGGTCGCGGACTTCCAAGTAAGGGGAGGCAAACTTGGTATAGGGTCTAGGTGTACTAGGAGTATTCACTTGAGGGGAGGTGTTGAAATATACAAGTGAAAAGGGTGTGTGTGGGAACAAGCTCTTGGATAGAGGCTGTAAAAGAGGAGATGTAATTGTGAAAGAACCTGTGAAAAGGTTAGAAGAATCTACTGGGAGAGAATAATGGGTAGCATGAGGGAATTTAGGAGTGTGGAGTTATTCTGGGAGATAATCAGGGAAAAGAGAAGAGGTGGAGAGAATCAGGCAAGAGGTGGAGATATTCAGGGAGTGAATCATGGAGAAATCAAAGGGATTTGATGCTTGATGTAAACTCTATAAATTGAGGCATAGCCCTAATGAGAATTTGCTGGTTTTTGAGTATCCATGCCTACATTAATCTATCTGCTAATTATTCACTAATTACGTCTTAATCATTTCTTAATCACTTTGTTAATCATGTTGATTCTAGTGTATGATCCACCATAGCTCATCATTTAGCTCAAATTTCAACATTAACTTCTGGTGAGTTAGATCTGACTTCCTCAACATGCACCAAAGCTGAAACTGCCAATCAAGATGTGGTGGTTTCCCTTGAAACTTCTTCAGCCTAAAACCATTGATTGGCTTCTCTACCCTTGTTCCAAAGACATCTACCACAATAAAGGTTCCTTGACCCAAATCCTCCACAATCTGATAAGGTCCTTTATATCTAAGTGTCAAATTCGCTGGATGAGGTCCCAATCTAGAGTTGTACACCATCACCCAGTCACCAACGTGAAACACTTTAAATTTGACATTCATACTCACCCATGCATGTCGTCTCTTCTGGATCACCTCAGTGATATATGAACTGACCAACCTATCTTCTTCCAACTGCATCAGATATTTACTCCTGTGCTAAATTGACAATTTAGAAGACATCTTCTCAGCTGTGATTCTAAGACTTGGCACCACAAACTCCATAGGCACCATAGTTTCTAATCCATACACCAATCTAAATGGTGTCATCCATGTTGTTACCTTAAAGGCTGTTCTAAAAGACCATAATGCTGAGTCCGATTTGTCATCCCAATCCTTATGAGATCTTCTTCAAAATTCCAACCAATGTTTTGTTAGTACTTTCAGCCTGCCCATTAGCTTGAGGATGGTAAGTTGTAGATTTTTTATGCATAATCATATGGGTTTTAGTCAATTCATCTATCACCTCATTTAAGAAATGAGATCCCCTATCACTCACAAGCTCCACAGGACACCCAAACCTGGTCATTATGTTGTGATACAAGAACCTTGCAACACTTGAAGCTTTATTATCCTTCAAAGCTACAGCTTCTACCCATTTAGTACAATAGTCTGTTGCAACCAAAATATACCTGCATCCTTGTTGTAGGCTTAACAGGTCCCATTTAGTACAATAGTCTGTTGCAATCAAAATATACCTGCATCCTTTCCTTGCTGTAGGCTTAACAGGTCAGGTCCCACAAAATCCATCCCCCACTTCTGGAAAGGCTCTAGTGGCAGAATAGGATGATCTGACATTCTATCCTTATTATCTGGCTGACCAGTCTTTTGACATATTACACACCTCTTAGCATACTCATGTGCATCCTTCAAAACTCTGGGCCACCACAATCCAGCCTGGAGAATTTTCTTTCCTGTTATATCTCCTGATAAATGTCCACCTGTTGCACCAGAATGTGCTTCTTGAATAACAGCATTCTGTTCAAAATCTGGAACACACCTTCTGATGACTTGATCAATGCCCTTCCTATATAATGCCCCTGCAATCGCCAAAAGAGGTCTACTCTTCAAAGCAAACTTCCTCCTCTGATCTGCAGCAGTAAACTCACCTGGGATAGTGCCTTCAGTCAGAAACGTCAATAATTGGTCATACCAAGAATCCGACATAGCAGCTTGAACTTCAAATAATGAAGCATCTGGTAAATCATCATTCACTCCCACTAGTTCTTCACCTGTCTCTAACCTACTCAAGCAATCAGCAATGGCATGTTCTTTTCCTGGAGTATGAACAATAACAAAATCAAACTCCTGTAATAACAACATCCACCTAGCCAACCATCCTGTCAGCAATGGCTTCTTGATTAGGTACAACAAAGCTTGGTGGTCAACATGGAAAATTACCCTATTTTCCAACAAATAGTGCCTAAATTTGTTCAAAGCATATACCATGCCCAATGCTTCTCTCACAGCATAATTCCTCTCAGCTGATGTGAGTATTCTGCCTGCATAATACACTGGCCTAAACCAACCTCTGACTTTTTCTTGCATCAACACTGCTCCTATGGCCACATCAGACGCATCCACAAAGACATGAAAAGGTAAAGACCAATCCGGAGACTGTAGAACTGGCGCAACAAAGATCATCTTCTTTAAAAGTTGGAATGATCTTTCCTGAGGATCAGCCTAAACAAAAGCCACTTCTTTCTTAGTTAAGTGTGTTAGTGGTAAACACACATTAGCTAAATATCTTGAATGCCACTTAATTTGACCCACATATCTCATCAACTCTTTAACATTGACTGGAGCCTTTGCAGATTGGATGGCTTCATTCTTCTTTACATCAATGGCCATCCCTTCACTTGAAACCACATGACCAAGTAGTACCCCACTTCTAATAGCTATGATACTCTTGTACGGATTCAGTGCCATTCTGAACTGTCTACATCTCTCCAAACATAACTTCAGATACAGTAAATGCAAGTCTTTCTTGCCAAAAACCGAAAAATCATCCACAAAAAGGATGGGTTTTGCAACATCAGAGGGCTCTCCGACATCAAAGAGATCATCACATCCCTCATCAATTGAAAGTAAAAACTTCTCAATGTCATCATGCTCATCACAATCATGCATTTGATGCATATGATTATCATCATGAACAAGATACCCACTTTTGGTATCAACATCATCACAAAATGAAGAAAACTATGTATGACATCATCTTCATCCATGAACATCAACCTCAACATCAAAAACAACATCAAACATTTCATTAACATGCACATCCACCTTGTCATGATCTACTGATTTGCATAAAATTTGAATTCTGGGACATTCAGAGTTCTTTGATTTGAAATTTGATGCATTTGAGCCCCATCTTCATGATCTTGGGCATCATTTGAGACCCACATCTTCATCATCTTGCAGCACTAGGTGAAGGAAACTTGCAAAAAACATGGACTTCTCAAATTCAAAGTACTCTCTTTGAGAGCTTTGAACTTAAATTTGATTTGATTCCATTTTTGAAAATTCAGAGTTGGAGTTTTGTGATGCAAAAACATTGCTCATGCACATGATTTCATCATCATCTTGGTTGTTGGGATGCGTGTGGTGAAGAATTTCCCCATTTGGTTGAATGTCTGATGTTGGCTTGGGGGTATCTATGGGTTCTTGGTGGCATCTTTGGCTCACTCCCACTTGTACTCCCTTTCCCTCAATCATCGACACTCCCATTGGGTATCCCCACTCATCATCGTCATCACTTGATTCACTCTCAAACTCATCTTCATAACTCTCATGCAATGCTTCACATGCTTTTTGCAATCTAGCTACCCATTTAAGGCTTGAACAAGTTTTCTTCTTCCTACCCTCATGCTTTTCACAATATACGTATGCATCATCAAGAACCTCTTCAAAGGCTTCTAGCTTCTCTCTAGCTCTCTCCATCTTCTCACAAGACCCATTTTTGGATGCATATTTGAACTTTGAAATGATTTTGTGAAGTTTGGTACTCAAACCAACCATGCAAAATTTCATGCATTGATCTCCTTTTGAACATGGCTCACACATGTATGAGCATTCATTTGTGGCATGGTTATGCCTCATGCAAATCAAACACTTCTTTTTCTTCTTTTTACCCATATTTGAAGTTAGAAATTAGATAGCTATGTGAGCTCCCATATTCAATGCACCACACCAAATAGAGCCCATAGGTATGCTTGGAATGGAGAGCTGTGGTGCTATACCGAGATCCACCTCACTCATGAGACAAATAGGTGCTCACATTGCTAAAAACTTTCTAAAATCAGAATTTGAGGTGTTTATTATGCAAAATCTGAATGATGGCTTACTTGGAACACGTCAACCTCCAATGTGAAGTAGCACTTTGAATGAGGAATTCCACCATCCCATCCAAGGATATGCAGATTCTAATTCTGCTGCACCTACAGATGCTGATTCTGGTGCACTTACAGATTCTAATTCTGTTCAACCTCCTGCAGGTTCTGATTCTGCTGCACTTGCATATTCTGATTCTACTCCACCTGTAGGTTCTGAGTAGTCTGCTATGCAAGATCAGAGCAGTCTGCTACAAGATCAGAGCAGTTTGCAACAGGTTCTGAGTAGTCTGCTACAAGATCAGAGCAGTCTGCTGCAAGATCAGAGCAGTTTGCAATAGGTTGTTCAAAGCAATCTGGAGCAGGTTCAGAGGTGGAACTCTGATTTCTGGAATGGCTTAAACTACACCATTGTTGGGCCCGCTCCAAGCGACCACGTAGATCGCAGCCTAACAAGGTTGAAAACGCAGCAGCAGCAGCAGGAATCGCCAATTGTGTTAGGGTTCATCAACACAAACACAAATACAACAAGCAGACACAATTTCTCTACAAGAAACATGTTGATTAGGCGAAAACAAAAATTCAGACACAACAGAAACTTAATGTGCAGACAGAAATTCGACAGAGCAATGTCACACAAGAGATAAAACACCTTAAAATCTGCTTCATTCTCTTTTTTTTTACATTACAGTACTTCCCTTCTTTTGTACCTTGCCCAAAAACGTTACTCTTTTCTCCAAAATGTTATTCTTGAATAACCGTTACATATCTTAACTTCCAAGATCCCAAGAAATTCATCATACATTCCTACCACCTTATAATTCTGACTTAGCACATATCCGACTTAGCATATATCCGACTTACTACATATCCGACTAAGCAATATTCAACCTAAGAGAACTATGCCTTCAACACTAGACCTATTGTCTACTATCAGAGAAGAGTTATAGATGGCTCTGGATAGGAAGCCTCAATTTTCATTTCATGATAACAAGGCCTTTTAGGCATAGATTGGTGGTGACAGATGTAATAAGAACTTTTTCTCAACACATGGGCCTACAATAGTAGGGAATGTGATACTTGCAAAACTCACAAGAAGAGAGTCAAATTGAGCCAAATAAGGTGAGGAGTATTGCATCAAAATTTTATTGAGTTTTTCTTTTTGCAGAGGCCCCCTCTTCACAAAGAGATACTATGCAATAAAAAGTTTGGGAGTGCATACCCAAACTTATTATAGATGATATGTGTCTCTCATTGAGTGCCCCTTTCTCAAAAGATAAGCTAAGACATGTATTGTAGGCTCTTTCAAAAGGAAAATGCTTAGGGAATGATGGTCTCTCCCCATTCTCTTTCATATAGTTTTGGGACCATATCAGGGATGGGACACTATTGCTTTACAGGGCAATGTGGCGTTCATGTATGATTCCCCCCTTTCACATGGATGGTCTTATCCACCTTATCCCAAAAGGTGGGGATAAGGCCAACGTCAAGCAATGGATGTCCACCATCACTTTACTTTGATTTGCATATAAAATCTTAGCTGAGAGATCCGCCTATTCTTCAAAAAGGATTATGTATGACACACAAAATGGGTTTCTCCAAGGAAGGACTATATTTGGATAACATCTTCTCATTCCGGGAAGCTGTGGAGTGGGCTAAATCAACCAGCTTGCCATCCTCCTATTGGACTTTGAAAAAGCATATGACAGGGTGGATTGGGACTTCTTAGAAAGCATGATGGCACGAATGGGATTTTCCTATGAATGGATCAGAGGGATATCATACCTGTATAAGGAGGCCCATAGCACAGTTTTGGCATGCGGGGGACATGTGGTGAGAATTTTCAAATTTCCCACTCGATGCAACGATGTTCTCTAGCTCCCTAACTATACCTCATAGTAGCGGAGGCTATCAGAAGGTTCATTCGGGCTACCCTATCAGACCTCAATTTGCCTCTATGCGTAGAGAAAGAGCTATTGGACTCAGAGCTAGTAAATGATATCACAATGTTTTTGGAGGTCTCACACACGTCTTTGTGCCTTCTTCCGGATAGCCTTGGAGGTTTTTTATTTCATAGCAAGAGTCACCATTCATTGGCACACAAGTCTGTGGGATTTTAGATCAATGATTATCTACATGCATATTAGGGTTTGGATATGGGGCTCACTTGTTGGATTGAGAGAGTATGTAGTGCTAGATACCTTGACTATCAAGTTGGCATTGACATCTCCCCAGCACAATAGTTTGTGCATGTGCTCATGAGAAAACTTCAACATTGGAATAGCAAGAAGCTTGATTTAGCATCTAAAGCCTTGGTGGTGGGGTTAACCAAGTGATGCTATCCCTGCTTGGTTTATCCCTTCTTGTTAGGTTCTTCATAGGGGATGCATTAGCCAGTTACATCACCTTATTTAGAATTTCCTTGTTCTCAAGATTAGATGGCACAATTACACGCCAGGGCTAGAGTTGCTTCGGAAGCCATCATCCTACCCAAGCAAGAGGGATCGTAGACCCAGAGGTGTAGTGTAAGGTGTTGCTTTGTAAGATGAATGTTCTTCTTTGCACTGAGCCACGGAAAGAATTTCTCATGCAGTAGGTTATGAGGTGTACTTCGGTTAGGGGAGGTGACTAGATATGCAGCCCACATTTTGTCTTCTTAGAGGTAGAGAATCGGCCCCCACCATCCTCCCCCTTAGTAGATCCCTTCTTCGGGCTTGGGATTGCATGAAGAGGTTATGGGTTCACATACCTCCATGGTGAGCTGAGGAGGCTAACAAACAACCCATTATGTGGAATGACTTGACCATGGATGAGTATAGCAGACCTCTTGGGGTAGCTACACATATTCAGTGGGATGGCTGGGAGAATATCTTTCCCATAGTGTTGGGTTGGTAGAGGCTTAAAATCAAAGTGGGTTGCTTATATAGCATTAGAGGGGCACTAGTAAGAGCATTATGTAGATTGATGCTACCATACCCAACCAGTGGATTGCTTCATCACTTGTGTTTTCTTTGGGACAACAAGTGTACCTCTTCAGGTTATGGGCCTCCCCACTTTGGGGGAGGATGATACACTAGTATTTTTCTCTATACTATAGGATGGATGATATTTGTAGAGAGATGATGTGCAAGATATTATCGAGGGTCCAGTGGTGCATCCTACAAGAGTGTTGACAAAGCGGGGAAGTTCTTTTATATTGATCCCACCCTAGGGATAATCACAGATGCTTGGAGCCTTTGGTTGTTATATGGTCTACCTTATCACGTACTTGCACTGGGAGCATGTCTTTCTTTAGTTATACTCTGCGGTGTGCCAGACATCTTGTTCTAGGACACATTCAGAGAATTCCTATACTTAGACCTTATTTGGGAGGATTATGGTATCACACAAGATATTCATAGGACTTTTTGGAGGAGGTTGTGGCAATATTATAGGACATAGATATCCTCCTTTATTTGGCTTTATCTTCTTGGTGACCTTGCCACCACCAACTAGTGGAGATCAGTTGTCGGTGTTAGCCCAACATGCTTGAGATGTGTAGGAGCTTTTGAGATGGTTTAACATTTCTTATATGGGAGTGCAGAAAAGCACAAAGGATTTGAACTACGATAGCACATCTCCTTGGACGAATGAGAAAGGATGACTACATGTCTTTTGGTGCTATCATTTGGCTAACACAATCGAGCCCACAACTCAGGTATGAAAGGGAACGTCATGGATCTGGTCATTATGATTAGTCAGGGAGTTGCTTGAAGGTGCCTTTAGGACATACTGGAGTCAGAATACACCCCCCCACCATAGAGGTTGGTGGATAGTGCACGAGAGATTATTGACAGTGTATTACAACCTTGCACATTTGGTAGGCTAGTGTATTGAGGCCATTGAGGGCAATTTGGTATATGAGTCACAATGCATTTATAAGATTTGGAGTGATATCATCCACACCCTCATGTCCACTTGGTCAAGAATCTAGGGATGTTCGAGGGTTGCAAAGAGAAAGTGTAGCCAATTGATGATGAGAAAATGGGATTATGGCATCTTTTTCACTCCCACTCATATGGGACAAGCACAAGGTGCTCGCCTGGTTGAGATTTCCACCTTGTTTGGTTGAAATCTTCCTCTTGTATACTTTTTCATAACTAATAGAAGTCTCTTCTTTGAGCCAAAAAAAAACCAACCTAACAAGAAAAAATCAAATGATTAAACAAATGCAACTCAAAGATTATCAAAACCCTCTTCTTGTTACCTACTCATGCATCAAATACATTCAATTTTTAGCCTTTTGCTAATCAATGGCAACTCTTGACCCCAAAATAAAGCACAAAATGAAAGCATAAACATAAAAAACAACACAAGATCAACACCAAAAACATAAACCCCAATTTTTAGCCTTTTGCCAATCAAATCAACTCTTAACCGAAAATAAAGCACAAAATGAAAGCATAAACACCAAAAACAACACAAAATCAACATGAAAAACAAGCAAACAACTCCCAAATTTGAATGTCTATCAATGAAACCCTATGATCTTAGAAATTTCTTATAAGCTCGTTTTTCTACTCATCAATGCCATGTGCCTTCAATCACAAATGAACTTTATTAAGACAAAGTCATTCCCAATTCACATGTTGGGCCATAAAGCAAGTTACTAAACTTAGAAGCTTTCTAATCAACATCTTATTTGATTTTTTCATAATCCTAAAAGAAAGCATATTTTTATAGATTTGAGAGCTTTCTTTCCAGAAAAATTGTAGCTTAGTGCATAATTCTATTAATCCTTTTTTTAGGTCTCAATAAGAAACCGATGAGAATCCATAGCATCATTAATTGCCTTCAAGTTCAAAATTCAATAAGTTTAAAATTGTGATATATGTGAAAATTACCCTTAGGATTGACTCCGAAGCTCTGGGATGTCAAGACACATGGGTGGTAGTTAAGACCTCAAGGAGCACACATTTTGTGTTCTTAGCGTATGGATAGTTGGTCTAGTAAAGACCTCAAGGCGCACACATTTGTGTTCTTAGCCTTGCACTTTTCATATGCACATACACATGGCAATCATCTCTTTAGGTTGGATTCACAAAGGGCCATTGGACTCTATTTTGTGGGAGGTCTAGCCAATGGGCATAGTCGCTTGCTTGCTACACATTCACATAGGGCGCATGATGGAAGGCAGTCCAGGTGATGTGTCGAGCATATCATGGCCGTCTATCTAGAATTCTCGTTCACCAAACCTTCCAATATTGCACCAATCATAGATAGGATGATGGTGGTGCTTTGACACGCCTACTTTCGGTTTAACATTGTTCTTTACTAATAACTTCTACACACTTTGTAATGGGCATCTTACTTATATGGTAATTCCTAGTAATTAACGTTGTAAGCACACTTAAGACGTTCCCGAGTCATGTATGTCATGGTTATAACATGAGAAACCCGACCATGGGCATCTAGGGTCACTTACTGCCAAGCGATCTAGTGGAAAAAGGCTCTTGCAACTCTAATCTAGCAAGTGTAGATGTGAGTAGCATTAGGGTTTGCGGCATGCTTTCCTCTCGCATTGACTCCTCTTATTTCTTCTTCTTCTCTTCTCTTTCCTCTCTCTTGATGAGCGAAAATTAGGCATTGCATAGCAATCAGCTTCACTCGATGATCACCCACTCCGACTGCCGCGAGGAGGGGTTGCACCACCCATTGGAGGACAATCCACATCTGTGTGAGAGTGAGTGTGAGAGAAGTGCGGCACCAAGCAACTCTCTACATGCGAGGGAAAAGCTCTCGAGCTTGGCAATTTGGCCATAGGAAAAGGATTAGCATTGTTGTCGAGGAGCACCTTATCGCTTCCAATTGTTGGCAAGATTCTACCGTTACCTTGTGTTGAGCAAAGAAACAAGCTACTATTAGTACAGTGTTTCCATAGATCCTAGATTTAAATGCTAAAGGTCCCTATAAAGATTAGTTTGGTTGATCAAACAATTTTTAGATTAAAAGTAGATCATTGCCAAACATCTTCAAAAACATTATCTTAGAAGACAAGTGCTAATAAATTTAAAGAGGTTGTTTCAATTCGCCAAAGGAGAGAGTCCAACAATAAGACAACTAATTATAAAAGAGACTTTGAAGTTCTAGAGTTTTATATTGGGTTATTTGGTTCAATAGTTCCTAATTCAAAGAAAAGGCTATGGGCTCAATTTTGTCTTACTACATTGGTTGAATTACTGCAAAAACATGAGGCAAGGGCAAGAGACAAAGAGCAAGGTGGTGAAATGAAGACCAAGAGGGGGGAATTGTGTCTATATGTGAGAGTTCGAGTACCCTATCATACCCCTTCTGTAAACCAATCTACTACCCCTTCTGTAAACCAATCTACAACCCTCCAGTCTTGCTGCCCTCAATCCACAAGTTCTGCACCTAATACATGCTCCATTGTCCTAAGCAATTCATACTATATCTGCCTTATAAAAAAAGACCATGACCCTTGGAAGCCAGAAGACTAGTGCATGAAAGTACGTGACTTGCGCATTGCTGCAACCAAGCCATACAACAAAAAATACTTTCCCAAGTGTTACCCAAGCATAAAAACTTATACCTTAATTTTAAATTTCAAAAATCCAAAAATCCTCCTTTTTCCATGGTCCCTTTTCTCCCTCTTGCATGGCCATGTGGAGAGGGAGTAAGTTGTGTTTAATAGAGAGTAGATAATTGTTTTTGTGGAGGTGCACGCTTAAGGAGGTAAGACTAGCAGGTGAGCTCTTAATTGCTTCTATGAAGGTGCACGCTTAAAGAGGCAAGACTGGCAGGTGAGCTCTTAATTGCTTCTATGAAGGTGCACGGTTAAGGGGGGAAGACTTTAGCATGCCAAACTACAATTGTTTCTCAAAAGGTGATTCAAGAAGAAAACATGCTCATTTTTATTAGATTGTCCACTTCCATTACATAGGTGTTGCAGCTTATGATACTCACATGTGCACCATGGCTCCTTTACTATTCAAATACTTGAGCCAACAATGTCATAATTTGACATTTTGTGTGTTTGATGAGGTATCATTAATAAGTGAACAAAATTTAGAGTTTGCAAAAGACCAGGCACAAGCATTTAAACATGGTTGTATGAAACCCTTCAAAAGTTTTGGTGTATTTTATATCAAACCCTTCAAAAGAATTGCTTTCTCTCAAATATTATACAAAATGCTTGGGCACTTAAATTAGAGGAATACTATTGATTTGTTAGTAAATAACTACTAGCACAACAAAGTCAAAACAGTATCCAAAGAGAATCCCACTTCAATTACACAAATTAACAGCCGAGTCAGTTCCAACTGGAGCAAATGGCATCCAAATTGTACATGGGGGGGGTAAAAGCTGTATCAATCGATGCCCTAGATGCAACAATAATGATAAATATTCAATTGGCAATGCATATCCAACAATTAATAGCCAGCATAGATGTGTTTCATGGAGTCCTCCCCCCTGCTAGAGGTATGTTGAATGGAGGAGTTAGAGCCGCTTCAGAGATGGCTCGTTCAGTTCCTTTTACACCACTGAAAATGCTACCATTTTCCCTTCTTGAATCTTTGTTCAATCCATAATTAGGAGGCAGTGCTGAAAACTTGTACAAGCTATAATATGACACTAAAGTTTGACAGGCAAGCCTTCTCTTGTCCAGCCAAGATATGCAGCTATATTGGAGCATAGGATAAACCAAGGCATCCAGGGGAAGGCTGCACCCTTGTGTGCGTCCACCAAACAATTCGACAAGTGAAATCAACACCCCATCTTTCCAAGGTGGAGGATAATATGTGCAGATTGACAACTCCTTCCAACTATCATTGCAATTTGCTAAATATGCAAATCATAGACTCCACAATGGCCAAGTTAAAGCACAGGTCAACCCAGGTCCCCGCTGCTGCTCAATATTAATTTGGATGAACCATTTTACATAAGACTCTCCAGGCAGACAGCTTCATCCATTCAGCACTTTGTAAGGATCTAGCTGCCCACTGCAATAACTTGATGAGACTGCTGTAATTTCTTGCCGCCCTTTCCATTCTTCTCCTGGCTCGAGAATAATGGGTTTTTCTACTGCTGCTGCCTCCACGCACACCATACTTTTGTAATCCTCATCACCAAGGTCAGGTATGGTTTTGGACTTCTTATCCCATGGATTCCAAACCACTGCACTAGTACCAGGCTTCAGTCAGACCCACATAAAAAACATTGTAAAAGTTAATACAGACATTTCTACCTGCATCAGGAAGCCCCTCTTTTTTTAACACAAAGGTTCTCTTCTTCTCATGATCTATGATGGCGATTTTTGTCGGTGTGCTCAGATAAACCCTGTCCAACTGAAAGGGGGAAAGAGGAAGGGGAAATTAAATTAAAGCCGGTACTCATCAACATGGCCAACTAAGGAATTTTATGAGCACTTCCAAATGTGGGAAAAAAAAGATGTCCATGTTCCCTGCTGGGTGAATTCTCTGGTATTAGCCAGCCCTGTGGGGGGGGGGCGTGGGGGGGATAAGAACTGACCCCTAATAATATAATATAAAAAAGATAATATGAAATGAAAAGCTGTGATAAAGAATGGTACACAGAAGAACCTCTCCATCGAATGTTATTGCGTCTCCTTGTTCGGTGAAGCGTTCTCTGTTCTGTAAGTTGTCAAAGTAATCAAGTGTTTCAAGACCTTCAACTCGAACCTCACTGAAGAACAAATACCACCATCAGTGTAGAGAAAGGTAGACAATAAATAACATTAGAGATTTAAGCCTCTGGTAATGATTTTTGTTGCAAGCTTTACAAAGAGCAAACAAAAAGCAGAAAAAGCATAACCTCAGGCCATCCATGAACCTGTCCACCTATTCGGATGGCCGAGTGGTCTTAGTTAGCTTTTCTACTTTCACATTTCATTGACGTCCAATGTACTCATGGATCACATGTACTACCTTTTGGTCTCATAAACCCTTAGGGTCTTTAGTAGACGTTAATGAATCTCTCTCTCTCTCTCTCTCATGAGGACACCAACCGGATTATCTAGTTAGATCTTCTCAACCTCTACACCCATTGTGCATGGATCACACCTTCGAAGCTCCCACGGGAGATGCACTTCTACAGAGATCATTTCCTCACGTTCACTGAGGATGGATTCATCCAGCAGCCAGGCTACCTGAGCGTTCATATGTCCCATGCCATGTGGATTGCAATTGGCCAGATACGGGTTTCATCCCACCGGCTCAGAGGAAAAGCTGAGCGCATCTTCATATCCAAGGAGCTCATATGGAGACCCAGGGAAGAGCTGAGTGTATCTTCAGAGTGGAGACATGAAGAATTGAGTGCATCTTTAGAGCCGGGGAGCTCATACGGAGACCCAGAGAGGACAGGATCTACCGATTATGCCATACAGAGGTTGAGACAGGAGAGCATTACATATGTCCCTACCTAGTATACTATGACATCCATGAGGGATTTGGCCCACTCTTCAGGATCATTGACTTCCCGGACCAACATTGCTTAGGGCTCTTTCTGCTCGAGCTCCGCAAACAAAGAGACCCTCACTGTATGTTCCATGAGGAATTTGGCCCTGCCTAGGGCTCTTTCTCCTCGAGCTCTGACTTCCTTGAGAGACTTCGGCCCCACCATCCCGAGCCCTCCCTCGCCAGCCAACCATCACCACCTTCTTCCGTATCCAAGAGAACACCAATACAGTGTTAAAAGACATGGTGTCAGCTTAAGCTTGGCAATGGTTAAGTGAATCAAACAACGAAGATGACTACCACATAAGCTAATTCACACCAATGATGCAACACATGCAATCACTTAGATCAAGATAAGGTGTGACCAATGAGCAATGGAGTGCGCTCAAGAGTCACCACATAAACATAAACATAATGAAGTAAACCACATAGCAATGCAATTGTAGAGAGAGTATTTCCACAAAGGACCACTTAGTATATTATGCACTAAGCAAGTACACAAAGTAGGCTCATCACACTCTCCACACTCACTTCTCAAGGATGTGTGTGAGACCTTGTTTATATAGACTCCATGGAGGTCCATTTGGTAAAAAGATCTGGCTCTCTATTTGGTCTTTTTTCAGTGCGATTGACATCATTGACCACACCCCACATGTCTTTCTTTATAAGACACATTTACATCTTGATGCACTAGGTATGGTACTTGGTTCCATCAAACTTGTCTGACTTATCAAACATTTTTCCCACCATATTTGCCATGGTACTCAACCTCACACACACACAGTGTAACCCAATGAGAATAGGAAAGTCCTTTATAATTGGAGGACTGTACAATGGAGCTTGTCTTTCACACAGACATTGTACTAGAGTATTCCTTCACTAAAAAAGAAGTTGTGTGCACATAAACTCTGACCACCCAAGTGATTTGTAGTGCTGGTAGTAAGCTGGCTTTGGTGCACACTTCACAATTTCCTTAGATGTCTTTGTTAATGCAAGTTGAGCTTTGGTTTTAGTGTGTAAAGATCTGGGCATTTGTAGAGGGGTGGGATGCCCATTGTAATGAAGTTGGTTGTGTGAAAACAGGTTGTAGTGTGTGAATTATTTCATATGCGAAGGGGTGTGAATGGGTCCAAAAGTTGTATAAAAGGGCCTTTTTCTAATGGAAACATTATCTCTTGGCTTGGTGCAAATTTGAGCACTTTGGTACGTGTGTCTCTTCAGTTTTCTGTTCATCTTCAGTCATTTATTTCATTAGACATAGAGAGCTGCTACAGATGTAGCCATTTTCTGGCACGCCCGGTGGGACAGGGGAGATTACAGTCCCCCTGCCCCAGCTCTTATTCTAGGTTAGGATAGTCATTCTACTTCTCTGCTTTTGCTTCTAGGGTTGTAGGAGTTTCTGTTAGCAGTCATCTCCTGTCTGTACACTATGTCAAGGCCTCTGTTGTGAGTGTGCCCACCTGCATTTAGTGTCTTCCCATTTTTCCTCACGCTCCGTATTTTTTTCCTATTTATCTGGAGGTGCGTATGGGCTGTCGGCTGCCCCCAGATGCTGGCCGACTGAGTTTTCTTGCTGCCTGACTAATCTGGTGCTGCCTGACCCATTTCTCAATGCTGGCCAACTGCTTTTCTTCTGGCCGACTGGGCATCTGCTGGTTGTGTGCTGCCAGGGCTGCTGTCGGCTGATTATGGGCTGGCCGACCAGCAGCCAGGGGCCATATGAAATGGCCCCTTGCCCCCACACTCCCACTTGTATATTTTCCGGGATTTATTGGTGTATATAGCAGAGTTACACAATCTCTCTCTCTCTCTCTCTCTCTCTCTCTCTCTCTCTCTCTCTCTCGTTCATCTGTATATTGCTCTCTACAGCAGTTGTCTTCATTTCCGTTGTGCATTTTGACATGGTATCAGAGCCCCAGGTGGCTTGAAGCTTGGAGGCAGTGGGACGTCGAGGGTTTGTTGATTGAGGTGCTGATTGGAGACTGTTTGGGCTGTACGAGACTTGGAGATCGGGTAGAAGGCGGCCATCACCGTTGGACAGCCACCTTGCATTCTATTTGCAGCCTTCGGGCACCATAGTGGAGTGCAGTCTTTCTGGGCTGTGGTTCGGTGAAATAGAGTAGGAAGAAAGGTGTCGCATTGCCTGTTGGAGGAAAGAGCAGAGTATGTCCCCAATACACGGAAAGAGGAGAAGACGATGCCATAGTCAAAGAAAGCTTCACAGATCCACAGAAAACGCCATAGCTAGAAAGCTTCACCAGTCCACAGTGTCACCAATCCACAGAGAAAGGGAAGACAACACAGTCTCACTGATGAACAGAAAGGGAAGAAAACGACGCATTCGCCGGCGGGGAGTTTTACTAGTGCAAAGCAAGCGTAGAAGAAGAAGGCGCCATGGGCAAAGCCCTGACCAGTGCTGTGTACAGCAGACAGGCACGAGAAAGAAGCAAACAGAGAGCTTTCGAGGACCTACAATCTTTTTGCAGATGACTTGCTGTGGGGGACAAAGGCAAAGAAGACACAGTCACGCAGAGCACATGGCAGGGGTAAGCGGTATGGGTAGGCACTGCTCTACTACTGTGCTACCATCAAAGCATTCATCCTACTTCGCTCCTTACTGCCGCCCTTGCCTCTTTGCAAGCATGCGTCCCCTCTTGTGCCAGCCACCTCCCTCGCCAGTATGCTCGCCTTCGTCACCGCCGGTGTTGGCCATGCGTTGCACGCCATCCATGCCAAATGGCGCATTTGGCTACAGCCCGTTGCACTTTCCACTTTCGGGCGCCCTTGCAAGTGCTTTACACATTTTAAACCACATAATTCTGCCACCCGGTGGCCCACATCAATGGTCACCACTAGCTCGCCAGCCCATGATGCACTCACCAATCCCAGCAACCGTGTCTACAGATGCAGAGTGGTCACCTCCCCCTCCAAAATGAGTCGCTGTCATGCATCTGCTCCAACCATGCTCGGCTCCAAGCTTATGAAGTTGTGAAGCTCAAGAATGTCACAAAGGAGGTACAGTTGTAGATCTGATGCAGAGGCCGTCTCTACAATTCCAGGCACGTCTAACTTGTTACCCAGAGCTGCCCAGTGCCAGTGCACACTGCAGCCTCTTTGTGGGGGTGAAAGAAGGCTGAAAAAACTCTCGCAATGGAACCTATAACCACAGTACTGTTATGACACCAATCTCAAGGGCAGCTTCACCATCTTTTTCCCTCTGTGTTTTCTGGTGAATTCTCTTCCTTACCTCTCTATCTCATGGTGTAATCTCTCTCCCTACACCGGAGGATTCAGGGCATCATTGCGAGGCATCGGGCTCGTCCGACCAGGCATCTCACCATTGCAGATATCCAGGCCAGACCCATGCTAGAGCTCCTAGGATGATTACGACTCCAGCCATATACTGTTGTACTCATTGTCACTTTTGTACTCCCCCATATTCATGTATTCAGGTATCCATGTACTCATGTACCCCATTTTGACTAGTAGCATTAGCTTCCCCCCTACTGATGTATTGTGGGGCTATCTCTTTTCTTTTCCAGACAGTGTATCAGATGTCACATGGTTGTAACTTTGGTCTCATAGGTCACTTTGGCCTTTTGAAGACGTTAATATAACATTTCATTTCATTTCTTTCTCTCTCTCTCTCTCTCCCCCTCTCTCTCTCTCTCTCCAACTCGTGGTTCCCTCTCTCTTTAAATCCTGTGGTGGATTTCCTTCCTCTCTTCTTCTCCCTCTCTATCCTGTGGTGGATGTTTCGCTTCCCAGTATGGTATAGGATGGAGCTAGCTAGATTGCATATCATGATTGTATACTCCATGCATATAGCTTTGCATTCTCCTAGTAGTAGAGCTCCATCCCCTCCCCCACTCATTGTACTTATTGTACACCCAGATTCAGCTTTTTAGTTCAGTACTTCTTCATTTTGTTGGGATGACAGAGGATACCCCATGCAGGTACACCGATTTGTCTCATAGGCCGAGTTCGGTCTTTTGGAAGACGTTAATAAAATCTTTCTTCATGGGTGGAGGTGATCACAAAGACACAAAAGAAGATGGACGAGGCGGAGAAATGGATCGAGGTCGCCAAGAAAGGGAAAAGTAAAGAATCGCCACCCATTTCCACTCCCACCATCATCAACATGACCCTTGAAGAGGAGCAAAGGAGGAAGACCCGGGCCTTAACATGTACGAGTGTCCGGTCTAAAAGTCCGTGATGATGCGGAAGGGGAAACCAAGGAGCTCTTCTCTATGATGGGCATTGAAGCCACGCACACAAAGGCATGGAGAGTGGGAAAGAAGAGAGAAGGTAGTGGTGAATCTTCTAAGGAGAGAGCACTTATTAATCGTTTTCCCTCCATGGAAGCGAAGAAGGACTTCTTGAAGAGACGTCCTACACTCAAGAAGACGGGAATATTTCTTGGAGATGACCTCACACTCTCGCAACTTGCCCACATGAAAGAAGTTATGCCCGAGAGAAAGGGAAAGTGGCCTTCTATAGAGATGGTAGAGTGGTGATTATGAAGAGGCGCTCTTCATGACCGCGCGAGACCTATGGGTCTACACTCAAAGTTGCTACTTGGAATTGTAATGGATCTCTACGCCTTGATGTAGGGGCTTTTGAGGATAGTTTCACTGGGAGGGACATCATCTTCTACTGTGAGACGCATCAGGCTCCTGGACAGTCCATGCCACATGTTAGTGGATACCGATGGGAGACAGCTTGTAGACAGGAGACTCGTTCAGAGCATAGAGGACGGGGCTCAGGAGGAGTGGCAGTATTGTTTAGAGAGGAGCTACAGCCCCCACTAATACATATAGTCCGCAGAGATGAGCAGGCTAGGTACATGTGGGTTAGACTGAGGGCAGAGACGGGCAGATATCTCTACATTGCTATATGCTATTTTGCTCCTAGTACATCAGTGTATGCATCACCTAGCGAGCAGTCTCCCTTTTCTATTTTGGATGATGACATTTGGGAGTTCTCCAGGGATGGTGACATCATTCTCCTGGGGGACTTCAATGCCAGGACCGCCCATAGCCAGACAATATTTTATGATACCTCAGAGGAGATGTTGAGGGAGCTTGATGTCAAGGATATGGGCCTATCTAGACTCTCACAGGATGAGGAACATACAGTGTATGGGCGGTATTTGATAGACATAGGGACTGCACATGGATTGGCCATCCTGAATGGCCTACAGAGATTCCCAACATCGGGCGGTTTCACTAGCTTTCCACATCGGCATGGTGCTAGTACAATGGACTATGTTATGGCTCAGCCCAGTCTCATTCCCTCTTTTCAGGATTTTATGGTAGGCACTAGGCCGGTTGGAATAGCAGTGGATCATGCTATCTTGTCCTTCACTCTCACATTTCGGTTCAGCACAGCTCCATTGGGACAGGTCTCCACACACACTCGTTATACCTTTACGAGGGAGACTGACACCGTGTACACGGATGAGATATACAGACGCTTATGTGCCGAGGAGCCGAGACGGCCATTAGATGAGCTCACTCAGATATTGATAGAGACGCTTCATGCTGCAGCATCAGAGGCATATCCCCATAGTCAGCCTACACGGAGACGATCTGGGAACATGCCCCAGAACAGTTGGTATGATGAGGAGTGTAGAGAGATGAGGATCAGATTACAGAGAGAGGTGCTCATGGGTGTTACCATTCACAGACAGTCATGGATTACCTTCCGGCACCTAGTGCGACGGAAGAAGAGGGCTTATCTTGCTCAGTTAGAGAGGGATTTGTATCAGTTACTTATGAGTCAGGACTCAAGCGAGGCATGGAGACTATTCCATGAGCATTCACCATCACCAACCATTACCTCCACAGAGATTTGGGGTGAGTATGCAGCATCCCTGTACACAGCACCAGGACAGCCGCCCCTGCCAAACCTATCGGAGCCATGCCCAGAGACATGTGCTTTCTTTACTGCTTAGATGGTAAGGAAAGCTATGAGGACTGGGAGAGCATATGATCATGATGGTTTGGTAGCAGAGCACTTTATTCATGCCAGAGATATGCTTGCAGAGCTTATTGCTATGATGTTTAACCGAGCCATGTGTGAGGGTTTTCCTGAGACTTGGAATATGTCCACGATTGTGCCTATCTTCAAGTCAGGAGATCCCATGCTTCCTGGGAATTATCGTACCATCATGATTGGTCACACATTGGCTAGATTATATGCATCTATTCTTGATGCAGGAGTTGAGTAGATGGGCAGAGAGAGAGAGTGCATACGTGCATCAAGGCAGGCAGGGTTCAGGAGAGGTTTCTCCACTCTTGATCATATCTTGACACTCAAAGCTATTATTGAGGAGGGCAGATTATATCGCAGGAGGATTTATTGTTGCTTTGTGGATTTCCGCAAAGCTTTTGACACAGTACCGAGAGCCAGACTGATGCGCAGACTACAGGAGATGGGAGTGCCCACAGAGCTGATTTGGGGAATCATGGCTTTATACACGACAGTTGTGGGGCAAGTACGTACTACTCAGGGTATATCTGAGATGGTTCACTCCACTATTGGGGTGAAACAGGGCTGCCCCCTTTCTCCCACCTTATTTGGGCTGTATGTGGATGAGGTTTCGGACTATGTAGAGCAGGAGGGTGACAAAGGAGCACAGCTAGCAGGGACATGGATTCCGCTGTTATTGTATGCTGATGATATTGTGCTGATCTCAGATTCTCCAGAGGGGATGCAGCGTCATTTGGATGCATTGCACACGTTTGCACAGGACAGTGGATTGTCTGTTAACCTTGGTAAAACCAAGGTGATGGTGTTTAACACCACAGCACAGTGGGTTAGGAGGTCAGTACCCACCTTTACATATGGTCAAGAGACAGTGGAGTATACAGATGCATATACTTACCTTGGTGTGGTTTTTAGTGGCCCACTATTTTCCTTGAGGAGAGCAGCGGAGACCAGATTGACCAGAGCTTATGCAGCATTGGGGAGACTAGAGAGGATGTGTTTGCAGGTTCAGTTTCAGGAACCTCGAACAAAGCTCTGGCTCTTTGACACTTTGGTCACTTCAGCCATGCTGTATGGAGTGGAGATATGGGGACCCTCAGTGGATCACCACAGCCGAGCTGGTAGCATTGATGGATGGAGACGTATGGAGAGGCCCTTGGTTTCTATGATTTCCCGGATGATTAGGGCCAAGGCCTCCGTACCACATGATATTATCCGTGCAGAGATGGCTGCCCCCCCATTGGTAGTAGAGGCACTCACTCGATCAGTCTCCTTTATACATAGCACTTGGGCTCTCCCTAGAGACAGATATGCTCGCTTAGCCCTGGAGTCTTCACGACAGTTGGCATCACAAGGAGACGGATCATGTTGGTATGCACAGATGACAGCTTGGTTCCAGCTACATGGCTTTAGTATGGACAAGCTACCTCCATTTCAGTACTCCCTGGATGCACCCTCCCTCTCTCTCACACGGGCAGAGATTACCAGACTTATCACGCAGGACTTGATTCAGCTGGACACTAGGAGGACATGGATACAGCCGACACACGAGCTTGGTACGAAGATGGCTTTCTATAGAGATCATCTTCTCCAGCTCACGCAGGACGGGTTTGTGATTAGACCCAGCTATATGGATACTCATCTTTCTCATGGGGTATGGTGTGCTATTGGTCAGATGTGCACATCCTCACACCAGCTAGAGATTGAGACTGGCAGATTCAGAGGAGTACCAGCTGAGGCCAGGATTTGTCAGCTGTGCCAGATGGAGCCAGAGACAGAGTTACATTACATATGTCACTGTCCAGTATATTATGAGATACGAGGCCGTTTTCACTGCCTGTTTAGAGAGGGTTTCGGACCACTTTCTAGAGTCATGAGATACCAGGATCAGAGATGCCTCGGATTATACTTGCTGGAGCTTCGTAGACATAGAGAGGGTCTCTTGAGAGGGAGGGGATCAGAGAGGGAGAGACACCTACAGAGGCAGATTACAGACTTCTTTCGACCAGGCCAGCAGGCATTGCAGATAGCCCCAAAGTATAGCCGCACCAGAGGTACACTGATTGATCGGGCTATAGAGCTGGGGCGGTCCAGGCGCCCCAAGATGAGAGGCCCATCTCGACATCGGCGGAGACTACAACAGAGGATCAGGACCATACTAGCACGGCATGGGAGACATCCAGTCAGAGTACTCACCATGGAGGACATTGAGGATATCCGCCATCAACCGATGAGAGACATCTTTGGATAGTGATGTGTATGATGCTTACCTTTGTTGCTGAAGTTTTCCTCCCAGATGTTATACATTAGGAGCTCCTAGTACCGTACTTTTCCTCATAGTTGTTTCAGTTTCAGTTAGTTGTTTAGTTGTTTTTAGCTTTTCTTACACAGACATTGTATCAGATCCACCAATTGTTGTAAACTTTTTGGTCTCATAGGTCATTTTGGCCTTCTGAAGACATTAATATATCATTTCATTTCTCTCTCTCTCTCTCTCTCTCTCTCTCTCTCTCTCTCTCTCTCTCTCTCTCTCTCTCTCTCTCTCTCTCTCTCTCTCTCTCTCTCTCTCTCTCTCTCTCTCAGGTCATTATGGCCTTTTGAAGACTTTAATATAACATTTCATTTCATTTCATTTCTCTCTCTGCGTATCCTGTGGTGGCTATTTTCCTCTTCCTTTCTCTCTCTATCTCCCTTTCTATATCCTATGGTGGATTTTCCTTTCTTGTTCTATGTGTCACTTGCGATGTCCGAGGGTGCCCACGAGAAGAACACTCTAGAGAATGGCCGAGCAAAACTCCGCTATCCAAACTTCATCCACTAATGCATTAGCTCAAATGGAGCACAAGAACTGCTTGCACCGTCTCCAATGCACCCTGAAGGAAGAAAGCAAAACTAAGAACCATGCTCCTTAGAAACGTTGCACCAAATCTATATCCATCAGTATTGCTCGGCACCTGTATGTCTAAACCACTCATGTCTTGTGGAACATACTCCAAGTAATACATCCGCTATTACACCGAAGTAAAAACCCCAATTGTTGTCAGTACAGTCTCCAAGAAATTTGTGTATTGTGAAGATGCACCTATCGACCTATCCTCCCATAACGAAGACAAATCTGATGGCACGTCCTCCTGTCGTGCCTCCATAACATCAAACACTAAAGATACTCCACCCAAAGCAAACGACAGGTGAGAAGAGTCCTCCTTAACGACCCTAGAAACTAAAGCAACCGCCATTGAAGCCAAAGATTCTCCACTGAGTGCAAACGGTGACTATGAAGACACTCTTTGAGAGATCTAGCTGAAAACTTCCTCTGTTCATACCTGTGGCCTGATGCACTACCTTGGGTATGTGCTCAACCCGAGAAATGAAAAAAGCTGAGACGTGCGCACATGCATCTCCTTCACACTCATCCTCAAGTTCTGAAGAAGACTCCTCCCCGGACTGCTCCTCCAAGTTTAAAGAAGCCTCCTCCTCGCGCTGCTCCTACAAGGTCTTCAAACAATCCTTTGCGATGTGCTCGGTGGAGACGCAATAAAAGCATTGTCCAACAGCCATTTTGGCACTACACTGTTCAAGGGTGAGGCGACTCACCTTGTCCTTACCATCCTTGGTCTTGGACTAGCTACCCGTGTCTTTGCCTTTCTGTTGCCCCTATTGTTGAGTCCCAAACTTGGAAATCTCCCATGTCTTGAGGGTTGTAGGAACATGAACCACATCAGAAAGATCACGGGCCGATGTGCACGAACATTTGCATGCAAAGACGGTTTCAATCCATCCACAAATCGCTCAACTTGCTCTAACCATCAGACGATCTTTGAGAGCATGAGTAGAAGCCCCCAAAAACGAGGGAGACAGTTGGTTATCAATTCGCCATGTTTCTGCATAAAATGCTCCCATTGTTTCTTCAATTCTCGCTCATAATCTACGGGAATAAATTGCCTCAAGACGGCCTTGCAAGCAATCATCCTAGCAAGTCACAGAATGGTGCCTAAGTGGTCTTCCCACCACAAGAGAGTGGCACCTATCAAAGATATACACACCAAATGGAGTTGAAAAGTATCTGAACCGCCTGCTACTACAACGTGGCAGCCATCTTGAGGGTCCAATTAGTGACGACTTCTCCATCCATCTTCCCATTGAACTTGGGAGGCTGTAGAAGCTTCAAGCTCGTTCTTCACAAGGCATGGAGGAAGAACGCGGCAAACTAGTAGTCCCCCAACGTCGAGCTGGTGAAGGTGAACGGGAATTATCCGGAGAATCTAGTGGAGATGAACTCCGCCAAGGAGACCACCGTGACGCAAATGACATCTCTCCTACACACTATGCGCAGGTATAGAATGATTACTGCCAGACTGGGAGCCAATCTCACCTAGTACATCCTTGCCTACATCCAAAGGAGTGAAAATTCCTCCTTCAAAAGTTTTGCCACTTCATCCTCACAATCATCCAACACTTTCTCCAAAGCATGGGCCCTTGTAGATTCCAGATCTGGAATACCAGGTGCTTGAGGTGCCGACTCCATCGTGTCAAAACGTGCAGATATAGCCTCCATTTTAGTTGCCTACGTGTCCATGGATGCCTTCATAATCAGTGAGTTGTGAATCCATGACGAATATCTAGTGATCAAGGACCGGGTGAGGGCTTTCAACGTTGCACGATGAGGTAAGAATTTGGTAGGGCAAGGAAGTACAATATACCCCAAATTAAAAAGGGTTTGGTGGGGCAAAGAAGCACAATATACCCCAAATAACCCAAGTACGATGAAGAGAACACAAATATTCACTTCTCCCAAACCGGAACACACACGGCCAGTATAGCTATCGACCAACTGTACTCGATTGCCATGTCATTATTGCCATGTCACTTGCGATGTCTAACTCTGCTTGTCAGTTGCTATCTGATGTCTGGCTCTGCCCTGAATACTCGTGGGTGTCACATAAAGGTTGCAAGTGACAAGTTGCAGAAAGAATTGCAGACTGCCAAGAAAGATTGGGTGGAGGTAGTGAAGAAGCACAAACCCCCACAGAGCATCATACATGAGACTCTTGAGGAGGAGAAACGCAAGAAGGATAGGGCCCTCCATGTGCGCGTGCAAAGGCTACCAATGTGGGGCCAATGAGGGCTTTGCCAAGTGATAGGAGCGGACGGGACCCCCTCCTACAGAAACACGGAGGGCAGGGAAGGATATGACGTGAGTGGCCCCTCATCATCAAATTCCCTGATGCCACTAGCAGATAGGCCTTCTTAGACAGACAGGCTACTGTCAAGGACACACGTGTACATGGGGGATGATCTCACCCCAGCACAAGTGGCATAGTGGCGTAAGGCAATGGTGATAGTTCATGACGCCCATAGAGCGGGCAAGTGGACTGTCTACAAAGATGGCAAGGTCATTATCACCGAGCACCGAAATAGGGACGCAGGGTCTATGAGACCAAACACCTGAGGTTAATAGTATGGAATTGGCAATTGCAATGGCACCTTGTGGTTGAATCGAAGAGGTTTGAGAGAGACTCTCACAAGTAGGGATGTCATTTTCTATACAGAGACTCATCAGAGCCCTGAGAGGGGTTTAACCATACATAGCCGGGTTTGAATGGGAGCCAGTGAGACCCACACATCAAGAGGAGTACGTGGCTCGGGAGGGGTGGCTGTCCTTTTTAGACCTCACCTCCAACAGATTCTCAGCATCGTCCAGAAGGATGAAGATGCAGAGTATGATTGGGTGCAGTTACAACTTACTGAGGACAAAGTCATCCACATTGTTGTGTTATTTTGCATCGAGCCACTCCCCTTACACCGCACAGCATGACCAGTCACACAATTGGACTTGTTTGTGCATTAAGTGAATTAGTATTTGATGACAACTAATGCAAGTCACCATTTGGTATAACACACGTGTTGTGCTACGGGTTTGCGCTCTAGTGAAACTGTCACACTTGTGCAATTAGATCTTCCTCGTGGCATACTATGAAGTGAGCAGGCTGGATCTTTTTATAGCTAAAGTCTTTACTTTGGCAAAGCTATGTGCCAGTGGACCTAAGTACATGCTATGGACAAATGTCGGACAAATGTCCAGATCCGAGATTGTGCTTATAGGTGTTTGTTCTCCCTATGCATTCGCGAGGATGCAAATTAAATTAAGGGGGGAAGTATGTTACGTCCCCACCAACCATAGTAACCTGGACCGGCAGAAACAGTCGGTTCGGACCGGGTTGGAAACGGTGTTTCTGAGTTTCCGCGAGGTCGGAAACGGCAAGAAACGGAGTTTCTTTTGAATTTATTTTAGACATGTAAAAAACATGCAAAGGCTTGAGCCTTAGGGCCTTGGGCTTGAGCCTTGGGCCCTTGTGGGGGCAAAAAGGCTTGAGCCTTAGGGCCTTGGCCTTGAGCCTTGGGCCCTTGTGGTGATACGCGCAGGGTTCGCAGAAGCGCAGGAAAGGAGGAGCGAAATGAAAAAAACGCACGCGGCCCCTCCCCCGGTTTAACCTGCAAAAAAAAAATGTACGGAAACGGCGTTTCCGCCGGTCTGCCGTTTCCGGAAACGGCCGAACCGTTTCCAGGGGGCGGAAACGCCGTTTCTGGTTACTATGCCACCAACCTAGCGCTAGGGTAGGGAACACGTGGACTAATCCAAGATTAGGGTTAGGGGTAACCCAAAATTAGGGTTAAGGCTTAGCCAAGGGCGCTGGCAACTTGGAGGGTTCACACGTGGGCTAAGGGTGCTAACAAGATAAGGTCTAGATTGGCTAAGAGCTTGTAAATAATAGCCTGGGCTAGTAATGGCTAAATCTTATGAATAAAGCAAGAAAGCTTATAAATAAAGCATGAAAGCTTGATAAATAAAAGCATGCCACTTATAGCGGGATTATTACTATATAAGGGACCTAGGGTCATTTATTAGACACAAGAGATCAAGTTGCCACGCAGTAGCCTAGGGTTACCAAGGAATGTGCAAAATCTCACGGCCACGAAGCTGTCAACGGGTGGCTACAGTCTGGCGGTATGGAACACCAAGCTGGAGTCATCACTGTGACTGGCAGGCTCGCGGTAAGTCTGACCTCAAGCTTGGGGGTGGTTTGAGGTACTAAACCTGCAGTTGGGTGGTGAGTAGCTAGCCACAATCTCATAGCATTGTGATGTTTTCGACGTTCAGGTCTCAAGAAACCTCGCCATGGTTTCTTAGGTATGTCCTCTATCTTGTTCCAAAGTGGTTCTATGTCGGATTATCTATGGGCATGGTCCTAAGAGGACATTGCAGACACCTTCTTAAGAGAGCTTCGGCCCTAGCCACCCCGAACCCTCCTGTGCCAGCTAATCATCTCACCAGCTTCTTCCAGACACAAGATGAGGACACCCATATAGTGGACCCACCCTGGGCTGTTGTAGACCCCCCTCGCCCGAGAGGGGTTACCTCGGACCATGCCTCTGCATTCCAGCATACCCGCCAACGTCCCCGGCCCCTTGGACGTCAGCAACGGTTCCCGCATCAGCTTCAGATCCAAGACATGCTCCATCGCCATTGAGCTACCTTTCCACGTGGCGTAGTTGAGGGAGACCTCTCGGCCTTACTCATTAGCCCCATGCTTGATATTTTGGAGAGTGGTATACCATCTATTGGGGGCTGATGCTCCTCTCATGTTTTATGTTTCATGTTTCATGTTTCATTCTCCTGGTATTCCATGTAAAGATTTCATCACTCCAGCGAGATAGTTTTGATTTATTCTATTTTATTTTCCATTCCATGATGAGATATGCCATGGACATTATTGTATCACTTTGGTCTCATAGGCCCATTGGGTCTTTAGTAGACACTTAATCTCTCTCTCTCTCTCTCTCTCTCTCTCTCTCTCTCTCTCTCTCTCTACACAATATGCATGTATACAATAAATATAAATACACATAAACTATGATCTCTAGTTGAAATGACACAAAAATGAAATCACTTGGAACCAAATGGTTGCACCTGATGTCTGAAACTGAGAAATATGTGTGCAGAGCGAAGGTGAATGAGAAAGGCTTGTTATCAATGTTTCTGATCCTTGAGGTGAGTGTAAGGTTAGCCACTCCCAAAGCCACTCGAAGTCTCAGCTCAAAACTGCTCCCACACAAAACAGAAACCCCTATCAGCTCAAACATGTCGCCACAGACATGAAACAACAAGGGAATTCCAGAAAAAAGATTTACGCATACCAATGGGGCCATATCTTCAGATCTTCATCTGAGGGCTTCAAAAGAAGATCAGTAAAGGTTTTAATGCCGTTAACAGGTGGTGGTGGCGGATTAGGATCAATGCTCCAAAGCCGATACCTTGCTAAACCATGCTGTTCCAAAGAGCCTAAATTGCTGACCTGCAGGCATGCACCACCATATGCAACCGTACAACCTTGGTATCAGTGATCAGCTCTCATTAACAAATGAGTTCACAAGCTTGAAGACAGCTTAGGCATCAACCAACCTGTGGAAAGCATATTGGTATCCCACCCCTGATTGCTTTTGGTGGCTTGAAAGTGGCCTGCAATCCAAACATTACACCGCTTGTTATTGCAACTAATGCCAATTACACCAGCTTTTTGTTACTTGCTTGAAGCCCAATTGTTACTATTCACCTTACTGCTCAGAAAAAGTAGTTCTTCTCCATGAGTGTTCTTCCATGATGTCACTTGTCCACCATACAAGTATACCTGAATGCCCTTGGTTCATATTAGTCAACATGCAATTCATCTGAAGAGCAATTCAACCCAAATAATATGCCCAAGTATTCAAGAAACAAAATCTGTAGACAACGTTCCCCTACACAAGTCAAAACTTACACAAGAAGGTTGGGCTTAAATCTTTTGCACATGGTTAGTGAGCCAAAAAAGATCATTTTGGTCAAGGTTTATTACACAGCGCTGGCCATTGTGAACCATCATTATTATTGTGCACCACAACTATAAAAAGATTCAAGAACCTGAAAACATCTAGCATATAAGAGCTGGCCTCTCAGAGTGGCAAGATAGAACAAGAGGACCAACTAAGGACAATAGAGATGCGACAAAATCAGTACCAGTTTGGACAGCTTTTCAAGGCCCAACATTCTCACATGCACCCATGCACTGAGGTGCTATGTGACACTTTCGCTCATCATCAGTGCTACATTTGTAACATTTGTTAGGAATTATTTGTCATACACAGTGATTCCATTGTGAGCCCTAGTCCAGGGTCATCTTCAGGAGCCACAATGGGCCCAACATGGCCAAGCGTCAGCCAGCAGCCCCAGCCGGCCAGCAGATAAGGACTCACATGCCACACGTGTGAAGCGCTTGCATAAAAGACTATTTGCAGCGTGTTGTGAGCATATAAAAACAGGCCGACAGAATATGGACCAGCCAACCTGATGTGGAAAGGCACATCAGCAGCCACTCAATACCTTACATAAATCATCTCATTCTTTCACAGTTCAGCAGCGAAACAAAGCAACTAAAATGTGTGCTTGAGTCTTCTGACTAGTGCATACATATATACAGCAGCGCACTTCTTTGTGCTACAGTACAAGGCAGCAGAAGAAGTTATGTCATCGGTCTCGCATCCCTCAGAAAATCTGGGTGTGCACATTGGCTCCTGAAGTGGGAGCTAAGTTGTCTACAGACCACATGACAGTTCAGCTGACGTTTGGTCTCCTTCGTCCTTGCATTTGGCATTCCTTAGTTCGTCGGTAAATTCTGCATAGTAAAGAAGTTCTCAAAAGCAATAAAAGCAAATACTCCTTGCGGGCGGGGGCCCTTAAGTAGGTAGTTGGGACCCAATCCCGTGTCGACTCTCCATCTTCTCTCTCTACAGCTCAATGTCCTTGTTCAAAGATTAAAATGGATTGCTTAAACTCACTCAAACATGAAGGTGTAAAGAAGGCCTTGCTGTGTATTACACGATCATACCGGTTGCATGCTAGATTGATATCACTTCTTCTAGTTGTGACCCAGCTTGGCTACCTCAAGTGAGAACATCCTGTGGATGGAAAAACTGAGGTCGGGAAAGACCACAGAAGCGTCCACCATGTCAAGAGAAAAACAATAAACCTTCGAAAAAGACACTATCGAAGAAGAAAGTGTCCAAGAAGACACCACCAAAGAAGAAACAATGCTTTCGCAAAGCAACAAAGATTTCATCCAAGAGCTGATGGAGCAAAACACACTGCTAAAGCTACAAGTTCAACAAGCAAAAGAGGCCGAAAAGCGTAAAGAGCAGCCTAAAGGATAAGGTCCCATGGAATTTGAACACATGCTTCTCCTAACGAAGCAACAAAGACGCTAGGAACTTGTTGAGTAACGCCAAGCTGAGGAAGCCAAACAGAGGGTTGAAGAAGACCAAGCCATGCAAAACTCACGGCTTTGGAGCATCAACACAAGCTAGATCAAGAAGCCATGCAACCCCAGCATAGGCGGACACTAGCAACCTTACATACTGCTCTAGTAGCGACACTTCCCAAACTGGCACCCGGCCCCGATTCCTCCGCCACCCCATCCACCACCACCATCATCCGTGCTCAACCAAACTTTATTAAGTATGCAGTTACTCGGTTTGTTGCATATTTTCCTTTGGCTAAGATTTCAGATCCACAAGACAAAGGCAACCTAGTAGCACCACATCTCACTAGGGAAGACATTACCTGGTGGCAACATTGGTCATGTCTTCATATAGATCCGGCTACAGGGGCACCAAATTATGTATGGGACACCTTTGTGTCTGACATCAAAACCAGATTCCTCCCACTCCAATACCTGACCAATCTTGAGGACGAGTTTTACCAACTCTCCCAAAATGGGTCACCCATGCTAACGTACTCTGTAACAAAGTCCTCACCATGGCACAGCAGTTGGGAAAATCCGAGGAAAAAATAAATAAAGCCGTTCCTCAGGGGGTTGGATACTAACATCAGGTTTACCATACAGAATTTTGAGCCTCAATCTTATGATCAGGCTTTGACTCTTGCTCAAAATCAGGAGATGATGGTGAACAGAGGCAAGCCCAAGCAAACTCAGGCAAGCCCAAAAACCCCAACAGCCCGCAAATGTCATCATCCTAGCCGCGTAAGGCAACACAAAAGGGACAGTACATAATATCACATAAAATGTTGTTCGAGATAGTACACACATGCACATATCGGCACATTAGATGTTAGAATTAAATGAATGGTTGAAGACCTTAGTCTCGCACATAGCACCTTTATTAGTATAGGTAGCATGCACTGAGCTAGGACCGTGTGAAACAGCAGGGCCTTTTCTTTAAACCTGAGTTTAGTGAGTTTAGCAATCCTTTAAAACAGCATACATGAAACTGAAAATAGATGTAGAAGAGTCAACACCAAATGGGGTCCCGAATTACCCACTGAAGGGCCCCCCTGCAAGCAGGAGTATTTGCATTATTTCTTCTTCTGGATAACTCTAAACAAGCTGAACTGTGTCCACAAGACTGAGCAGACGAGCTGACTGACTGACTGCCAAACACAAGGACAAAGCGACCAACTGTGCATAAGCTTTAGGCATCTATGAAGCTATCTTCGAGAGTAATACACCGGCCCGAGGACTGAGGGAAGGTGTGCAGTAAACTCCTGAAGAGACTGAGCTTCTATGCCTTGGGCTGAGAAAACAAGTAGGCCGAAAGTATGCATAGGCACAGGCCTAAGCATACATGCTAATGCTAAAGATAATCTCTGGATTTTCTGATTGATTTGGGACTGAATTTTCTCTTGCCTTTTTATATGCCTTGGGGGACCTGGAGACGTCGGCCTGCAAGATATGCTCACGACTGCTTGCAAATGGCATTAAATGCCTAAATTGCCCAGTCGAGTGGTAGAAAAGGCTCCAACTGGCATTAAATGCCAATCGGCTGTAGCAACTGCAACCCGACTAACATTTAATGCTAGTCGACTGCTGCAAATTCTTGGATCCTTGGTCCGGCTGCTGTTGTTCTTGGTTGGGCTACTAGCCGACTGGATCCCAAGCCCATGTAGAGCTGCCGACTAGGACTTGTATGGTTAGGGGCTTGACTGCCCCTTGCAAGGCTAGCCATCACTTTGGGCTGCCTTGGGGCAGGCCCCTTTCTACATGATATGCAACTACATGCTCCTAATGCAACTACTGCTAGGGCTGACCTCTACATGCTCTTGCATGATGATTGCTTGCTGAATTCTCCTCAGTGGGTTTAAGAGGACTGACTTGACACTTAAGACTGGGAGACTGACCTACGTATCTCGTGCCTGACATGTCTCGGACTCAGCTCACAAAGGGGTCACAGCGTACGACAAATAAATCCTAAAAGGTACTACTTCTGTACATGAATCTTGCACTATTGATGAGCCAGTTTGTCACCGTGTACCACAATGCATGGGTGCACATTACACACATGGTGTGAGAGCATTAACTTGCTAAATCTTTTGTATACATGTGTCATAGTTACTATATGGGCCTAAGGCCATCACTTCTAATAAAAGGAGGCATAAACAATAATAGAAATTGTGCTTTTCCACTCTTGTGGTTTTCCCTTAATTCCCTTATACTCTTGTTGGTGATCTGTTCTGTCATCAAGAATCAGGACCAACACTGGTATGAGAACTACCTAAAACCTACCGCCGGTTTAGAGCTGCAAGCCGCCAAGTTTGTATGCTTGTGTAAGCGAGTTTATGAATTGATTGATTGTGATTAGCACCTAATCAAAGACTTAAACCCATGCACAAAATGCTTCTTCTTCATGCTCAATACACATTAAAGAGAGATGACCTAATCTACTATGTATTACTAACATGAAATATACACAATGTTGAATAGAGATACTCAATGGTAGCATTGCTCATGAGTTCTCAATGACTCAATAATGACTATTGATCAATAAATGAATATGGCTATGGCCTTAGACTCCTATTTACAGTGTCTAATGTTGGTGAGTTGGCTGCCTCGTAGTGTATGCTCCTTGGGATCATCCTCCAAAATTTGCTCCTTTCTTGGGGACTCTGTCATTGATACCACTTCCTCTCTTGAAAGCTTTATGGAATCCTTGGACACTCCCTCCTGTTGAGCTTCATCTATGGACTGTATATGCCACCTTTCTTGCTTGGATCTCTTGTTGGCAACCTGCCAAATTGTTCTCCAACAACTGGATAAACTCCTCACTCCTCTCTATCCTATATGGTGCCACTAAGCTCTTATAGAGATCCATCTTGGTGGACCATGCTTTCTCCCAAGAAACCAAAGAGCTCTCTGGCATCTGCCGAAACTCCATGTTCTCTACTTGCCGCCGCAGATGTACTTGAAGAAAACAAACACACCCTTGTGGTCAAGGTGAAAGCGGCCTCTGGTAGAAACCAAAGTGCGGTTGACTAGCAGTCACCTATCCAATTGTAGTCCAGACAAATAACAAATGAACAGGAGCTAGAATGCTCCATAACAAAAAGGAAAACGACACCTATGGGCCAGCCAGTCAAGGAAAGTAAACCTGCATGTCCAATCTGGCAGCCCTCAAGACCTCTTAGCATAGAGGATTCACATACAGATATGTGTCCCACAAAAGCAACACACTGTGGTCTCCTCGTGCTACGATCTGAATGCAACCCGAAACTATCTTCAACATTCAGCCTTTAGTATTGCATCTCTCTCAGCAGATCTGGGTGTGCATAAGGCTCTCCGAAGAGGCTTCATAGTTGTCTGCAACTCGTTTGATGGTTCAGCAGACATTTGATCTACATTCTCCTTGTGTTTGGCAATCCTTCGTCAATCATCTTTAGTAAGTTTTTTGCATTGTAATTTGTAACAGAAGTTCTCCAATGTAATAAAGCAATTACTCATGCTTGTGGAAGGGGCCCCTTAAGTGGGTAGATTGGTGTCGTCTCTGCATTCTCTCTCTCTCTACAGCTCTATCTCCTGTGTATAAAGATTAAAGGGGATTGCTTCATGCTCACTAACATAAAGGTATAAAGGTCTTGTTGTGCGTTACACGATCATACCAGTTGCATGTTACAAACAGCTCCTCACCATTAATAAAATCATTGAGGATAAGTAGCTTGTACTACCCTCAACTCCTTGCCAGACTCATATCTCACTTTTCACATATCCATGAACTTGTCCATGAGGGGTGGTGCAAACCCTTTATCTTTTGATGAGTTGGTTGGATTACTTCTTCAAGAGGAGCAGACAAGGAGGAACAAGCTTAAAAGAGGGGAAGAACAGGCTTTTCTCTCTAAAGGCAAGGTGGATTATAATTTATGGATCACAAGGTGATACATCCAAGAAGAAGAAAGTGAAACACCACTACCTCCCCAATGTTGACACTAGATCAATGGTTGTCGGAAGCGGCTTGCCAACGAGAAGAAAGAAGCTGGAGATGAAGGTGCTACCTTAACCTCAGAGAAGCTAAAGAAAGATGAAGCCCAACTTGTTGACACGGGCTAGGTTTTCTAGACATGTGCACATAACCACTAAGGGGGGACTATTCAAAAAAATGTAGTGGTGTAATGTGCACATAATATCACATAAAATTTCTTAGGGATAGTACACACATGCACAAAAATAAGTGTAACACACGCAAGCTCTGGGGGTCTTCTTTCAGCCCTAAACACCACTGAGAACATGTTGATGCAAAAACGCAGACAGAAGGGAGAGTAGAGAGAGAGAGAGAGATGCTGGAAATTCAGTATATTTCATATAGTACAAAAAGGTACTCTAGTCTACAGCCCTAGGCTGCCTTGCTAAAAAGGTGAACATCACCCAAAACAGTCCCTAACTTGGATCCATTCCTTAAAGGAATGAATGAATATAACAATGAGGACCTACGCCTATTTATAGGCTTCTTGAACACTAGAAGAGCTGGTCGGCCAGCCGACTAGGCTCTTTTCTCCATAACTGCTGGTCGGCCACCATACACGCTGAAGCGCCTGAATCCTCTTCTTTTGGTACAGCCGCCTACCTTGTCATGCAACCAACAGTACCTTATCCTCTTCATGTCCTTCTCCTAGTCCACTACTGCCATATCTATACTTTGTGCTCCAAATCCTAGCTCTAATGATCTTTTTCTTGGTTGCCCCTTCTGGATTAGCTCTGGGAATGTTCAAGACAATGCTTGCACATGACATCCCCCTCTGCTAAACTTGATGACGGGCTTCCAACTTGTTCCTTGGATGACTGTCATCATCCCACTCTATTCCCGGAGTCCCTCTGTCATCCATCCAACTCTCGCAACCCTTTTTACTGAACCCAGCGCAGTCTCCAAAACCACTCTGACTCTTAATAATATCTATGCATCTGTTCCATCCAGTCCCCAATCCATTCTTGCCCTGACTCTCAACACTGTCTTGGTCTTCATTCCTAAAAAATGAGTCTGGCACTCTCACATCACCCCTTGGAGGATAATCCTCCCTTGGGACTGTTGCCCGAGAACCTATCTGGCTCACAGGACTGCTATCCCCTTTAGCTTTCTGGAACACCACCAACACCTCTCCTGGGAGCTCTTCCCGTTCTCGTGTTCCTTGCTTTGGGCTTCGTATCCGTGTACTTTCCTGTACCTTGGACCTATACACCATCATATGGGACTGAATCAGTGTTTAGCTTTGATGAGCCTAATGCTCTGATACCAATGTAACACACGGAAGCTCTGGGGGTCTTCTTTCAACCCTAGACACCACTGAGAACATGCTAATGCAAAAACGCAGACAGAAGGGAGAGTAGAGAGAGAGAGATATATGCTGAAAATTCAGTATATTTCATATAGTACAAAAAGGTACTCTAGTCTACAGCCCTAGGCTGCCTTGCTAAAAAGGTGAACATCACCCAAAACAATCCCGAACTTGGACCCATTCCTTAAAGGAATGAATGAATATAACAATGAGCACCTATGCCTATTTATAGGCTTCTTGAACACTAGAAGAGTTGGCCGACTGCTGGTCGGCCAGCCGACTGGGCTCTTGTCTCCATAACTGTTGGTCGGCCACCACACGCTGAAGCGCCTGAATCCTCTTCTTCTGGTATAGCTGCCTACCTTGTCGTGCAGCCAACAGCACCTTATCCTCTTCATGTCCTTCTCCTAGTCCACTACTGCCATATCTATACTTTGTGCTCCAAATCCTAGCTCTAATGATCTTTTTCTCGGTTGCCCCTTCTGGATTAGCTCTGGGAATGTTCATGGCAATGCTTGCACATGACAATAAGCGCTAGGGACACATTAGATGTTAGGATTAAATGAATGATTGTAGACCTTAGTCCATCACATAGCATCTTTATTAGAGTAGGTACACATAAGTGCACACCTAGATGCACACATGGCATGAGAGCATTTACTTGCTAAATCTATTGTATAAATGTGTCATAGTTACTATATGGGCCTAAGGCCATCACTTGTAATAAAAGGAGGCATAAACAATAATACAAATTCTGCTTTCTCAAATCTTCACGATTCTTGTGTTTTCACCCTTAATAGGTTGGGTGCTAGGCAAGGCCAAGGCCCATGGTCCCAAGGATCCAAATCTGAGAGGCCAAGGCTGATCTCAAAGGGGCGCTATGTAAAATGGGGAAAATGGCAATTAAAAGAATTATTTTTCCAAAAATGCCCTGTCGGTTTGTAGCAACTAGCCGACCAGCAATAGAGGCCAAGGCTGATCTCAAAGGGGTGCTGTGTAAAATGGGGAAAAAGGCAATTAAAAGAATTATTTGTCCAGAAATGCCCTGTCGGCTTGTAGCCACTAGCCAACCAGCAATAGAGGCCCTATATATAGGTGCTTTGGCAGCCCACAAACCATTATGCAATCCCTCAAGTCTTTGCCATGTGCTTCAGCCCCAGGCAAGAAATAGAGGCATGAATACAAGCATCAGAGGACCAGCAAGAGTATAGCATTTTCCAGCCAGCCGTGTTGGTGAGAAAACGCAAGTCAACACTAGACATCAGGTCACCTACTTGCAAGAGTAGTATTACTCAGCCTAGGCAGCCCAAATCGTCAAGAAGAAGGGGGGTTCGTAGAAAATTCCTAAAATTAGGTCAGTCTCTTTTGGGACAGCAAATCATCACGTCATTGTACTCGACTTGAAGCAATCAAAGCAAATACTCTCTTCGGAGGGGGGGCCTTATGTGGGTGATTGGGTCCCATCTGGTGTTATGTGTAAGCTTCTTGTTTCTCTGTTACGTGCACGCCCCTGCCATGGCTTAATCTTCAGCATGAACATTCTTAATCCTTGATTAGGCAACAATTAAAGTAATATCAGAGTCATCATCAGCAGCAGCATCATCATCATCACCATCTTCATCATTTACAGCACTAGAGGCTCTGGGGTACCAGTCAGCAGCCATAACAGGCCTTTGGGCAGCAGTCGGCAGCCAGCTCTGGGACCCTAGCAGCAGGCGGCAGCATTGGGTTGAAGGTCAGCATTGTTTGGGCAGCATTAATGTAACGCACATCAGTTAAGGCAGATTCTCATGCTTATTTGTCCACAGCAACTGGCCGACCTGTGCCTCAGTGAAATATATAAGCATCAGTCAATGTCAAGTCATTTCATTCATTCATTCAGCAACTCATCCATCGCATTCATCAATAGAAGGCTATGTAGAGGGGTAAAGATCACCCCTATGGGGCTGACCATAGGCCCAAGCCATGTACAAGCATCAAAGCAACCTTTTGTACCATATGAATAAAAGAAAACCCTAACACCCAATCTCTCTCTCCTCTGTCTTAATCATGTGTTAATTAGCATCAATGTTCTTAATCAAGCTTAGGGTTGTGGATCAATACAGCAAGGCTTCCGGGCATGCAACATTCTCTCTATCTCTTTTCCATAATCTGCAAATTAGCACACATTAACCACAATTAAGAGCTTCCGTTGTGTCACATGTAACATAATCAGATTTAGGCTGCTGGGGAAGCACAGAAGATTGTGTTTGCCCACTCAAGGGGTAATTGCTGCTGAGATGTAGAAGATTGCATTTTTTTGGGGGGGGGGAGGGGGGGGAGCTTTTATAGTCAAATGACATAAAATTAGTTTTGAAGACTAGCCCCAAGGTTAGGATTGTGTGTAGGAGGTTTGGCAGCAAGAAGGACAAAGATGGCCTCCTTTCTTGAAGATTCAAGTTGAAGGCATTTGAAGACGTGAGAGAACCCTAGGATAGTCCAAGCAAATCAGTCAAAGATAATGCATGTTGCACAGTGGGGGTGTTGAGATCTCAATGTTTGAGTTGTATCTGGTTCATGGTTGTACGGTTCAATGTTTCTAAGGTTGTTTGTAATTTGTAAAAGTAGATGTGAAAGTGGTGAAGAACTTTGTAAATGGAGAAAAGGTTGTGGTGATGATTAGGACACCTTTGGGCCACTTGTTTGGCATCATCTTGGACCACTCATTTGTGCGGTATATAGAGCTCACTAAAGTTATAGAAGGAAGTAGCTGCTTCTTGATTAATGTAATGTTTTAGCCCTGTTTGTGATTAATCTCTTGTTTATTTTAATCCTCAATTAGTGTCCATAATTATGCTTCTCTCTTAGGTTTGATCCTCTCTAGATGTTAGAAATTTAAGTCAGCACCACACCCATACAACCCTAACGACAGTAGTACATCTTTGCGATAGAGTTCACATTGTAAAGTAGCAACATCCACAGCTGTATTGCATCTACACAATGTATAGTCACAAGTGTACAGCTGCTGTGCATAGTATATCACTAGGTAACCACACCAACCATAGAGCTACCCTAGTATGCTTAATTCTTTGGAGACCTTCAGAACAATCTAGTTAAAGCTAGCACCAAGGTTACAATGAATATGGGAGCCTAAACAGAAGTATTTTATATCTAACTGGGTTAACCTATGACCTTATATGCTTCCTGTGAGATGGATTAAGATGAGGTAGGATGAAGTCTCACATACCACTGCAGAAGCTCCTTGAGGCTCCCTTAATATGAGTATGTCCAAGCCAGAGGAATCTTTCACGAGATCAACTGGCATTCTCCTGACCCTATGTAATCCTGAAACATCATAAAGGGCAATACAAAACCTTAATAGAAAATTACTCAAGTCGTAATCCCCCCCCCAAATCTCTACTTAAAAACAGCAGATGTTCCAATTTTCAAAAAAAACTAGTAGAAACCCTAATCCAAACTAAAGCCCTCCATTCAGCAGAAACAAAACCCTGTTTATCCGATCAAACCTTAGCTAATAAACCCTAATTAGCAATAATCTGATGAAAACCCTTATGAACCTCCTATCAGAAGTTGCTTAACCAAATGCAAAACCCTACTGAAGCCCTAATTGAAACCCTAATCGGAGCACTAAAAATCCGCATGGGCTAGCATGGACAGTAGAGAAACTCACCTGCGCAGCTGCCCTTCTTCCTCCTCTTTGACGACAGCGGCAACGACAACGTTTGAAATGCTGCGTGTTTGAAGGCACCTTTTATGGTGTATTACTAATTAAAAAAATCAATCATAATATAATAATTAATTAATTAATTAATTTAAATGAATACTTTTTTTAATCCTAAAAATTGTGAGTCTAATTTATAGCATACTACATTATTTTGTAGTATATTATACGCCACTGTGCTAACGTCCTAATTTCCACCATCCTATGCACTCTAGGATACTTCAGGATGCCCAACTAGTAAATGTCAATATGGGTCCCCAATTTCGTTTTGGATTAATTAATTAAACTGCCTCAGCGTAAACCTTCGAACAAAAGCATTAAAGCTGGGATCATAAACCTTAGATGATGTATGCGAAAATATGGTGCCTTCTAGTTCGTCTAGATTCGTCGGACGCTGACTTCGAGTGGTATAAAAGAGGATTGAGACGGAGGGGGAGGGGAGGCTAGGGTGAACGGAACGAGAGGGAGGCTCGGGCGAGGGTGAGGGCGAGGGAGAGATGGAGAGGGTGCTCAAGGAAAGGGCGGGAGGAGTGGCCGCCCCGCTGGGGCAAGGCAAGCTGACGAGATGTAAGCTAGGGCAAAGGGGAGAGAGAGAGAGAGAGAGGGGGGGAGGGTGGTCGAGATCAAGGCTAGGGCGAAGGTGAGAGAGAGGGAGGGGGAGAGGGTGGTTGAGGCGAGGGCGAGAGGGTTGGCCCGCTGGGGCAAGGCAAGGAGAGGGATGCCCATGAGACGCATGCTGGGGCGAAGGGGAGAGAGAGAGGAAGAGGGTGGTCGAGGCGAGGGCGAGAGGGGGTGGCCACCGGGCTTTAACCTTATCCCATTAATTCATTAATGAGGCTCATTATTAATGGGCACAGAGTGAAATATGTATAGTGAATCACTTTGCTAGTCCAAATTTTCCATCTTCTACCCATTCACACAAATCACCTCAAATCAAGTGATTGGAGGGCTTCTACTAAAGATTTGGACAACCCACATACCCACAATAATGAGGAGATCATCTACATCAACTCACATCAAGCATCCAAAAGCAAATCAAGCACACAAGGGAGCAGTTTCAGATTTCTATGTAAGCTATAAAATGAGCTCAAGAACTACCAATCCACCAGTGTAGATGACAAGGGTTGAACCTTGAACCATCACATTTCTACTAAAAAATGGTAAGTATTTAAAAGTTTGCACATCACATAGCCAAAATATAACTAAAACTTTCCTATTTAAAAAAACAACTAAAATGCTATTCTCAAGGTTTTAAAATATACAATTTTTTGGAAGGTCATAGAGTGTGTAGTGTGCATTACAAGACTTGATTGTTTCTTTGTAGTCATGTGCATGCATACGTGTGCATGCGTGCATGTGTGTGTGTGCACGCACACACATGTTCAAGGGGGGCATTTGGGAGTGTCATCTATGGGTTCAAACTCTTGTCTCCTTACGGAGTGCACTAACCACTCGGGCAAGGTATGCGAAAAGATTGAATTTGGTTTAAAGATCAAGATTAATATGGACATTAAGAGGTGAGTGGATGGTAAGGCTTTTGCTTGCTCTAATGAAGATGCATACTCTTGCCTTCAAAAAAGTGCAATGCCACATCCTTCATGGAAGGTAGAAAGTCACAATGTCGTATAGGTGAAGGAAAAAAGAAAAGCATCTTCATATGCTTTTTGTGTTTCGAAAAAGTGGAGAATCTCCTTTTTATAACAAAAAGGCACATGAAGTCCTCTACTTTCAAAACCAATAATTGTTACAAAGTTTTAAATATAGACAACACTACACTCTCTCTCATTGTGTGGAGACAAACTATTAACTCCAAACCCTCACCTGCATGCAATGATTAATCTTGTGAACTTAACACTGTCTTGCCATAGTCCTCTCCTTAGAAATGCATCAACAAAAGATATTATATTCAAAGAGCAAAGAATGCCCACATTTACATCTTGATCATCACCACATACAAAAAATATTCTCGATCATAGAAAGGTTTTACAACAAGTGAGTGTCATGTGAACACAACTTTTCATTAGAAAAACACAAACCTAAAAGTTAAAAGAGTCCTAAAAACAATACTAAAACTCTCATCAACCTTGCAGTGCTCCTTGGGCCTTATTACTTACACAAATTAACAACTTGCTCCTTAAAAGGATACTTTACATTGCATTTCTTCTCAAACAATGATATTTTATGAGTCGACCTCCTTTTCTCCATTTTTGTTTCTGATGGACCTCGTCGTGTAGTCGTCAGTTGTCCATTTTTCATCGTCCCTCATATTTTTAACCAATTCTCAAACGAAAAGTATGTAGTTGGATCTATATATACAAGAATTTATTCATTTATGTCACCCTTATAATGTGATTTAAATAATGGACTTATTTTAGATATAGTATCATTGGTGTCATGGCTTCTAGCTAGATAGTGCTTCCACCTTGCCCCCTCTTATTGTTGAAATAGCACAAGTGATGTTGGATAAATGTTAGAAGCAAGGGGGAGGGTTATGTGATTCCAAATGTTTGTATGAGTTGCATAAGTCATAGACTATGGTTCAAAGATTCAAGGGGATCCCAAATATAAAGGAATATACAGAATGGCCAGCCCATGTGGAGGCCAAAAGTAGGCACCTAGAAGAAGGTGGGAAAGAAGCCAAGTGGGTGCTCGCTTCAAGGGAGATGGTGCTTAAATCTAGGAAAGATTAGGAAAAACTTAATCAAGCTTATGGGCCATGATTAATATCTAATGAAGATGTATTCAAGCTTATATAAGGCACTCTATTTAATGGATTAAACACGTGAGCTTTTTGCTAAACATCTCTTGTTCCATTTTTGTCATCAGCATTATCATTAGTGTTAATCTCTTTCTTGCATTTCTAGCATGTTAAGATGTTGATCCTAATTCATTTCTACAGATCCTAATCCTTTCTAGAAATAAATCTCAAGTTGATATTAGAGCCACCCATCATCCCTTGAGTAGCTATACACCCTAAGATAGTCTAGATTAGCAAAATAATTAGTTTCATTAAGTAGCTAGCAACAAGCAATTTTTCCCTCTTTTCCCAAGCTTCTAAATCACCAAGAATCAAGTGTTCTTGGATCACCTTCTGGAACAAGGGATAACTTGGAGTATATACTCCAACTCAAGAAGCTATGCAATGTCAAAGGAGGGCATCATTGATCAAATCGGAGGCTCCAAAACAACCAACCAAGCAGTGGCAATTTCCACGTAGGAGGGGATAAAATTTTCATATTTCTCATCATACTCTCAAGCAATTGACTCACGGGTTCATCGCATATGTTGTAGAGGGTTATGTTGTAGAGGGTGTATACATTAGTTTGTTGAGTATAAACAACAAACATTGGAGATTTAATTGTCATTGCATTCTTTGCTCTGTTATCAAACAATTACCTCTATTATTAGCATAATTAACACTAATTATATTTTAAAAAATTAAGCTATTGAGGGTTCATTAAGGTGTTTCTAACACTTGTGTATCATTAAGGTGTTTCTAACACTTGTGTATCATCAAAATCAAATTGCCCTTTAGTATAGTACTTTAATTTACCCTCCCAAATTAGGGTTTTTGGGTTTTACGATTTTTGAAATTGGGAAGTGTAGATGACTTTGCCGGTCTCAACTCACTCACAGTAGCTATACCAAGAGAAGGAAGAGAGGAAAAGGGTGATGGGATTCTCTTTAGGAAGTATACTAGTCCCATTCACCAGGTAGATGTGTAGCCTTCTACTTATCACCATCCACCACTGTGCTAGACTATCTTGTGTTGCATACCCTTCAAGTTGGCCACACTCTCTCACTCACACCACACTACTCTCACAACTCCTAGTAACACAGGTGAGATACCACTAATAACATATGAATTATTCATAAGCTATCCAATATATAGAATACTTCCTCTCTCTTGTAGAGGAGATGCACCCTTGTTCACTTGAGAGAATGCTCAATCCTTGCAAGATAGAGAAAAGGAGAGTAGAATGCAAGGTTCATACCAATGTGTACTTAAGTCACTCTTGGTAGAGTAACTCTCTCTTGTGGAGAGGTAGGGCTCTCAACCTTGCCTCCTTTATTGTCTCACCATAAGGAGATTTGCAAATGGGCAGAGAGAGAGAGAGAGAGAGAGAGAGAGAGAGAGAGAGAGCTATGGAAAGCTCAACCTCTACTTCTATGCCACGATGAGTGAAAGCATGAAAGGGTAGACAAGAGAAGGAGAGAGGAGAAGAGAGCATACAGTGAAAAGATGCAAGGGAGAAGAGAGCTTGAGTTCTTGCAAGCACACACACACACTCACAAAACCCTAAAAGAGAACACACAAGGTGAGAGGCTGAAAATCTTCTTCTTCTTCACACAACACTCAACACACCATATACAAAGATAAGAGTACACACAATATGAAAGGTACTCAACCAAATACATACTAGGGTTCTCTATAGTGTGAACCCAACTAAATGAGCCGGCGCTATAACTATGCCAGTCTCTAGAATGGCTATCACACAGCCTGTCATTCCACTAGCCGCATATCAACCATGATCTCACCAACCATGCCAGTGGTGTAAGTGTGGGGCCTATCCCCCAGGCGGGTCATCAATGTCCACCACCTCACTAGATGAGCTTGATATCTCAACACTCTCCCTCGAGCTCAACTCCATCTCATGTACACCAAGCAAAGCCCTGAATCTGCGGAGCTTCTCTGTACCCAATGCTTTGGTGAAGATGTCAGCTACTTGATCCTGTGTGCTGACATAAACAAGGTCAACGTCTCCTGCCAAAACCTTCTCTCGAACAAAATGGTAGTGGACCTCTATATGCTTCGTGCGAGCATGAAAAACTGGGTTCTTGGCCAACTGTATACTTCTAATGTTATCACAGAAAATGACAACTTGTCTATCCACTAATAGACCCAAATCTGCAAGTAGCTTTCTTAACCAAGCTACCTCACATGCTGCCATAGCAGCACCTCTGTACTCGGCCTCTGTACTAGATAGAGCAACTGTAGGTTGCTTTTTGCTGCTCCAAGTCACAGCAGTACTCCCTAAAGAAAACATGAAGCCACTAGTAGATCTTCTATCTGAGATACTACCAGCCCAATCAGCATCTGTGTACCCATGTACACATGTCTCTGTCCAGTTTCATAAAATAGTCCACAATGCAAAGTAGACCTCACATATCTCAGTATGCATCTCAATGCATCCAAATGCGGCTTTTGTGGAACCTGCATAAATTGACTCACCAACCCAACAACATAGCTCAAATTCGGCCTGGCGATCGTCATGTAGATCAAGCTTCCTACTATGTGCCTATACATAGTAGGATCCTCCAAAATCTCTCCTGAATCTGCACTCAACTTGCCATTCTGGTCCAATGGCACTGAGATAGGCTTATAGCCTGTCATACCATACTTGGACAACATGTCCAAGCCATACTGTCTCTGCAGTAATTCAATACCATGTGGTGACCTAATCACCCCAATGCCCAAGAAATATCTGAGCTCCCCCAAATCCTTCATCTCAAACTTCTGTCTAAGCAAGATCTTTACATCAAAGATCTTTGCATCATGGTCCCCGTAATGATCAAGTCATTTACATAGATGACAACAAGCACAACCCCTCTATCACTGTGTCTCATATACAGCAAGAAATCTGCATTGGCTACATGAAAGCCAATAGTGACAAGATATTCAGAAATCTTGTCAGACCATGCTCTTGGTGCTTGTTTTAAGCCATACAAGGCCTTCTTCAACGTGCAAACATGCTCGAGGTGACTCACATCCTCATAACCAGGTGGCTGCAACATATACACCTCTTCCTGCAAATCCCCATGCAAGTATGCATTCTTAAAACAAGCACCAAGAGCATGGTCTGACAAGAAATCTTGTCAGACCATGCTCTTGGTGCTTGTTTTAAGCCATTGCAAACATGCTCGAGGTGACTCACATCCTCATAACCAGGTGGTTGCAACATATACACCTCTTCCCTACAAATCCCCAAGCAAGAATGCATTCTTTACATCCATCTGATGTAACGACCATTGCTTTGACGCAGCCACTGCTATCACAACTCTCACTGTTGCCATCTTGGCAACTTGGCTGAAAGTTTCCTCATAATCAATGCCATATGTCTGCGTATATCCTTTGGCTACCAATCTAGCCTTGTACCTGCTTATGCTTCCATCACTGTTATGTTTTACTTTGTACACCCACTTGTATCCAATGGCTTTCTTGCCTTCAAGCCCAAGTCTCATTTCCATATAGTGCATCCATCTCCTCATCCATAGCTTTCTCCCAACACACATTTCCAACAGCCTCATCTATGCATGTGGGCTCTACAACCTGCACAACTTTTGCCATGTATGCATAGTGATGTGCCACATAACCATCATAGGTAAACCTCTGCACAAGATTCTTCACTCTCCCAGATCTTTGCAGCTTTGTATTCATGGCTTCCATAGCCTTCTTTACACCAAGTATTCTCTTAGTAGCTGGTATCCCAAGTTCCTCACAAGGCTCATCTATGAGCCACTAGACTCTCCATCAACATGAGAATGCCCGACAGAAATGTCAGGCATACTAAGAGGCTCAACCACTTTCTCTTTGCCTTTATGTGATGTACTAATCACATTTGCAGGACTGGTATTATGACGCAGCCTGCCACTCCATGGTCTATCAACAACTGAACCACTAGATGAGGACTCTCCTGGTCCACTCAAAGACTGTGATTGCTAACTTGGTGCAACCACATTTTCACTCACATCAGCCCCAACAGCTTCTTTTTCAGCAGTATACCAGCTGCTCATCTCATCAAAAACAACATCCCTGCTTACCCTCAACTCACGTGTAGTAGGGTTATAACACCTGTATCCCTTTTGCTCAAGGGAATGCCCAATAAACACACATTTTTTAGCTTTTGGATCTAGCTTAGTTCTCAGCTCATCTGGCACATGCACATATGCAATGCATCCAAAGACTTTCAGATGAGACAAATCAGGTTTTCTGCCAGTAAACCTCTCCTCTGGAGTTACATCATGTATGGCTGTAGTTGGATTCCTGTTCATGATGTAAACTGCTGTAGAAACAGCCTCAGCCCAATAGTTATGCGGCATATTCTTCTCTCCCATCAATGCTTGCGCAATCTCAGCAATGTGCCTGTTTTTTTGCTCAGCAACTCCATTTTGCTACGGAGTGTATCTGCATGTAAACTGTCTCCGAATACCATTCTTCCTCAAAAACTCAGAGAACTCATTGGAGAAGTACTCTCCCCCTCCATCTGACCTTAGGCACTTTACATATTTTCCTGTTTGCTTTTCAACCATAACTCTGAAATTCTGAAAATGAGTGAACACCTCACCCTTCTCCTTCATGAAGTATACCCACACTTTCCTTGTGTGGTCATCAATAAATGTCACATAATACCTGTAGCCTCCCATAGACATGGTCTGAATGCACAACATCTAGTGCATTTCTGCTCACATTTCTGTCACGTGGAAATACATGCTTTGTTTGCTTTCCAAATTGGCATGCTTCACATATTTTCTACATACCTTCAACTTTATACTTTGGCAGCCCTGTCACAATTCCTTTAGTCTGCATAGACTTCATTCTCTGCACATTCACATGTCCAATTCTTTTATGCCAAATGTATGTGTCTGCAACAATTCCTGAACCATTTGTAAACATCGCAGCACTCACTTCAGGCATGTTTACATAGGCATGTTTACATTCAAACATTCTGCCCACTTTGTTGCCTTTTGCAACCAACCTGCACTTGTCTTTAAAGTCTTCAACATAACAACCATCAGGGTTAAACCGAACCTGCAGACCCTGCTCAATCATCTGGCCAACTGAAACTAGATTCTTTGTTATGTTCAGAACATGAAGTACATCTGCAAGGTACTTCACTTTGCCATCCTGCATAGACAATGGCACATCTCCAACATGGGCAATTGGATGAGCAGTGTCATCCGTTGTTTCCACAAAACCTAGTCTTTCAAGGTTTTTCATCTCCTTGAACACTCCCCATTGAAAGAGTGCACAGAGCGGAAGCAGAGTGGCACTAGAATGTGCTGAACAGAGAGTGCAAGAGAGAAAGAGATATGGAGCAAACTATGCTGAGTATACTAAACCAAAACAATCCCAAGCAAGAGACACTGTTAGTCTCATAAGTGAGGGAGCAAAATATGTACAAGACTGAATGAGAAATGAGAAGCCAGCACCCACTATTTATAGTGGGGAAGTGCTTGGCTGACTGGAGCTCATAAACAGGCCGATTGGAGCTATTGGACATGGCCGACTGGAAAAATGCCAGAATGGCTGGGAAAAATCCCAGAAAAATATGTAAAATGGGGGTGGCCATCCCACAATCAAGGGCCATACAAATGGGACCAAAAGGACACCAAAAATGGACAGAAACTGGGGATGAATGTGCTAACACCCCCTCTCAACACCAGATGCTGAACATAACTCTGAGAAGCTGAAGAAGTCGTCCTCTGTCAAAGACAAAAGAAAGCAGCAACAACAGGTACCAGGAAAGCTCCACAAGCAATCTCCACAGCAACTCAGCTACAAAAGTAACAGAACAAGCTGCGAGGTACATTGTTCTTCTAGAAGAAATCAACCATGAAGGTTGCATCATGTTGCTCCAAATATCGGTGCTGCCAAACCCAAATATAAACACAATGTCACATGAATCCCTATAAGCCTGTATCTCTAAGGAGATAATACCCTCAATAGAAATAGAGTCCATCTGCTCCAACTCTGTACCAAGAGTAGCCAAATGCTGTATAATAGCACCCTCCTCGAAGGTCGGCATTGCCAGATGTAAGAACTCAACTGTCCCCTTTGAAAAATGATGTTGAGACAACCAAATCCAAATCCCAATCCTTCAATCCCTGGAAGTACCACTGTGCCCCAGCCATGGTCACAGACACCGGTCACCAACACACCTGACCACAATCCAGAATCCTCACACAGTGTAAGGAAAACAGGAACATCCATAGTAGTGGTAACTGAAGTAGTAGTAGCCTCCTCAATAGCATCACATAGCGTAGAAGCAGGCCCCTCCATAGAAGGCAAAGGGACTAGCAACACATCTTGGTCTCACTGGTTGTCGAAGAAAGAGTCAGAGGCGAAGCATTATGAGAAAAACCCCCCCCAGAAGCTGTGAGCAAAGACAACCCACTATCTTCCTCAAAAACATTACCAGAGATATCATCCTGGCAAGGAGAAGTATGCACAGAAACTAAAGGCAGGGCAACAAGAGAAACAAACTCCTCAAATGCAATGAGCAAAACTGGCCCAATATCCTTCGCTGTAGGAACATCTCCAAAAGAAGTATCCACAAAATCACTGGCTGCACAGCACCCAGAAGCAGAAAGCATCTGTCGATCACTGGCATCACCATACAAGTTACAAAGCAACTGCCACACATAGAAGGTAGAAGCATCATCAAGAGCATAGATGAAGTGTCGAAGAATCGAATCCAAGAACCGAATCCTGACAATTCAGGAGGAGAAAGCCATAGATCTGTCCATCAGTCTTCCTCCACTGACACACATCCTCCGCAGAGGCAAGGTCCGGCAAGCACCGATTCTTGTACGAGAGAAACTCCATCAAACTATACTCCCTGAGAATAGAAGTAACCTGCAACTTCCATGACTGAAAGTTACCACCATCCAACTTGTCTGCCTCATCAAGGAAATAACAAGAGAGTGGTATGGGAGCCAAATGTGAAGTTGTCATCATTGATCCAATCAAGAGAACCAACCCTCATAAGATAAAACTGTCCAAATCAGAAAACGCTGATATAGGGTCTTTCCTCCCACCAAAACGCAGCCCTAAGAGGCTGGACAGCACCCAAGAATCCTCCTGTAGCAAAAAAACACAGAAGCTTCTGTCGACTGTACCTCCAACATTGAGGTCACCAGAAGAGGGAAGCAAAAAATGCGGATTTGATATAGAGAGAAAAGGTAGCCACACAGGGCCAGGGAATATGCTGTAAGAGGGTGCAAGAGGGAAAGGCAACAACAAAGACAGTAGCTTGGGCTCTCCTCAAGAAAACGCACAATCTCCGAAGAAGAGGTGTCCTTCACAGGTACCAAGAGTGCCACTAAAGCCTGCAACACCACAAGCCCCCTTCGCAAAGGGAAAGGGCCACTGGAGAGGAAAACGCAACAGTGAACAACTGTTGTCCTGTAGAAACAGGCCGCCTGCAGTCCAATCTCCAAGTGGGCAATGAAACGCTGATCAACAAGAGCCAGATGGCTGAATTGGTGAAGCCAATCTGAAGAAAAAACGACCAGCAGAGTGCTGTCCAAAAAACACAGTAGCAAAAGCTATGAATTTGGAAGAAAACGCAGAGGAGTAGGTGCTGAAAACAGGGCTGAATTTGGGGCAGCAGAAAGGTTGCTACACCGAGAGGGATGATACCATGAAAGAGTGCACAGAGCGGAAGCAAAGTGGCACTAGAATGTGCTGAACAGAGAGTGCAAGAGAGAGAGAGATATGGAGCAAACTATGCTGAATATACTGAACCAAAACAGTCCCAAGCAAGAGACACTATTAGCCTCATAAGTGAGGGAGCAAAATATGTACAAGACTGAATGAGAAATGAGAGGCCAGCACCCACTATTTATAGTGGGGAAGTGCTGGCCGACTGGAGCTCATAAACAGGCTGAATGGAAAAATTCCATAATGGCTTGGAAAAATCCTAGAAAAATATGTAAAATAGGGGTGGCTAGCCCACAATCAAGGGCCATACAAATGGGACCAAAAGGACACCAGAAATAGGTAGAAACTGGGGATGAATGTGCTAACACCCATGACTTGTCATGTGGTTCTCGAAGCACCTGAATCAACGTACCATACATCATCTTTATGTGCTACTTCAACATTTTCAAACATGGCATTAACGACATGCTGCATAACAAACAACCTTTCATTATCCTCATTGTTTCTGCTCGAGGATGCATAGTTGTTTTGCTGCAATTTTCCATTTTGCATGTCAGCCTACTTCTTATAACAATCTGCCTGCACATGTCCAGGCTTACCGCAATAAAAGCATCCACGTGTATCATTATGCTGCCTTTGCCAATTTCCATGACCTCTTTGACTCCCCCTGCCTCTGAATTGGCCTCTTCCACCTGCGTGTTGTTGTTGTGAATTCTGGGACTGTTGTTGTTGCTGCTTGCTGGCCATAATTCTGATTACCTGTTCGACTGCGTCCACGACCTCCTCTACCTTGTCCTCTTCTTGAACTTGTGTAGAAGGCCTATTGCTCTGAACTGTTTTTGTTTTGTGAAGACTGTTGGTCTTCACCCAAGCTCTTCTCTTCTATAATCAACATAGACACCAAATTTGTGAAGTTGGGAATGTTTTCCCGAGTTTGAATAGACGTCTTGAACGCCTTGTATTGTGACCCGAGACCATGTAGACAGACTTCCACCTTATCATCATCATCTACTGAAACACCAATAGATGCAAGGGATTCCACAATACCCTTGATCTTCAATGCATAGTCATTCACAAACATACTCTTTTTCTCCATAGTATGAAGTTCATTCTTCAACTGTATCTTTCGTGCCTTGGTATTCGTTTCATAGAGTTTTACCAAGGTGTCCCACGTCTCCTTGGGGGACTTGGCATCCTGTATGTGCCTAATCATGGTGTCCTGTATACTGATAGAAAGCCAATACATAACTTTTCTGGCTCCTTGGTTCCAATCCTTGAACTCTTTCTAGCAGTCGAATTAATCTCCGGTATCTCCGGTGCCTCTTCATGCTCACCTTCTATGTAGTCCCAAGTAACCCTTTCCCATCAGGAAATTTGTCAACCTGAATCTCCAAGCATGGAAGTTGTTCTTATCAAGCTTCTCAGCAACAATCTGGTTACGCCATCATTTGACATCTTGCCAGACACATAAATTTACCAGAAACAGCACTCTGGTTTGTCCTGCACAAATTGTTGTATTTTCTGCAGCGGTACTACACTCAAATGTCACAAAACCAGTGACCTCAATGTGTATACATACACCCAATGGCAACTGTTGACCTCCTTGCAGCACACACAATGTCTGCACAACCAATCTCTCTTCGTGCAGTTCTTAAAACAGAGTTCTGTAGAGAATCGATGACTTACTCACAGTGCTTGAAATCGCCTGCTTTCTGAAAAACGGAGGTCGTAACGCGCCCGAAACGCGTTTTTGGGTCAAAAAATTTTATTCGATAGGACATTATAGTTGTTGCCCTATAGGACAATATAGTTACCCTATAGCTTTACTCCCGCGAAGAAAGCTCCTATATTGTCCTATAGTTGCCCTATAGGACAATATAGTTGCCCTATAGCTTTACTCCCGCGAAGAAAGCTCCTCAATCAGAGATCGTTTGCCGGTGCCTCCCGTAGAGCTCCCGCGACAAGGGTGTAGTCACCAACACAAATAGGGAAGAGTAGATGAAGCTCTTACCCTCGTACCACTTCCTGTGCTTCTCTTGCTTGCAGCTCAGCCCTTAGCATAAACCAGGCTTTGATACCATGAAAAGATGCAGGGGAGAAGAGAGCTTGAGCTCTTGCAAGCGCACACACACACACACACACAAAACCCTAAAAGAGAACACACAAGGTGAGAGGCTGAAAATCTTCTTCTTCTTCACACAACACTCAACACACCATATACAAAGATAAGAGAACACACCATATGAAAGGTACTCAACCAAATACATACTAGGGTTCTCTATAGTGTGAACCCAACTAAATGAGCTGGTGCTATAACTATGCCAGTCTCTAGAATGGCTGTCACACAGCCTGTTATCCCACTGGCCACATATCACCCATGATCTCACCAACCATGCCAGTGGTGTAAGTGTGGGGCCTATCCCCTAGGTGGGTCATCAGTGTCCATCGCCTCACTAGATGAGCTCGATATCTCAACATACAGTAACACCATCACTCATTCACACAATCCCTAAGAATGCATGCAAAAAGAACAAGAGCAAAAACATACAAAACAACTCAATCACAAGAGTAAGAAGACTCAAACTCAATTGTGAGAATGGGATTGTGTGTTTTCTCATTAGTCAAAATGTCTTATATACAATACTCATTTGTATAATGCCTGGCCACCTAACTAATGCCTGGGGGGCCAATAAGCTAGTCTAGGCTAACTTTCTAGCCTAATTGTACATCATCGACATTACACAAGTAAGTTCGGTTTTTAACTATCTTCTAGCTTTACACAAGTCATAAGCTCGGAGATTTCCCATAATCGTTTTACATGAAGCGCATTGCATGATACAAAAATATCGCCTGAAGAAGTTACCGTGAGTGAAGTAATTTTAGCCAATGTGGTTAACATACTCTCCTCCCTAATCACGGTTTCGTCCTTGAAATCGATAAGAAGCTCCATGGGAGGCTAATGGTAGAAGCCATTGAAATTCCAGTAGAAGTCAAAGTGTGACTTCGTGTGTTGGGTGGTACGATGTTGGAAGGCTTTGTAGGATGTCCAAAAGGTAGTTTCAAACATGTTTTCGAAAGAGAGCATACACCAGCCTTGCATCCACTATACTTATATTAATAACTGAGTATTTGGTGAAGTGTGGGACCCTTGTTGATGTCTAAGGCCATGCCCTGTAGGCCTTCATTAAAGGCATGCCAGTTGTTGATGAAGTGTGGGACCCTTGTTGATGTCTAAGGCCATGCCCTGTAGGACTTCATTGAAGGCATGCCAGTTGGGAAATTTCACCAAAGGTATAATGATGAGCCTGAAAAAGCACACCAGCTGACACATCTTAAACACCAAACTTACAGAACTTGTGACTTATGTAATGCTGGTAATGTACAATTAGGCTAAGAAGTTAGCCTAAACTAGCTTATTAGGCCCTCAAACATTAGTTAGGCAGCCAGGCATTGTACAAATGAGTATTGTATATAAGACATTTTGACTAATGAGAAAACACATAATCCCATTCTCACAATTGAGTTTAAGTCTTCTTGCTCTTGTGATTAAGTTGCTTGTATGCATTTGCTCTTCTTCTTGTTGCATGCATACTTAGGATTGTGTGGGTGAGTGATGGTTTTGTTGTATGCTCTTTTCTCCCTTTCGCCTTCTCTTATCTACCCTCTCATGCTTTCACTCTCACCGTGGCATAGAAGTAGAGGTTGAGCTTCCCATATCTCTTTCTCTCTGTCTCTCTGTCTCTCTGTCTCTCTGTCTCTGCTCCCCACCATTTGCAAACCTCCTTTGTGGTGACAACAAAGGAGGCAAGGTTGAGGACCCTAGCTCTCTATAAGATAGAGTTACTCTACCAAGAGTGGCTTGAGGTGCACCACACCAGTATGAACCTTGCATTCTCCTCTCCTTCTCTCTATCTTACAAGGATTGAGCATTCTCTCTTATGAACACCTTTGGCGCTACTATTGGGGAAGCGCCTTGGCTTAGAACTTCCTTGTTATACTTTGCATTTGGATTATTGTCATAGCCTGGTTGGAGTGTAAATCTACTGGTTTTAACCTTTATTTGTTGATGTTTTGTGATTGATTTTGCTTACCTTGATGCAATGGAGCATTGAGTAACCCTTTAAAGCTCAACTTGCAGCATGGCTACAAGTCAGTTTCTAAATCTTTGATTTTGGTTCTCCTTCTTGCATTAGTAATTTTTTATGTTTTTGTTTATTTTAGAACTTAATCATACCATTGATCTTTATATAAACACCATTAGGATGCATTGTGCACATCATTAGTTAGGTTAGGAAAAGCTAAAGCATGTTATTAAAGTAAAAATCCAAAAATATGCACAATTAAGGAGTAATTAGAGAGCAAAATCTAGATTTTTAGGCAAAAACTTAGAAAAATACTCTCTAGTTTGCCTTCGTACATGCTCGACTAGACTTGGGTATGCATGTTTGCAACTTTGATAGGGAAAATCTACACAATATTCTTATTAAGAAAGGGGTCAAAAGATATTATTCACATAAATGCTTATAATGATAAAACCGGTTGAAAACTGACTATCATGTGGCCCTGATTTCCACTCCTACAAGTGAGAATGCACATTCACAAGCCTTAGCCACACGTACCCAACTAGCCATACACATGTTTAACTTCCTTGACCATGCCCATTCCTATCTTGGAATGCACATTCTCAATTCCCCACACATGTTTCAAAAGTTGTGCACACACATTTGCAACTTCAACTGGACCTAGCCACGCATGTATCTACTAAGAACACACATACTCAACTTGGGAATGCACGTTCACGAGTTTAACAAAGACAAAAACTTAAAAATTCAACTTCACATAAATGCTTATAATAACAAAAAATGTTGAAAAATAACCATCACATAGCCTTGATTTCCACCACTACAAGAGTGGTAAACCTATCAGAATTCTATAATTCACACGTACTCAACTGGCCACACATATTTCTAACTTCCTTGACCATGCATGCTCTTAACTGGGAATGTACATTCTCATTTTCCCACGGACGTTTCAAAAGTTATGAATGCACGTTCGCAACTCTAACTAGACCTAGGCATGCACGTACCTGCTAAGAATGCACGTACTCAACTTGGAAATGCACGTTCACAAGTTCAACAAAGACAAAAACTTAAAAAATTCAGCTGAATACAAAATATCTTGGACCATTGTTGTTAGCTGATCACCCTTACATGAACATGAGGTCATGTAGGATTTTTGTACTCAATCCCATGCCCGAGGAGAGTGCTTTGAACGACGCCGGATCAAGAGCACCCTCTCAAGAGGAATCTCTACACACTTTACAATCCCAGGAACCCCAATCCTAGAAACCAAGCATTTGAGTGAAAGCAAGGATGCTAACTTGAGTGAAGCCTATTCTTGGGAAACTATTTCTTTAGAGAGGCATATGGACCAAGAAGTTAGAGCACTTGACTCCCCTACGACTACTCATAGGAGTTTTGTAGACGTTGTTAAGAGTTTTTTGAGTGTGGTTTTCTGGCATATGTGCATGTAGATGCATGTTCATATAGCACTGGGATGCCCAATACCTCACCCACTGAGGATATTTTCTTCAAGCACCTTCAGTTTGTTGTGGTGTTGGATGGATATGTATAGTGCAACCATGATGAGTCTCACTGATGCAGTGATAAGAATGAATGACCAGATGTTAGGCAATTGCATCGTGGATTATGTCCAGATACATTATTAGAGGTTCAAATGCATAACGAAAGAGTTGGAGTTGATAGAGGATGTTGTGTTGGATGCAAAAGAGGAGAAGTTCTTATTCATTGGGAGATTGCTTGTGTTAAAGGTATGGTTTAGTATTTGATGCAGGAGCATGAGAGGTTTGTGAGCATATATGGAGCTATAGATGACATGGCCTATTTTGTTGATGATGAGGATGGCTACTCTTCGGTGATAGATTTTGATGATACGTCCATTAATGATCTCTCTTATGATAATGCTTGTGTTGATGAAGAAGAAATCTTCCTTTGCAAGTTGGTGGGTAAGTATGAGCTTTGATGTGTGTAAACAAGAGGTGGTTGGAGATTTTCATGATATGTCCATTAATGATCTCTCTTGTGATAATGCTTGTGTTGATGAAGAAGAAAGCTTCCTTTGCAAGTTGATGGGTAAGTATGAGCTTTTTACTTCAAGAGTGTCTTGGATGTGTGTAAACAAGAGGTGGTTGGAGATATGGGAGAGCATGAGGATGCTTATGATTCTTTCTTGGTAGATGTGTGCATTTGGGTGGATCTAGGTGTGTGTTCGGGTGGTTTGAAGAGGGTAGATGTGCATTTGAGTGTGGGTGTGTGATTGGGTGTGTTTGTGAGTGTATGGTCCCAGCCCTAGCTGGTGGTGCCCCCTTTCTCATCTTTGGGGTTGTTCCAAGCTGTGGGAGAGTGTTGCTATAGAGGCATCTCTGTTTTTTCCCGCTCTCTACATGTTTTGGTGCCCCCACTAAGGACAACTAGGCCACTGGAGAGTGTAGGCCCCATTAAAAGATATTTTGGGAAGGGTCTTTTAAAAAGGGTTTCTCTAATCAAGCTTTGGAAGGAAAATTACAATGATGTCTTATCTAGAGTTTCTAGGAGGGCAAAATGATGACATTGCAGAGTTTCTTGAGAACATGGAGGTTGCTTGTATTAGAAACCACATTGATGATCCTGCACAGGTGCTACGTCTCTTACAAATTTGTCTTAAAGGTGATGCAAGAGTGTGGCTTAAAGCCTATGAGGATGCAATAAGGGTAGCCTAGCCACCTGAAGTTATGACTATGGATGGCCTAAAGCAAGCCTTAATCGATAGGTTCAAGAAGATTGAAGATCCAGATAAGGTTTGGCATGAAGTGCAGGCTCTCACACACACGGTGATAATGAACATGTTGATGCCTACATCAAGAAGTTCTCCTTGCTCTCACACACAGGGTGATAATGAACACACAGGGTGATAATGAACATGTTGGTGCCTACATCAAGAAGTTCTCCTTGCTCTAGGAAAGATTGTGCAAAGCTTTAGGACTTGAGTAGCCATCCCTGACATAGAGGGTGGAGCTAAAAAAGCATGTCTTTCGAAGATGCTGTGGAGGTTGCAAGAAGTAAGGACTGGAAGCTGCAACAACGGATGAGCCAGCTGGGGATGGATTCATCTATTATATGAGGCCAGGGGTGAAGCGAGTTGAATTGCTTCTAGCTGAGATACCCAGGGAAATAGTCCACAATACTGATTCATCAATTGTCCACACCATGCCTCAAATAATGCCAGCATTATTAGTAGCCACTTCCATAGATGATGGACTAAGGCATGACATGTGACAAATGGTTGATCTAATGAAGAATCTTAACCTGAATCTTATGGAGTAAACAGGTGGTGGACGAGGACAGGGAAGAGGTTTTTACTAAGCTAATGGTGAAGGCCAGGCAGGAAATGGTGGAGGCCGTGGATATAGCAAGGGATGTAGATTTATACCCACATGTTACAATTGTGGAGAAATGGGACATCTAAGCCGGCCTGACTTGCGACCAACTGCCAAGAATGGGAGGTGACACGTATCCTTTACCTTCACAGTTGCCTAATAGATCAAATGATTATGGTATTGAAATTAAAGGTGAAGCAGGTCCTAGTGGGCTAACTAATGAAGAAAAAGGGAAAACTAAGGTAGTGAATGTGGTGGCCTTAGAAAGGACAAAGAAGCAGGAAGAAGTGGTGGTAATGCCAATAGGGAAGAGGACAACTGAAGAGAGGGAAGGAAGAGGTGTTGTAGGGTCCAGCAAGAAAAAAGGGAAGGTTTATGAAGGAGAGGACGCCAAAGCCAAAAGAAAGAGAAGGCCTCGTAGAAAATTCCAAGTCTCTGATTTTCCATTGGGGGATGACCAATCAAGCTATAACTTGAAATCTGACATCATCGACAAAAAGGTAAATGTGACTTTTGGTTGAAATGGTGCCCAAACTATGGAAGCAATGGAAGAGTCTTGTTAATCCGATTGAAGAAAAGCCAGAGAAGGGATCACTAGGTTCTCTCTATTGAAGAACTTCCAGATATTTGCCTAGTTGTAAATGTTTGGCATAAAGGAAAAAGTATGGGGCATGCTTATGTAGATGGTGGTGCTCAGATATGTGTCATTACTTGCTCTTTTGTGGAGCAGCTTGGTCTTATTGTTTCAGGTTTTCGTATACGTTTGGCCAACCATCAAAAGGTCAAGTGTTTAGGCTTAGTTAAAGCCCTTGAAGTGGAGGTCTATGATGTTAAAACACTTGTGGATTTTCATGTTATGCTAGTAGGTTAGGAGCCTATCCAATCATTCTTGGAAGACCTTGGTTGCAGTGGGAGCAGTGCAAGATTGGAGACATGGTACTATATGCCTCTACAACAAAAAAGGTAAAAGGAAGCTGTTTGACATGCATAGTACAAAGTTTTTGGAAGATGCAGGTGAGCAGGATTCTAGTGATGAGGAGTCTACTGGCTCTTCAGATTCTGAAACAAAAACTAGTAGCTCTTCTACCAGCGAAGGGGAGGTGGATGTTGCTTTCCTTATAGTAATTAAAGAGAAGGATGAAAATGAAATTGTGGCACAGGTTAATGTGGAATAAGAAGACACCCTTGGACCACCCTATGAGGTGATAGAAGAGCTTATGCAACCAAAGGTGGAACCAAGCCAAAAACAAGAACGTTTGAAATGAAGACATTGAGTCCAGATCTATCCTCCATGGAGAAAAATAGGTATTTGGAATTATTATCTAAGTTCCCTAATCTTTTTATCATCTCATACGAGGAAATAAGGGGATTCAAAGGTGAGGAATTGAAGATAGATTTGAAGGAGGGTGCAAAACTTGTAAGGCAAAAGCTTAGAAGGATGGGACATGAACAGATGCAGGTTTTGAAGGAAGAGGTGGACAAGCTTCTTAAAGCAGGTTTCATTACCCTAGTTGACACCACTGATTGGGTAAGCCCAGTAGTGGTAACTCCAAAGAAGGATGGGAAATGGAGGGTTTACGTGGATTTTAAACCCTTGAATGCAGCTACCAAGAAAGATCCTTATCCACTACCCTTCCTTGACAAGATTCTCGACACAGTAGAGCTAGTTTTGAAAGGTATAGTGTCTGTGATGTTTTTTCTGGTTACTTTCAGTTGAAGATAGCCCTTGAAGATCAAATGAAAACCACTTTCATTACACCCTAGGGTTGCTTTTGCTACAAAGTTCTTCCTTTTGGACTCACGAATAGTCCTGCTCATTACCAAAGGAGAGCTAATTGAGTACTATCTCCTTTCCTTTGGTAAGTTTGTTAGACTTCATTGATGATTTTTGTATATATAGCTCCACGCAAGATCATTGTGAAAAGTTAGCTCTAGCTTTTGAGCGTTATGATGAGTGTGGTGGACAGCTCAATCCCAAGAAATGCTTCCTTGCATAACCAAGAGTGAAGCTCTTAGGGCATGCGGTTTCAAAAAATGGCATCGAAGCTGATTCAGATAAAGTGAAGTCTCTCATACATCTTCCTTCACCTAGAGATACCAAACAACTTGCCACATTCATCCAAAAGGTGAAGTACATGACCAGGTTCATTTCTCTTTCTTCACAATTGCTTTATCCTTTGGAAATTGGACTATTGAATGTGAAAAAGTTTTTCAAAATGTCAAGGAAGTTTTGGGGGCTATGACAACCATGCAGGCTCCTAATTTGGAGTAGGTTTTCTATGTAAATCCATCTATTGGAAATGATGCTATTACTGCCGTGTTATTACAAAAGGGGAAGGGTACTCATTTTATGCGCCCAGTTTATTGTGTTAGTAGGGTCAAAACTATGGCAAAAAAGAACATGTCAGAAGTAGAGCTTGTAATGGCAAGTGTGGTATATGCATGTAGACGGTTCCGTCATTATCTTCTACCTCGGCCATTTGTTTTCTTGACAAGCTACACATTTTTACCACAGCTTATCAATGGCAGCAACATGTCAAAGGCAGTGATGAAATGGGTTGTGGAATTGCAGGAGTTTTCTTTTTCATTCCTTTTTGAGGAAAGAACCAGGGCTACCTTGGTAGATCTTTTGACCTACAAGGAGACTCCTCTCCTTATCAAAGAAGAGGTTGAAGAAGACTGTTGAGAATGTGGTAGAGATTGGGAATGCACACCTTCTGTTTTTTGATGGCTCTTATAGGAAAAGTCATGATGCTCCTTTTCAGGAGGTCTTGTGTTATATGATCCACAAGGCAAGCTTCTATGTAAGAAAGGCATAAAGGTGGATGCACATAGCAACAATGAGGCTGAATATTCTACATTGGAGGTTGGATTGCACATATGTTTAAAGTATGGCATACGCCGACTTTGTATTAAGGGTGATGCTTTGCTTGTTGTTAAACAGGTACTTGGAGTATGGAAGAGCAAGAATACTTCACTTAAAGAAATGTGTTTCAGAAGTAAAGGCCTATTGAAGAAGTTTGAAGCATGGAGCATTCGTCATATAGATCGTAGCTAAAATGGAGAAGCACATAAGGCTACTAAGAGTATGATCAATGAGGTATTTGTGCTCAAAGCTGATGTGCCTCTGTATTGTGGAAGGGAGTGTTTGGAGAAAGAAGATAAGTTTTTGTTGACTGGCAAGATACCTGAGGAGATTGAGAAGCCTAAAAAGTATGGTTTTGTGAGGAAAGCTAGCAAGTACACACTTATTGGGTGATGATATAATGTATATGCAAGGAGCAGATTTGATTTTAAGATGTGTGCCATGGAAGGAAGAGTTGTATAGGATCCTTGAGGAAAATCATGAAGGATCTTGTGGTGGACATATTGCATTCAAAATTACTTTGTATAAAATTTTGCAGGAAGGATATGTATGGCCGAGTGTTCAAAAGGATGTACACCACTGGGGCAAGTCATGTAAACAATGTCAGTCATTTGGAAACAGAATACTTAAACCTGAGCTTCGAAAAACCATAATGGCTTATGATGTATTTGACAAATGGGGAATCGATGCTGTGGGTCCATTACCTATTACTAGTCGGGGAAAAAGCTATGTATTCACTGCAATTGATTATCTTTCTAGGTGGGTAGAAGCTAAGTCAGTAAAGTAGATAGGTGCTAAAGATGTTGCAAAATTTGTGTATGAGGACATCTATTGCAAATTTGGAGTACCTCTTGAGTTGCTTTTTGATCAAGGGCCTGGATTTAGAGCAGAATTGATAGGTTACTTATGTGTCAAAATGAAAATTAGGCATAACTACACCACTCCATACTATCCACAGTGTAATGGACTCAATGAAAGATTCAATGGTGAGCTTATGTGAAGATATTGTCAAAGGTAACCCAGCATCAAGGAAAAAATTGGGATCTAGAATTGCCTAGTGCTCTGTGGGCTTATAGAACATCTGTAAAAACTGGCACAGGATTTACACCTTTTCATTTGATATATGGCAAGGAAGCTTTGTTTCCTACCACAGAGTGGGGCACTTATATATATAGATTTTTTCCATTCACCCTATCCAATGCCCCAGGCACTTTCCAAAGGCTTATGTCCACTTAGGGAGTTCCTTGAAGTTTTCATGGATGACCTTTATGTCAATTGCAAATGGAAAGCAGATCTCTGGTGGTATTATAAAGATAACAAACACATTTGTGTCCCTAGGGCACACCATTAGTTCCCCCAAGCTCTTCAAGCACAACAAAAAGCAATAAGGAGCGATGGCAATGGCAACCCAAAGCTCCTAGCCACACGACAACCCTAGATGCAAACCTCACAAAGAGCAAGGAAAAAATTGACCAATTCATGGAGCCTCAAGATCCTCTCCAAACATACCTAGGGCTTGATATTCCTTCCACCTCAAAATTAGCTACCTATAATGCAATAGAGGGCCCTGAACCACCCACAAAAACAGGTACCTCACCCCTGTCGCATAAGCCAAGGCACCCATCAAAAAAACTCATGAAAAATGTCAAAGAAAGTAGAAAAAGCATCAAGGGAAGCAGCCGTGTTGGGGCAAATAAGAAAGAAGTGTTAGAAATTGGGGGCCACTTCCTAGGAGGTCACCCTAGTAGTGTACATGCCACTAAGTGCTTAACCTCCGCCACTCTAATCCCTTCCAAGCCACAAAGATCAGTGGAGGAGGGATGATAATGGCCCTAATCTTCTATTATTTATGTATGATCTTTGGCACTATGCATGTGGTATGGAGACAGCCAGGCCATGACCTTCTAACACCCTCCCTCGATGGCCAAGATGTAGGGTACTCAGAGGCTCTAATGACACTTTAGCTCAGAGGTCTGCCTGCTCTCAGAGAGATGTCACCCACCTATTTCAGCATATGCCCACTTGTTAATGATGATTACTCTGGGTGTACCAGCACGACATAGCCTTCTTAGTCATACACACATTCGACCTTCGTTCATCTCCACCGAGAGGTATTAGCAAGTTGACCAGCTCCGCTAACAACATCCCAACGTGACCTCCCTATTTCAGCATATGCCCACGTGCTAATGATTACTCTGGGCATACCACCACGACGTAGCCTTCTTAGTCATACACCCATTCGGCCTTCATTCATCTCCACCGAGAGGTATTAGCAAGTCGACCGGCCCGCTAGCAACATCCCAACATGACCTCCCTAGCTTTGATACCATGTTGGAAATTGGGGGTTACTTCTCGGGAGGTCACCCATCCCAATAATGTTCACGTCACTATGTGCTTAACCTCCACCACTCTAATCCCTTCCAAGCCATGAAAATTGGTGGAGGAGGGATGATAATGGCCCTAGTCTTCTATTATTTATGTATGATCTCATTATCCCTAGCACTATGTATGTGGTATGTAGATGGCCAAGCCATGACCTTCCAACAAGCAGTAGGAAGGAGACTTGTGCAGGAAAGTCCCACAAGAATGCCAGCACTATTGATGTGAATTGGTTCTCTAATCACTACGATCTAGGTACATCTCAGGATGTCGTTGGCATCAATGTGATAAACCATCGAGTAGCCTTTCCCACTAAGCAAAGGTTCAACGCATGTACCTTGGTGGGGCAGTTTGGCTTTCCAACAAAGGCTTTGCATCTTTGTTCAAACATTTGTATGAATTGAATATGAGTCTTTGTTATGGGCTACCACACCTCCAAGAAGGAACTCTATGCATCAATGTGATAAACCATCAAGTAGCCTTTCCCATGTACCTTGGTGGGGCAGTTTGGCTTTCCAACAAAGGCTTCGCATCTTTGTTCAAACATTTGTATGAATTGAATATGAGTCTTTGTTATGGGCTACCACACCTCCAAGAAGGAACTCTATGCATTCATCTTTGGAAGAAGCAATAGAGCACAACTGTCGTAGGAAACTTACCAATGCTTCGAGCTTGTGTCCCTTGAGGTCTCCAAGCTCACTTGAGAAGCTTCACCTCTATGCTGTCACCGTAGAGTCGCTCACACCACCACACAAGGTAATCGCTCTCTCTCACTTCTCCACACAAGCATACAAGCATACAAGTATAAAGAATGCACATGTGCTAGAGTTCTCTCTCTCTCTCTCTCTCTCTCTCTCTCTCTCTCTCTCTCTCGACAAATGCAAGAACTCTTGTAGCACAAAGGGGGATTATGTCCATTCATTTGAGAAAATACCTTATACACAATTGTCCCTTATTCACACTCGGGCACCCAAAACTTACTAACTAAGGCCTTGGGTGGCCAATATCTCATAATTTTACATCTTTTATAGTGCCTTTACATGACACTTGTTAATGTCCTCAATTGGAGGAGCATAATTGTTAATCCTAGCTGGGATTAACATCCCCCCCTACCTGATGTAGGTTCTGTCCTCAGAACTTGTCACCGAGGTCCAAGACCTAGTCACCGAACTCGTGTCACGATGGAAGTTCTGGTATGATTGAAGCTTTTTCAGGGTCCTTCTGAATGCAGAGTGTGATCTCCAGAACCCGGTGTCAACCCATATATTCAAATGTTACATGCATGTATGCCTTAGGCGACGATAATATAACATCATGCCTCTATTAAGTAGGGCCTTGATTCATGTCGAATTATAGCTGATCAGCATCATATCCATCATATCTCTCTTTAGGTTGATCTATGAGGACCATGATCAATTTCAGAAATTGGACACCAGCAACAATGGCAGGGTCTGGGATGCGATGCCATGCATGTATCCAATTTAGCAATTGTTTCCTTTGTTGTCCTATATCTATAAATGTTACTGGCAAGAATAAAGCAAAGTTGTAGCAGCCATATGAATCCCTCTGCTTAGCCTCTTTGAATTCCAATGGTGTCCATCTTCTTTTCATTGGCATATACAAAGGGTCCACTCTTTGTGTTGGTAGGGCACACATATACTGAAGACTATATTCTAGAATAGTCAGATACTCCTTCCTCCATGCTCACTGTATACCAAAATCTTCCAGTTTGGGGTTGGCATCATCCGTCACAATGGTTGTATATCCCCCTCGTGTATGGATTGGATTTGCCTTTCTCCACCTGTAGAAGTAGTAACTGATCATGAATGTAACAATTCTGATCTCAAGTAAATCTGCCAAGTGCGGGTTTTCCAGCTTTGTATATCATGCCACCTTTGACCATAATGTGCCCTCTCTAGCTAAGGGCAATAATTCGTCTAATTATGGCTTTGGTGCTTGGAGAGGGTATGGTACATATGGCTACTTCGTTGGAGTAACATCAGAATACGCTTATAGCGGTAGGATTCGCCGGGTAGGTTCAAAAGGTGTTATTTGCATTAACACTTTGAACATTAACTTTGGCTTGAGTAGAGGATTCCCTGCTTTGATTAATCCCTTGTATTTTGCAGTAGTAGACAAAGACTCAAGAATAGTATTATCAATAAACGGCTCAAGAGTTTCTTGGGTAGAGTGTGACTAACCTCTTGAGTTGGCCGTGGTGGAGACGGGTAGGGTGCTGGCAACTCCTCGAGGGGAGGAGTATTAGTGGAAAATTATAAGGGATGAGCAAGAAGTCTAGAAAATATATAATCGGCTTCAGATTTGTCAGTAGGATGAACACTTGGGTATGGATTAAGTAATTTACTTTTGCGACATTTGAAAATACAGGATAAGTTGGATTAGATGAAGAACTTGATGTTTCCTCTTGACCCTCTTCGGAACTAGGGGGTGGCTGGGTGGGTTTGTTGTAGCTCAATGATATCCTCTAGAGATATGTTAGGATATTCAATATTTATTTTATCAAAATTATAAAGTACGGTAGTCAACATGGCTTCTAGATGTTTGTGGATATTTCGATATAGTTGAGAATGCCAAAAGGATGATATAGTGTAGACTCACAAAGATTTAGATGTTGGTGGGTATTATATACTTCTAAACACCTATGACTTATGTTCCACTAGTAAATGCAAGCTATAACCTCCTAATTGGCCGGTGTATCAGGAATATCATCTGGAACAAATAGGTCTAATTTGTTAACACTATTGTCCAATATGTCTAAGTTTTGTAACACTCAACACCAATTACGAAGGTTGAGCACAATGGGGTGTAATGGAAAGAAGAGAATATCCTTTGGAACAAATAGTACTAGGTCCCCCTAGAAAATCCCCATGATTATAGTAGGGTTAGCATCACGTTCTGTATTTTGTTTAATTAGTGTTAATTCTCCTAGGCTCAAGTCATCATACATATTGATTTCATAATGTAGTAAAGAGAGTGTTGGTGTAGACAAAAAGAGAGTCAAAGTTTGAGGAGGGGGCCCGAGGAGTTACTGGCAATGAACTTATCTCCGAGGCTTGCTCAAGAATTAGTTGCAACTCGTCGGTAGGCTCTTGTCTTTGATTGCGTTCCCAGATTGCTAGTTAGCACTCCAATTCATGTATCCGAGAATCCTTGGTGGTGAGAAGATTTGAGATCCTTGTTTCTCGCACCATTCTTGCGGCATCTAATTCTTCAAAACGTTTTGTGGCTGCCTCCTGTGCTCATCTGGCTGCAGCTTCCATTCTTGGGCCTCTACAATCTTTTGAAGCCTTTTAGTGGCCAAAGCTTGACTAGCTTGGAGCTACTGAGTAATCTACATCATTTCCTGTTTGTGTGTGTCCATCAATTTCTGCATCTCCAAGGATTTGGTGTTGATGGTCTCATTCAGTGCCCGTACTTTTTTTTGCATTGGTTTTATTTATTTCTTCTCTTTCTTGTTGAAGTTGTAGCACTCTGTGATTAGCATCCTTAAGGGCTATAGATATTGATTTCAAGTTGCTTTATAGTTCCTCTTCCTTAGCCTGGAATGTATTTTGGAACTCCTCTAGCTGTTGAGCCTGGATGCTTGCTTGTTCCTTGTTGTATGCCACTTCGTTTTGAATCTGTTCTTTTGCCTGCTCTAGTTGTGCCTTTAAGTCTGTATTTTCCTTAATTCTTTATACCAATGTTTGGCTAAGAATGAGATTATTACTTTCGAGTGTGTGGTACCTTACTTCTTGCTCTTCGGCAGCCTTTAAGCTTTTTAAGATTACATCTTGGTGAGTTACTTCTACTGTTGTTAAATACTCTTGGAGCATTGGAACTTGGTTGGTGGCATCCTAGACCTACTTCCACAGTGTTGTATTTCTGTCTTTAAGCATATGAGTGGTCAAAAGATGGCATCGACACACCCTCTAATCTTGTTCCCCAATAGAAGCGCTTGTTCTTCCCGCTCCTTACATTTCAGAGTGTAGAAACTGTAAGAGACTGTCAAGGCCTTCCACAGTCTCATGAAGGAATTTTTCGTAATCTAGGTTATGTAGGAAAGACTTCTCTGGAATCCCTTCTACATCATCTAAACGTTGTCGTTTGCTGGGGCTTGGTGTCTCCTCAATTCTCCTTCGCTTTCCTGTATCCAGTCATTCTTCCGGGATTTCTCCTTGTAAAGAGGTTGCTTCTTCTTGGATTTGGTGCTCTTCTTCTGGTAATTTTTCTTGTTAAGTGGCTCTCTCTGTATGCAACTCAACGGATATGTAGGTGTGTCTGATATTGTGGAATTCCGAAGAGGGGAAGGGTTTTTGAAAATTAATTGCGCTGGGCTTGGAGGTGGGCTTTGTTGATGTGTTTCTTCTACCGTCCCCACTGGAGGTGTTGATAAACTAAAGCTTGCCGCTACCCCAGTACTTCTTGATAAGATGCTATCTCCTGGGCTAGTCGGCCTCTAGTCTTTGTGTTTCCTCTACAACATTGGGCATTATTCCCCTTATATTCCTTTCAATTTTCTTCTTTCTACCTTTCTTGAGCTCTTTCATGATTTCCTTTATGTCCTTCAATAAGGCTTGTCCTTTTTTTTTTGTAGCTCTTCAAAGGTAAGTGATGGTGGTATTAGCTATGTTGCCTGCTACATCTGTTCTTCTTGTTCTGGATCTGGAAAAGGCCGCTATGCTATATGATTCAACACCTTTGTCATTAAGTATGGATTGTATACCTTTGATTGGTGTGCCTTCATATAGTTTTCCATTTCCCTATGGATGTACCATGCCCAATCATCCTCTTTTTCTTCATGTACTTTGGCGATTATGTTAAGGGGAACCCTGTTGTACCTATCCACTAGCTTCACTTGCATTATGAGGGACATGACTCTGCAGGCTTTTTTTGTCACCTCATCTCTAATGTTGTCATACTCAACCCCCCGTTGGAGTTGTAAGAGTTTTTCTTCAGCATGTCTTCTCAAAATTCTGAGAGTGTATTTTGAGAGGTGGTAGTAATTGTAGAGCCTCCCTGATCAAATCCTCTGAGAGTAATACCTATTTTGTGGTTCCATCTGCTTTAGTCACATTTCCTCTCTTAGTGGCCGTGTCATAGGACTTGAGGTATTCCGCACATAATTCTATATTGATGGTTTGGGGGAGACATTCTGCCATTTGTTCTAGGCCAACTTTCTCTAGTTTGTCTTTGACTTCTACATCCTCCAAGATCTACAAGCACTCTAGGCCATGGTATTGCAGAGCTATCTTTCCATAAGTAGTCTGGACTTCCTTGCTTATGCCCAGCTCCTCTACTGTGGTGGGTGCAAGTGGCGGGAGTGCTATCTTTAGTTCATCCTATTGAATTGGCTTCTTTCTCCACACCAATTTTCTTGCATTCCTAGCATTTGTTTTAGCCGAGAACTCGCTATGGTTGCTATTACTGTCCTTTTCTTTGTTTTCGAAAGTATTTTCAATGATGGACTTTGGGTGGCCCATATTGTTGTGTTGCCCTAGCAATAGCCTTGTGCCACTAGCAATTTCTTTCGAATCCATTGCTTACAAATGCCTTGTGGATTAGACTTCATTTGGAATACTGCCAGCTAACATTTGAAGGCCATCTCTGTCCCTTGTCTATAATTTGAACTTTTTTCCTTGATTCCTTAATTACTCCCTTCGCATCATTGTATAGCTGGTTTTCAAGTTGATCCTTAGGCACCCACTGCTCCGCACACATCTCCTTAAGACACTGTCCTTACCTAGCTTGTATAGTTCTCCAGCAAATTAATTGATAAGATGCAACCAGCTTAACAAGCTGATGCATTTTATCCTTGTTCAAGGGTCATTCTTGCGGAAAACCATAAGCTAGATAATTTGATATTTCTTTGCTCCATTCGGGCACCATGTTTAGTTTGAATAAATAAGCATCCTAGGAAGTCAGCGTCAACACCAGTTTGCCGGTTCCCCATTTGGAATTCTCAACATATGATCGGCCAACACGTGAAGTGTTCCCTTTCTTACCGTGACCGTGAAGTTGAATTCCAATAGTAATAACAACTAGTGTGTGATTCTTCCCATGGTGCAAGGCTTGTTCACCAAGTATAATAAGGCTTGTTCACCAAGTATAAGGTAACCCTTCTCGTTTTGTGGTGGTATAATTCACCCTCGCACCATTCAATTGGTGACTAGCGAAGCAGTGGGTAGTCCAGTTTGAACTCACCAGGCTGTGCTGATACGCATTTAGTAGCAAAGTTCGAGGCATTGATGTGCACATGAAATATAAGATCTCAGTTAGGTGGTCTCAGAATGGGTGCACTTGCCAGTGGTTGCTTCAATCTATCATATGCTTCCTGGCATTCTTCAGTCCATTCAAAGACAATGAGTAGCTTATATAATGGTATGGCAATTTCAGCATAAAATATTATGAAGCAGCAATAATACTCAACATGGCCCATAAATCTCTGCACACCTTTGTAATTAGTGGGTGGGGGGGCAATTCCAAGATCAACCTAACTTTGCCTTTGTCAGTGGGAGATACCGTTCTTAGAGACAATGTGTCCCAATATCACACCGTGTTTGACCCAAAATTGGCACTTTAAAGAGTTTAAGGATATACGATACAATCGACATCGCTCAAACACTTTTCTCAAGCAAGCCAAATAGTCTGTCCATCGAGAGTGTGCACATAGATCATCAATGAATACCTCCAGCCACTTTTGCAAGTAGTCTTTGAAGGTTGTGCACATTAATCATTGGAATGTTGCTGGGGAGTTGGTGAGACTGAAAGGCATGACTTTGTAAGCAAACGTCCCCCACATTATATTGAAAGTTGCCTTATGCTAGTCTTCGGACGTTATAGACACCTGATTGTAACTTGAAAATCCGTCTAAGAAGCTGTAAGCTTCTTCACCAGCTACTCTCTCCAAAACGTGTTCCGTATAAGGCAATGGGTAATGGTCCTTCCTAGTAGTTGCATTGACCTTTTTGAGATCGACACAGACCCTAAGTTTTCCACTCTTCTTTGGAACTATTACGATTGGTGACAACCAATCCGTATGTTCTATCTCGTAGAGATGAAGTCCGCAAAAGCAATGAGTTTATCAATTTCCTCCTTTAAAATTGATGCATATTTAGGATTTATCTAGTATGGTTTTTGCTTAGTTGGTCTTGATCCGTCCATGATTGGAATCGTGTGTTGCACCACTTCAGGTGGTACACCCTTCATCTCTTTGTAGTTCTAGGCAAAACAATCCTTAAACTTCTTATTAAGGAGAGCAACAAGATCCTTTTCTTCAGCCGGAGTCAAGTCCTTATAGCAATATAAACAGGTTTGATTTCCTCTTTTGGTTCTATAATATCAACTTCCTTGACTTCCGCTAGGCCATCGTACAATGTGGATAAACCATCTTTCTTAACCCTTTTTGCCCTCATCAGACCACTTTTCGTTCGTCATCAATTGTGTATGTTTTGAAATGGTTTGGCATTAAAAGAGCGGGTCTGGTTTATCCTCATCCTCACCTTTTGTTTTAGCCATCACCTTCTTGGCCTCGTGCTCCACTTTCGCCAAAGCTTTGTTTTGCTTTCGGCACCTAGCTTTTATAAGCTTAGGTGTTTTTAGTTCTTGAAAGGTGGTTTCCTCCCTATGTTTCCCTTCAAGGGATATCTTGCTCAATTCCTCACCCCAATTCTTAGAAAACTCGTTGTGTACCTTAGTAGCTTCGAGGTATCTCAGCCACTAGGCATCCGGTTCATCAAGCGATATATTGTTTCTGCTTCCGCTATCTTCTAAGGCATTGGGCACATGTGTGACCTTGTGATCTAGTCCCTTCTATGCTTGAAACTTCCTCATCCGATTCCTCTTCAATGGGTTACCAATCGACCATACAAACAAAGGTAGTGGGAAGAGTCCTAGATTCAATGTATTGGGTTCCTCGGGGTTGCATCACATCTATGGTGGCTAGCACATGCATCCAGTTTTCACATCTATGGTGGCTAGCACATGCATCCAGTTTTCACTGAAATCAGGAGGAGGGAGTGATGCATACATTTCCACTTCCTCTTCCTCTTTTGAAGCTTCCACTGTGGGCTGGCATCTTTGTACGGATGTGGTTTGCTCGGTTGTGACCGAATCATTACCAAATAGTTTCCCTTTCATGGGGTGTGCTTTCCATGTTCACAGATCTATCTTTAGAATTTGTGAGTCCCTTCAAACATACACATGGTCTAATGCCCAATCATGTACCAATTTGGATTCCCTCATGAAGGGTCTCCCCAAGATTATGTCATATGAATCTAGTTGGCATTGAAAGTCCATTACCACAAATGTACGAAGGTAGTGAAATGTAAAGAGTTTAAGTCATACATTCTCTAAAAGCCCAATGGGTCTTGAGGATGTTCCGTTTGCCATTTTAACGATAAGATATACTCTTTTCAGATAAGGTTTTTCTCGATTTTCCCAACATCATTTTGTGATGATGCTGACTCCCACCCCACCATTTAGGATAGCTAGGGCTTGGTATCCATTATGATGAATTGGGATTGGTATCCATTATGATGAATTGGGATTGTAACATTAGTGTCGTCACTTTTGTAATAATGCCCCAATTGATTAACCGGTATTTTGATGAATCTAGGTGTTCTTTCCCTTGCGTGTTTTAAGTTTCTTTCTGCTAGAGGTGACTGAATCTCCTCTACTGTGGCTGTTGGCTTTAGTCTGCCCTCTACCCATTCTTTTATGTCTGCCCACGATGTTGGTGAATTGTGTATAGCAGTTTCAATGGCATTCGCATGGAAGTGGATAGTACAGCTACGAGACTACCTATGTCTCTAGGCTCTCTAGCAAGTGAGGGTTCCTTCCATGTGTGCATCTCATATCCATCCCTAGGGAATGAATGAATGGACTCATCTTGCACAACCTCCTCAAACATTCTTGACATAAGGTTTCCTTGAGATCTCTCTTCCGACTCTTCTGGAATTGGAGTAGGTACGTCCAATTCTCTTTCCCTTGTCGGTTCATTTCTTTGATACATTGTATCCCTGGCCTAGTTAGCCCGTAATTTGGCTTCATGAAGTCGTTGAAACTCTTCTACTAGGTCCCTAGCTTCTTCAAGTTTTCTTATCTCTTCTTAAGCATTTGGGTATTCACCAATTCCTTTAGGGGTTGATGGTTTTTCTCCTTACACCTCTTGGTCAAGCTCATTTGGTTTTATTGCTTGATCACTCTCTTCTCTTGATTGAGTGGATCCGGTGTCAATAGTTTCTTCTTTAGATCCATCCTGAATTGTGACCTTGGTGTCACCTTTACCCACTTTTTTACCCTCCTTCTCTTGGCCAGTTCTAGAAGTGATTGCATCTACTGGGTTCTTCCTTTTGTCCCCTAGTGGGCTTAAGCTCGTGTCATGACATTCAGTGGTGCGATGTTTCCAGGTTGCACACTTATTGTCCGGACGGTGGCCTGGTTAGAAGTGGAAGTAGAACCACTTGCATGGTATGGGCAATCTTTGATCAAATGATCAATCCCACATTTAGTAGAAGTAAGTACTCGCATGCCATTAGGTGGTGCAGTCAATTGTTGAGTTTGATGCATATGAACCACATTCTTGTTAGGACATTCAACTATTCGATGAGGTCCACTGTAACCAAAATATTATAGTGGTCCCCTCCTCATATTTGCGTTTAGGTCCTTACCTTTCCACTGTACCATGGTTTGAAACACAGGTATTGGCGTGTTATTCTGTAAGACATAAAATTCTGGTGCAATCTCCGCAGCTTCCTCATAGTAATCACCATTGATTTTTACCTCACACACCATTTCAATATCCTCTCTGATGGCTATTCAATTAGTACTACGTGGTTGATTTTAGCTTGTGGTGGTAGAACAGGTGGTGGAAGAGGTTACGTGTCTTGTATTCAGAGCATCCCCCTAGGTAAGTAGGAAGGGTTTTGGCTGTCCGCAGCTATAGAGTGATGTGCACTGGTGGTGCTGGTAAAGCCAGTGGTGCTCTAGGTGTCGGCAATTGTGCTACAGTTTGGAACCTTAGATACTTGCACATGGAGGTGTCGTGATTCCCTAATTTTACACAATGAGCACAATAGAGTAATGGCCTTGCTCTTAACTATGGACATTTAGTGGTAGTGTGATTCAATCTGTACATAGAACACCATACCAAATCTCTACGAGGGTAAAGATGGGTATGCCCATGCCCAAATGTTTCTCTTCCACCCTTCACCTTTAATTTGTCCAGTATGGCATTACTGACTTCGTCCACCACAATCATGTTCCCAACTTGCTTGCTCTGAGTTCCTGTTTCTTGGTGACTCGAAACTCGCGAAGTCGTTGCGCCAAAGATATTTTGACATCTTCAGGTTGTGGCAATTCCAGCATATTGTCTTTATATTCGATTGCCAACTTACAACATGCATCCAGAGTAGCCAGTTGGGCTAATACTAGATAATCATGAATTTTGTGGGGTCTCAAACTGCTCTCTGGAAGCAAGGCAATAACTAATCATCAGTTAGCCTCTCCCGTAGTTTATATCTTGAATTCAAGTGCTTTAGCTAGGACACATAATCTTGCATAGACTCATTTTCTTTCTGTTTGATGTTATGCAGCTGTGCCACACAAGACTCTATCTGTTGCCACTTCGGGCAAAGCTTGGCACAAACACATTCTTGAGCCGAGTGAAATTTATCTTATCTTCTAGCTTGAGGGTTCGAAACCATTGATGAGCTTTTCCTTCTAGGCTTAGTGAGAAGGCATAAATCATGGTCACATCGCTAATAACTGGCCCGCAACATGTTGGATCGGGTCCCCATCCCCTGAGAACTTTTGTATAAGGTTTGAAATAATGTGTGGCTTCATTTGGGATGGTCTGGATTCTAGAGTAGTGCCTAGTTCCTTGACCATTCCTTGGCCCATTTTTGCAGCCATATTCAACAAATCTGTCCTTGTGGCTGCATTAAGATCTTCATTCAGATCCACCCTTGGTCTTTGAGGAGCTACTCCCCCCTACCTAGACCTTGTCCTCTTCCAACATTGGCTCTTCTAGGTATTTCTGGTCTATAGGTCAGTCCTGCCACTTCATTCTAGATTGGCTCATCGTCATTAACAGCTTCCGTATGCCTTTGTAGAATTAAGAGCTCCATGTCCTATAAGAACATGGGATGATTGATCATTTGCTCGATGTCCTTCTTGGTGTACAAGCGGTCCTCTACTTCACTAGTTTCCCTTGGTTATCCCCTTCATCTTGGGTCACGACTCCGCTCTTGGCTCTTCATTAATGGGCTTTAAATTTGGAATGTGTCCCTGAGTCCTACCCATAACTATTTCTGGTTCTTTGCCATGTGATTGAAATAGATTCACATTTCCCATTTCCTTTTGTTCAGCCCTAGCCCTTTGAGTATCAAGCTCTTGTTTCCTTAAGCTCAATTCTCTCATAGCCATTCTACTTCGATCCTTTTCAAATCTAATTCCACTTCCTCTGAGGTTGGGAAGAATACTTGACCTATTATAGCTATGCTTTCCAAGTCACTTCTCATTCTGGGGGTGCCCATGCTAGACAGCCTAGAACTTGAAGGTTGGTAATTCTCACCTTGGACCTAGTCCAGCGTTGGTTGATAGACCCGTGCCCACAGATTGCGCTTCCTCATCGTTGCTAGTTTGGAGACCAAAAATCCCCGAGCTATATCATCAATGATACCACTAGATCTTGTAGGGGAGGGTGGTTTCTCCTCTTCCCCAAACTAAGAGAATCATATCTCTTCTTCCAAAGATTCTTCATCACTACTTGTCTTGATGGTGGTTAGATTCCTTAAGACACTCAATTGAGTGCTCACTGAGTGGCCTAAACCAACACTCTTCTGATAGGAAGATCCTGGGTGATTTGATGCACTATCGTCGTCGAGAGTAAGGTCATCTTTGATGAGCTTTCCAGACCTCAAGTGTATGTGAATGTGATTTAATAAGTTAATTTACTACCCCAATTAAATTTTGGTAAGATATTGTCGATCTGATTTTCTTTGTTTTCTAGAATCGTTCACGTCGTGAGATCCAAATCGTTCCCGTTCGTGAAATGGTAAGTAGTTCACGTCATGAACTAATTTTTGTATTCTCACGTGCTCCAATAATTACTTCGGTCTCACAAATCAGTGTTACCTTGTTTTAATTTTACTAGTCTCAATGTGCTCAATTAAGGCACTTCCCTAATCTTAATCTTACAATACTATGTTTGTGAACTAGATCTTGTTACATCGTGAAACTGTAGAAACAGTTCACGTCATGAAATGGTAAACCGTTTATGCCATGAAAAGCTATGCCATTCACGCCGCCGTGAGATGTAATTGGTTCACATTGTGAGATGTCCAAGAACCATTCACGTCGTGAAATCTAAATCGTTCACGTTGTGAACTATATAGTGTTTCACATTGTGAAGCATTCTTTGCTAGTTCACGGATCACAATTTTGTGGGACTTGTGTCAGAGATGTCAGGATAAGATGACCTATTTTTAGTAAGGTAATCCTGTGATTTGTGGCGCTGATTGTGGGAGGGGTTCATGCCATGAGATAGCAGGAAGTAGTTCATGTCGTGAACTGTTTTCTTGCACTTTCACGGTGAAGTTCGCACATCGACAGAGAGGAGTTTGGGTGCAAATTACCTATCCAGCTACTCCAAAACGATTGTGCTATAGACATAAGGAATGCAATGCGAGTTCAAAACACAACTAATTGCTCCTTATTTTTGTGATTTTTGTGGATTTTTTCATAGAAACAAAAACAAAGTATCACCCTGCTTGTTCACGTTCACGAATTTGGTGATACAAAGATCAAAATTGAAAAGGAAAAAACAGTGGAGCTTTCCTCTAAGGTTACTCTAGTACACACCCACATAACCAAAACAACCAATTTCTTACAAACCTTCACTTCCACTCAAACCTTATTCATTCATTCCATACACAATGCACTACCAGAATGCAAAGGCAATGATGAAACTTGTGTAGTGGGAGCTAAAACTCAAAAAGGATGGAAGAAAAAAAGTTGTTTTTCCAACAGTGGTGCCAAAAATGTTATGGACTACCAACTCCACGAAGGAACTCTATGCATTCATCTTTAGAAGAAGCAATAGAACACAACTATCATAGGGAACTTACCAATGCTTTGAGCTTGTGTCCCTTGAGGTCTCTAAGCTCACTTGAGAAGCTCCAATCCTCCAAACTTCACCTCCACGCTGTAGAGTCGCTCACACCACCACACAAGACAATAGCTCTCTCTCACCTCTCCACACAAGCATACAAGCATACAACTATAGAGAAGGCACATGTGCTATAGTACTCTCTCTGACTCTCTCTCTCAAGATAAAAGTAAGAACTCTTATAGCACAAAGGGAGATTGTGTCCATTTATTATGAGAAAATACCTTATATACAATTGTCCCTTATTCACACTTGGGCGCCCAAAACATACTAATTAAGGCCTTGGGTGGCCAATATCTCATAATGTTACAACTTTTATAGTGCCTTTACATGACACTTATTAATGTCCTCAATTAAAGGAGCATAATTGTTAATCCTAGTTGGGATTAACATTGATGATAATCCTAGCTAGGATTAACAGTCTTTCCATCGATGATAATCCCAGCTAGGATTAACAGTCTTGCCCATGATTTTGGAAATCTATACGACCGTGTTTTTGTATGAGTCATTAAGGCCGCGTGTGAGTGCTAATGTGGGTAGGGACTTGCTTAGTCCTTGGGCGATCCCCCTTCCTAGATTAGTCAATACGTCCAAGGTGTGGGTATTTAGGGGTTGCAAAGGGCGGGTACCTAGCATGTCTAAAGGCTTAGGACTTGTGATAGTGCTAGGAAAGGGTCTAAATCTTGGAGGGATTGATGTGATAGGGGGTGTAAAACCTAATGAAACACTTGTTCTAGGCATGGCAAATGGTATTGGGAGATGCATTTGGGGCATGGATCTCAATGGCTCGAAGATATCAGCCATTGGGTTTAGTCTGGGTGTGTGAGCCATGGTAATCCCTTTATCGTTGCCATATCTTAACGTTGTCAATTGCCCCTTAATGAGTAAGCATAGGTGTTTTAAAAAAAAAGTTTTCTTATAGCCCATTACAACCTCAGGAGGCCTGGTGTACCCTTCGTTGGATCAAATAAGTGTTTTTTTGCTCTGATTAGCTTAGGTGCTACACACACGTCAACAACCTCTTAGAGATATTTTTTCGAAAAAAACGCATGCCAGTAGCATCCCAGATGGAAGAGGTCACAAAATCTATTTTCATCACTGTCTCAAGAAGATGATTTTTTTTTTCGGAAAAGATTATCCCTTTTTCGGAACCCGTTTTTGAATGTGTTACAAGAGGAATTTGAAAAAACTCTGTATGAGAGAGTTGTAGTATTTTTGCGGTACTACAACTTTGACTCTATGATCTTTTAGTGATTTCATCTTTTAGGCATTCAAAAAGTAGCCCAAATATAGTTCGCAATCATTTTTGACCTGTTTTAAGCAATTTTTAATGGTTTAAGGGCCATTTTTTGCCTCGATTTTTGGGTCAAATTTTGAGGTTGCTGGTCGGAAGCCAAAATAATGGATTTTGCCCTCAAACGCTCAAGACCAATTTCGAAGAGCTCGATGCCAACTTTCCGATGAGCACTAGAGCATGTTCTCATTGGGTACACGGTCTAGGAGATATGAGCCTCTAAACAAGACTATTTTCTAGACTCCTTTTTTTTTGGGTTGCCGCAGGGATTGTTTCACGCCATGAAACAGCAGGGTTTCACGCCGTGAACCCTTAACCCATGAAACGTTGTTTTTTTTTTAGTCTAGTGGGAAATTCAAATTTCCTTATATAGAGGGAATTTTTTTTGAATTTTAAAATAAGGAGATATGTGCATTTTCCCAAAAAGACAAGTGGGAATCAAAAAAGTCAACACTTTTATTACACCCTCTTACACCCTTCATAAATGGACAATTTGACAACTCATTGGCATCTTTTCATTCAATGCTCATTAGCCTTAATGAGTTGTGGAAAAAAGTACTTAGGAATTAGTCAAAGATTAATCCTTCCCCCTTTTGGACTAACTAAGAGCTCTAATCAACCACCAATCACTAATTAATTCACACCATTGAGCACATCATAGGATAAAGCATGAAATTACGAAGCTATGTGCATTAAATAATGTGTAAATTATTCTATAATTAGAGATTAATTTAACTCTTAATTTTAATCTCTTAAGAGAGAGAAATTCCTCCAATTGATGAAGAAATTGATATAATTAGGTGTTTTTATGCATCTAAATGCTCTCAAAACCCTCAAAAACACTAATTTTGACTTCTCACATGATCAAATTTAATCCCCAAAAAACACATTTTCTACTCTTTTTGCCTCTTGAATTGGATTAATCACCCCTTAATGAAGATAAAAACCAGTCAATTAAGGAAGATTAATCAATTTCAAGAGTTTTTGAGAAATTTTTTAAATGATTAAGCTACTCCTAATGCTTTCTAACACTCTAATGCATACAAATTAAATAAAAAACATACAAATCAAACAAAAATTAATGATTTTAGCTCTATGTTTAACATTAAAGAGAGCTAAAAAATAACCAAAATTTGCATTCTATTGCATTTTTTTGATGCAATGGAAGCAAACAAACCCTAATACTCTCTATGTGAAAGTCCTAGGAACATTAAAAACTAAATTAACAACAATAAAAACAACGATTTAAGCTAGAAATTAAGCAAAAAGGTATTATTTATAAAAACAAAAAAGAGAGCTATTCTACACCAAATCACACATAAATCACCATCAAAACAGCCTCTTTTCCATGGAAAACCACTAATCAAGATAATGAGTAATGCATAGATTAGAGAAAAATGTTGAAAAAAGCCAAGGGATGGTTTTTCGGCAGCGACGCCAAAAATGTTATGGCTCACCCCAACCCCCCTTGAAACACATCCAATAAGAGATTACCTGGTGAACCACAATTGTTGTGAGGATCTTTCCAATGGCCGAGCTCGTAACGCTTGAGGTATCCACGCTCTACAACTCCTTGAGAAGAAATTCCACCGTGCCTCCTACGAGCGTTGTCACACCGTCGCGTTGCACTACATGTACTCGTTCCTTCTCTCACCTCACTTCACTCACACATACTCACTAGCATGCATGAGAGAGAGAGAGAGATTAGCAAGAGGATTAGAAGGAACAAGACTCTATTACATAATGGGAGAGTTCTTAGTATTATGAAAGATACTTATATACATGGCCATAAGTGTTCACACCCACTTAAACTATGGGGCCAGCCGGGCACTTTAGGCTCATAAGAGGCCTAATGCTATTACAATGACTCATCTCATAATATATCCATGATGTACATCACTTAGGACTTCATCCTAACTTACTACCACATGTTGTTGAAGTGGAAATTACTATAAGTATTCCATAGGACCATTACGGGCGCCCATCCAAGTTATAGATTTGGACACCATTGCTACATATCTTGAATGTATGACCTTTTGGTGTATCCACCTTGACTCCTCGATATAAGATAATGGTAGTAGCTCTTGTTAACCCTAGGAATGGGTTAACAATCATTCTATATACACATTCTAAAAAATGGCTTGCAAACGTGCATACCCAAGTAAAATAATATAAAAACAAAGGCCCCGCCTCTCAATTTCCACTATTTCCTTTGTATCTAGCCAAACTCTTGCCATTTGTTTTACTACCTTCTCCTTGCCTTCCAACCCTCAGCTCCCTTTGCTCTCATCATCACGGACTACTACTGGGGCATCGAGACCTCCTCTAACACAATACTCTTCGCTCCCACCAAGAAGAGGATGGCCACCAAGGTCGCTAAGCTCCCCGGAGTATCCCATGGACTTCTCCCCACTTGGCTAGGAGCTGCTATGAGAAGTCGACAGGGCCACATGATCCATAGCCAAATACAGTCAGATAAGAAGGTCAAGCATAAGCTGACATATCGTACCCAGGAATGTTACGAGGTTGCAAAAAGGAGCCTAGCAGTCATGGAACACCTTACCTAGCTTGGACTCAGTGGCCTCACTGCTATTCCCACTCCTGACCTCAACACCTGCTTAAGGTTCATTTCTTCCTATGATACCCATATCAGTACCCGAAATTGTAAGGGATGCAATTACTGTCTATCAATGTGATCCACGAGGTCTTGCACCTATCCATCGAACCCTACCAAAAGCTCAATGACACCGCACATAGCATAGTCCATGACATCATTACCGGCCTAACAAGGATTGCATCAAGTGGGAGGATATCACCCAACAAGACCTTTGCACCCGTGCTTGCACCCTGACTATGCTGACCAACCTCTATTGTGGACGATAGGTACAGTCGCTGTAACCTCTCCTTGCCTCAAGCTAGGTCAGGTTGTCAACTAGGTTGACCACTTTCATCATGAGCTCCATAGCATTTGTGCCAACCCTGTCGGTAAGTTTGGGGTAGCCATGATCCTCACCAAGGTAGTCTAATATGCAACTAGTTGGGAGGAGCTCGCCAAACCTTACAACTCTACCCAGATGCTAGTACCCCAAGCAAACACCTTCCACACCCCACCCCACTGGTTACCGACTCGCTGACCCACAGGAAATAAAAGCTAGACCAAGAGGCCAGTGCAAGTGAGACCTTCGCAGACTTTATTGAGATAAACCTCATGGATAACCCCACCAGGTTGGCATCCATAGGTCTAAACACTAGTCCCGCCATGCTGGGCTACCCCATAGTGTCCTTGAAGGTGACTAAAGAGTCGTCAACTTTGAAAGCCAACCATTTTCACCTTAATTAAAGCACATAACATCACAGAGGCCCACTATTGGATATATCAAGGCAGCCTCTCCTCGTAGCTTTTCCCAAGCACTCTTTCATTCACAAGGCCAACTGATAGACTTCCTTGTTGCATTCTCCTCCCTCCTTGTTGCATTCTCCTCCCTCCTCTAGAATCTAGAAAAACAACATGGTGACAACATGCATGGCTAGGCAGAAGGAACGGACAGATATGGCCCAATAAGCCCTCCTCCTTGCATACACAAACATTGCTAGGCTAGAGACCTGCCATTGCCCTCAACAACCAATTATAGGTCCAAGCCCTCAAAGATGACTCCAGAATCGACCGCCTACAGTGCAAATTGGAGGTCCTTTACAAGGAGTTCAAAGGGGGCCGAGCCGTGAGCCAAAACCTAGGAGGAGCTCACACGCATCATTGTTTCCCTTCAAAAAACTAAAACCATGGAGTGCAACCAGCAATAGCTCATGGATGAAGTCCACAACCAAATGTTTGAGCACTGCAAGGACTTCCAAAGAGCCCTTGATACCAAGGATTCCACCATCGCTCAGTTGGAGCAACTGAAGGTTGGACCCTAACCTGAGAAGACCATCAGCAAACCACTGAGAGGAAGTGGATTGTTTGATGGACACGACCACCAACCACCCCATTCTTGCCATTCCTCCCCAAACCCCCTCTGACCTCATTGAGCTTCAACATTGCACCCTCTAACTCAACCTCCTTAATTGCAACATTTTCCTTGACGAGGAGATCCCAACTACCACACTTTCTCCACCATCTTCTCCAAAGTCCCTTACGCCTCCCACAGCACCTTTGTCATGCTTTTCTTCCAAAACTCCATCTCCCTCACCAAGCCCTCCACCATATTTTGCTTCCCTCACCATATCCTTTGCCTTAACCTATAATCCTAGTGCCGCATCCTCAACTTCTCTGATTGCTTAGAAGGGGGGGTTTCATTGAACTCTTTGTCCCTCTAGAGCTATGCCCATACCCTTACTCTACTAGAATTATTAACATGGCTCTCTAATGCATGCACACCCATGGCTAGCATGCCATTGACGATGCCTATCACTATCTCTCCACCAAGGCAAGCACTGTCTATACCCCCTTGGGCATCCTAGTTTTGTACCATCATATCTAGAAGCAGCTACTATAGAGATGATGCGTATCACCAAAAGACATCTATTCAACACGGTCCATGTCACATGCCCATAGGAAATCTATAACGAAGAATCCAGTGCCCCATGGTATCTCAGGATAAGCTCACTTTACTTTCCACTTGAGCGTAGATGGGCGAGGAACCTTTTTAAGTGGAAAGTGTACTGCTATGCCCCATGGTATCTCAGGATAAGCTCACTTTACTTTCCACTCGAGCGTAGATGGGCGTGGAACCTTTTTAAGTAGGAGCTGGAGAAGAATCCCAAATTCCAGTTCAACTTTCCATGGATCCCTCTGCCTCAACCACCCCTTATCCTCACTGAAGGATGGGTGCTTTCACTATGCGTAAGTTCATCCAGGATTACGAAGCTATGCCCGACCCACATTTGGTGGCCCACCATATGCTATTATAGGCTCATAGTGTAATCTCCGCAACTTCCTCATAGTACTCACCACCATTGATTTCTACTTCACGCACCATATCCATATCTTATGATGGCTCTTCAATCAATACTTGGTTGATTTTAGCCTGTGGTGGTTGTGGTGGTAGAATAGGTTGCGGCAAAGGTGAAGTGTCCTATACCTGAAACATCCCCCTAGGTAAATAGGAAGAGTTGGGCTATCTTGCAGCTGTGATTTGCACAAGTGGTACTGGTAAGCCGAAAAAAATCGAGTAAAATGGATGCAAGGTTGGTGTATGCTCATTTTTGAAGACATGGTCGAAACTGACTTCTCTCGACATCCTACAATGCCTTTCATCGTACCACATATTACATGAAGTTACGCTTTGACTTCTACTGGAACTTCAAAGGCTTTTACCAATAGCCTCCTATAGAGCTTCCTACTGATTTTGAGAGTCAATTTCAAACACAATCGTGATTAGAAAGGGTGAAAAGATGTAGGGAGGAAGAGAGCTTGAGCTCTTGCAACCACACACACACTCACATAAACCCTAGAAGAGAACACACAAGATGAGAGGTTGAAAATTGTTCTTCTTTTCAACAAAAGGGTTCTACCAAAAGATAAGGAAAATACAATATAAGTACTAAAGTACTATGTACATGCGATCCATAATGTGAACATGCTAAGTGAGTGAGACCTGACAAGATAAGTATGCCATAACTTATTGGTGGACTAGTAGCTGGTGTAGTCTAGCTGTAGAATCATTGGCGAAGATCTATCATGTCAGCATCCTACCAAACACGCCAGTGATATAAGTGGCAGAAACGGTCACCTAGGCATATCATAAATGCTAGCTCGTGGTGTTGATCTTGACATCTTAACACTCCCCTCAAGCTCAACTCCATCTCTAGGACTCCAAGCATAGTCCTGAATCTACGAAGCTTCTCTACTCCTAGGGCTTTCGTGAAAATGTTAGCTACCTGCTCCTCTTTGCCAACATACATGAGATCAATGTCTCCTACTAAGACCCTCTCTTTGATGAAGTGATAGTGGACCTCTATGTGTGTGGTCTGTGCATGAAAAATCGGGTTCCTTGCCAGCTGTATACTGCTAAGGTTGTCACAATAGATGGCAACTTGTTTGTCAACCTGTAGCCCCAAATCACTAAGTAGCTTGCACAACCAATCTATCTCACATGCTGCCATTGTAACACCCCTATACTCTACCTCCGTACTCAACAAGACAACTGCTGGCTGCTTGTTGCTGCTCCCTGTCACACAGCACCACTCCCAAAGGAAAACATAAATCCATTGGTATATTTCCTATTGTGATACTACCAGCCCAATCTGCATCGGTGTATCCAAACACCTACAACTCTGTCCCAACCTCATAAAAGAGACCGTAGTCTACTGTAGACTACACATAGCGTAATGTGTACCTCACACCATCCAAATGTGGCTTCCGAGGAACCTACATAAATTGACTTTGCAATCCAACTGACTCTATAGTTAATCAAATCTAGCTTGGTGATCGTCATGTAAATCAAGCTACCCAGTATCTTCCTGTACATAGTGGGATTCTCCAAAATCTCACCCGCAAAACTGCACTCAATTTGCCATTTGAATCTAATGGCATAGAAATTGGCTTAAAACCAACCATACCATATTTGGACAGCATGTCCAATGAATACTGCTGCCTCTGTGAGAACCATATGCCAAGGAAGTACCTCAACTCACCCAAAACCTTCATGTCAAATTTCTACTTGAGGAGACATTTCACACTCTCAACTTCCTCTCCACTATCACCCCCACAATCAAGTCATCCACATAGATTGTGATGACCATAAGCCCCCTATCACTCTTCTGCACATAGAGTGAATGATTATCATTTGCCACATGGAAACCAATGGTGATAAGATATTGTGCTATCTTATCATGCCATGTTCTCGGTGCCTGTTTCAAGCCATATAAAGCTTTACGCAACTTGCATACAAAATCAGGGTGGCCCACATCTTCATAACCTGGTGGCTGATCCATATACACTTCTTATTGTAATTCACCATGCATGAACGCATTCTCAACATATATTTGATGTAAAACCCATCCTTTTGATGCAGCCACCGCAAAATAACAGCTCTCACGGTTGCCATCTTGGCAACAGGGCTGAATGTCTCCTCATAATCAATGCCATAAGTTTGAGCATAACCTTTGGCAACCAATCTTGCTTTATACCTTCTAATACTTCCATCTGAGTTGTGCTTTATTTTGTACACCCACTTGTATCTAATAGCATTCTTGTCTTCAGGCAATGGCACCAAGTCCCAAGTCTCATTTACATCCAATGCAACCATTTTTTCATCCATGGTTTTCTCCCAATCTAAATTCCCAACAGCTTCTTCAAAACATGTGGGTTCAACATCTTGCATAACTTTAGCCATATATGCATAATGATGAGCGACATAACCATCATATAATAGGTTTTCTAAATCTCCCTGACCTACATTGTCCATGATCACTACTTGGAATTTTTGCAACTTCTCTTGCCTTTCTTACATCAGGTGTTCTAATAGCTAGAATCCCAAGCTTATCATCAAGACTATGCTCCGAGCCACTAGACTCTCCATCAACATAAGAATGCCCTGCAGAAATCTCGGGCATACCAAGAGGCTCACCGACCTTCTCTTTGCCTTTCTGTGATGTACCAACTACATTTTCAAGACTGGTATTTTGACGTAGCCTGCCACTCCATGGACTATCAACATACCCAACACAAGAGGACTCTCCATGCCCACTCATCAATGATTGTGATTGCTGACTTGCATTCTGTGTAATCACAATTCCAGTTACATCAACCCCCACAACATCTTTTTCAGCAGCATACGAGCTACTCAATTCAACATCTTTTTCAGCAGCATACGAGCTACTCAATTCATCAAACACAATATCTTTGCTTACCCTCAACTCACGTGTAGTAGGGGTTATAACATCTATATTCCTTTTGCTCAAGGGAATATCCAATAAAGACACATTTTTCTACCTTTGGATCCATCTTCATATGCAACTCATTTGGCACATGCACATAGGCAATCTATTTAAAAACTTTCAAGTGAGACAAATCAAGTTTCTTACCACCTCTGAATTTCTCCTCTGGCATTACATCATGTATGGCTTCAGTAGGGATCCTATTCATGATATAAACTGCTATGGAAATAGCTTTAGCCTAATAGCTATGCCACATATTCTTCTTTGTCATCAATACTCGTGCTATCTCTGTAATGTGCTTGTTTTTCCACTTAGCAAACTCCATTTTGTTGCAGACTGTATCTACATGTAAACTGCCTCTGAATGCCATTTTTCCACAAGCAATTAGAGAACTCATTGGAGAAGGACTCTCCCCCTCCATCTGACCTTAGGCGCTTCATATGCTTTCCTATCTACTTTTCAGCCCCATCACTTCAAAATTCTGAAAATGAGTTAAAACTTCACTCTTCTTCTTCATGAAATACACCCACACTTTCCTCATGCGATCATCATCAATGAATGTTACATAATACCTGCAACCACCTATACTATAGATGTATTTTTTGCAGGACCCCATACATCTAATGCACCACATCTAGTACATTCCTGCTCACATATCTATCATGTGGAAACACATGCTTTGTCTGCTTTCCAAATTTACATGCTTTACATACTTTCTGTATACCATCAACTTTAAACTTTTTGTATACCATCAACTTTAAACTTAGACAACCCTATCACGATTTCTTTAGTCTACATAGACTTCATTCTTTTCACATTTACATGCCCAATTCTCTAATGCCAAATGTCTGTATCTGCAACAACTCCTAAACCCTGTGCAAACATTGTTGCAGCTTTCACTTTAGGCATATTTACATCTAGTGTAAACATTCTGCCCACTCTATTTCCTTTTGCAACCAACTTGCACTTGTCTTTAAAGTCTTCGACATAACAACCATCAAGGTTAAAGCGCACCTGAAAACCCTACTCAATCATCTGGCCAACAGAAACCAGATTCTTTATAATATTTGGAACGTGAAGTACATCTACAAGAAGATACTTCACCATACCATTCTGCATAGACAATGGCACATTTCCAACATTGGCAAAATCAGACAAGTAGTATCATCCCCTGTTTCAAGAAAAAAAAAACCTAGCTTTTCAGGATTTTTCATATCCTTGAACCACTCGCCCATGACTGGTCATGTGGTTTGAAGCATCTGAATCCACATACCATACATCATAATTGCATGCGGATACATCCTTTTTTGACACAACATTAAGCACATGTCACATAACAAACGACCTTTCATTGTCCTCATTACTTCGGCTAGAGGATGCATAATTATTTTGTTGCACTTTTCCACTTCTCATGCTCTTCTCTTTGCTTCTTATAGAAATCTACCTACACATGCCCAGATTTTTCACAATAAAAATGTATCCTCTACAATTTGATTCACACACTCTATTTGCCCATCAAACTGCAGGTGATAAGAGGAACTCATATACTTAAAGTAGTTTCCTCTTTGTAAACCATTCAGAATAAAGTAGGAAGACATGGAATTATAATGGTAGGAAATCGACGTCTCTCGCCCGATGTATCCACATTTGCACAGGAAATTATTAGTGTCCCGAGTTACCCATATCAACATAGGGAGTCATCAACGTCTGGATGAGTCACATATGTACATCCGTAAACCATCAGGTGGACTGTATAAATCACCGAAAGGTCGAAACTAGAGACAAAAATACCAACAAAGGAAGAATCCAAAATTCCTTCATCCGAACACAACAAGATAAACTCGTTGAACTCTAAAGAAAGAGATTTTAACAAGTGAAAATGCCGACGAGATTACACCCATCAAAACATGCAGGCTATAGATAAAAGAAGTTTATCTAGAAAATGTCTACACTACAACTTCAAGTGAAGTCAAAAAATAAGATTGTCTTTGAATGTTGGGCTTAACATGCCAAGTGATGTAAGAAAGGCAACAATCTTGAGCCCAAATTATCCGATAAGATAATATATGTGAGGGATCGCTAGCGTCCCATACCACCATGATACCACCCATACATACCTTACTAAATTGGAACTACCTAGTATGCTGTCTAGGAAATATGAGATGGCCTTCTCCTAGACTTTCACATACTAAAACCTATCTTTATATACTTGAGACCACATCAAAGAATAACTCTTTCTGAGTACATTGTTAGAAAATAATTTAAAGTATTGTCGTCTTTCTAATAATAACTACCCAATAAACACAATAAAGCTAGGATAGAAAAATAATAATTCACCTAGATACATAAGCAACTAGGTATCTAAGTTGGAATATATACAAGAGTACAAGGAACATACTCCAAAATTATGTGCAAAAACTGAAGGCATTTCCCTACCTTCAAAGCACATGATATTAGATCAAAAGATCCTCATAAAAACCATGGATAGAAGCAACTCGAATCCACGAAAACCATAGTTGATCATAAAAATCAATGCATGCCATCTAACGGTCATTAATCATGCCAAAAGAAGCATTAAAATTAGTAGCAACTCATCAATTCGAAGTATATGAACGTGGTGTCATTCAAGCAAAACTCCAAAGTAAGCAAGTGAAACACGTGTGTAGCACTCATTAAAAAACCCTAGACACAAGTGATCTAGGCAAAACTTGACGAGTCCATATAAAACTTGGAAACCATCTAATAAAATCCACCAAAACAACTAGATCAACTAACCCATGATAGAATTTGTCTTAGGCTTAGGAAATTAAGCATAGACCACACTTAAACAAGTGCAAAATAAATTATCATGGACAAGTGTCAAAGGTGAGACACTCTTAGAACGTAGATTCCAACCATCATTGAAGAAAGTAAGGAACAGGTCCAATAAAATGGCTAAACAATGGTAAAAAATCATGAAAACATCCAAACAGAAATAACTACTAATACGAGGTATAATCGTAATTGATAATATGTGAATAACTTACATCTATCTCTCAGCACGTGAAAACATACTTCAATACTAAATAATCCTCAAAAATATTAAATTCTCAAGAAAAAAGAATTATCATGATTTTTTTCTAATTTTTCCTAATTTTCTAGGGCTTCAAAATTTACTAATTTTAATTCCACCAAATTCCATCTTACAGAACTCCAAAATTTTAGCGATAAAATTTACCAAAATATAATTAATATTTCAAAAATACCTTAAAATTACCTTGAGAATCCCATCAATCACGAAATTATTCAATTCCGTCTGATAATTCTTAAATCTAATTAAAATTTATAATTTTAATGGATTTACTAATTTTTTGGATAAGAAATAGATTTTTTAAGGAATTCGAATGATCATGGGCACCCGAACGGACACACCACATGCCGGTCACCAAACTCGGATATTCCAAAAATTTGAAATAACCTTTGACATCTAATTTTCCATGAATTTTTGAGATTTTTTTGAAATTTTTAATGCACCCCGAACGCATTAGAATACGAACGGTCAAAAAATTTAGAACGCGAAAGGTCATCCCATAATACGGAAAGCCAAGGGTTGTTGGGAAATGAAAAGACAAAAAATACAAGAATTTGAAAGGTCATTTTTTTTTTGGACCCTAAGGACCAAAGAGCTCAACATGAAATTGTTTTTTTTAATCATGAAAATGAAGTTTCTCTTTTCTTTTTTTAAAGCTTTAAATCATGAAAATTACATATTTTTTTCTTCTTTTTTACTCTTAAGCTTTAATAAAAAAAGCTTATTCAAAAGCTTTTCTTCGAAGAATGCTGCCACCATGGAGAAAACCCCCTCCCCCCCCGCTCTGCGACTTTTATTCAAAAATTTATGTTTTTAATGATTCGTGGGGGGGGCTGGTTGCTGCCGCCCTGAGAAAAAAAATCCCCCCTGGTCGGTTTTGTGAGCGACATCCTCTTGGAGAAGGAGAAGCCTTAAAGCTTCTTTTCTCTCTTCACTTCTTCTCCCCAACAATCATTTCTCTCTCTTCTTCTCATTTCCTATGTTAATCATGTGGTTAAGCATTAATCTTGATTATACACTAATCAAGTTTAATTACTAATCAAACTTACCCACATAAGAGGTGTTCCCACGCGGAAGAGAAAATAAGAGAGAAAATTCCGATTTGAGAGAGAGAAATTATGGTGCACAAAAGGAAAGAGAACCCAGTGCATCAACATGTTGTCCCCTGCTGCATTTCAGCAGAAAATCGGCAGAAATTTGATAGCATGCCCGCGGGAAACCTGTAAAAAAGCATTAAAAATGCTCATAAAAATTTCTAAATAATTAGAAAAAATTTCTAAAAATTATATAAATTTAGGGAATCCATTCTACCAAAAAATACCCACAATAGCATGTGTGGTATTTTGGTAAAAATTTTGTAAAATACTTATTTTAATCATAAAAATAGAGAAAAATAGCATTTCCACTCATGAAACTTCCCCGCAACGTCGATACGTCCATTGAAATTGAGAAGCATGCGTTCCGACTGCCATATTGACATTCCACACACATAGATTACCAAAACAAACCAAAAAATAACATTTTTTGCTTAGTAAATGTTAAAATTTACTTTTAAAAAATGCTAAAATTTTGGTATAATGAGAGAAAAAACATCCAAAATTAACTAGAGACTACTCTGATACCACTGTTAGATTCCGATAGATCTCTCTAGTTAATCACTATACATAAACATGCATAAACCAGGCATATAATCAACCACATGACGGTGCACACATAAATACAATGAAGTACCACATACCTTATCTTGGTGTCCCGTACCACCAAGAGATATGACTTCATTCCAGCAGCACATAGCTCTAGTATGAAATGGTAAGAGAGTAGACACAATGCTCTACACAAGAGTACCTCCCTTGAGAGTGCCCCATGCTCCTATTTATAGAAGAGCTCTCAAGCGACTCTTGACCATAAATTTCCAAAGTGACTCTTGACCTTCTATTTTCAGAGTGACTCTTGACCTTCTATTTCCAGAGTGACTCTTGATCTTCCATTTCCATGTGTGACCCTTGGTTGCCCGACCCTAATCTCAACCCAAGGTTAGACCTAACCCTTATCCCACTAGAGCATGTTTCCATGCTCCCATGTTCACATGCCTAGGGTAGGTTAGCCTCCTAGTATATGCACATATAATGTGCACATAATAGGGGTGTGTTAACTACATTGGGTAACATTACTCCACACGCGGCCAACTTCTTCAAGCCATATTTTTGTAATGTGCATTGCACTTCATGTAAAACAATTATGGGAAATCTTCAAGCTTATGACTTGTGTAAAGTCACAAGATAGTCAAACACTCAACTTACGATTTGTGTAATGCCGATGATATATAATTAGGCTAAGAAGTTAGCCTAAACTAGCTTATTGGACCCTTGGACATTAGTTGGGCAACCGTGCATTGTACAAATGAGTATTATATATAAGACATTTTGACAAATGAGAAAACACATCCCATTCTCACAATTGAGTATGAGTCTTCTTGCTCTTATGATTGAGTTGTTTGTATGCTTTTGCTCTTCTTCTTGTTGCATGCATGCTTAAGGATTATGTGGTGAGTATTGGTGTTGTTGTATGCTCTTTTCTCCTACTCTTCTTCTCATGTCTACTCTCTCATCCTTTCACTCACTGTGGCATAGAAACTTAGAGGTTGAGCTTTCCATAGCGCGCTCTCTCTCTCTCTCTCTTTCTTCCCCACCCACTTATTAAGCTCCTTTTTTGTAGTGAACAAAGGAGACAAAGTTGAGGACCCTAGCTCTCCACAAGAGAGAGTTACTCTACGAAGAGTGGCTTAAGGTGCACACCAGTATTCATGACCCTTGCATTCTCCTCTCCTTCTCTCTATCTTGTCAGGCTTGAGCGTTCTCTCCCGTGAATAACCCTCTATATAGTATGCTACTTCATGCTCTTAGGGTCAGACCACTCCTTTTACTATGCACTCTCTATGTGCTAAATTTGTTATAAACCACTCCAGGGGCAGGTACCTCAATATCCATATTGTCGAGAGTTTATTGAGTAAGAGAGATAGTGCTCAACAAGATTTCCCTCGTCTTAGGAAAGGGAAAGAAAGATAACACTTGAGGAGATCTCTGCTCAGCTTGGGAAAGAGAGGGAGATACGCGAGCCATGAATAGCCTAGCCCAAGGTAGACGTGAGGTTGGGAGCTCCGACAATGGCAGGAGCGAGGTCGGGGAGCACCGGCTTGACGAGTGATCGGTGAGGTAAGAGAGCATTGGCTGCGATGGCCAGTGAGGTCAGAGAGCTCGGATAGATGGCAGAGAAGAAGGAGTGTGGAGGAACTGACTAGCGATCTACAGGTAGCCCCCACCATTACTCCATTCACTGTCCCGATGAATGCCGAGAGAAGAAGATATACCTACTCCTCTGCCGAGCTTATCCCCCTGGCAAGACAGCTCCCCTAGGCATGAACTCGTACCTAAGATAAACCCTTTGGTGCTACCTCCTAGATAAAGCATCCGCCTGTGAGATAACCAGGGTGTGCACAGAAAACCAAAAAGGCAGTTGTGGTGAAGATGATCATACCAACGCTTAAGTAGCCGAAAGGGAGAGGTGGCAATATGGGGGGGGGTGAGGTGAGAGGTTTGCTAGACCCACCCAGCACAATACAAGGCCATCTTCAAGAGTTGTAGAAGAGGATAAGAGGAGAGAGAGCAACACAGACGACCACCACCAATCTTGAAGCGCAACAAACAGTGGAGACAATGGTCATCGTCGTCGAAAGGTAGAAGAGTCTAGTGTAGCCGCCCCATCAAGCAAAGACAAAGAAGCAAGCAGATCCTGCAGAGTAGCCGTCATCAAGCAAAGACAAAGAAGCAAGCAGATCCTGCAGAGTAGCCGTCATCAAGCAAAGATGAAGAAGCAAGCAGATCCTGCAGAGTAGCCGTCATCAAGCAAAGATGAAGAAGCGAGCAGACGAGTGTAGAAAGGGTCAGCATGTCTTGCAGTGTTTTTCAACCACAACACTAATGTTCACAGAAAACCCGCAAACCCTTGCAACGAACCAGCAAAAGCAAACTCTTACAACGAACCAGCAAAATTCATAATCTCACTTATAAAATTTATTTTTGTAATTTTAAAAATCAACAAAATTTTAAGCATTTTAGCTATATTTTAGTGAAAAAACTTGTAAATATTGAAAAAAAACCTTATAAAATTTAAAATTGCAAGTTTTAAAATCTGACAAGAAAAATATTCTCCATGAAGGCTGCCCTGCCACCATTGCAGCGGCGGCCAGCCACGTCTACTCCACTCAGAGCTACTCTGTGTGATGTTCTTGCTCGCCGCCCTGCCCATCTCAGCCAGTGGTTGCCTAATGTCCTTTGACTAGATTTGGTCAACCATTCATTGCTTACTCCTATTGGGGACTTACCTAATGCTTTTCTCAATAGATTTGGCCAACCGTTCAATATAGATTTGGAAAATTATCCAAATCTATCGATAATTCATAGCTCACTTCTATGGGGGACTTGCCTAATGCTCCTTTGATTAGACCTCATTCCCATTAGATAATTTCCTAATGCTAACCTTGACTACAAACTTGTCTAATGCTCCTCTCACTAGATTTGACCAACCAATAAATGTATATTTGGACAATTGTCCAAATCTATATATAATTCATAGCTCACTCCTGTTAGGGACTTACCTAATGCTCTTCTCAACAATAGTTTTGGCCAACCATAATTGTCCAAATCTACGTATAATCCCTACCTCACCCCTATTGGAGGACTTGCCTAATGCTCCTATTACTAATGCTCTTCTCACTAGAGCTCATCCCTATTGGAGACTTTCTTAATGCTAATCCTTATTAGGACTTGCCTACTAATGCTCCTCTCACTAGATTTGACCAACCATTCAATATAGATTTGAACAATTATCCAAATATATGTTTAATTCATAGCTCACTTCCTCTCATATCCCTCTAAAGTATTTAACTAAGTCCAATATATTAACTTCATCCCTCTAGAGAACTCAATCCATGATTTGATTAATAGATTATTTTTTCTATATAAAAGTTAAATGATTAAAAATTATAAAGATCTACAAAATTTATGAAACTAACCAAGTTGATGATATTAAACTTTGAATAGGTTCAAAATGTCAAAGAGGAAGACATCATCCACTGCTACTAAAAGGTCCAAGGGAAGCTAAAGGCTTGAGATTTTTGATGGTGTTAATGATGTGACAAGGCATGTACTTGGTACCTTGAATTCTATAATCAAGAGGGGAAGCCAATGAAACATGTGTAATTGTTTACATTACAGCCCAAGAAAGAGGCATACAAAAAGCTTAGTGTAGTACATGCATTGTCTGAGGGGATTGTAGGAAAAAAAGGAGTTCTATGCATTCATGTGAATATTAGAGACTCCAATAAATCATAGTTTTGTTGGATGCATTTTATTATGATGATGCAAAGCTGAAGGCCGATGGTGCTTAGTCTATGTTAACAATGGGTTGATGTATAGATGGGGAGGATGATAAGCCTATGACAAAACAATACATAGATGGATTTTACAAGGTCTAAGCCAATCTTTCAAAGGACGAGGCTAGAGGTAAAACAAAAACAATGAATCAGAAACCACAAACATCATCTACTTTGGTGACAAACATAGCCGAAGGTTCTGCCATTGTTCCATTTGGTGATATTGCTATTGTGGTGGACTATGATCAGAAAAAGAAGAAGCTTGTAAAAAAGAGTAGTGAAGGTCATTCTGGGTTGGTCACTTTATGAGCAACACTACCCATTTGGATTACAAGAGACTTTCTACATCCTGGTGAGAAATTGTGTACAAGCTCTTGCAATATATGTCTACAAAAAATTGAGTAAAAAGTATGTCAAAAAATTAGCTCTCAACTTTGGATTGAATATTAGACCACCTGTATCATGCACTGATTTAATGCCTTTTGATGAGGCCACTATAGAACTTTGGAGATGGTGAGGAGAGACTGTCTTCATAAATACAAGTATTGGATACTTTATGGTCACACTTCATTTATGCAGCTAGGGTTTTCACAAAGAGTGCGTTGATGAAGTCATGAATCAAAGAAAGACGTATTATATGGAAAGGGTGGCGAGGATAAAGCCAAATTGCCCTCCAAAGCAAATTGTGGAGTTGTCTTGAATGGCAAACCTAGAATCTCAAAATATAATACAGCAGACTCCATATAATGATAATCTAAAGCAAGTAAGGGATCAATTGATTGCATTCAAAAGACCTGCAAAGCCTCACCAAGGAGTTGCAAAGGGAAGTGAATAACATGTAGAATGGGATGTGAGTAATTATCAACCTTTAAAAATTTGGTATTTTCAGAAATACCTTCATATATTCTTGGTTGCCATTGATAAAGTAGTTCGTAACATTGGTTAATGTTGAGAATGTTGTGCAACAATTTATGAAGCTAGCATGAGTTGCATTTGGTGTTAACATTGAAACCAAGGATGCATACATAATAATATACCCAGATGACATGTTTAAGATGTGGATGAGGATTATGGATGCATATAGAGATGGATCACTACCCCATCATACTAAGCTTAGTAGTGATGTCAATAAGGGTGGGAGACAACCCACTACTGGAATCAATTTGTAACATTCAAGCAACTTGTAAGTTGGAGAGTGCTTTAGAAAAGGTAACTCGGAAATACAAGCTAGCAATTGGTAGAGTGGATATTAATCCTCTTAATATAGATCATGTGGATGGATCAATCAATACTTTTTTAGCGCATGTATTAGTGAGAAAAGAGAAGGAATTCATGGACAGTCATCGCTACCAAGATTTGGAGCATAGACCATATATTTTGGATACTACTGACAATAGTGATAGTGGTGACACAGATGCACATGAAGAGCAAGTTAGTGAACACGGACTATTACTAAAGGTAGAAGATATGGCTCTTGCAAACAAATAGAAGACAGTGGGCAATGGTTCCAAGTTGATAAGAATTACGTGAGATCGAATCAATGTGTTTAAGCTTTGTTGAGGGGAATCTTAGGGTAGAATCACAAAGCAAGAAGAGAATTCTATGTTTACAAATGAGAAGCTTCTGATAGAAGGCCCCAAACTAGAGCATATAGTTATACTTACAAAGGAGCATGAAGGGACAATGTTAGACTTTGTTGATTAACTTCTTCCTGAAGAGCCAGACCAATAGGTGTTTAAAAAGCACACTTAGTTCTCATTTTATTGATCAAACAGTTTTTTCCATTATGATATGTAAGTGAATGCTCTATGAATATCATTAGTTAGATATGTATGTATGTTACTTATAATCTTGACTTGGTTGAAGAACTTCTATTTCATTTTGTCAAATTCAAAGACACTATTGTTGAGCTAACTTGATGCATCATAATTTGTTCATAATGACAAAGTGACTACATCGTAATTTGTTCATTATTATAAAAAGAAATATATGCCATGTTCATTAGATTAATTAGACCATATGTTTTTGATTTTTTGATGGTGGACACCCCAAACAAAGATTTATCCAAATTTAACCCTCACATATAGTTGATCGTTTGGATACGTCAATAAGACCATATAAAGTTTATAGTTATACATTCGGACAGTTGGCCAAATCCATAGCATTAACACCCGTGACATGGATTTGAATGAATGACCAAATCTAGAAATTCACATCCATCTATAAGATTTAGCCACTAGCATTATCCACCCTTAACATAGATTTGGACAAGTAATCGAATCTAGCCAATAACACCATGCACAATATGTTTACTGTCATCTAGTGAGATTTGGACAATTGACCAAATCCAACATTCAATCCATATATATGGACAACTAACTATATGACCAAATTTAATTTTATGTACTGAAAGATATATCGAGTACTTAAGAGTATTGAAAGCATGTGTTTGTGATTTCCTAATTGAGTTTTGGTCAATTGATTGAATGCCTTTTCTTCCCCCCCCCTCCAAATACCCATGCACAAGGCATCATCTAGTGAGATTTAGATAACTAACCAAATCCAACATTCGAACCATCCACAATATGTGAATAATTGATCATATTGCCAAATTTAATTTTATGGAATGAAAATATATCCAATATTTGATAGCAATTCTATGTGTTTGTGATTTTTTAATTGAGTTTTGGTCGATTGACAAAATGTTTTTCCTCCTATTTTTTAATAGATAAAAGATATCAAATATGTGTTAATGAAGATAATGATGACATAGGATTGGATACAAGGGATGTTTCAGGCCAAATGTATGTAATACTAGATTTTAATGCATTATTGTTATCTAGAATGTTACTTCACAAAGTCAAATAAGCATATAAGCTTACATTATGGGAAACAATGGATTGTACTTTGTCTAGGAAGCAAAGAGTTTTTAGCCAATCTATTCATAAAGTTCCATGTTGGGATATGGTCCATGGCTTTGTACAAAAATGTTGTGCATATGATGAAAACTTTAGAATTGCATTTAAGGAGATAATTATCATTTTTTATTGTGTGGGGATAGGAGGAGTGTTATGTGTGTGATCGTGAGAAGATATTTAAGCCAGAAAAGATGGGTGTGGAGGCCATGTTCAAACCACTCAAAAAGGTTTGGTACCAATGTAATACACAATGCTATGTAACAAGGACATTTCTCATTGATGATAGTTCATACAAAGGATGTGAAAGTCCACCAGAGATTGTAACTTTCCACAAAATTTAACATTGATGCATATGACAACACTGGAAGACTTATATGAATATACTTGTTCCATTTGGATATGGCTAATGACATCCGTTCAATGATTTTTTTTGAAAGATATGGGCGATTGCTTTTCCAACAAGGACATACCTTGTATGAATACTTTCAACAAGGACATACCTTGTATGAATACTTTCAACACGTGATTATAGAGTGAAAGGAGATGTACAAGGATAAATCCAAGGGATATGTAGCCTCAACATATGTAATGAAAATGACGTAATCAATTCATGCCAAGGTGTTATTAAACTTGCAACATGTGTTTATGAAGTTACATTTTCAAGAATAATACACTCCCCTCCATCGACTCTAAGTACTGCACAATCAAATATATTGAAAAACATACCACCAGTGTCAAAACTAAATCAAATGATTGCAATACACTATGCCAAACAGCTAGGTTATAAGAAAAGGTTCATCACCTTAGCTACAGCTAAGGGTTTCATATCACAACTCTAAGCATACCACAAGTACAAACACTAATTGTGTTTGTTTGTATTATTTAGCCTAGCACAAACACTAATGCTCATGATTTTTTTGTTGTTTTTAGTGTGGTAAGGGTATTTGTTTCTCCACATTGCATTTATGATAGTAGTGGTGGCGACCATTTACAACCACCTCATTGGCCAATCCAAAATGGTAAAGTCTTTTACATTAATGAGGTTGCCTTCATGGTTAAGAGCTCGACAATTGTGCGTTCTGATCAAGAGCTAATCATACAATCAAGTATTCCTCTTGGCCGAGCTTTGTTGCACTAATATGGATCTAAATTTCTTCATGATGACTAGAATTTGTTGTGTTCCATGCACCCTAGATCAAGAAGGTACTACATTCTTGACGATCCAACAGTTAACATCAAAGAGGATCAAGTATATATTATGGGTGGTATATTCAAGATTGAAATGTGCAGGGCTACATAAATAGTTGTAGGGGTTTCAGTGAGAAAGGGAATATGAGATATGTGTTTTCTCTATCTTTGCAACCTTGGCATAAACAAACTCACACCTTGAATATGAATATGTTTATGTTAAATCTATATGTAACCTCAAGGTAGGAGATGAGCTCTTTGCTGACTATGAATTTTTATTGCAATGTGTTATCAATATTAAGTTTCCATAAGTCATCTCGAGATGGGGGGCCATGGTGGGCACAAGCCTAGTCTATGGTATGACCCACATTGCCCATGGATTCCCTCTAAGTGTGTAGGAACCTCCCATATCTTCAAGAATGCAACATCCTTGTCCTCTTCGTTGCCCTCTTCTTTTCCATACCAACCATTGAATCAAAACTTCTCTACACTAAAAGCTCTCGATTGAAATGAAAAGCCTCTACATCAAAAGATCTCCATTGTCGAACCACCCATACCAATCTCTACAATAGCCCCATGAGATGTAGGTAGAGTATGTTGATATGCCAAGAAGCTCTCGAGAAGAACCACCCTATGTATATGCCAATCAATCACAAGTGGTCCTAGTGTAAGTTTGAAAAATGAAAGGCAAGTAGCCCTTCAATAAAGTTCCTTACTTCGAAGGGTCCAAGCCACTTACAACAATAGGAGATGTGGCTACACTTCAACGATAAATACCCACATGTTACCTAAAAAAAATCCTTCTTGGTCCATCCAAAGTTTATCCCCACTAAGCTGTGATGCATATTGTGGATTGGTCCCTTGTCGACTTAACCTTGCAAGGCAACTTCACTGAATACCTCATGGACTATCCATACATCTTTGATTTGGTATCATCTTCACCACTTGAGCTTGATGAAGTGAGAATGAGATTACCTTTTGGAATGGTGCTATGTTAACCACTCCAGTTAACATAGTATTGCTTGTCCTAATTTTATTAGCACTTCACCATCTTACTTTTCTATAGCAAAAGCCTAACTTTATTAAGATAGTATTGCTTGTCCTAATTTTATTAGTGCTTCACCATCTTACTTTTCTATAGCAGAAGCCTAACTTTAATAAGATGGTGCTAGAATATATGAAGCGATCTTACTCTCTGCTTAACACCAAATGAGAAGTTTATGACTTCATGTATATACTTGCTTAGGGCTAGACATAGTTGCCATGGGTTATTTTTTAGTCATGGTTGGCTAAGTGTGAACACTAGCCACTTGCATATAGGGACAAACATATTTGCTTTGGGTTAGACATAGTTGCCATGGGTTATTTTTTAGTCATGGTTGGCTAAGTGTGAACACTAGCCACTTGCATATAGGGACAAACATATTTGCTTTGGGTTAGACATAGTTGCCATGGACTATTTTTTAGTCATGGTCAGCAGCGAAGTGTAACACTGCCCACTTGTATATAGGGTAAGAAATTAAGCAATACACAATAACTCCCCTTGAAATAGAGTACTTGTGAGCTCTTGTACCTCTTCTCTCTACTCTCTTTCTTGTACTATTCTTTTGAATCAGGTTGCATAGCTAGATAAATGCATGCTTGGGTAGGAATGGTCGGCTAAGTGTGAACACTAGTCACTTGTATAAGGCAAGCCGTTAAGTAATACACAATAATTCCCCTTGCAATAGAGTACTTTTGAGCTCTCTTCCCTCTTCTCTCTTCTACTCTCTTTCTTGTGTTCTTTTGAATCAGGTTACATAGCTAGATAAATGCATGCTTGGGTAGAAATGGTTGTATGATCTCTCTCTCATGAGTAGGAATGGTTGTAGGATCTCTCTCTCATGACTTCTCTCTCTCATATGATCTTCCCCTTTCTTTTCCACACGTCTTGTGAGATTGATCCATAGTGTGGGAATCTTCTTCTTGCCTTTATCTAGGTGGTCAAGCTCTTTTCCCACACCCCATGGTAATGGATTAAGGATTTAGACGATGAGCTAGCACACCCACAATTGGCAAGAAGATGTATTTTGTGGCTCCAAGGCAAATCTCCAAATGACATGTTTCAACAAGGCTAGGTAAGTTTTCACCTTAAACACACATATACAAAATTATTATTTCTACGTAAAATCGGATATACTTTTTTATTTGTACTTTCAAGTGGTTTCTTTTACTCCACAATTATGCCCATCTACTAGACATAATAAAGGGGACAATAGATGAAGATTGTAAGATCTAGTTGTGACTTTTCAAAACAAAAGAATACTTAGGATTTTAGAAACCAAACTCAAGATTGAATACCAAAAAGGAGGATACAATGAGACAAAGTATAGCTAACTACATGTATGTAAATTAAAAAATTTTATGTCTTTTTCATTTTTTGTTTTTGTCTAAATAAGTGCACCTTTCAAATTGAAAGAGACTTTTCAAACAGAAAAAGAACTATAGTTCACTTATAATATTCACGTTGATGTGCACTTAAAATCGAATCTTAGACTTGAGATAATAATAATATTATGAAGCTATGACTCATATTATTTTTAGCACGTCATATTATTATTATTATTATGTGAGAGAGTGTTTTTTGCATGTCATGTGTGAGAAAAAGACACTGGTGCTTTCAAAGCCTTTAAAATTTCTTATGAGGAGACTTGGAATAAATAAAACACATTTCATTTGAAAAAGTTAAAGGAGATGTATATCTTCAATATTAAAAGAGGAAAAGGTACACAAAATACAAGTTGTACAAGAAATGCACTTAGTTTATACTTGTGGTACACTTAATGTGTGTGCGTGTGTGTATGGGTGTGTGTGTGTGTGTGTGTGAGAGAGAGAGAGAGAGAGAGAGAGAGAGAGAGAGAGAGAGAGAGAGAGAGAGAGAGAGAGAGGCTCTAAAAAACACTCGGATACACTCAGAATTTTTTTTTAAAAATAGAGCTTGTTGGAGTATTATGATGTGGCATGATATATAAGGTAGCGTATGATAAATATGGTTAATCAAGGAGATAGAAAAGAAAGGGATCAATGAACACAATGTTAACCAATTAGATGTTGATGAAGGATTATGTAAACTCATTGTAGGTTAGTTGATAACATCAAATATTTATAGATCCTTAGAGAGGAATACACATTCTCTAGGGTAGAGGGACCAACTTAGTGATACCCTACAAATTGTTAGTGGAAGGGTTTAATTTACTCAATCATAAAACAATGTACAATTTCCTTGCTACCATTTATCTTGCATGTTTGGAAGTATATACATTATAGGAAATGAAAAATAATACTTATAACCATGAAAATACAACTACCAAATATTGTCATAGAAGAGGGAAGAAATTCATCACAACAAAGAACCACTCTTATTATGAGGTTTTGACCAACTTTATTCTATGCCTCGACAAACTTGTTGTAATATTGGAGTCTATGAGGAGCATGGGCTAGATAATGAAGGGGGGTAGATGTTATTATGTGTTAGCCCCTTTTCCCCAATAAGGTTTTCTCTTTCATTCTCGGGGTAGATGTTATTCTGTATTGGCCCCTTTGCCCTAATAAGGTGGTCTTCTCTTTCATTCTCGGGTCTAGGGAGTCACAAAACTTGTTATTTTAATGGATCAAGAAAACTTTAAGGGCTTGACAAAGTACTAAAGGGCCCACTTTTAGTTCTCATAATGTTGCTTTAGTGCCACTTGCATAGCTAAGATGTTGCAGGGCCCATATCCTCTTGCAAACCACCATCACTAGATGCCTTCTTATACATGTCTCTCTCTCTTAGAGGGGGACCAATTTTATCCATATGTCAACTTTACAAAATTGGCCCTAGTAGGATATATGTAGTACGATATTTGATGCTAACCCGGGTACATGAATGGCTAATATTTTTAAACAACACAACTTGTGACAAGTTTCTCACTCGAGAAGTGGTGGGAGACACATATAGATTAAGGGCCACCGGCACATGCATTGAGCAATGTTTTGAGAGAACATGGGTGCATGAGCCCATAGGGGTGATTGTTATTTATATGAAGCATCATTTTATACATAATGAAGAGATGATTCTTTAGGTGATTTTTACGATTATTATTTATGAAGATTTCATGGATGCCTAAAAAATAAACAACTAGTATGATTTGTTAGGATAATTTAAGTAAGCATTTATTTGATTTATTGAGAATATCTCTTGCATAAATAGGAGCAAAATGAAGTGGTTGAAGAAAGTGAGAGTAACATTGATGACCCTTGCATAAACCCCTGAGCATAGGGATGATTGTGATATAACAAATTTTCCAAGAATATAACCTTATGGACATATTTGATTAGAGATTGACTTTACGTTTTGATATTTTTAAAACAATACTATCACTTAACATCAAAGTAGATTATTATTTTAATTCATAATTACCTATTAAGTTGAGGGATTAGTAATGATTGGTTTTAGTATGAATGCAATTCCCTTTCAAGTTGACAACATGGGTTTGATATCGAAACATGTAGGTAGGGTTCTCATGACAAACAACAATGTTATATCAGTTTATATCTACACTCAACATCTATAGGCTATGCTACCATGAAGCTATTAATCTACTGAACTTTTAGATAAGTGACTAAAAACACTTTTAGAAGCTACTTCAATGTACTCATTAGCTATTACTTGAATGTACCTATCAGCTTAGCCATTAGAGCTCTACACATTACCTTAGTGCACTTTACGGGCTAGATTCATCAAAGATTAAGACCAATCTTTTGATTACAATGTCGTTGAACTGCCAATTGACGGGTCTTTGAAGCACAGAGAAGTCTATATCAAGATTTGTATTAGAGATGGATAGAGGTTACCCAATAGATCACACCACTATCGACTAGTAGGTGCAGTTGTGATCCATTAAGCCTAGAAGCTTATGATTGATTAGTGTCATGGTGATGAGCATTACTTGCAGGTGTAGTTGTGATCCATTAAGCCTAGAAGCTTATGATGGATTAGTGTTTATAAAAGATTGAGTGATTACATGGTAATGAGCATCAACTAGGTCACCCATGCTAGAGAAATTAGTAATAATGAATGACTAAGGCTATAGTGTATGGATTTATTGAAAAATTACTACAAGCAAACCTGCCGGCAAAAAAATGCTGGCGATACCGATTCTTCTTCTTCTTCGCTAGTTCTGTGTAGTTGAGGTGCTGATCGTCCATGGTTTTGCTCTCTTCGCTTTGCTATGCCCTTGCCATGGCTCTGTGCTAGTTTAATCTGAAGCTCAAACCACAGCTGCCCTCCCATCCCAGCCCTCGCTGCCAGACCACGGCCAGTTATTCTCGCATTAGATTGCATTCTGGACCATCGCCGTTCGACCAGATTGTGAATAGCTTCAGCAGCCATGTTCACCGACCAAGGCCTTGTGCCGGATTTTTGCGATGGCAGATTGTGAGAAGAAGGCTAGGGTTAGGTTTAGGGCTTGGCATTAGCTTTAGTGTTAGGGTTTTGAAACAGGGTTGGGTTTTGGATGAGATGAGGGATGCCATCACGGTTTACGAATCTACTGACCTCCTGCTTGGGGTCTGTGCAGCGGATCACAGACGTGGGTGACCATGAGGATGCCCTGCTTTCATATGAGGACATCGGGTGCCATGCTTACGGTAAGTTCTCCATGGCCATAGTGCAGGCCAACCAGCTGCTTGAAGATCAGGGCCAGGTTGAATCAGGCCCTTTCGGCACTTTCATTGGCGTCTACGATGGCCATGGCGGCCCTGAGGTCTCCAGATTCATCAGCCAGACGATGTTTCCACATATCACAAGTAAGAAGCACGTGTTTCGTACTGGTTTAGTGGCCAATTAGCTGGGTTTAAGCTGATAATTGCTTGCAAATTGATGGTTCTGGGTTGTTATGGAAGGTCAAAATAGCCATGCCTGATGTGATCCTTCTTTCTCTCATGGAAAAGCCTGTAGATTGTTTGTTTTTGCTCTACCTTTTCCTGCGCGGGTAGGTGTGTTAACGTTTGTATTCGCAAATCTCTGACTAAACATCACAAATTAGGGCATCGACACCCTTATCAGCCTGGTTATAGAGCACATCATTTACGTAAAGACAATGTGGCCCCAGAAGCTAGAGCAACCTTGTTCTGTGCAAGTGGTGCTGGTTGCACATGGTCTTATCAGAGAGGGTGGTTGATTAGTTTTCTGCAGGTGTGTGGCTTGGCCACTCCTGCTGTAGCTGCTGTTTATGCATTATCTGATGATGCTTTGTCTGCGTCCAGTATGCCAGGAAGAAGTGATGGATAGTGTATACGGATTTAAGTGCAAAGCAGGGTTAATATGGTCTAAGCTTAAACAACAGCTAGGCCTAACGGATTCTAGCATACTTACAGCAAGTCATTCGCACCATCCGTAACTTATGGACAGGGGATCCTCCTTGTCCATGTCCCCGTCCATCTGTATTTCTAAGAAAAATGTGTTAAACACCCTTAGGGCTTTAGTGCATACATTCTGTCATTTACCAATTTTGAGCCTTCATCAATGAGAGCAGTTTTAAGGGTGGAGGTGCCTTTTCCTTTCATTTATTTGCGTTATCAAGGAAGAGAGTCCTTAGTACAAGGTTTCAAATAATTACCATGCATTGCTTGACTTCAACTTGCAAAAAATGTGAAATAAGTGATGCAAAAAGTGACGAGATGCTCTCTTATAATTGCATTGCTTCTTGCATAACCAGTAGGAGATATGCTCGATGAGGAACTAAGTTTTCCTCTCTTTAATAATTTAGATTGTTAGTTATCTTTGGCAGACAGAGAGAGAGAGAGAGAGAGAGAGAGAGAGAGAGAGAGAGGGGAATGTGTTAGTTATTCAGTAGCACTGAGAATTAGTAGGTAAAAGAAGGCATCGTAGAAATTATCAGCATTGTCAAAAGCCCACTGTACAGTATTGCATAGGAAAGCTATAGAGCTTATAGAAGCTCACTACAACTCTCTACTACAGTCTTGTAGAAGATTTCTGAACAGTAGCTTGTCTAACAAAGAAAAGAAGGAAAGGCAAGTAGAAGTAACAGCAGCTTGACAGATCTCTGCAAGGGAAAGAAAAAGTGAGAAAGTAATTTCTTCTTCAGTGAAGAGCGAAGAGAGAGAATCTTCAACAAAGAAGAAGGAATTGCTTATCAGCTCTCAGTCAGCTTACAGGCGCAACTTAAGAGAGAAGAATACAAGCTCATTGTTGACAGTGCCAACTGTAAGGTGGTGGAGGAAGTTTTTTTAGGGCCACAACTTCTACTTCTGTTTTTGTTTTTCCACCTTTAAAAGTCATCTTTCTCGTAAGGATTCATTCACATGCAACTTCCTTTTTGTTGGAAGCCCCTGAAACTCTTTTTCAAAACAGTAGTTTACATGGCGATTTCAAATCTAGTTCATATGCAAACCACCCCAACTTCAACAAATGCAAAGATTATTGTAATCCAACCAAGTTCCCAAAGCTCAAACCAATTATCTCATAATCCGAAATGTTTTGTCACCCAAAATCAATCATTCATGTGTTTTGCCCAGATGCAATATATTTGGAGTAGGAGCCTGCTGCCCTCCAGAGTCCTTCAAAGTGGAGCAAGGGGAGGTAAGCTCTGCAGCAAACCAATGATGAATAGGCATGGTGCTGACATTTAAGGGGACATCAAGGGTCCCTTGTCTCTCGAGGTCTTGGCGACGTGTTCAAGAGTCTTGCAGGTGGACACAGCATGCCATCTTTGAACAAGCTCCAATGGTCATTCATAGGCATGCAGCATGGTCAAACTTGAATGTAACCCCCAATTCATAATTAAGGGGGGTTGTTAAAAAACAAGATATTATAGCTAAGTGGTTGGTCAAAAAGGTTTTCATAAATGTAAAGGGTAATGATTGAAGTAAAATCAAATGGGCAAAAGAACAAAAATCATGATGCAAAAGGTAACACCTCATGTTGAGGTGGAGATTTTGTAGGAAGGTGGAGTGATTATAGAAGATTCTGAGGAGTGAATTTAGGAGTGCACTTCTGGCATATTTTTAAGAGGCCCCATGTAAAGCAAATACCAGTGTGTAGAGCATATTTTTTAATCATTCTCTTGCACAATACGAGTGTGCGTAGGGCATATTTTTTAATCATTCTCTTGCAATTACCTTGTGCAAATTATATTTCTTTGTTCCTGGTATTGCTTATACAATCCGTTTGTTAAGAATATGTTTTGGTCCACCATAGCTTAGTCTTGATCCATGCAAAATTTTGGCACAAGGTGTAATGTAAGTTGAATTTCATGTATGGACATCTGAGGGATCCATTTGAAAGTACTTTTTTGGATCTTCTGATGTGAAGTTGTGTGACAGGGTTTGCATCCGAAGAGGGAGGGATGTCTGTGGATGTTCTTCAGATGGCCTTCAGTGCTACAGAGGAAGGCTTTGAGTCGTTAGTTGTAGAGGCATGGCCAACGTCACCACAGATTGCTGCAGTAGGATCTTGCTGTTTGGTGGGGGTCATATGTGATGGGACAGTTTACATTGCCAATGCTGGAGACTCCAGGGCTATTCTGGGAAGCATATTTAGAACAACTGGGGCAATTTCGCCTGTGCAGTTGACAACTGAGCACAATGCAGGTATTGAGGCTGTCCGGCAAGAACTTAAAGCTCTACATCCTGATGATTCACGAATTGTTCTGCAGAAGCGTGGAATCTGGCGTGTCAAGGGCATCATACAAGTAATTTCTTAAACATTTGAGAGGTTATACTGAAAAGTAATGTGCTTTTGGAGATGCAGTAAAAAACATGCTAGCAGGTTGTGTGTATAGCTGTTTATGGTGTGGGTCAAGGATTGCCATGCTTGGAAGTGGGACCCAAATGGCCGCTGGTAAAAGCCAGCAGCAGTTAATCAGCGTGCTGCTGTTTATCTGCCAGGCTTTTATTCTTCTAGATGGGCTACCAAAGGATCCCTAGAGATTTATGCTATCAAGTGAATAAGTCTGACTTTGGAGCTCTTCTATGCCTTAAAATTGTTGCTTGCAAGGTTGATTTGGAGTATGCAGGAGCATGCCAAATGAAGTGTAGGCATGGACAGTAGTGATGTGTGCTTCCGCATATCTATATGCAGGTTTCCAGGTTGATTGGTGGTGTATACTTGGAGGAACAAATGTTAGGGCGCTCTTTTGGTGTGAAGAAAACGTCAGAGTTCGTTTTTTGCATGTGTGATTTGGCACCAACTGGCTCTAATATTTGTTTAGAGGGTTTAACCTTGCTTTATCTGGCCGGTGTGAAAAGAGGTGGGCAGTTTGGAATGCAGTCTTGGTCTCCAGTGCTCTGTGCAGATATGAATCCTGCATTCATGTTATGTTGACCATTTACTCTTTGGAAACTCCTGCATTCTTTCTAGGCACCTCTGGATGATGTTATTTGAAGCATCAAAATGGCAATGTTTGTTAGAAGGAAACGAAACATGGTTTGCAGCCAAAGAACTAAGTTGGTGTTATCGTCTGGAACATAAGATGCCAGGGGGAGAGAGGTTTGGGTATGAGATGCAAAAAAGGAGTTTGATGGTTTCCTTCTCTTGTTGTGCAGAGAAATGAGTACATTTATGGGTACTTTTTAACAGAAAATAGAAGGCACAAGCCTCATGAGTCATATGTATAGATATAGATAGGCTTGGGGGCTCAGAAAACATGCTATATCTAGGATTAGAGTTGGAAGTTAACTTTTCGTGTCATCCATACCTACAGAGATGTGGATCAAGCATCTTCTTCTTTCAAAGAATCAGAGAAGGGGACTCAAAGTTACTGGTCAGCAACCACGTTTGCCAGGCCTTTCCCATAGAATTAACTGCAAGACTGATTTGAAATTTGCAGGAGTTTATCACTTCAAGTATATAGTCTTTACTGTCAGTTTTGTTTTCAGAGCAGTGATGCAAGGGTTGGATCCTCTCTATGCAGGTTTCAAGATCTATTGGTGATTTGTACTTGAAGAAGCAGGAATTCAACAGAGAGCCACTCTGTGCCCAATTCCGCCTTTCAGAGCCTCTTCTGCGACCTGTTCTTACAGCAGAACCTGCCGTATGTGTGCACAAGCTTCAGCCTCAGGACCGATTTCTGATTTTTGCATCTGATGGTCTCTGGGAACATATCAGCAATGAAGAGGCAGTTGAAATTGTGAACAATCATCCACACAGGGTAGGTTTCTCAAGCTCATTGCTGTTGTTTTGATGAGTTTCTAAGGGCCAGGACTAATTATGATTGGTGCATTTCATGTAGTTTTATACAATTTATGTTGAGAGAGAGAGAGAGAGAGAGAGAGAGAGAGAGAGAGAGAGAGAGAGAGAATCATTTAATGCATGCAGGGAATAGCAAGAAGGCTAATAAGAGTTGCATTGGAAGGGGCTGCCAAGAAGCGGGAAATGAGGTACAGTGATTTGAAAAGGATTGAAAGAGGCATCAGGCGCCACTTTCATGATGACATCACTGTTATTGTTGTGTTCCTTGATCATGAACTCATGGGCCATGGTTCAGGAAATGGTGCAGGAGCTCTTGTTAGAGTTGACAGTCATTCCGTTCTGCAAGACACAAGCGGTACTCCTAGAGTTTCCGAAGCATGACGAGCTGCCTACTAGTACATTTTCTGAAATGCATCATGTATGTGATGCTGGTTTGGCAGTTGATTTTGTTAGGTGTGATGCAGGGAGTCCTACTGGATTGCCAAGTTTGAAGTTCTAGTGGTGCTGCATGGCAGGCAGATAAGTGGGTAGAGAATTTGCATGCATCAACCAACCCTCTGCATGCATTAACCAACCCACTGCAAAGGCTATGACTGATTCTCTGCAAAGGTTATATTCATTTGAGGATTCTCATCAAAGGCTACTTCGGCATGGCCTCATCCTGTATTTTTTTTATAAGCGTAATTTGTATGATTCTATACAGTGGTTGAATATTTTCGCTGAAAAGACAGTGGGGGCATGCTTCACCTTTGCCTCATGATGTTGGCCTTGCCTGAAGAGGTAGGAGCTGCATACTAAATCATCCCATTTTGGCAGGGATTTTGTTAACTTCACAGCCTTTTTAAATATAAAGAGAACCTTTTCGCTTTAAGTAGGAGCATCAATTACCTTTCGTAAGCATTTGGTGGTTTGGGTATCAACATAAGTCCGGTAACAACATGGGTCTTTGATGTGCCTCTTAGAGGTGGTACTTCTTAAAAAGCCAGGACTCCTTGTGTAAAGAATAGAGCTCTTTGATGCAGATGACATCCTTTGATGTGATGAAGTGACTACGTTGAGCAATCTATAAGGTGATATGGATGATGGAGTACATGAAGCTCAGGTGGCCAACCATCACCGTCTTCATGCACCCCCCCATTGATGATGCCATTGTTGAGCTTGTAACACCTTGGCTCATTACTTGATATGATGTGCTATCATTCTAGCCCTAGGTGTTTTCTTGGTCCCTGCCCAAGCTCTGAATTCACCCACATCACAGCTAGAGACACTTCGGTGCCATTTTGGACACCCACATGTCAACGCTCTTAAAGAAATGCACAAGCATATGGTTGATGGTTATATGCACTTTCACCCCACTAACATTGATCTGTGTGAACGCTCGCTCAGACATCTGGCCTTCAAATTCCTGTTGGGAGGAAAGCGATTTCCATTGCTTTGCTATGTGCGGAATAGATTATTTTCACATTAACCATAGATTGGTCTGCTTACTAGATTGGTTTGCTCAATGAATGTTAGCATCTTACTTCCTTATTGCCCCTACCATGATTACATGATTGAGTGGAAAGGCCTGCATGTCAGGTCTGAGATTTGCTAGCCAGCAAATTTACTGCTGACAAAAGAAAAGGAGTTTATTGGATGGTTTCGGTAGATCCTAAATCGTCGTATATCTTAAGACTAATTGGTGGATGTTAAAGGAAGGTGTGTGCGTGTTCATTATTGACTTGTTCTGCAAAATATCCTTGAATTGATGACAATAGATTCATACTTGTGACTTGTTGCTTCTACATGATTGGCCAGGTTAGTAAGAGTAGATCAGGAGAGTAATATTACAGTTGACACCAGTAGTTAAAGACTTAACTATGTATAGTATGCAGTCGAAATGAAAATAAGATCGTAATATTTTTGAATTATTGAATTGCAGAGTGATTCTGTATTACAATTGGATTGGATTGTATCCTGTATTACAATAATTGGATTGGATTAGCATGCGCACTCCGTGACGATTTGCTTAGTGATTCTGTATTATAATTGGATTGTAATTGAAGAGAATTTCTCGAGTTTTTGCTTTGCCTGATTCATGCTGTTCTGCACTGCGTACTCTTGTTGGCAAATGCTGTCATGCAGTGCTCAGTCTTGTTGGCAAATGCATAGGCTGACCTGTATGGGTGCCAATAGTTGGATCTGTATGGGATGCAGACTCATCCAGTGTAAATTTGGGTTTCCAATAGTTGGATCTGTATGGGATGCGTGATCTCTCCCTCCTTGGCGCTTGGTTGCTCTGTGCCTTTTTCAAATGCTGGCCAGCTTGTGATAAATCCTTGGAAGTTGTCTTTATTTTGTTCTTCCTCTCCAGCTTCCTCCCCTTGGTCCTTTCGAGTCTTTTTTCCTCCTAGGTGGCTTTCCTGTCTCTTCTTGTGTCATTCTTAGCTTTGAGTGAACCCTTTCCTCCACTTGCTCTTGCTCTTGCTCTTGCTCCCGCTTCCGCTCCCGCTCCCGCTCCCAAGCCCCTCGCTCCTTCCAACTGATCTTTCACTCATGTCCTGAGTTATGGTCCTCCTCCAAACCACTTTCTGCCTGCCTTGCGTAGTTTGGTGCACCACCTTGTTTCTGTTTGTGGACTGCTGCAAGGTAGTCTAGTCATGCAGGCTTGAAAGTAGAAACTCACTGCTCTCAATGTCTCTACTAGCCATTGTAAGGAGCTTGTGCCAATAATCCCTCAATGGAAGTTTAGGGGTTCTTTCTTTGGCATGTTTGGCCTTTCTTTTACATGCTTGACTCCTCTCCAATATACCTTCTTTTCAGATACGACAAATGCGTATCTGCATCCATCTCTTTTGATGCTGATAGGGTTTTCTGTGCTGAAACCTTTGAGCCCAATAGATGTGTTGACCCAAAGCCCAGGAACTGAAATAAGCCGTAGAGTATGTGGACAACCTTAGAAATAAGGGGGGCTGTTGCATGGCCACTTGCTATTTGTGAACTAGTTGTTGTCAGTTGCTGTTAAGTGGAGAGAGAATTGCTGCATGGGAAGGGAATGGAGAGTAGTCGACAAGGAAGTGCATAGGAGCAAGCAGGTTGAATGAGAGAGGAGGAGATGAGGGAAGAGAGGAGAGCCGAGATTGAAGGGAAGCTCTGTGGAAGCTTATAGATGGCTATTTGCTGTTTGGTCTGTTCGGGTTGAAGGTCATTGTGATGACGGTGATTGTTTTGTGAAGAAGAGGCAGGAATTGGTTGAGGAGCTTGGCTCTATCCAGAGCATAGAGTGTAGGGGTGACAACATCTTCTAGGAGGTTGGTGTCCTAGGATCTTTGATTTGCAGCTCTGTTAGAACTTGGACTAGCCCAAGGCTTTGCTCAACAAGTCTCTGAAGTGTTTGATGGTAGAAGTCTGTAGAGTGTGGGTGCATTATCCCTTTGAAGCTAGTTTTTTGTGGAATTGAAGAAAAAGGTGGCTCTTTTATCATCTATATGCAAGAAGTTTTCTATGATTTTGATTAATGAGTTGTTCATGCTCTGGTATATGTTGTGTATGAGTAAAGATCTGAGGATTGCTAAGTCAAGTCTGTGTTAGAAAGCCCTAGAGTCAGCTGTTGTCAGCTATGTGTCTGGATTAGTCAGTTGATGTTGTGAAAGAATAGATTTTGTCTTATTTGAAGCTTGTAAATTTTGGACTGACAATCAGGGATGTCGGAAGTCACCTGGATAGGTTGGGGATTGGTTAGTGGTTTAGATCAGCTTAGAAAGGTGTCAACTATTGTCAATCTCACATCTGTGGAGTTGAGTCTTGGTGAGATTTGAGGTATTTGAGGGATTGGAAGTGTCGGCGGACATTGGGGTGTTGAGATCTGATTCATCAGATGGGTCAGCTAGGTCAGACTTGAGTCAGTAGGGGTGTGCTGACAGGTTTTATGAGGATTTGAGGCAAGTATTTGAGGTTTGCTGACGTTGGAGGACATTCTGGGAGTCAGGCAGACATGTATCTGACTAGGATCAGCAGTAGCCATCCGATTCAGTCTGCAGTCATAATTTGATCAGTTGTGTCACCTAGGTCACCTCTCTGGTGGTGGTCAGAGGAGGTCAACCGAGGGCCTAAGAGCCAAGATCAAAGCTGTTGGTGGTCTGGACTAGGGAGGACAGCTGGAGGAGTCAACTGAAACAATTTGAAGGGGTTTGGAGAGTATTTAGGTGTCCGACTATGTCAGCTGAAGCACTTAGGATAGTAGATAAGCTCATTGGTGCCTTGGATTTGTGTTGTGCTGGTGTTGTGGTGCTAGTTTATAGAGCCCTCCCTATGGTGTGTTCGTACGAGCTATAGAGGCTGGTCTCCCCCGACACATCATGGTTTTGGTGCCTCCACGGAGGAGGGCTTTGAAGCACCCTTCAGTTTGCATTTTGTTCATACCATACATGTTTGTGCTGATGGAGAAGCCATGAGTTTTTTACGGACATGGGTCTGAGGATATTCATGCATTTGTTCGCCATGGGTCTGAGGCTATTCATGAGTTTTTATGGACATGGGTTTGAGGATATTCATACATTTGTTCACCATGTTAGGAGGGAGTGCACGGCTTAGAGATGATATGGCTCAAGGGATGTTCTTTGGTTGGTATTCTACCGTGCCTAATCATGTTTAGGATAGTTGGAAGCTATTATCCAAGGCTTTGATTCATAGGTTTTCAACGGATGGAGGCAAAAAAGAGGCTTGGACAAATCTCACTAGTATTAGGTAGTGTGAAGGAGAGATGATTGATGACTTCCAGTTGAGGTATGAGGATGCTTAGTCTGCTTATCTTGATTTATTTGATAGTATGGATATTGTGCATGACTACCTCCAATGTATGTGCTTTGTGGAAGCCTTGGAGCCACTGTGGCAGATGAGAGTTGTTAGGCATAGATGTGACAGTTATGCCAGGGCTATACATTACGCACTTTAGTGAGAGGCCAAGCCCATGAAGAGAAGGAAGTAGTGTGGGACGCATAGGGCAGCATTAGAGATGATGCATGATAGGAGAGAGGTTTTTTTACATACAGGTTGATTCATTCAGGGATGCCACAGGAAGTGATGAAGCAAATGTAGTCACCTGGGGGAATAGCATGGATTCCTCCACTCGGACGACATCTGAGGGTATGCACATGATATAGTGGGGAGTTTTGGATCCGCGGATTTCGGAGAGTCATCATCCCAAAACAGTAACGATATGTCGAGTGAACATGATTTTGAAGATCCTGAAGAGGTGAGTGGTTTGTTTGAAGCTATTCCTAGGGAAGGGAAAGAAGACGTGGTCAATGATGTATGCCTGTATGCCTGGAAAGGAGGCATGTGAGTGTGGAATCTCCGTGTGATAGTCAGTTTGTAAGTGGATGCATGGGTGTTGAAGAAGAGGTGTGTGGTATTATTGGCTGGTGTGATGATGATGGTAACAACAACAATGGTGGTAAGACCATGTTTGGAATGAGTAGGAGAGTCACAAGAGCCTAGTACATGTCTGCATTTAGAGATGCACATGGAGAAGGAAAGCCAAGTGATGTTGTCAGATTGTTCATCAGGGAGTGGTAACCATGAGTCATGTGAGAAAGTTAGAGAGGAGATGCATCTTAAGGCTTTGTACATGGACTCACACACATGTTATGAGGGTGTTGGTACAGGTGTTCTAGCTGACCGAGATAGATGAGAAGTTACACATACTGGTGGATGATGCAGTGTCAGAAGATCCTCCCAGGACTATGAGCCATTAGTCTTCATAAGTTGATGAGGATAATATTGTTTGTATGCATTTGGATAGGATTACATGTGATGAAAGTATGGTAGAATAGGTGTAGTGTTGATGATGTGAATGATGCTTAGCTTGATGTGATTTTGGATGATGCTCTGATGGATTTTGTATGTATTAATATGGATTCCAAGCAGGTCTTTGCTTCTTATGTATGTCAGAAAGGTGATCTTGATGATGCTCATGAGGTGTTGCGTCTTGACGAGATAGATATAGATATGGATGTAGGGTCTCATATACTTGGAGATGAGCGCCAGAGGTTGACGAAGAATTAATGACTATTCTAGATGATGTATTGGAAGGGTTTGTGACCGTAGTCTTTACACCATTAGCTTGGAGAGTGCCGAGAATACAATAATGAAAGATGTTCCTGAAGAGCTTGTGGAGATTGACGTGCAAGATAACCTTGTTTTTGGCTTCTTAGATCATGTGCCATTGCCAATTATGGATGGTGTTTTGGACTTGCAGAGCAATATGGTTTATGGTTTTTTGGATGATGTGACACGCGATCTAATACCTTCATTGATGTGGTTTGATGGAGAAAAACAGGTTGGCATGCATGCTTTGGCGGATCAAGTGCACACGGATGAGAACCTATTTGCAAGCAATGAGGTGTATGTGGTGCAGATGCATGGATTTCTCCCTTGTTTCCAGTTTGATCCAGGTGGACGATTATGCTGATACTCTGATGGAAAATCAACCAGTAGGAGCTGGAGCTAGCTGCAGTATTTGACAAGTTGTTGCCAAAATAAGTGGTTGAGCATGAATGCTCTAACCAAAGGGGGGCTCTTCAAACTATGATCGGTTTTTTTGTGCCCAAACCTTTGAGCCCAATAGATGTGTTGAGCCAAAGGCTAGGAACTGAAATAAGCCATAGAGTATGTAGATAACCTTAGGATTAAGGGGCTGTTGCATGGCCACCTGCTATTTGTGAACCAGATGTTGTCAACTACTGTTAACTGGAGAGAGAACTGTTGCATGGGAAGGGAATGGAGAGTAGTCGACAAGGAAGCACATAGGAGCAAGAGGGTTGAATGAGAGAGAAGGAGGAGATAAGGGCAGAGAGGAGAGCTGGGATTGGGGGGAAGCTTATAGATGGATATTTGTTGTTTGGTCTGTTCGGGTTGAAGGTTGTTGTTGCGATGACCTTGATTGTTTTGTGAAGAAGAGGCGGGAATTGGTTGAGGAAGCTTGGCTCTATCCAGAGCAGCAAAGGGTGCAGGGGTGAGAGAGGATCTTGCAGGAGGTTGGTGCCCTAGAAGCTTTGAGTTGTAGCTCTGTTTGAACTTGGACTAGCCCAAGGCTTTGCTCAACACGTCTCTGTTGTGTTTGACGGCGGTGGAAGTCTGCATAGTGTAGCTGCAGATCCCTTTGATGCTGGTTTCTTGTGGAATTGAAGAAAAAGGCTTGTAGAGCTTGCTAGGATAATCTCGTGGAGGATCCCTTGGTTTCTTCGTGTTCTCTCTTTCTGTTTGAACCCCATGTCTTAGGGTTGTTGAAACAGGCTCTTTTTATCATCTATATGCAGGAAGTTTTCTATGATTTTGATTGATGAGTTGTTCATGCTCTAGTATATGTTGTTTGGTTTGAGATTGCTAAGAGAACTCATGTGTGAGTAAGATCTGAGGATTGCTAAGTTAGGTCTGTGTCAGAAAGCCCTAATTTGGAGTCAGCAGGGTCTGACAGAGTCAACTGTTGTCAGCTATGTGTCTGGATTAGTCAGCTGACGTTGTGAAAGAATAGATTTTGTCTTGTTTGAAGGTTGTGAATTTTGGGCTAACAATCAGGGACCTGTTAGAAGTCAGCTGGATAGGTTGGGGACTGGATGGTGGTTTAGATCAATTATGGGCTATCTCAGGTTAGAAAGGTGTCAGCTGTTCCTGACCATGTGAAGCTCACTATGGATCATGCTCATTACATCGTAAGAAATGTAAGCTTCTTTAGCATCATATGGCTTTTCTTTTCTATCTTCATGTACAATCAGGAATTGAAGATGCTAAAAGGAATAGCATGGAGAGTTCCAGTGCCCAGCTTGTAGCATTTCTAGGAGAAATTAAAAATCAAGAAGAAATTCAGGATGTGGAAACGGTCGTGGATAAAGAGCAAGAAGCAATAATGAGCATGGATTTTGATGTTGCAGATTTTAAGGCAAGTTTGATTCTTCCAGAGGAAAAAGATGTTTCTATAGAGGATTCAGAGAAGGAGATACTTCTCCCATGCCTACCATCCTTCCCACTAAAGGACAATAAGAGTTTTGTATTTCTAATAGGTATTCAAAAGCTATTAAATATAAGGGAGGACTATTGTATTGGTTTAATTCCATATGGATGTCAAGTTGTTTGAATTTTTTTGAATCTAGATGCCACTGATGAATTTTCAGTACTTGGATACAGAATCAACATGCGACAATTTCATCGGTGCACCTAAGGTTATAAAAATGTGCATAAAAAAGTTTGAAGAACAAGAAGACACTCTTTTCACAGAGGAAGAATTTGAAGCTATTCGAGACAGCATGGGAATCTCTAATATGGGAAGGGAGCAACCAAGGATTCCATGCTCAGAAGAAGAGATGCCTCCACAAGGTTCAATTGACTTGTGGGAGGATAGTGACGAATAAGGTATTTATGTGAATAAAAACAACATTTTTAAAAAGATATTTATTATTGTAAAGTAAATTTCTTCTTTGTTTACAGCTTGAGATAGGAAATGAAGGATTCCTCAGGCAAGGCAAAGGTAAATGAGTTTTTGTTGGTAATGACTCAGCCCTCAGCCACTATATTTCAAGGATACCTCCAGGTGTGCTGATTACCATGCAAAGTATTTAGATGATCATTTACCATGCAAAGTATACCTCCAGGTGTGCTGATCATTTACCATGCAAAGTATTTAGATGATCCACGCATTCCATTGATGGCCTTAAAGGTTTTGTCAACATACTTAGGATATGGAAGGATACAGCACAATGTAGAAAAGATAATGCTGATAGAGAAGGAGGAAGCTATACATATTTTTGGATATGCATCAGGGTTGTGGGCATCGAGGGCAGGGTATTTTTTGTGTTATGCGACGTATGCAAAGGTGGTTCCTAATTTGAATACCCATGCTCTTGGAGGCGATCAATGCCAAAAGCTATTAAGGTATAGAGGTAAACTACTCAAAGAGTTGAAATGCAAGCAAGAGTGGGCTATGGTGGATCAAACACAAGAATCAACATAATTAAGTAATTAGAGGATGATTAAGAAGATATTAGTGAATAATTAATCTAATGGGGTAATGTAGGCATGGATACTCAAAAACTAGCAATTTCTCATTAGGCCAATGCCTCAATTTATAGGTTTTACATCCACAAGATGCCAAGCATATAATCCCACTGATTTCTCCTTGCTTTGTGCCACCTCTCCTACATTTGGGAGCGGGTGGTTGCAGGATTAGGGTGCCTAGTTTTGTCCACTCAGGCATCCTGTAAATAGTTAAAAAACAGGCATTTGTTTACCTTTAGTGGCTAATCTCTCCTTGATAACAAAGGAATTTCCTTTCAAGTTCTTTTGTTGGAACATCACATGCAAAGTTGAGAATATAGTTGCATAATTTGATTAATTATTAAATAGTAGAAAGTCCTCATTTCCTTAAGTACAAAGTCAATGTATACACCCTGTCCCAAATTTGGACTGATTCCATAAAAATGCTAATATCTTTTACATGTAAACTCATAATAGATTCCCACTTTGGACCTTAGATCTTCACATAATATAGAGCTTAATTTGATTTTTTGAGAAAATATTAAGCTATTTATCTATTTTCTTTAAATATTTCAAGGTCTTTAAAAAGTTATAATATATGCCACTTTTTGTACCCACAATAACTACCACTTAAGATGCTCAATCTTATAGATCAAAAGAGTGGTAGATAGTGAGACATTAGTAGAATGTGGTGGTTAGCTAAAATTGCAAATCCAATGGTTGGATATTTAATGATCTCTTTTCCAAAATTCTTCCAGGCTATCAGAAGGCCTGTAAATATTAATAATCTAATTAGTAAAATTACATTTTTGATGTAAATAGGGACTAGTGTACTTATATTGGTGCATCTAAGGAAAACAATTTGGAGCACTCTGAGTATGGAAAGATCATTTTTTAATCATTTCATCATATTTTTGATTAATTTTGATTAGTTAGACTAATTTATATTAATTTAAGTTATTTTGGATCAATTTGAGTGCATGTGTATTTTCTATTAGTTTCTTAATCTCATTTGAAGTACCTTGCCCCCCCAAATTTTCTCTCCAAGCATTGTCCCAGTCCAACATAAGTGGACAAAACTGGACACCCTAATCTTGCAACAACCCGAGCACCTTTTCCTAGAATCTTTCCACATCCCTATATTCACTCATGCTACCCTTGATTCTCTCATCAATAGATTCCTCTCATCTTTTCACTGCCACCCACTTAATTATAGACTCCCTTTTACAGTCTCTTGCTAAGGGCTTGTTCTCGCACACACCATTCACTTGCATATTTCAACACCTCCCCTCAAGTGAATAACTCTAGCACACCTAGACTCTATACCAAGTTTCCCTCTTACTTGGTAGCCCGCGAGACCAGTGCCTCAAGTCCCTAACTCATAGTCCTTGACACTCTCTCTCTATGTGTCCAAGGCTACTGCAAGTGCCCATGACCTTGACTAAAGTGCTCACACATACACCAAATGGCCTACATCATCGGTGGCTTAAAGGTGGTTTTACTCTATTGGGGCAGGTTACATTGGGTTGTGGGGTTTCTCTCTTAGAAAAGATGTCCTGAATCCTCTTCCTTAGGACTCTCCATGAAGTTTGCCGATGTCAATCCTTCTTCATTTGGTTTGTTGTAGCAGTCTCTAGCCATATGTCCTGGCTTCCCACAGTTGTGGCAAGTGAAGGTCCTTCCTCCTCCCCTGCCTCTTCCTCTGCCTCGTCCTCGTCCTCGTGCGAGGCCTCCTCGTGTGTAGAATGCTTTCTCATTTCTGTTCTTCCACTCATTCTCCCCATTCTCCTCTGGACATTCATCTCTTCCCTCAACTAGTCCCCACTGATTTTTCCTCACATGAGCAAATACATGGTCTTTGTTTGCCATGTATGGAACTGCTCCCCATTAAATTTAGCTATTTCTTGTGTAGTGCTCATGATGATGTGAAGGGGGTCTTACCTCTTGATCCAATTCAAGATTCAAGGGAAGTGTCTACCATTTTACAACTCAAATCTAGTGTTAAATGATGATTACAACATATTTACAAGCATGAATACACCTAAAATTACATAAAGCTAAGGGTAACTGATTTGTACTGAATGGTTGGGATATCAAACCAACTCCAAATTGCAATATAAAGTGATAGAGATCTGTATTAGATACCCAATGGTAAATTTGAACCATCAATTGCACCAAAATTTAGGGATTATTTCACTGATTAGTGAAATAATCCCCTGTTTTGTGTGCAAAAAATAGAGTGTACAGGGAGGCCAGATCTGGTGCCGTAGAGTTCAAATGAGCTCAAATCCTTTCAAAGGAATCAATAACAGTTAGTCTAGTAGAGGATCAAGCCAAGAAACAAAAGATTTGACCAAACATTGAATGCTTAATCCCTGTTTTACCAAAGTCACTTGCAAATTTGATGCAGAGCTTGATTCCACTTCTCCTTGAAGAATTTCTGAAATCTAAGATGATAGGCTTGTAGAGCACCTTTGAAAACCCCTGGGGGGGCTGAAAGGAATTAGAACAATTCCATTCGTAAGGGAGTGGATCCGTAAATTACTTCAAAATTTTGGCGCCTGCAAATTGGCAAAAATCGAGAGCAACCGGCGACGATTTGACGTACTGACGTGATGGGTTGAAGCGTGGGCAAGATGGCTGTGTGTTCCTAAGGACTTTTTTTCCTAATGTTGAGGATGGAGGGATATCAAGCCCCTCCACCAGCTCTAGGGGTGCAGAGTATAGTTGAAAAAGGGATTAAAATTTGGGATTAGCTTCTAATCATGATTAGCTGTTGAAATTTGAGCAAAATGATGAGCTATGGTGGATCAAACACTAGAATCAACATAATTAACAAAGTGATTAGCAAGTGATTAAGATGTAATTAGTGAATAATTAGCACATAGATTAATGTAGGCATGGATACTCAAAAACCAGCAAATTCTCATTAGGGCTATGCCTCAATTTATAGAGTTTACATCAAGCATCAAATCCCATTGATTTCTCCATGATTCACTCCCAGAATATCTCCACCTCTTGCCTGATTCTCTCCACCTCTTCTCTTTTCCCTGAATATCTCCCAGAATATCTCCACACTCCTAAATTCCCTCATGCTACCCATTATTCTCTCCCAGTAGATTCTTCTCACCTTTTCACAGGTTCTTTCACAATTACATCTCCTCTTTTATAGACTCTATCCAAGAGCTTGTTCCCACACACACCCTATTCACTTGTATTTTCAACACCTCCCCTCAAGTGAATAATCCTAGCACACCTGGACCCTGTATCAAGTTTCCCTCTTACTTGATAGCCCGCGACCAGTGCCTCAAGTCAATAAACTCCATAGTCCTTGACACTCTCTCTCTCAATGTGTCCAAGGCTACTATAAGTGTCCGCGACCTTGACTAAAGTGCTCACACATACATCTACCACGTGGCCTACATCATCGGTGGCTCAGAGGTGGTTTTACTTTATTGGGGCAGGTTACATTGGGTTGTGGGGTCTCTCTCTCTCTCTCTCTCTCTCTCTCTCTCAGAAAAGATGATCCGACTCCACTTCCCTTGGAGCCTCCATGAAGTTTGCCGATGTCGTTCCTTCTTCACTGGGTTTGCTATAGCAGTCTCTCGCCATGTGTCCTGGCTTTCCACATTTGTGGCAAGTGAAGGTCCTCCCTCCTACTCTGCCTCTTCCTCGTCCTCGTCCTTGAGAGAATCCTCCTCGGGTGAAGAATGCTTTTTCCTCTCCTGCTGTTGAGTCGAGCCCTTTCTTCTCTTTGCCTCTGCTCTCTTGCTCTAGTAGAGCTGCTTCTATCTCGTGTATCTTCAGGTCAGGTACATTCTTTAGTGTTGCTACAATGTTTTCATAATCTCCTTTGTCCACACTCTTCAAAAGTACAGCTAATGCTTCATCATCTTCTACCTTTTTGCCAATAGCTTGCTTAATGCTTTTATATTTGTTCAAGTGTGTGATTAAAGGTTCACTTTCCTTCATGTCCAATTTGTAGAATTGCATTAATAGATTTATCTTGGAATTTTTTGCTTGTGTACCAAATAACTTATTGAGTTCATCCCATGCATCTTTTGCCCACTGTATCCCTGTGATATGATGAATGATTTCATCATTTAAACTGAGTGCAATAAGTCCCAATGCTTTTTCATTCCTACTCTTCCACTCATTTTCTCCTCTCTCTGGGCATTCATCTCTCCCTTCAACTAATCCCCACAGATTTTTCCTCATCAGCAAATACATGGTTTCATGTATAAAACTGTTCCCCATTAAATTTGGCTATTTCCTGTGCTGAACTCATGGTGGTGATGTGAAGGGGGTCTTACCTCTTGATCCAAATTCAAGATTCAAGAGCAGTGTCTACCCTTTTACAACTCAATCTGGTGTTTAATAGATGATTACAACAATTTTATTAGCATAAAATCACCAGAAATTACATTAAATTAAGGGTAACCAATTTGTACGGGATGGTTGGAGTACCAAACCAACTCCGATTTGCAATCTGAAGCTTTAGGGATCTGTATCAGATACCTAATGGTTAATTTGAACCCTCAATTGCACCAAAGTACAGTGATTAGCACTGATTAATCACTGATTAGCAAATTAATGCTCTGGTTTGTGTGCAGAAAACAGAGTATGCGGGGAGTCTAGATCTGGTGCCTTCCACTTCAAATGAGCTCAAATGCTTTCAAAGGCATCAATAGCAATGAGTCTAGTAGAGGATTAAGCCAAGAAACATAAGATTTGACCAAATAATGAAAGCTTAATCTCTGTTTTACCAGTCACCTGCAGATTTGATGAAGAGCTTTGATCTCAATGTAGACTTGATGAAATTGATTTCTGTCTTCACCAGCTTGTAGAGCATGCTTGATTACACCTTGGGCTAGGAGGAATTGAATCAATTTGACTTGCACAAGGAGAAATCTTCAAAATGCTTCAGAAAAATGGCGCCCAGAAATCTGCGAAAATCGGTTGCTGCCGTCGGCAGTTTGATGCGTGGAGTAGATGGGCTTGAAGCCAAGTAGGTTAGCTAGCTTGTGTTAGAAGCACTAGGGCTAATTTTAACTGTGCAAGATGCTAGAGATCCTCCACTGGCTGGGGGTGAAGGGGAAGATGAAAAACTCACTAAAAATTGATTTTTTTTGCTGATTACCATCCACATCACATCACTTCACATCACATCACATCCATTCACATATCCTCACATCTCATTCTCATCTCTTCATTCACATCCACATCCATTTATATCACCTCACATCCTCACATCTCATTCTTATCTCTTCATTCACATCCACATCCACATCCATTTATATCACCTCACATCCTATCACATCCACTCACATCTTATCACATCGCATTCACATCTATTCACATTTAGTAACATTTTCTATTTTCGATACCGATGGGACTTTTCTAAATTTCTGTCAATTGTTTGGCCTAGTTAAAGGTACTTTTTCTCAACGGATATTTTTATATTCTTTCTCAAATTTCTCAAGTGAAATATATTCAATATTCTTCTTTTGATTAAAAGATTCATAGGATTTACAAAAATCAATTCTACCCATATTTTCCAATAAAATTAATAATGCCCAAAATTTCACTTTTGTAAATACTCATAATTTGAAATATGCTAAAAATTTCTCTTTTTCCATTTAATTTCTTGGATCTCAAATATCATGGGAATTCCTCTTTTTGCATTTAATTGATTGAATTTTAAATGTCATGGAAATTCCTCTTTTATTATAAAATAAATTTATCTAAAATTTCTCTTTTCTTTAATAAAAATATCCATTATTTCAAATATGTTAAGAATTCCACTTTTACCATTTAAATGATTGAATTTCAAATGTCATGGGAATTCCTCTTTTATCATTTAAATTTTCTCATGCATAAAATAGATTTATCTTTTAAATTAAATATTCATTATTTTAATATACCAAAATTTCTCTTTTTCTATTTAATTACATGGATCTCCATTATCTTGGGAATTCCTCTTTTTGCATAAAAATAAAAAATACCAAAAATTTCTTTTCTTAATTTAATTATTTATACATAAATACTAAAAATTAGTTGAATTTGATGAAAATCATTCTTTTAGCATAGGATGTCCAATCCTAGAATATGGTAGGAAGTCCTCTTTTAGCATTATGCATAAAACTGAGTTATGTATTAATTTCTAAAAATTTTACCATAGCTTCGCTGCGATTACTGATAATTTTTAATATTTCTAGAAAGAATAAGACTTTGTAATAAAATTATGATAGAATACTATCCTTAGACTTAAATCCAATTTATGGAATTAAATCACAAGTTTACCATAATTTTACTAGCATAAAAGCATAAAAAGCCATTTTCTTAATCTCTAGCTTAACAAGCTTAGAGATTGATTTTGAATTAAGAATTTATCAATGAGAAGCATTCATTTGCTTAAGAATTAGCCATAGGAATGACTATTCTTTTGGGAGTGAGAGATATACATAAAAAGCATTCTAATTAAGCATAAAGATTAACTTTTTTTTTTGTGATTAATCATTAAATTTCTTAGAGAAAGCTTGATTTGCATTAAAAATAATTAATTTGAAATTTCTCAAGCTTGAGAGGGATTGAGAAGTGAAATCATTGAGAATATTAATGAAAACCATGAAATTACTTCTTACCTCTAGAGTTGGCTTGCTTCTTTATCTTAGAAGGAAGACTCTAACCGATCAATTGGTTTAGTATGTTGAGATGAAAGCTCCAAGGATTGTTGAAGAGAGAGAGAAGCTCCAATCTCTCCAAAAGTAGAGGATTTTTAAGGGATAATAGAAAATATCATTATTTTAATGTAATATTGGCATGGTATAGCTCAAAGATGAGAGTATAAAAGAATGAGGGTCTATTTATAGGTGAGGGAGGCCACTAACTTAGTCCAACTAAGTTCTAGAATTTTCCAGCTTCAGTTTGGCTGAATTTGGACAAGATTTGGATCAGTTTGGCTCCCTTTTTGATTTGGTTTGATCTAGGAGAGAGGAGAGAGGAGAGATAAAAATATCACAATTGTTTTGAATTAAAATTTCATCCACATGTGTGAAACAGGCATCTACCTCAAAGTCTACCAAGGTGTCAAAAATGTATCATTATTCCAAAATATCTCATAGTTTAGTAATATCTCATTTGTTTAGTAATATCTCAGTTTTTAACTAATAAACCTTATACTCAGTCAACTCTTTATCTTATGTGAGCATTTACTCATTTTTGGGTATTTTCTTTTATTCTTTTGATTTATCTCATCCCCATACTTGGATTAATCCTATTGGTCCATAGGAACCTTAATTGGACCATAACCCAGAAATTTCTGAAAAATCTAGGCCCTTAGGCTAAGGTCCCTTATATCATTTTTAATTGATTCCTAATGCACATTGGAAAGTTCATTTTGAACTTCTTTTTGAGGGGAAACCATTGTAGGAAGATCAACCAACATATCCATATAAAAGAGCCATGGACTTATCTGTTTGAGGACCAGCAAGGTCAATCAACCAGATCCATGCCCAAGTTCAGAAAAAAACTCTAACACCTTGTGTCATTTTCTTCCTCGACGCATGTGTGGGGATCTTCGGCGACCCAAAGCCCGAGCACCGTATGGTCAACACCCTCTAGGATCCTTCGCAGGTCACCTAGCACTTCACTCATAGGCCACTTCCTTGGTCCCTCATCCACCGTACCAAAAGCTCACCATTTAAATCGATCGAGGCTGGTCAAGACTTCGGCCGACCTTCCTACGCGAGAGGGTCCTCCTCTCTATCAGCTCTTATAACTTTATCACTTAGGTCTTCACAACCTCATTCACAAGATGGTTAAAATGCTTCCCCAGCATTCTTGACATAAAATAGTCATCTAAAAATAGGTCATAAATACAGTTTCTAACGAACTCTCATCTTTCCACATTGCTTCACATCATTTCTCGTTATTCCACATTCTTCTACGTCAATTCACATTGCTTAATCCACATCCAATCATATGTATTTTCATCGTCCTTTATCCATTCTCATCCAATCACATCATATTACATCTTATCACATCTATTCTCATCACATCTCATCCATTCTCATCTACCCATATCCACAACACATCGATTCACATCACATCTCATCCATTCACATCTATCCTGATTCACATCACATTACATTACATCCATTCACATCTATCCCGATTCACATCACATCACATTACATCCATTCACATCTCATCTCATCCATTCACATCTATCCCAATTTCCATCACATCACATCCATTCACATCATATATCATCCATTCACATCACATCTCATCCATTCACATCTATCCCGATTCACATCACATCACATCCATTCACATCACATCTCATCCATTCACATCTATCCCGATTTATATCACATCACATCCATTCACATCACATCTATCTGAATTCACATCACATCACATCTCATCCATTCACATCTATCTCGATTCATATCACATCACATCCATTCACATCACATCTCATCCATTCACATCTATCGCGATTCACATCACATCACATCCATTCACATCACATCTCATCCATTCACATCTATCCCAATTCACATCACATCACATCCATTCACATCACATCTCATCCGTTCACATTACATCTCATCCATTCACATCTATCCTGATTCACATCACATCACATCCATTCACATCACATATCCATTCACATCTATCCCGATTCATATCACATCACATCACATCCATTCACATCACATCTTATCCATTCACATCACATCACATCCATTTACATCACATCTCATCCATTTACATCTATCCTAATTCACATCACATCACATCTCATCCATTCACATCTATCCCGATTCACATCACATCACATCCATTTCACATCACATCTTATCCATTCACATCGCATCTCATCCATTCACATCTATTTACATCACATCCATTTCACATCACATCACATCCATTCACATCACAGCTCATCCATTCACATCACATCACATCACATCTCATTCATTCACATCTATCCCTATTCACATCTCATCACATCACATCCATTTCACATCACATCACATCACATCCATTCACATCACATCTCATCCATTCACATCTATCCCGATTCACATCACATCACATCTCATTCATTCACATCTATCCCTATTCACATCTCATCACATCATATCCATTTCACATCACATCCATTCACATCACATCTCATTCATTCACATCTATCTCTATTCACATCTCATCACATCATATCCATTTCATATCACATCCATTCACATCACATCTCATCCATTCATATCTATCCCGATTCACATCACATCACATCTCATTCATTCACATCTATCCCTATTCACATCATATCACATCCATTTCACATCAAATCACATCCATTCACATCACATCTCATCGATTCACATCTAATTACATCACGTCACCTTCATATCCATTCTCATCACATCTCATCCATTCACATCTATTTACATCACGTCACATTCACATCCATTCACATCACATCTCATCCATTCACATCTACCCCGATCCACATCACATCACATCACATCACATCCATTCACATATCCTCACATCTCATTCTCATCTCTTCATTCACATCCACATCCACATCCATTTACATCACCTCACATCCTATCACATCCACTCACATCTTATCACATCGCATTCACATCCTATTCACATCTATTCACATTTAGTAACATTTTCTATTTTCAATACCAATGGGATTTTTCTAAATTTATGCCAATTGCTTGGTCTAGTTAAAGGTACTTTTTCTCAACGGATATTTTCATATTCTTTCTCAAATTTCTCAAGTGAAATATATTCAATATTATATTTAATATTCTTCTTTTGAGTAAAAGATTCATGGGATTTACAAAAATCAATTCTACCCATATTTCCCAATAAAATTGATAATGCTCAAAATTCCTCTTTTGATAAATACTCATAATTTAAATTATGCTAAAAATTTCTCTTTTTCCATTTAATTTCTTGGATCTCAAATATCATGGGAATTCCCCTTTTTGCATTTAATTGATTGAATTCCAAATGTCATGGGAATTCCTCTTTTATCATAAAATAAATTTATCCAAAATTTCTCTTTTCTTTAAAAATATCCATTATTTCAAATATATCAAGAATTGCACTTTTACCATTTAAATGATTGAAATTCAAATGTCATGGGAATTCCTCTTTTATCATTTATCTTTTCTCATGCATAAAATAGATTTATCTAAAAGTTCTCTTTAAATTAAATATTCATTATTTTAATATACCAAAATTTTTGTTTTTCTATTTAATTACATGGATCTCCATTATCATGGAAATTCCTCTTTTTGCATAAAAATAAAAATACCAAAAATTTCTCTTTTCTTAATTTAATTATTTATGCATAAATACTAAAAATTAGTTTTCCATGAATTTGATGAAAATCATTCTTTTAGTATAGGATGCCAATCCTAGAATATGGTAGGATTTACTCTTTTAGCATTATGCATAAAAATGAGTTATGTATTAATTCCTAAAAATTTTACCATGCTTCGCTGTTGCGATTACTGATAATTTTTAATATTTCTAGAAAGAATAAGACTTTGTAATACAATTATGATAGAATACTATCCTTAGACTTAAATCTAATTTATGGAATTAAAACATAAGTTTACCATAATTTTATTAGCATACAAGCATAAAATGTTGGAATTAGGGTTGCAAGAAATCTCACAAAGCTTGGAGAAGAAGAAGCAAGAATGCACACAACACTCAGTGTATTAGATTGTGTCAATGTACAAAAGATAAGTCAGCCCTAGAAGGATGGGTGTATATACAAGCTAGGGGAAAAAACCTCCTAAAGAGGGAAAAAGTACCCCGGCGGTCCTAAGTGTGTTCACACACATCACTGCCTATATATATGGCAACAGTCCCCCCCTGGGAGTGATGGTGTGAATGAGAGCTGGCACTCATGTATAGGGAAGTGCCATGCCCAAAGTAGATCAGTCCGCAAAGGGGAGCAAGCCCAAAGCTTTGCGGAAAGCTTCAAACGTCTCACGAGGAAGCGCCTTTGTGAAAAGATCGGCGAGGTTGTCCTGTGTTGGCACATAGGCCAAGCTAATCTCTCCTGCTCAGAGTCTCTCCCTGACATAGTGATAATGCACCTCAATGTACTTTGTGCGAGCATGAAAAACTGGGTTTCTCGCAACTGCCAATGTGCTCTGATTGTCAGTGTAGATAGAGGTGGCAGACTCCTGTCCAACACCCAAGTCAGTCGCCATAAGCCGTCTGAGCCACACACACTCAATCGTAGCTGTGAAAGCTGCCCTGTACTCAGCTTCACAACTAGAAGTGGCCATAGTAGGTTGCTTCTTGCTCAACCAAGATATGCATGAGCTACCGAGCATGAAACAAAAACCACTTGTGGACACTCTTGTGTCATAGCAACCAGCCCAATCTGAGTCTGAAAAAGCATGTAAATCTGGCGCGACAATGATCTCCCCTTGGGATAAAACAACCCAAGATGTATGGTGCCACTCAAGTAGCGAAAGATGCGTTTAACTGCTTTCTAATACTGAGACCCTGGGCTATGCATAAACCTACTCACCTGTGAGACTCTGTAAACTGAATGTCTGGCCTCGTAATACATACATAAATGAGGCAACCAACAGCTGTCTGATAGAGTGTGACATCAAAGTAATCTCCAGCATCATGAAGACTCAACTTCAAACCTGTCTCCATTGGAGTAGCAATAGGCTTGCAGTCTTCAAGGCCAAATCTCCGCAACAATGTCTCAATATACTTTGTCTGACACAAAGCAATACCTCCATCACACTGCTTAAATTGTATCCCCAAATAATGATACAAATGCCCCAAATCTGACATTTCAAAAGAGGCATTCAAATCAGCCTTAAAATCAGCAATATGACTCTCATTTGGTCCTGTGAGTAGCATGTCATCGACATAGAGAGCAATGATTAGATGTACATCATTCACACGTTTAACATACAAACTGCTTTCTGTTGGACTATTTTGAAAACCATGTGCAGTCAAATATGCATGTATCTTTTCATACCAAGCTCGTGGAGCTTGCTTTAAACCATATAAAGTCTTTTTCAACCTGCACACTTTGTTTTCCTACCCTCTTTGAACAAAACCACGAGGCTGCGATACATACACCTCCTCATGCAAATCTCCATTCAAGAACGCAGTCTTTATGTCCAGCTGATGTACATTCCAACCATTATGAGCTGCCAATGCACAAATTCTACGAATGGTGGTAATACGACAAGTGGGAGCAAAGGTCTCATCAAAATCAATGCCCTTTTCTTGAGCATAACCCTTTGCAACAAGTCTAGCCTTATAGCGATCAACACCGCCATCAGGCTTTCGTTTCAACTTACCCACTTACATCCAATGACCTTTTTACCAATAGGCAAATCACACAAAGACCATGCACCATTCTTCATTATAGCATCATATTCACTTTGCATTGCAGCCAACCAATTTTTTGATTTTTGTGCCTCATCAAATGAAAGAGGTTCTTCCTCTTCACACATACTAGACACAGCCAAAGCATAATAATCTGATGCATAAGAGGCATGCTGAAAGCCTGAACGAGTACGACTAAACATAGGTGCATCAATTTTACTATCACCCAAGGTTTGCACCAGCCATTTAGGCATACCTCTAGCCTGCTCATTTTCAGCCCTATCCTCAAAAATTACATCCTATAAATCTGCATTAGAAATAGGCTGATCTATGATGTGGTTTGAAATCTGTGAATATTTGCCTCATTAGGACTTACATTTGAATTCCCACTTGTAAATAGAGGCAACAACGTCTCAAATACATCCCGTGAGCTCACACACCTCTCTTTGGTACATGATAACAAAGGCTGCACAACATCTTCCACAAAAACAACATCTCGACTAATCAAGATACGCTTTGACTGTGGATGATACAATCTGTAACCCTTGCTCTCAGCACTGTAACCAACAAAAATGCATTTGACAGCCTTATCATCCAATTTTCTACGTTGTTGCACATGCCCTAAAGCATAGGCCAAGCAACAAAAGACACACAAGTGACCAATAGAAGGCTTCCTGCCATGCCAAGCTTCATATGGAGTAATAGGTTGGAAGGCCTTAGTGGGACACCTGTTGAGTACATATGCAGCACACATGACAGCCTCAAGCCAAAACGCATGTGACAAAGTTTGGCTCTTGACCATACATCGTGCCATCTCCATAAGTGACCTGTTTTTTCTCTCAGCATTTCCTCTCAGCAACACCATTTTGATGAGGGGTATCATGGCACTGTACATTGATGTTTTATCCCACGACTAGCCAGAAATGCATCAAACTCTTTAGACATGTACTCCCCCCCTCGATCAGAACGGAGGGTGCCCACAGTACAATTGGATACATTTTCAACCATAAGCAAAAACTGTTTGAAGCAAAAAAAAAACTTCGGACTTTGCCTTTAGTTGTTATACCCATGCATGCCTTGAGTAATCATCAATGAAAGTCACGAAGTACAAGTGTTTACCAATGACGGAGTTTGCATATGCCTAGATAATTGGAAAATAGAATCTTGGAGTACATTCTGAACGGGAAAAGGATTTCCCTGAAAAAGACTAGAAACACGCTTAGTTGGACAAGCGTGAATACTTATTCCTAGATTCCCTAGGAAAGGAATATGGAATCCTTGAGAGGATCAAGGATCCAAAAAGTGAACGAAAATTTAGATTTAATGGAAAAAGTGAACGAAAATTTAGATTTAATGAATTGAGAAAAAGTTACCTTTAACTAAGCCAAGTAATTGGGGGAGACTTACAAAGTTCTGTCAGTATGGAAAGTAGAGTAACTGTACTTTTAAACCTGGTTAGATGTGAATGGATGTAGGAATGATGTGAATGGATGTAGGAAGGATGTGAATGGATGTGATTGGATATGGAATGATGTGAATGGATGCAATATGATGTGAATGGATGTGATAAGATGTTAATGGATGTGAATGGATGTGAATAGATGTGAATGGATGTGAATAGATGTGAATGGATGTGAATAAATGTGGACTGATGTGAATGGATGTGAATAAATGTGGACTGATGTGAATGGATGTAGGACGATGTGAATGGATGTAATTGGATATGGACTGATGTGAATGGATGTAATTGGATATGGACTGATGTGAATGGATGTAATTGGATATGGACTGATGTGAATGGATGTAGGACTGATGTGAATGGATGTAACTAGATATGGAATGATGTGAATAGATGTAGGACAATGTGAATGGATATGAATGGATGTGGAATGATACGATGTAAATTGATGTAGAAGAATGTGGAATAATCAGAAATGACGTGGAATAATGGGAGTTTGTTGGAAACTGTATTTGTATATGAAATCTGTTTTTAAAGATTGTTTTATATCAAGAATGCTTGGGAAGCATTTTGACTATCTTGTTGAATAAGGTTGTGGTGAGGACCCAAGTGCACACAACACACAATGTATTAGATTGTGTCAATGTACAAAAGATAAGTTAGCCCTAGAAGGATGGGCATATATACAAATCGGGGGAAAAAACCTCTTAAAGAGGGAAAAAGTGCCCCGACGGTCCTAAGTGTTCACACACATCACTGCCTATATATATGACAATAACCTACACTCTCACGGTTTGCATCTTCCTGCCCGTAGACTCATACCTTGTTATTGCTCACACCACTAACACACTTCTCATCGAATAAAACACTCACACACACTCATTTTCAAAGAAGAAGAAGAAGAAGAAGAAGAAGAAGAAGAAGAAGTAGAAGAGGAAGAAAAAGAGGTAACGAGACCACATGCTCTCACCACAGTGAGTATGACTTACTTTCTTATCATTATTACAGATGTCAACCTCCGCTACCTCTGAACCGGAAGTCGAGGAGACTTCAGCAGTCACACAAGCTAGTGCAACTGGGTCACCTATAAGCAGGAAGAAGATACCAGCACGTGGCCCAAAACTAAGCTATTTGGGACAGTATGCACAAGCATTCCATGGATCAATTATAAGCAAGGATGTCCATACTACCCATGGGAAGATAGCTATGCAGTACCACAACCTGGCTCCCCTCCCATCACAATCGCCAACCAGGGCTTGTACTCCCAAAATAATTTTCTTCTTAGGGTTAGCTTATTCTCCTAAGATAATTTGCTATTTCTAAGAAATTTTATATCTGGTGAACTTACATACATTAGGTCTAGCATTACACATGATACTATATACTTGTTCACATTATATGCATATCAAGAAGAGTTATAGAATGGTAGCTTATGACCAAGATCTTAGAAATCATTGACTATTAATGTAAGATTCCTCCCCCAGCCTCTCAAGATGTCCAACATCTTTCCCTGTAATCAAATCCCTCTTTAGAAATAGAAAAGATATTGTTTCTAACTATTTTGGCCTAGAGAGAGAAAATGTTCTAGAGAGAGGTTATTCAGATTTTGAATATTTTTGGACAAAAAATATCTCTTCTATTTAAAATAAGTTCCCCCGAAACAGAAGTTCAAAAAGATTTTCAGAAGGTGCATTAGAAATCAAGTATAATCTGTTCAAGAGGCCTTATCCTAGGGGTCCAGATTTTTGAAAAATTTTACATTAAGGTTTTTAGGGGCCAATCAGATTCATCCAAATGTATGGAGAAGATAAATAGAAGAAATAAAGAAAATCCCCCCAAAAATGAGTAAATACTCACATAAGATGAAGAGTGGACTAAGGACCAAAGGAATTCTAAAAAAATAGATTTTTGACACCTCACAATAGGGATTCCCCCCCTCATCAATGAGACGCCTACTTCACACATGTGGTGGAGTTTTAAATCATCAAAAATTGAGATACTTCATCTCTCCTCTCTCCTCTCTCCTCTCTCCTAATTCAAGTCTAGTTCCAAAAAGTAAGCTAAATTGACCTAAAAATGGTCCAAAATTGACCAAACTGAACTGGAAAATTCTAGAATCAGTTTGCTTGGTTAGGAGCTCACTTTTTCCTACAAATAGAAGCCTCCCCCTTTGTTGAAGCTTAATAGTGTTTTATGCACTATTACTCTACTCCTTCCAAGAGCCAAGAGAACTGTGAATTTCTTAATAATTCACTAGTTTTTGACCATTCCCTCTTCTAAAGAATTGGTAGCCACCCTTGTTGCAAACAAGAGTAGAACCCTCAAACCATTAAGCCAAAGGAAAGCTCCCAGAATTCATGTAAGTTAGAAATCTTATATTTTTCTTTATTCTTTTAATGGTTTCCTAAATTGTTTGTTATCTTAAAATGATAAACAGATGATATGCCTTCTTGGAAAGGCTTTCCCCCTCTCTCATTCTTAAAATTAGCCCTTCTTTATCCTAGTTAAGTGATCTAATTATTGGAATTAATCTTTTCATATTGTTTCTCTCTTAAAAATAAAAATTGATTAAACCAATTGGGGATAATTCCTAAGTAGATTAAGGTTAGAAAAATCAAAAAATGGTCAGCCATATAAAGGAGGTTATGGCAAAATTTTCTAAAAAAATTATGAAATAAAATTAATCTTTTATTAAAAAAAAAGAGTAATCCCCATCATTAATGTATTCTAAACGTGTCATTTTCATTAATGCATAGAAAGATGCATATTGATTATTTTTATTATTATAAAAGAGTGATTTTTAATAGAATTAAATTCTATACATAGAAAGATGCATATTGATTATTTATTTATTATAAAAGAGTAATTTTTAATAGAATTGAATTCTATGCATTGAAAGATGCATATTGATTATTTATTTATTATAAAAGAGTGATGTTTAATAGAATTAAACTCTATGCATAGAAAGATGCATATTGATTATTTTTATTATTATAAAAGAGTGATTTTTAATAGAATTGAATTCTATGCATAGAAAGATGCATATTGAATATTATTTTTATTATAAAAGAGTGATTTTTAATATAATTAAAATTTATGCATAGAAAGATGCATATTGATTATTTTTTTAATATAAAAGAATATATTTTTTAATTATAAAAGTGTTAATTTCATTAAAATGGATTTTTATGCATAAATAGTTGCATAAAAGAATATTTTTATTATAAAAGTGTTACTTTCATCACATTATGGATTTTTATGCATCAATAGTTGCATAAAAGAATAGTTTTTTATTATAAAAGTGTTACTTTCATCATTATGGATTTTTATGCATAAAAGAATATTTTTATTATAAAAGTGTTACTTTCATCATTATGGATTTTTATGCATAAATAGTTGCATAAAAGAATATTTTTTATTATAAAAGTGTTACTTTCATCATTATAAATTTTTATGCATAAATAGTTGCATAAAAGAATATTTTTATTATAAAAGTGTCACTTTTATCATTATGGATTTTTATGCATAAAAAGTTGCATAAAAGAATAATTTTTATTATAAAAGTGTTACTTTCATCATTATGGATTTTCATGCATAAATAGTTGCATAAAAGAATAATTTACTTTCATCATTATGGATTTTTATGCATAAATAGATGCATTAAAGAATATAATTTTTATTATAAAAGTGTTACTTTCATCATTATTTATTTTTTATGCATAAAAGGATGCATAAAAGAAATTTTTTAAATCAAAATAAGAGTTCACTTTAATCCTATGTTTAAATCCCATGAATATTGGAAAAATGAATAAGTAAAACTCAGTGAAGGAAAATTATACCATTTTATATTCTCTAGGATGGTAATGAAAAAAATTCAGAAAAACTATCGAAGTCGAAATTTAGATAAATGACTAATTTATTCCTCATAGGAATTCATGTTTAGTTTTGAATTCAATAAAGTAGTAATTGAAATATTACCTTCGAGAAAGATAGTTCAGGGAGAACCTTTCCAGACTCAAACCCTAAGAATCAGACTATGACCAAGACGTAACTCCTTCGTCAGTTTCAAGAAATGATGATGTGACTAGTTCAGTAATCTATACTCAAATCACCCACCGAAATTGAAACTAAGTTGAGACCCTTTGATTTTGATCTGAGGATCAAGAATTCAGAGTTCGAGAAATTCTGCTTGGGAATCCAGACCTGTGATCTAGAAGTCTTGGGATACGGAATTAAGATATACACATTGTATTCAAGAGAAAATCAAAACTGAAAACTTGCATAGAAACCCTGTTTTCTTAAAGGACTGTCTTACGCCAGAATGCTAGCGCCAGAATGCTAGAGGGAGCATTTGGTATATGTGTGTTCTAAGGGAAGTTCAGCTGCAACAGCTGGCGGGGAGAGTTCAAAGGACGGCTCACGTGGCAAAGCTCGCCCAGGTCTTGACCAACCTTGGTATGGTTAAAATGGTACGCTTTCGGTACGATGGACAAGGGCCGACGAAACGGTCCCTGAGTGAAGTGCCAGGACACCTAAGGACGATCCTGGAGGGTTCTGATCAGGCGATGCACGGGCTCGCGGTGCCGAGGACACCCATGCATATGTCGTGGAAGATATATATGTATGGTGACGAGAAACTTATTGTAATCTATTACTGGATCTCATTGTTGACCTGCTGGTCTCAATGGAAAGTCCAGAGTGATACTGTTTTGTGAGAAACAAGGATTGAATGAAAATTTTGAGTTGCGAGATCTGTATACCCAGTAATTGTTTGTCAATGGATTGTTTTATAAATTAAAGTTTAAAGAGGAGTGTGTGAGTATCTGTTTTCTAAAGCAAAAGTTAAGAAAGGCTTTCAATTATGGGTGGGTGAGTACTTGTCTGGTTCTACTATACCAGTGGTGGTTGGGCAGTAGCTAACCCATGGGCCGGATGAGGCTAGAATTAGTAGAGTTTTAATAATAAAATTGATCTTAATAGGATTACGCTTAGAACTCGAGTAGTTAATTTAAAGCCTGAAGACTTCTCAAATGAATAGATCAACGGCAGCTGTGCCTAATTCAATTAGGAAAAAAGCGTTGATTCCTTCAAGTTAAGTCTGTTATAGTTTTCCTTCTATCTGGTTTATTCAGATGAAGGTTAGATCAGTCTTGACTTCGTTAGAAAAAAATTCGTTTAAGAAATTCAAAATGGTGAAATCGTCCCCGCTTTCTGGGCATGGGAAATTTTCTCGGTTTCAGTTTTCGGAATGACCGCCAGCTTAGTCTCGTGCCCGGACATTCGAGGGCAGGGCCTCGAGTGTGAAATCCTACCCCATGCAAGAGGGAGCTACTTCCGCTGCTGCTACCATCCAGAAATCCGATGCGCGGAGGGGGCATTGGGATTTCACAGTTGGTATCAAAGCACTGTTACATTCTACATATCAGCAAACAGAAATTGCTTATGAATTTTAAAGTAAATCTAGGAAATAATGTTTTCACTTGTTTATATTATGTTGAATGAACTTCAAAAATGGAAAACTCATAAATTGAATTGGGAATTTATAGATGGATACCCCAAATCTATCTCGCATTCCTGAACTCTCCCAGAGTTAGGATATGATAGCCTTTGCATTCGACCACCTCATTCACTCTCCTACGACCCGAGTAAGTAGAGTGAGGCTCGCACGTCATTTTGAGAGTCTTTACTTTCCTGATCCTCTTGAGCGACGTCGGTATATGTGGTTCTATGGAGGGCGATGTATTAATGTCAGTACTAGTCAGCGTTAGAGGCTCAGGCAAAATATTTCCTTTACATGATTCTGATAAGACTAGGGCTTCTTCAGCATGTGCAACTCTTTGATCATTCACCCAGGAACTTCACGCCGAGTTTTTAGGCTTCTTAGCCGCTTTATCCCTAGAGATAGAATTGCAGCACCTCTTTCTGTAATGAATCGTGTGTACCATGGTATGTCTCCTTCGCAGTCTCGCTTCTTTATGCAAATATGATTGAGGCAGTGATTTTGGGAGCCATGGTGCTCTATGTATATATCGAAAACTTTTGATAATAAATGATGTTTTGTAAAAAAAAAACCAAATTATTTTCATGATTGTGAATATGGTTAATCTTGTTTCATAAAGTATGATGAAATAATTATCTGTTTAAAGAATAAATCGTAAAAATTAAATAATCATAAATTTGTTGTCAAAGTTAAGTTGACGAAAATCTCGTTTTGTCAAAATCATGAGGCGCGCAGCCCGTACAAGGCAACCTCTAACCGAAGAGTTAGACCCGGATATTCGAAAAGCCCTGCATAGGTCTTAACTTGGTCCCTTCAAGGGTGAAGGTAGGTAAAATAGTGGAAAAGTGGATTGAAGTAATGGAGGAATACTTTGATGTAACTAGCTATAATGAGAGAAGCAAGATGGCTCTCGCCAGGTTAAAGATTGTGGAAATGGCCAGGGTCGCTTGGAGGAATCACTGCGAGACTAACCGTCTCGACCGTAATACCCAGACCTGAACTGATCTTAAAGCTTACCTCAAAAAGAGGTTTTGTCCTCCGAGCTTCCTTGAAACTAAGATGAATGAGTTCTTGGAGAACTAAAGCAGGATAGCCGGACAATTGAAGAGTACCATCAAGCTTTTGCCCTTCTCGTCAAATATTCCCCTCAGTTGGATGAAGAGCGGCTGATGGACAGGATCATTTGAGGAATGAACGAGCCATTGGACACCTTAGTGAAGAATGCCAAACCTGTCTCCGAAGCAGTAAGAATGGCAAAGGACTTTGCTAAAGCCTTTGTTGTTAAGGTCCCGCCAAAGCCTGCACCCTCAAATTTTAAAAGATTCCAAACCCCGGGAAGTACTTCAAACTTTCCTCCCCCAAAGAGGTAGCAAGGCCCAATTCAGAATCAGGATGCGGGAAGATTCAGAAGTGAAGGAAGACCCTTCCCCCATAACACTTTCTCAGGAGCCCCACCTATTTCAAGGATTTAGAGGGATGAGCTCAGAAGCGAGAACCAGTGTTTTGGATGCCAGGGTTTTGGTCACCAGCTGAAAGACTGCCCGACTCCTCCTACCATGTCAAGGGGACAGGGAAGCCAAGGACCGAGAGTGCAAAGACCAACCCCTTCCTATCAATCAAATCAAGGTCCATCGCCTAAATCAAGGAAATCCTAGGAGAACTCCAGCTCAGCCATCTGCCTCTATCCTCAGAACTCCTTCTTAGAACTGGGGCAACCAAAGAGAAAGAGTTCAGCCACCTCAGACTGCAGAGCAGCGAGAGCAGTCACAATTGTAGAACTAGTGGAAGAGGAAAGAGGACATATTTATGCTGCAATTGAAAACCAAGGGCCAAACCATCAATTCTCCATCATTCATACTCTAGCTGAGTATCAGGGTAAGCCTTTTAAGCTTTTGATTGATTCAGGTAGTACTCATTCTTTCATTTCCCCTAGATGCTTACGTAAGCTAGTCTTAGATCAGAAATCAAGGAAACCTATGCAAGTTGAATTGGCAAGTGGAAGATTCTTTTCACTCACCTTGAGATAGATCGTATTCAGTTCAATCTAGATGGAAATTTAACTGACTGTCAGTTCAGAGTTATACCTTTGGGAGTTTTTTTCGAGATCCTTGGAATGGATTGGCTCCACAAAAATCAAGCTGAGATTTACTGTCACAATGGACCCATTTCCTTCCGTGACCTTCACGGAAACAAGGTTCAAGGAACCGAAAATTAAGGATCCCCAAGTCTGCAGTTAGTAAAGGCTTCTAAGTTACTAAAAGTACTTAGAAAGAAGCAGTGCATTTATCTTGTCAAAATGAATCCGGTAGGCTCAAAGTTAAAAGCTAAAGAACGTAAATGGTTAAGTGAATATGATGATTTATTCCTAGTAGAGCTAACAGAGATGCCTCCGATTCGGGAAATAGATCATATCATAGAATTGACCCCCGAAGCTTAGCTAGTAGCCTTGCGCACGTACAAAATGCTAGTTCTTGAAGCCATCAAACTCAAGGAATAGCTTAGACAGCTGTTAGAACAAGGGTTTGTAAGACCCAGTGTTTCACCTTGGGGTACGCTAGTTCTCTTTCAGAAAAAGAAAGATGGAACGCTAAGACTCTGTGTGGACTATAGAGGTCTCAATCAGCTGATAGTTAAGAATAAGTATCCTATCCCCAAAATACATGAGCTTCTGGACAGGCTAAGTGGAGCCCAGATCTTCACAAAGATAGAATTATTAGATCAGGATTAATGAGCAAGATATCTCGAAGATAGCCCATCAATACTCGGTATGGACATTATGAATTCACTGTCATGCCGTTTGGATTGACAAATGCCCCAGCAACATTCAATTGCTTAATGCAGGACATTCTCAGAGAATACTTGGATGATTTCGTTCTTGTTTTCTTTGATGATATTCTGATCTACTCAAAGAATGTAGCTGACCATGAAGCTCATGTCAGAAAAGTTCTTGAGATTTTAAGGAAGCACCAACTCTTTGCAAAAAAGAGCAAATGCACTTTCTCTGCCGACCATGTTGAATACTTGGGCTTTCTGGTATCCAAAGATGGAATTTCTCGAGACTCCACCAAAGCCCAAGCAGTCATAGATTGGCCTGAACCAAAGACAGTGAAAGAAGCCAGAGGATTCTTGGGATTGACTGGTTGGTATAGAATTTTTATACCAAAGTATGCTCTCATAGCTTCCCCCTTGACTAATCTTCTCAAGAAGAATATCCCGTTTCAATGGTCTGCTAGGTGCCAGAGTGCTTTTGATAAGCTGAAGACCGCCTTGGTAACCAATCCCGTTCTGAAGCTGCCAGATTTCTCTGTACCCTTTGAAGTAGTAACTGATGCCACTGGTTTTGCCTTGGGAGGTGCACTCATGCAGGAAGGTCATGCAGTGGCCTATGAATCCCGAAAACTCAGAACACATGAGAGGAATCATGTTGTCCACTACCTAGAACTACTTTCAATAGTATATGCACTGAAGTTGTGGAGACATTATCTATTGGGTCAAAGATTCACTTTGATGTGACAGATCATCAAAACCTAAAGTGGATCTTCACTCACAAGGATCTCAACATGACCCAGTAGAGAAGGTGGATGTAGACCCTGTAGGAATTTGATTTTGAAATCAAGTACCACCCAGGCAAAGAAAATGTGGTAACAGATGCCCTCAGTAGAAAAGCCTCCTTGCTTGCAATTACTATAGTGTCAAATCCTTTGATTATTGAAGGAAGAGAGAAGATCATTTAGAATAGATTCTTTGGCCCTATTGCTACCCTACTTATGCAAGAAAGCAAAACTCCACAGGAGTTGAACCAAGTTCAAGGGGTACACAGCCTGGATGATGGAATTACGTATTATAATCGCAAGCTATGCATTCCCAATGATGAGGGAACTAAGGGTCAAATTCTGAATGAAGCCCATGACAGCCTTATTTGCAGGACATCCAGGTTTCATCAAAACCTACATGTTTGTGAAGAAAAGCTTCTTTTGGCCTGGTCTAAAAAGGGATGTACTTATTCATGTACGTCAATGTCTGACCTGTCACAGAAAGTAAAAGCCGAGAGAGAGAGTAAAAATGCTTGGGAAGTTACATCCATTAGACATCCCCCAGATGAAGTGGGAATGCATCAGTATGGATTTTATTACTGGATTACTTACAGTGCAATCAGATTACAACTCCATCTTCGTGGTAGTTGATAGACTAACCAAAGTTGCCCATCTGTTTCCAGTAAAAGAAACCTACACTGCAGCGGAGGTGGCTAGAGTGTTCCTCAAGGAAATCTTCAGATTGCATGGCCTACCCAGAAGAATAGTAAGTGATCGAGATCCCAAATTCACGTCAAGATTCTGGACTGCATTTTTTGAAGCAGTAGGAACTTTCTTGGATCTCAGCACAGCTTACCACCCTGAGACCAATATTATGGTCAAACAAAAAGGGTGAACCAAGTAATTGAAGATATAATTTGGTCATGCTGTGGTAGTAGGGAACCCAAAAAGTGGCTAAGCTATCTGCACCTAGTCTACAATGCTTCTTATCATCATAGAAGTATTGGGATGAACCCTTTCAAAGCTTTGTATGGACAAGATTGCTTAACTCCATTAACTTGGTCCGACCCATTGATTAGGGGGTCGAGATGTCCAGATAGATGCTTGATGACATGGAGTAGAAGATGCAGTCAATTTGCAAAGATATAAAAGCTGCCCAGGATAGACAAAAGCAGTATACAGATAAGAAGAGGACAGACAGAGAATTCAAAGAAGCAGATATGGTTTTCATTTGAGTACGCCCCAAAAGAAGTTCTCTATCTCTTGGGAAGTACAAAAAGTTATCCCCCAGATATTGTGGACCATATCTAATTACAAAGAAAGTAGGTGACTTAGCCTACGAGCTTCTTCTGCCTCCTCATCTCAAAGTACATAATGTATTTCATGTCAGCCTTCTTAAAAAGTATGTACCAACAAGCCCGAATCATGTGCTTGATGATGAAATCTTAACTTCTTCAACCTAAGGGCAGATGGAACTCCAACTTGAAGAAATCCTTGATGTTTGAGAAAAGGTTGTCAGGAATAGAATTCTGAGAGAATTATTGGTCAAATGGAAGTTCTATCCTTTTGAAGATGGCACCTAGGAGAAAGAAGCTAAATTGTTGCAGGATTACCCCCAGTTTGCGAGATGAGGACATCTCGCATTTTTCAAGTGGGAGAGAATGTAAGATTCCTCCCCCAGCCTCTCAAGATGTCCAGCATCTTTTCCTGTAATCAAATCCCTCTTCAGAAATATAAAAGATCTTGTTTCTAACTATTTTGGCCTAGAGAGAGAAAATATTCTAGAGAGAGGTTATTCAGATTTTGAATATTTTTGGATAGAAAAATATCTCTTCGTATTAAAATAAGTCTCCCCAAAACAGAAGTTAAAAAAGTTTTTCAGAAGGTGCATTAGAAATCAAGTATAATCTGTTCAAGAGGCCTTATCCTAGGGGTGCGAAAAATTTTAAATTAAGGTTTTGAGGGGCCAATTAAATTCATCCAAATGTATGGAGAAGATAAATAGAAGAAACAAAGAAAATCTCCCCAAAAATCAATAAATACTCACATAAGATGAAGAGTGGACTAAGGACCAAAGGAATTCTAAAAAAATGGATTTTTGACACCTCACAATAGGGATTCCCCCCCTCATCAATGAGGCGCCTACTTCACACATGTGGTGGCGTTTTAAATCATCAACAATTGAGATATTTCATCTCTCCTCTCTCCTAATTCAAGTCTAGTTCCAAAAAGTAAGCTAAACTGACCTAAAAATGGTCCAAAATTGACCAAACTGAATGGAAAATTCTAGAATCAGTTTGCCTGGTTAGGAGCTCACTTTTTCCTACAAATAGAAGCCTCCCCCTTTGTTGAAGCTTAATAGTGTTTTATGCACTGTTACTCTACTCCTTCCAAGAGCTAAGAGAACTGTGAATTTCTTAATAATTCACTAGTTTTTGACCATTCCCTCTTCTAAAGAATTGGTGGCCACTCTTGTTGCAAACAAGAGTAGAACCCTCAAACCATCAAGCCAAAGGAAAGCTCCCAGAATTCATGTAAGTTAGAAATCTTATATTTTTCTTTATTATTTTAATGGTTTTCTAAATTATTTGTTATCTTAAAATGATAAACAGATGATATGCCTTCTTGGAAAGGCTTTCCCCCTCTCTCATTCTTAAAATCAGCCCTTCTTTATCCTAGTTCAGTGATCTAATTGTTGGAATTAATCTTTTTATATTGTTTCTGTCTTAAAAATGAAAATTGATTAATTTAGAATGATTTAAACCAATTGGGGGATAATTCCTAAGTAGATTAAGGTTAGAAAAATCGAAAAATGGTTAGCCATACAAAGGAGGTTATGGCAAAATTTTTTAAAAAAATTATGAAATAAAATTTATCTTTTATTAATAAAAAAGAGTAATCCCCATCGTTAGTGTATTCTAAAAGTGTCATTTTCATTTATGCATAGAAAGATGCATATTGATTATTTTTATTATTATAAAAGAGTTATTTTTAATAGAATTAAATCCTATGCATAGAAAGATGCATATTGATTATTTATTATAAAAGAGTGATTTTTAATAGAATTGAATCCTATGCATAGAAAGATGCATATTATTTATTTATTATAAAAGAGTGATTTTTAATAGAATTGAATTCTATGCGTAGAAAGATCCATATTGATTATTTTTTTATTACAAAAGAGTGATTTTTAATAGAATTAAATTCTATGCATAGAAAGATGCATATTGATTATTTATTTATTATAAAAGAGTGTTTTTTAATAGAATTGAATTCTATGCATAGAAAGATGCATATTGATTATTTTTTATTATTTCAAAAGAGTCATTTTTAATAGAATTGAATTCTATGCATAGAAAGATGCATATTGATTATTATTTTTTATTATAAAAGAGTGATTTTTAATAGAATTAAAATCTATGCATAGAAAGATGCATATTGATTATTTTTTTAATATAAAAGAATATTTTTTAAATTATAAAAGTGTTAATTTCATTAAAATGGATTTTTTTTGCATAAATAGTTGCATAAAAGAATATTTTTATTATAAAAGTGTTACTTTCATCATTATGGATTTTTATGCATAAATAGTTGCATATAAAAGAATATTTTTTTATTATGAAAGTGTTACTTTCATCATTATGGATTTTTATGCATAAATAGTTGCATAAAAGAATATTTTTTTATTATAAAAGTGTTACTTTCATCATTATGGATTTTTATGCATAAATAGTTGCATAAAAGAATATTTTTATTATAAAAGTGTTACTTTCATCATTATGGATTTTTATGCATAAATAGTTGTATAAAAGAATATTTTTTTATTATAAAAGTGTTACTTTCATCATTATGGATTTTTATGCATAAATAGTTGCATAAAAGAATAAATTTTATTATAAAAGTGTTACTTTCATCATTATGGATTTTATGCATAAATAGATGCATAAAAGAATAATTTTATTATTATAAAAGTGTTACTTCATCATTATTGATTTTTTATGCATAAAAGGATTTTTTAATTCAAAATAAGAGTTCACTTTAATCCTATGTTTAAATCCCATGAATATTGGAAAAATGAATAAGTAAATACTCAGTGAAGGAAAATTATACCGTTTTATATTCTCTAGGATGGTAGTGACAAAAATTCAGAAAAACTATTGAAGTCGGAATTTAGATAAATGACTAATTTATTCCTCATAGGAATTCATGTTTAGTTTTGAATTCAGTAAAGTAGTAATTAAAATATTACCTTCGAGAAAGATAGTTCAGGGAGAATCTTTCCAGACTCAAACCCTGAATAAGACTATGACCAAGACGTAACTCCTTCGTCAGTTTCAAGAAATGATGATGTGACCAGTTCAGTAATCTACACTCAAATCACCCACCGAAATTGAAACTAAGTTGAGACCTTTGATTTTGAGGATCAAGAATTCAGAGTTCGAGGAATTCCGCTTGGGAATCCAGACCTGTGATCTAGAAGTCTTGGGATACGGAATTAAGATATACACATTATATTCAAAAGAAAATCAAAACTGAAAACTTGCATAGAAACCCTGTTTTCTTAAAGGACTATCTTACGCCAGAATGCTGGAGGGAGCATTTGGTATATGTGTGTTCTAAGGGAAGTTCGGTTGCAATAGCTGGCGGCGGGGAGAGTTCAAAGGACGACTCACGTGGCAAAGCCTGCCCAGGTCTTAACCAGCCTCGATATGGTTAAAATGGTGTGCTTCCGGTACGATGGACGAGGGTCGACGAAGCGGTCCCTGAGTGAAGTGCCAGGACACCTAAGGAGGATCCGAGAGGGTTCTGACCAGGCGACGGGCTCGCGGTGTCAAGGACACCCATGCGTATGTCATGGAAGATATATATGTATGATGACGAGAAACTTATTATAATCTGTTACTGGATCTCGTTGTTGACCTGCTGGTCTCAACGGAGAGTCTAGAGTGATACTGTTTTGTGAGAAACAAGGATTGAATGGAAATTTTGAGTTGTGAGATCTGTACCCAGTAATTGTTTGTCAATGGATTGTTTTGTAAATTAAAGTTTAAAGAGGAGTGTGTGAGTATCTGTTTTCTAAAGCAAAAGTTAAGAAAGGCTTTCAATTATGGGTGGGTGAGTACTTGTCTGGTTCTACTATTCCAGTGGTTGGGCCGTGGCTAACCCAGCTGGAATCAGTAGACTTTTAATAATAAAATTGATTAATAGGATTACGCTTAGAACTCGAGTAGTTAATTAAAAGCCTGAAGACTTCTCAAATGAATAGATCAACGCTGTGCCTAATTTAATTAGGAAAAAAGCATTGATTCCTTCAAGTTAAGTCTGTTATAGTTTCCCTTCTATCTGGTTTATTCAGATGAAGGTTAGATCAGTCTTGACTTTGTTAGAAAAAAATTCGTTAAGAAATTCAAGATGGTGGAATCGTCCACTCTTTTCGAGCATGGGAAATTTTCCCGGTTTCAGCTTTCGGAATGACCGCCAGCTTAGTCTCGTGCCCGAACATTCGAGGGCAAGGCCCCGAGTGTGAAATCTTGCCCCGCGCAAGAGGGAGCTCCTTTCGCTCTGCTACCATCCGGAAATTCGGTGCACAGAGAGGGGACATTGGGATCTCACAATTATATTTTATATTCAAAAAATCCTAAAATTTGGTCTAGGATAATGTCAATATGATATTATTTGAAAAAATAAATGGCATGCCCCTTGCCCCATTATTGATCTAGCCTAATTAAGATGTCAATTTGATATTATTAGATAAAAGCAATTGTAATTATTTAATATTAAATTAATATTAAGATGTCAATTTGATATTATTATTTCAAGCATGTTTTGATTTTTGGCTTTGTGTTTTCAAAAATCATTATAAAACAACTAATATTTGGGACGTCTTTTGAATCACCATAAATGAAATATTAATTGTTGCACTTTGTTGGACTTTAAAAGCCCATGTGCTGAATTAAAGTTGATTTTTGCTAGAATTTCATTGGCTTGGCAATCATAACAAAAAATCAAGTATTTGATATGTTCGTCATAAATGAAATATTTATAATTGCACTTTAAAGCCTATGAACTATAAACCTTAAAGTCTAAAGCACTTGTCGAATCATTATCTTCATTGTCGAAAAAAAGATAACCTTTCAAGTTTTGAATGCTATCGTTTGCAAGTGATTTCTTGTAGCTCTACCATTCTGAAGGATTTTGAATGGCTGGGCATATTACTGTTTACGGATGTGTATGCTTGTTGTTATAAATGAGAAAATATTTTGTCATCTTAAGCTTGTTGATATTCTTGAACACTTTGAGTTGGTGGGATGCTCTGTGACACTTTGGCCATTGTCTCTGGGTAGTAAAAAGGTGAAGATAGAAATAGTTATGCTTTGGCTGTGTCTAGTATGTGTGAAGAGGAAGAACCTCTTTCATTTGATGAGGCACAAAAATCAAAAAATTGGTTTGGCTGCAATGCAAAGTGAGTATGATGCTATAATGAAGAATGGTACATGGTCTTTGTGTGATTTACCTATTGGTAAAAAGGTCATTGTATGTAAGTGGGTTTTTAAGTTGAAACGAAAGCCTAATGGCAGTGTTGATCGCTATAAGGCTAGACTTGTTACAAAGGGTTATGCTCAAGAAAAGGGCATTGATTTTGATGAGACCTTTGCTCCCACTTGTCGTATGACTACCATTCGTAGAATTTGTGCATTGGCAGCTCATAATGGTTGGAATGTACATCAGCTGGACATAAAGACTGCGTTCTTGAATGGAGATTTGCATGAGGAGGTGTATCGCATCCTCGTGGTTTTGTTCAAAGAGGGTAGGAAAACAAAGTGTGCAGGTTGAAAAAGACTTTATATGGTTTAAAGCAAGCTCCACGAGCTTGGTATGAAAAGATACATGCATATTTGACTGCACATGGTTTTCAGAATAGTCCAACAGAAAGCAGTTTGTATGTTAAACGTGTGAATGATGTACATCTAATCATTGCTCTCTATGTCGATGACATGCTACTCACAGGACCAAATGAGAGTCATATTGCTGATTTTAAGGCTGATTTGAATGCCTCTTTTGAAATGTCAGATTTGGGGCATTTGCATCATTATTTGGGGATACAATTTAAGCAGTGTGATGGAGGTATTGCTTTGTGTCAGACAAAGTATATTGAGACATTGTTGCAGAGATTTGGCCTTGAAGACTGAAAGCCTATTGCTACTCCAATGGAGACAGGTTTGAAGTTGAGTCTTCATGATGCTGGAGATCACTTTGATGTCACACTCTATCAGACAGCTGTTGGTTGCCTCATTTATGTATGTATTACGAGGTCGGACATTCAGTTTGCAGTCTCACAGGTGAGCAGGTTTATGCATAGCCCAGGGTCTCAGCAGGAGAGATCAGCTTGGCCTATGTGCCAACATAATGTGCCAACACAGGACAACCTCGCCGATCTTTTCACAAAGGCGCTTCCTCGTGAGAAGTTCGAAGCTTTCCGCAAAGATTTGGGCTTGCTCCCCTTTGTGGACTAATCTACTTCGGGCATGGCACTTCCCTATACATGAGTGCTAACTCTCGTTCACACCATCACTCCCAGGGGGGATTTATTGCCATATATATAGGCAGTGATGTGTGTGAACACACTTAGGACCATCGAGGCACTTTTTCCCTCTTTTAGGAGGTTTTTTTCCTCGGCTTGTATATACGCCCATCCTTCTAGGACTAACTTATCTTTTGTACATTGACACAATCTAGTACATTGTGTGTTGTGTGCATTCTTGCTTCTTCTCCAAGCTTAGTGTGCTTTCCTGCAACCCTAATTCCAACATAGGTTTATGCAGCGTGCCATAGCAGGGTACGAAACCCATGAGATCGCTAAACCGTGAGAAGAGTCAACCGTGAGGCAGTTAATCCGTGAGATGGGTTGAAACCGTGAGGCAGTTAATCCATGAAAGGGTTCATGAGATGGGTAAAACTATGAAATGGTTAAAACCGTGAGGTAGTTAATCCATGAAATGGTTAAAACCGTGAGATGGGTAAAACCGTGAAACGATTAAAACCATGAGGTAGTTAATCGGTGAGATGGGTTGAAACCGTGAAATGGTTAAGACTGTGAAATAGTTAAAATCGTGTAATCGTTAAAACTATGAGGAAGTTAATCCATGAGATGGGTAAAACCATGAAATGGTTAAAACCGTGAGGCAATTAATCCATGAGATGGGTAAAACCATGAAATGGTTAAAATCGTGAGGTAGTTAATCTGTGAGAGTGCAGGTTTATACACTGTGAGAGTGCAGGTTTATGCACTATGAAAGTGCAGGTTTATGCACCGTGAGTGCAGGTTTATGACCAAGTCCTTTGTGTAACTTGTGTTTTCTGATAATTTTTTAGAGTTAAATGGTGAGTTATTATCTTGTGTCTTGAGTGTAAAAAATAGGATCAACACCTTCATGCATCAATCACAATTTGGGTTGTTTGCAAGAATTAATCATGACATGCAATTTGATTACTTAAAAGAAGGAAAGAAACGAAAAGAAGAACACAAAGGCAAGGCACAACTCCCACTTCAACTCAAAGATGCCGAATACGCGGACAGACAAGCACTTAGGAATCGAGAGTGGTGAGAGACAATGCTTGGTGATGCACACAATGAATAATTGTAAATGCGGGATGTACAAATAAGGGAAGAATTTGATTTCATGGCACGGCCGCTTGAATGAGTGGCTGTCTTAATGAAGTATGCCACATGCCATTCCATGATTGGTCAAGGAATGACCGTTTTACGTCGTGAAGTAGTAAGGCGGTTCACGGCATGAACCATTCAGAACCAGTTCACGGCGTGAACTGTTTTGGACTGTTTCACGGCATGAACTGTTCTATGTTGAGTGCGTGCAAGGTTGATACCCTATGTTCCTTTCATGCTCAAACACTCAATCATGTAGTCAAAAGTTGGTTGAATGAAGCGAATGATCATGTTTCATGGCATGAATATTAAACATTTTTACCTTGTATCCAATTTTGAGCAATGGATACCTTTGTACTTCATTTTTGTTTATTGCCACGGAAACCAAGGTGGTACTTTGGCACTTCTGGGTATTTGTTGTTGTAATCATTTTAACTCCGTGTAAGAGTGCTTGATCTTTTCCTCCATCCAATTGAAGAGTGCCTCTACTGAATCTTGTTGATTTGGATTTGTCTCCATCTCAATTGGTTGCACTTTTTCTCTTTTCTTCTTTCTCATTAACTTTGTCCAGCTCTTTTATTTTGGTGGGTGCAGTTGGCGGGAGTGCTATCTTCAGTTCACCATGTTGAATTGGCTTCTTTCTCCAAACCTATTTTTGTGCTTTCCTAGCATTTGTTTTAGTTGGGAATCGTCTTTGGTTGCTCTTATTGTTCCTTCCTGTGTTTCTGAAGGTATTTGCAGTAATGAACTTTGGGTGGGATTTTGGCACCCATATTGTTGTATTACCTTGGTAATAAATAGCCTTGTGCAGCGCAAATCCCTTCGAATCCATTGCTTTTGAGTGCCTTGTGGATGGTGGCTTTGTTTGGAATACTGTTGGACATCTTTGTCCCTTGTTTGTAGCTCAAACTTTTTCCCCTGATTCTTCAATTACTTCTTTTGCATCATAGTATACCTGGGCTCAAAGTTGATTCTTAAGCACCCACTACTGAATTACCGATGATTTTGGCTTTTTTGTGTGTAGGGACTGTGGGGCTGATGCTTTCTCTAGTATGTGAGCTGCTTTTATTGCCATTGGTATTTCCATACCATCAATCATAGCCTGCTTCCCCTTGTTTATTGGGCTCCATAAGGGCATGGTAATGACATTGTTGCCCTCGTCTAGTTGTGCCACCCTCTTTTCCCACTAGATATTATAGTTACTAGCGCAAGTCCAAGATCGTCCAAGGATCATTTCTTTCTCCATAGATCCTATAGGCATAACAAACACCTTTCCAACCAAGGGATTATTTTTTATGGAAATATTAGCACTTAGAAATCCCACAGGTTTGGTAGTTGACAAGTGCACACTTCGTACTTGTGAATTGGTGGCCTCAAGGTATGGTTTTTGTCTAGAGCTTCCCATGTCTCATAAGAGATCAGATTATGACTTGATCCTGTATCTATTAATGCAATGCTCGTTGCATGACTTTTAGACGTAAATACTTTTACCCTTAGCCATGTTGTGGGCTCAATATCCAAGTCATTCTCATCAAGGAGGGTTAGTGAAACCATGTTCACATGTAATACTCTCTTCTGGAGTATCTGTTTGGCCTTGGCTTTTTTCTGAGCTTGCTTAATTTTTTCCTTGGCTAGCTCTTTTTGTTGTTTTAATAGATTCTCTTGCACGAGCATCTCTTGGGTCAGTAGTCCGTAATATTTTTTACGCTTGCTTCCATTGATGTAACCCTCCATTTTTACAACCTTAATTGTTTCAATTCTGAGACTGACCCTTGAGGTGTGATTTTTGACACACTAGAAAAGGCCCTAATCTGTTATACTTGAGTTTCCTTTTTATGGTGCTTCCGACACCAGACATGAGGCTGAGGTCCCCCATTTTCAGTTCTTTTTGTTTCAGGTTACTGTTAAACCAACGCTTCCTTCGTAATTTTTTGACCATAAGACTTTGTGATGTAATTAGTCGGGTTTCATTAAGTTTCTCTAAGTCAACCAACCTTTCAACTAATTCATTCTCAGTTAATCCTTCTTGCACCACAATTCGCAGGCTTGGAACTCCATAGGCATTACCACCTCAATGCCATAAGCTAGACGAAAGGGAGTATATCCCATTGCTACCTTATACGATGTTCTATATGCCCATAGAGCTACAGTTAGCTTATGTTCCCAATCCATGCGACTTTCTTCTAATGTTTTTGTCAAGATAGTACACAAAATCTTATTTTTTTAACTCTCTGCTTGACCATTTTCCTATGGATAATAAGGGGATGACTTCCGGTGGACTACAAGGAATCCAGAAAAGTAAGTGATCAATCACCTCATTAATGAAGTGTAAACTGCAATCACTGACTAATTCCAATGGGCAGCCAAATCTCGAAATGATTTATTCATATAAGAACTTAGCCGTTGTTCGTGCATCAGCTCGCTTAAAGGCTCTGGCCTATACCCATTTTTGTGAAATAGTCTATGGACACGATCACATATCGGGCTTGTGAATGGATGCGGAGCTCGACTAATAGGTCCAACAAAATCAATTCCCCATTTCTCAAAAGGTTGTCTTACAATAATAGGGGTAAGTGGCATCCTATCTCTTTGTTGCGGAATAGCAAATCATTGACACTCTTTGCATCTTTTTACAAACTCCATGGTGTCCCCGAATAATGTAGGCCACCATAGTCCCGCTCTTGAAGCACCTTGCGAGCTATAATTTCATCTTCCTGCACACATCTTCTTAAGACATTGTCCTTACCTAGCTTGTATAATTCACCAGCATCAATTGATAAGGTCCAGCAACCAGCTTAATAAGCCAACGCATTTTATCTTTGTTCAAAGGTCGTTCTTTTGCGAAAAACCATAAGCTAGATATTCTGATATTTCTTCTCTCCATTTAGGCACCATGTCTAGTTTGAACAAACAAGCATCTCGGAGGTCATCTATTTGGTTGTCCTCCTACAACCGCAGTGATTGCACGGGTGGTATTGGTAAAGCCAGTGGTGCTCTAGGTGCCAGCAGTTGTGCTACGGTTTGGAATCTTGGATACCTACACATGGAAGTGTCATGGTTCCCTAATTTTACACAATAAACACAATAAACACAATAGAGTAATGGCCTTACTCATAACTATGGGCATTCAGTGGTAGTGTGATTCATTCTGCACATAGAACACCATACCAAATCTCTACGAGGGTAAAGATGAGTATGCTCATGCCCTGATGCTTCTCTTCCATCCTTCACCTTCAATTTGTCCGGTATGGAATTACTAAGTTTGTCCACAGTCATGTTCCCAACTTGCTTCCTCTGAGTTCCTGTGTCTTGGTGGCTCAACACTCATAGTCCTTGTTGCTGCAGAAGTTGCCTTGACATCTTCAGGTTGTTGCAATTCAAGCATATTGTCTTTATATTTGATTACCAACTTACAACATGCATCCAGAGTAGCCGGTCGGTGGGCTGACACTAGATAATCATGCATTTTGTGATCTCATACTCCTCTCCGAAAGTAGGGCAATAAGTGATCATCAGTTAGCCTCTCCCGTAGTTTACATCTTGAGTTCAAGTGCTTTAGCCAGGATATAGTCTCGCATAGACTCATTTTCTTTTTGTTTGATATTATGCAGTTGTGCCGCAGGGCTCCATCTATCACCACTTTGGGCAAAGCTTGGCACAAACGCATTCTTGAGCCGAGTGAAGTTGATCTTATCTTTTGGCTTGAGGGTTCGAAAGCATTGATAAGCTTTTTCTTCTAAGGTCAGTGAGAAGGCATGAATCATGGTTACATCACTTATTGGCCCGTAGGTTTTGCATGTGCACTTAAAGATTTAGACATGTTGGATCAAGTCCCCATCCCCTCAGAATTTTTGTATGAGCTTTGAAATGATGTGTGGCTTCATTTGGGATGGTCTTGACTCTAGAGCAGTGCCTAGTTCCTTGACCATTCCTGGACCCATTTTTGTAGCCATATTCAACAAATATGTCCTTGTGGCTACATTAAGATCTACGTTTGGATCCTCCTTTGGTCTTTGAGGAGCTACTCCCCCCCTACCTAGACCTCGTCCTCTTCCAGCATTGGCTCTTCTAGTCATTCCGGGTCTAGGGGTAGGTCTGGCCACCTCAGTCTGGCCCTACTCATTATTAGCAGCCTCCATGTCCTATAAGAATGTAGGATGATTGATCATTTTCTCTATGTCTTTCTTGGTGTGCAGGCGGTCCTTTACTTCCATAGTTTCCCTATGCGGGTTATCTCCTTTGTTCTAGATATCAAACCCTTCCTCCGCTCTTAGCTCTTCATCAATGGGCTCTAAATTTGGGATGTCTTCCTCAGTCCTGCCCATGACTATTTTTGGTTCCTTGCCACATGATTGAAATGGATTCACATTTTCCATTTCCTTTTGTTCAGCCCTAGCTCTTCGAGTATCTAGCTCTTGTTTCCTTAAGCTCAATTCTCATAGTTGTCGTTCTACTTCAACCCTTTTCAAATCTGATTCTACTTCCTCTGAGGTTGCGAAGAATACTTGACCTATCCTGTAGCCGCCGCGCTTTCCAAGTCTCTGCTTTTTGGGGGTGCCAGTGCTAGACAACCTAGAACTTGAAGGTTGGGTAGGTAATTCTTGTCTTGGACCTAGTCCAACACTGGTTGACGAGCTTGTGCCCGTAGATTCCGCTTCCTCATTATTGCTGGTTTGGAGACCAAAAAATCCCTAGGCTATATCAATGATACCACTAGATCTTGTAAGGGAGGGTGGTTTCTCCTCTTCTCTGAACCTAGAGAATCGTAGACCTTCTTCTATGGATTCTTCACAACTTGTATCGATGGTGGTTAGATTCCCTAAGACACTCAATTAAGTTCTCCCTGAGTGGCGTGAACCAACACTCTTTTGATAGGAAGATCCTAGGTGGTTCAATGCACTATATCGTCGGGATTGAGGTCATCTCCAATGAGTTTTTCAGACCTCAAGTGCATGTGAATGTGATTTGATAAGCTAATTTGCTACCCCAAATTAATTTTGGTAATCTGATTTTGTTTTTTTGTTTTGTGGCCGTGAGACTATAGATAACAGTTCATGCCATGAGATGTTAGAGAATCGTTCACATAATTAGATCTACATCGTTCACGTCATGAAATGGTAAGTAGCTCACGTCGTGAAATGGTATGTAGTTCACGTTGTGATCTACTTTTTGCACTCTCATGTGCTTGAAGATTACTTTGGATTTACAAGTTAGTGTTACCTTGATCTAATTTGACTAGTCTCAATTTTCTCAATTAAGGCATTTCCCTAATCGTAATCTTACAATGCTATGTTCGTGAACTAAATCTGGTTACATTATGAAACTGCAAAAAACAGTTCATGTCAATAGTTCATGTCATGAAAAGCTATGTTGTTCACATCGTGAGATCTAATTGGTTCACGTCGTGAGATGTCAGGGAATCATTCACGTCATGAGATCTAAATTGTTCACATTGTGAACTATATAGTGTTTCACGTCGTGAAGTATTCTGTGCTAGTTCATGGATTAACATTTATAGGACCTGTTGTGTCAGAGATGTCAGGATAAGATGACCTATTTTTAGAAAGGTAATCCCATGATTCGCGGTGCTGATTACGGGAGTAGTTCATGCCGTGAGATAGAAGGAAGTAGTTCACGCCGTGAACTGTTTTCCTGCACTTTCATGTGTGAAGTTCCCATGTCGACAAAGAGGAGTTTTGGTGCAAATTACCTATCCAAATGCTCCAAAATGATGGTGCTAGACATAAGGAGTGTAATGTGAGTTCAAAACACAACCAATGACTCCTTATTTTTGTGATTTTTATGGATTTTTTCTAAGAAACAAAAACAAAGTATCAGCCTACTCATTCACGGTCACGAATTTGGTGATACAAACATCAAAATTGAAAGGAAAAAATGGCGTAGCTTTCCTCTAGGGTCACCCTAGTACTCACCCACACAACAAAAACAACCAATTTCTCATAAACCTTCACTTCCACTCAAACCTTATCCATTCATTATATACACATTGCACTTCCAAAATGCAAAGTCAATGATGAAACTTGTATAGTGGGAGTTGAAACTCAAGCAAGACGGAAGAAAAAAAGGGTGTTTCCCCAGAAGCGGCACCAAAAATGTTATAGGCTACCACACCTCCAAAGAAGGAACTCTATGCATTCACGAGTATTATCAACGATGAAGCTTGTGTCAATGTTGGATGGTGTTTGACAATGCCCTTTTGACCAGCATAGGGTGTGGTAATAGGGGAAACTGTTGGTGATGAGAATGGGACTTGAGGGGGAAAGGAAGTCTCTCGAGGGTGAGGGAGTCTGGATGATTTCCTCTCACAAGGACACAAGAGGATGGTGGCTTGTTTGCTGTTAACTGTCATGGTGGCCATTTCTTCGCGTGTCGATTGAGTGGCATCAATTGACTCTGCTAATTATAATCCGGCCTTGGAGTACTCCTCTAGCTATGACATTTCTTATAGAAGTTTTAGGAATGAAATAACCAACACTCATTAAATGAATTTCATGTAAAATTTGAATGTAAGTGTTTTCTTGTGTAAGTGTACTTTTCCAAGAGTTTTCCACGTCTCCAACAATATGAAATTGGTGTGGACCACAGGGTATATGTGGGCTTACCACCATCGTACACCATTCTTAGTCAAGAGTCCAATCCATATTCTTGGTGGGCTTAGTTATGGTGGAAGTCTAGGGGTGGTGGAAGACTTGCCAGTTATTTTGGGGGGTGAGAGAGTATCCATTGTGGAAGAAGTTTGTGTTGGAAGAGGATCAAATTCGGTGCACGCCTCATCCTAGAGGATCATTATTACCTTGCCCTTGGGAAGCTTGAGGGTGGCTGTGTTGTGCTAAGTTGATTGTATTTGGAGCATCCTTGACCTAGTTCCCTGCAATGATGACTGCTTCTTGAGTCTCACTTGTGGGTACCACATAAAACTTACAAGCAAATGGGTGGCAAAGGGAAAATCTAGCCATACCCGAAGGGTGGTTGTTTTGTGTTGGGTAGCTACGCTTACACTCATGGTGTTAAGTGAGGTAAAGGCCTTGTAGGGTTCATGAAGGGACTAGCCGGTTGGGACCACAAATTGTGTGCTGAGTTTGCGATCGGGGAGTGTTTCAATTGTAGCAAGGATGTTCATCTAGTCATGGTCGACTTTGTCACATCATTGATAGAAGTGACTCTGGATAGCTCCCTTGCATCATCAAGGGTTTGATGATAAGCATCGTAAACAAAGAGATCGTCGGTCCTAGCAGTGGTCACAAAATCTTTGGCAAAGGGACCTTTGACCATGGGATGTGTGTGCCAAGTATGTAAAGCTTGAGCGTTTGAAGGTAGACATGATTTGTGTCCTAGTCATGGACTAGTCGTGTCTATCTCATGAAGGGTCTTCCAAGGATGTTGTCATAGCTGCCGTGATGAAAGTCCATGACTACAAATGTGAGTTTGAAGGTCATGTCACTGACTCTAACCTTGAGGTCTTTTGCTATTCCAAGGGGTCGTGTAGATGTACCGTCCTTGTATCGTCAATTGGGTGGGATCTAGGGGTGGTTGGTCCCAAATTTCCCAACACGTTCTTGTGAGGACATTTACGCCAGCACCCCCATCCAAGGGTGGTTGGCCCTAGATTTCCCAGCACATTCTTGTGAGGATATTTACACCATCACCCCCATTCACGATGCCTCTGACCTCGTGTTCATCATAGGAAATGGACAGGGCTGCGTTCGTGTCATCACCTTCAAAGTAGTGTCCGAGCGCATTTACTCAAATTATCAGTGCACCTTTGGGTTGTGGGTTGTGCTGATGGAGTAGTTCAAGATGATGGGGCTCAAATTCATTCAAGGAATCTAAGTTACCTCTCTCCTCTATGGAAGCCTCTAGTTTTTATTCCATCCAATCCCTAAGGTAATTCCATAAATTTGGATTTCCTTTTAACAAGGTTCCAATGGGCATTTGGATTTGGGAGGAAAGAAAGGCTGAGAGGCCAGCAAGGTTATGTTGATGGAGCTTCCTCATGTTCAGGGCCTCGTTCATAGGGTGGACCTTCGAAAAGGGTTCAATTTGATCCTTATTTGATGGGGGTTGAGGTCAAGACTTTGGTACTGTGTAGAAGGGTAAAATACCTCAGCAAACTTTTTGTGGGCACCTCGTGAGTCTTTGTCGGACTTTGTGTCATTGTTTGCATCGAGTTGTTTGATGTGAACGTGGGATTTGGGCTTGGTCGCCTATGGAATAGGCACAAGAGGATTAGGAGGCATAGGTGGGGCAAGATCTTTGTTTGTCAACATCATGGGCGAACGGATCTTCCTTGTCCTTGAGCATAAGCTAGGGCTCCTACCTTATCTGGTGCAGAAGTTTAGATTCTTGTCTCGGACATCGAGTAAGTATGAGGGTTTGCACACAATTGGGTATTGGTTTAGAGGTCACAAAATGGGTGGTGGTTCAAGTTGAGCCTGGTACTGCTCTACCAATGCTTAGGCCTCATGAAGACATTGCTTCTCGAGGATGGGATTGGGATATGCAGCTAACCATTTTTGTTGTTTGGTTAGTTTTTGGAGGCTGCATGGGAGAGTGGCATTTCAGCACGATCATCACTCCCAGAGGAGGATGACGTGGTCTTTGTTGAGCCCACTATAGATGGTAACTTGGTCTTCACCTTGGCCAATGTGCTTAGAGCATTGTTTCTTTTTGGATGGGGCACATTCAAGAGCTAAGGTGTACTACTTGGGTTTATTGGCCTTTTTGAGTTTGGCCTGCAAAACCGTGTGACGACATTCAATGGGAAGGTGTATATCTTCCCATGTTGAATGCTTAACACTTTGAGGGATGATATGCCTTTAACCCTCAAGTGAAAAACTAATTGCAAGGGAAAATCCTTGAAGTAATGGTTGATTCCATAGCCGTGACATTATGGTGTCATTGGGGTAGGCATTTCTTTTGAGGGCATTCAGCCACTCTATGGGGTCTCTCTGGTAGAGGAAATACACTAAGGAGGTGGTTTCCCTGTGGTGGGTGCACCTATACTCTGCACAATTGGTTTAGGTTTCATGTGAGGCACAGAGCAAGGGAGAGGATGTGTTATGGGTGCCTTAGGGGTGGCAGAGCGCATGGCCTCCATCCAGGGATTTAGCAATGTAATCAGTTTTAATCTTTCCATGATCAATGGGGTTTGCCTTGATGAGAGGCAATGATTAGAATGGAAAGATGGGCACTGTAGAGGGTCATGGTGGCGCTATGTGTGAGTAGTTAGTTGGTGGTGGTGCCACCACTAATGCATGGTGCCCAGGAGGAGAGGAGGGTAGTGTTACAAATGAGCTTAGGGTTGTCATTAACTCAGTGACCAATTGCGTGGAATGACTTTCTCGCATGTTGTCAATGAGAAAGATCACCCATTTGCAGGCTTGAGCACACAAAGGTGGAGGGGTCCTTCACCAACATATGGTCACTCGTGAAGCCTTGGATTGTGCAAGACTAAGAGGAAACAATCCATTAAGTGCCTGTCACTCAATTTTTCCCTTTCTTCGCAATATGAATTGAGGTACTTAATGTGTGCAATGTAGTCGCATAAGGTTTCCCATGGTTTTTGTTCCAATTGGAATAGTTGGATTATGGGACTCCATTTGGGCCCGCAGGGGGTGCAAATCCAAGATTGAAGGCCTCTCTTACTGATTTGAAAGTTCCTTTGTGCCGAGGGTCCAAGGATTGGAACCATTGCACTGCCTTGCCTTCAAGGCTGAGTCCAAGGATGTGGACTTTTGTTACATCATCAAAAATTTTAAATGCCTGGCAGATTTGGTTAAAGACCTCTAGATGGAATAGGAGGACTCTAACTCCGTGGAATTTTGGCATAAGTTTGAAAATTTTTACCCACATGGGTTGTGTATATGATGTCTGTGGGTGCAATTGTTGTGCCACTCCCCTTCCTAGAGCTTGTGCTAAGCTTGGAGGTGGTACCTGGGTAGGGGGTGGGAATAGATCTGTGGTTATAGGATGAGACACATGTATGTGCTCGAAACATCTATTCATATTGGGGTGCATGTATGGAGGTGCACCACTAGATGAGGGCTCTTCATAAATTGTTTCGCCCTCACGGCCAAACGTGTGTGGCATGGCAGCCACATGTGAATGTGCAATGGCTGGGGTGCCACCCAATGGAATGGAGGCACTTGGGGCATGCAACCATGACCGAAAGGTGTCCATGTTTTGTGTTGAGGCTTAGAAAAGCGTCAATGGCATGCATGTAGACCCAAAATAGGAGTTTTGTCTCTTTTTTGCCTCGTGCGTGAATGCACCCTTAAGGTGAAAAAGGGTCTTTTTAGGTGTTTCCTGCGTGTAAAAACAACCCTAGTAAGTCGGGGAGGTAGACCATAAGCACCTCTAAAGATTTGAAAATTTTAATTTTTTTTCTAGATTTTTTTCACGATATGGTACACTCGTATGCTTATGAGTGTACGCCCGTGGCTTTAGGAAGGTACGGCCGTGGCTAAGGTGTGAACGCAAAGTTTTTTTTGGGGGACCATACACCTGTACGCTTATGAGCATATGCCCGTGGCTTTCGGAAGGTACATCCGTTTGGCTAAGGTGTGCACGGTTGTGCCAAAGTTCTTTTTTTGAGATTTTTTTTGGGTACGGTACGCCTGTATGCTTATGATCGTATGCTTGTGGCTTTAGGAAGGTATGGCCGTGGCTATGGTGTGAATGGTCATGCCAAAGATTTTTTTTCTAGGTACGTCTGTACACTGCACGAATTTAAATGTGAGATCCCCTCATTAATGCAAGGTAGGTGGAAAAGGGCTAAAGTTAGAGGTTAACTCTAGATTAGTGATTTTCAACTAATCTAGAGGCACTCTAACTTAACTAAAAATTAATCCTTCTTAATTCCAATGTTAATCAACCTTTAACTCTCTTCTTTGCTCTCTAATTACTCTCTAATGGGAGGTTTAGAGATGGGAATTTGATAGGTGGATTAGCAATGTTTAGGCGAACCCAACATTTGATGTGACCCCTAATTAATCTTTCTAATCAGATCTCTAATTAACCCACTCAAAAGAGAAAAACATTAGGCAAATGAGACCTAATTAGTGCTAATTCTCACTAATTAGTACAGATGAGACCTAATTAGTGCTAATTCTCACTAATGGTGACCGAATGGGAGTGGTCTAGGCACGGAATTAGGTCAAGGAAAGTGTTTAGAACACTAATGCCACTCCAATTAGTCAAATTGCAAGCAATTCGGCTCAATTTTTTGATTTTTAACTCTCTTTAACTTCAGTAATCACACTAACTAGTAGATTAGTGATAATTAGTGATAATTAAGAGATTATTTATGATTTTTTAAGGTTTTTTGGTTGTCTAGGGTTCTTTCTTACATTCCTAAGCTACCTATGTACACTAATCTAACATAAAACATGTTTGGAAGCTAATAATTAGCAAAAATACTCTATGTTTTAAGCAAAAACCTTGCTCTCTATCACTCAAATTTGTAGTTTTTTTTCTGAAACACTTGCTAATCCTACTCCAAACCACAAACTATACACAAAATCAAAACAAAAACAACAAAAAAAATCAACAAAATAAATCCAACAAACCAAAAAGTGAATGTCATAGTTAGTTACTTGGTGTGTAGATTTGACAAGTAGCACATTGGCGCTTCCCACCCAAAAGTGGTGCCAAATATGTAAATTTCACCCTAACATATCGTTGGAAATAACCAATCCATTGAGCTCGAGCAATGCTCAAGAGTTCCACCATGGCTGCTCATTACCGCCATCCTTCCGCACTCGTCACACTGAGGCGGTTGCTAATCCAACGGGTGGTGCAACCTCTCTTACAAAGATTGTGTGGGATCTCCATGGAAGACAATCGTGATGGTAGCCTTATAAGTCAAGCAAGAGGAAGAGAAGGAGCAAGAGGGAAGCAAGAGAGTACAAGTGATTAGCAATCACTCCCAAACCCAAACCCTAAGCACACCACACATGCTAGATTAGAGTTGCAAGAGAGAGGGAGAGAGAAAACTCCACTTCTATTGCACAAATGGGAGAATGAGTTACAAATAATAGAAATTGACTTTTATAGTTGCAAGCCTTTTTCCACTAGCCACCCAGAGTAAGGACCCGAGGTACCCAACACATAGTTACAAGGCTTTTCTTCATGGTTTGGCCAATTGATGAGATCCTCTTGTCTATCCTCCAAATCTCAATACTTGGGAGCATCTTTAGGGGCTTTCCCTCATCAATTGATGAGATTTACAATATAGTGTGGGCGCCCATTACATAAGTGTGTGGACATAGTTTTCGTAGGACTGTGTTAACCAATATGTGGTTAACACTTCTCAATGATTCATGCTTAATCCCTACTCATCATCACATATACTAATCATGATTAGTGATTAATTACCCATTTTATCTTTTTTCCACCACTTTTCCTCTTCCTTGTTGTAAAAACATAGTTTTACCCCTCGAGGGGTCACTCATAAATATGTAAGCATAGCACGTGAGTTCAACAGAAGGGATTTTTAAAATCCCTTTTTTTACATACAAAAGGGTACCATTTTAAAGGGGGTATTCATAGGTTGAATAGCAAAATGGTATGCTAATCCACCATGAGAAATTCACAGATAAGGGATTTTTAAAATAGGCCTTAAACACATGTGATACACAAGGTTTACTACCCCCCGAGATTTACCCCCTCTCACAAAATCATATCATTATCCTTCTCTATTGCATATCCTTGTAAACCATCTTAGGAGAATCAACCTAACCCTATTGCTAAGCTACATTTCAAGGGATTCATAAAAACATGCCACGAATAGGCCATAGTTGTAAACAAATCGTCACTTATTTATGGAGTTTTTTTTTCATCGCTTTGAATTGGCTTGATTTCTCTTAGACAAAGCTACTATATGGTAAGAGAAACAAGCTCAAAAATTTTGATCTCTTTTGGTTCACAAAAGCACCCTGGATAAGCATATCAAAAAACACTTAAAATGTGGCTTAACAACAAAAATTGGTGCCTAGAAGAGATTTTTTCTAATTGTTGTTAGATATCACTTATTGCATGAAAAAGCTATGCATAGCCTAAATCTTGAAGCAAAAGGATCAAAGAAAGAGGATATTCAAGCAAATCTTCATCTTTAGCTCTCTATTTATTAATCAAGTAATTAGTGCTAATTCTATCCACATTAATTGGTGTCATCAAGGATTCAATCATACCATTCGCGACTTGCTATTGCTTTCCAAAGATTCATAACTAAAAAGCCCCTTGATTTTCCCCTGCAATAGAGCTCTACAAATGAAGGTATTTCTACTCAATTAACAAAAAATTTCTTTCACTAAAGCCTCGATTAGTGCTAATCATCTGAGGTTTTTAGGTCCATTAATGGTTTAGATCTCACATTCAAATTAGATTTTCCTCTTTATTTGAGTGGTCAATTTGTTAATCCATAACCAAGTATAAATATGTATTAGCAGTGTTTGGGATAATGGATATTTTGAGTATGAACACTTTATGTAATTCATCTATCATTCTCATAAATCAATTTTACAAGGCCAAGACACTAGTCATTGATAAGGACAAGACTCCCTTAAGCAGATTTAATGCATTATCATCTGAAAGGGATATGCTTCATCATGTCAGGCTTTATGAACACATTGAGGATATGATCCATTTGTGCCTACATGGATTTCATTATACAATGAAATCAAGGATGAAGAAGACCAAGGGATACATTGGCATCAATATCTACATTGACATGAAGAAGATCAAGAGTTGCATCAAAACTACAACCTACATCAAGAAGATCTTCATTAGTAAAAAATCGGTCATTTAGGGGAGACTCTCCCTTTATTTCTTAATTCTATTTTATGTCAAGGTTTTCCCTGGTCATCCCCCAAGATCTGAGTCTTTTGAACTTTTTGGGTTTGTTATATAGCCTTGATGTTATAAAATGTCAAGGTTAATTCTATTTTATGTCAAGGTTTTCCCTGGTCATCCCCCAAGATCTGAGTCTTTTGAACTTTTTGGGTTTGTTATATAGCCTTGATGTTATAAAATGCATAGATGGCTTCTTAGACTAGCCAAGGCCAGCTTACCTATGGTCACCCCTCTATCCTATGTGAAATGTAATCATAACTAGAAGTCAAGCATCTGTCATCATAACTAGAAGTCAAGCATCTGTCATCATTGATTAGCATTGTAAACCACCATGAGTAAGACCTATGGGAACTTGGATGATCATCATAAAAACAACATTGTAAATAGTAACTAGAGCTAGCATTGGCATCATAGTAGCCATGGATATTTTGTTAAGGGAGGGTGTTAGGGATACACTAAGTTACCATGTGACATTGGGGATATGGACATTTTGGTTTCATTAGGTTTACAACCAACTTGGTGTGAGCACTCTAGGTGTGAACAATCTCTTAGTTAGAGTCAAAATATAGGGTTTGATGCCTATAAAAGGGTATTGCACTTGGTGGTTCAATAATCTCATCTCTCATATCATTCATAATACAATCACCTTGTGTTGTGCCCAACTTGCTCTCTCTTGTGTGCTCAAGCTTTCTCCTCTGTCAAGCTTAAGGATAGTATGGTGATGACTTTTTGTACACCACCAAAAATGGTTGAAAAAACAATGAAAAAACAAGAATAAGAAAATAGAAGAAAAGAGCAACATGCTACAAAAATAACCAAGAGAGAAAGGAAAGAAGGAAGAAGAACGTACATAAAGGTGTCGTGCATAATTTCCCCCAACTTCCAATATTATAGGTGGGTGTAATTTTGATGTTTTTTTCCAACAAAAATGAACATGTAAAAAATCTCTGAAAGTGTCGATATGAACGTCAATAAAAGCTTCGATATGAAATTGTCGATATCTGCATCGAAATGCGGTGCAAATATGCGTAAAAAATTATGTTAAAAATGTCAAAAATATATCTTACTTTATGACATTGTTTTTGATGCTTATGGTGACACGCTTTTAGATGCAACACTGACACTTATTTTGACAGGTATTTACAATGACATCTATTTTGATGGATGTAGGTTTTTTTTTGAATAATGGTACACCCAGGTGCAATCCTGCACCTAAATGTACCAACATGCCAATTTTAAAGAGTACTTCCATGTTCTATACTCAAAGGTCACAAAAATTAAATTTTTATTAAAAGTAAAAGAAGTTACATAGATCATGGAGTTGACAAAAATATGTATACAAAATATGCTTATACATAGAGCCGACAAAAATGTATTTAGAGGCTCAACTCCTATACATAGAACCCAATCATTGTCATTTCCCTTAGGGTTTATCTTCACTAACCCTTGTACATAGAACCTAATCATCATCATTGCCCTCAGAGTTTGGCACTAGTCCCTGAAAAAGAGTCTTCATAAGGAAAAAACTCAAAAATGAAAAGTGAGGAAAAAACTATTTGATGGGTGGAAAATGTAGAGGAGGGCATACATGCCGTGCATTAGGGCGTACCTTTCCTCTGCATCACTCGTTGCATGACAGACCACTCTTTGCCGCTCTGAAAGCATGAAGCATGAATACTTATTAAAAAAAATGAAATTCCCATTATACCAAAAAAAGTGAGTGATGGTACTATTAATACTTACAAAGTATGTGTGGAAAGCATCCCAGCCACCGCTTCCAAGATGGGAGCTCCCTATTCTCTCCATTCACTTTGCTGCGGCCTCTTCCTCCTGCTTATACCTTTGGGGATTTGCATTGTGCTTTTTGCACTCCTCTTCCCAAATCTCTTGTGTATAATTACAAGGCTTTTGTCCCCATGTCTTTACCTTGCGTGTGATGTCGTGCGATAGTGCTTCATCATGTTCACACCATGTGATATTTAATCCATCTATGATGGACCTCTTCACTACTTGGTGCTGGTAGAAACTCACTCTTGATTTGATTGTGCTGATGAATTGTTCTTTTTTTGCGCTAACAAGTTTATGCCATGTAGCCATGAAGTCAAAGACAAAGGCTATATGGCATAACTCGTGGATTCAAGACTTCATCTTGTTGCCAACATCATCCAGGACCACATTTCCATCCAGTACTTGGTATATCGGGAGCGATCCAGATTGGGGGTAGAGGGGTTTGTGTTGAAGCGACAAGATGAGACCAAGCGCGGTGTCCCCTCACAACTGGAAATGGGTGGGCACTCATAGTGCTGAGGGGAAGAAGCGTCTATGGAGTTACCACCATGGCAACAACCCATCTAGCGATCTCGTCTTTTATGAGACTAGAAGTAATCAAGCAAGCCGTGGGGGGCAGGGTTCGTGTGATGTGCCATGGAGTGTCCTAGGGCATGGCCTATGTGGTGGTGGCCTGTGATGGCTATGCAGAAGTGCCAGCGCCCCCTCCAAAGTAGGCTTGAGCCATAGCCATTTTCTTGGGGCTCATTTACGTGATGAAATGACAAAATTGGCTCAAGGATATTGCTTGTGATGTAGGCACAATGGAGAGATTGGGGCTATATTTGGGTGTCTCACCTAGTGTGCGATCCATGGTCTACACACATATCATCACAACATGCCCATGCTTATGGGTTTGCCCAACAACATGCCTATGCTTATACCATGACATGGGCAACATCAAAAGAAAAAGATACTTTAAAAAAAAACCAAAGACAATGAGATTAGGGCACTTACTGGAGACATTGTTTGCTAATTGGAGTCTTGAGGGAGGGCTTGAGTGGGAGAGACCAAGAGGGAGCTGAAAATGACTGAAAACCTTTAAAACAAACACAAACAAAACATAGCATATTAGCTACTTTTGAAAACCACACACACCCCACACCACACCACATATATAATCAAAAGCAAGGCAAATAATAAATTAAAAACTAGAGGAAAGGAGAAGGGATAGCTAGAATCTCAAAGGTGCAACATGAGACCAATTAGAAGCTGCAAAACAAACAAAAAACACATGTTAGTCCATACACATATAACAAATCTGAAGCAATAAAAGGATAGGGGAAGGGATTAGCTTGAGGGTTTAGGGATGGGGCAGGTGAAAGGAGAAAACTTGCAAAAATTTGGGGGAGAGAATAGCACCTGCAAAACAAATAAAAAACACATCATGTTAGCACCACACAAATACAAACAAATCTGAAACAAGAAAGGGATGGCGAAAGGGCTTAGGTTTAGGGGGTTTAAGGATGGGGGAGGTGAGAGGAGAGAACATGCAGAAATTTGGGGAGAGAGGTGAACCTACATAAATTTTTGCAAACGCTAAAAGTTAGGCACCACAATTCTGTTAAAAATTTCCCAGAGTCAATATAGATGTCGAAATACGCGTCAATACTTTCGTCAAAACAAACATCGAAGATAGAAAGTGTTTTTGATGCTTATTTCGACGGTTATTTTGATGCCCACTTTACCCTCTTTTGCTCACTCTTTTTATGAAAATTCTCATTCAAATTTTGAATTTTTGGGTGGGCTGACACCTTTTGGATGCACTTTTTGACTTTTATTCCTGACAGTCATTTTGACGTTTATCTAGACATACCTTTGCGAAGTTTATATTGACTCTCATTTCAACACTGCAACCACCGTTGGCGTCGGGAATGGATCATCTTGTAGTATTGTTCCCAACCACCCCCTTTCTTAATATTCTTAAAATATTTACATATTTTGGCCTAAGGTCTAATGACCTTATAATTTTTGCAACATAAAACTTTGAGAAAGTATCTTCAAACCTCCCAAAAAGAGAACTCACACACACACACACTAAGGCTATGGCATTAAATTGTGCAAACTTGCTAAAATTTGCCATGACATTTTATAAAAGGTTTTTATAATAAAGATAATAAAATAAATGTTTTCAATAGCCAAATTACTAGAAATGTGTCAATGAACACCATAAAATTGTGCCAAAAAATGCATAAATTTGGGGGTTATCATTCAAATCACCATCAATATCACCACTCTCAAAATCATTCAAAATGCACAAATTTGGGGGTTATCATTCAAATCATCATCAATATCATCACTCTCATCTCCTCCCTCTTCCATGGTTACAAAAACAAGAATATGAAAACATAAGAAAACCAACAGTGAAAAGAAAGAAGGAAGAACTATGTGCATAAAGGTGTCGTGCATAACCTCCCCCAACTGCCCACCCACCTTATTTCTTGATATTATTAAAATTCAAATATTTATATCTTTTGGCCTAAGGTCTAGTAACCTTATGATTTTTGCAATATAAAATTTTGAAAAGTATCTTCAAACCTTCTAAAACAGGCTCTCATACACGCTAAGATCATGGCATTAAATTGTGTGGACCCGCTAAAATTTGCATTAGGAAAAATTTGGACTCAAATTGGGCCCTTTAAGGATTTGTACATATTCTCTCTCTACAAAAGAAGGCTCACAGCGGCGGTGAAATTTTTACAAATCAACTACAAACGTGAGCAGAGTTTGGACATTTGGAATCTACTCTTCCAGACCTTTTCAATATCTTGGAAAGGTCTTGAAGAGTAGATTCCAAATGTCCAAACTCTGCTCATTGGTGATGACATGGAATGATACTATACATCATTGGAAAGGTCTCAAAGAGTAGATTCAAAATGTCCAAACTCCGCTCACGTTTGAGCTGATTTGTAAAAATTTCACCATGATCCCACTTTTGTAGAGAGAGAATGTTTACAAATCCTTAAAGGGCCCATTGTGAGTCTATATATTTCCCTAATGTATAATAGAGCTCATAAAATAAGTATTTTTGATAGCCAAATTACTAGAAATGTGTTGATGAAGACTATAAAATTGTGTCCTAAAATGCTCAAATTTGGGGGTTATTATTCCTCCCTCCACTTAGCTTGTGAGACGATTCTTGTGAGCACTTTGAAAAGAGCACTTTGCCTTGAAATAAGCACCTTGAATATACTTATTAGACCACCTCAATCACTTCCCATCCAAAAAAGCTAACACCTCACCTTTCCCCTGCAAGATTTCTCCCTCCGGTTTTTGAGATGTAAAGGTGTAAGAACCTCCCCTTTAGTCTGTGTAATCATCCCCTAATTCAGAATACAAGAAAACATTATTTTCTCTTGTTTTTGGCCTAGAGAGAGAAAATATTCTAGAGAGAGACAATACAGATTTGAGATATTTTTGGATACACAGTTTCTCCTAATATCTAAGATGAATTCCCCTAAAAAAGAAGTTCAAAAAGAATTTTCCAATGTGCATTAGAAATTAACTGAATATGTGTATTAGAGTTGAGATGACAAAAATACAAAAATGAGTTAATACTCACATAAGATGAAGAGTTGACCAAGTACTGGGTTTATTAGTTTAAAATTAAGGTTTATTAGTAAAAAAATTAATTTTTGACACCTTAATAACGAGGGAAAGGGATCATGAAGGAGGCAACTTTTTTCCATCATAAACTTGCATTTTTTAATTCAAAAAATGAGATATTTTCATCTCTCCTCTCTCCTCCTGTAAACTAGATAAAAAAGGGAGCTAAACTGGTCCAAAACTTGCCCAAATTGGGTCAAACTAAAGCTGGAAGCCTCTAGAACCCAGTTGGACTTGGTTAGTGGCCTCCCTTACCTATAAATAGACCCTCATTCCTTTTTATTTTCATCTTTTACATGCCAGTATTATCTTCATTTTAGTGTAATTCTATTATCCCTCAATTTTGCCTCTCCTTTTGGAAGCTTTGGAGCTTCACAATTCTCCATCCTCTCTTGGAGATTACCCTCCACAACTTGGTGGCCAAAGCTTGCTTTGTGGGCTTCACTTCTTTCTTTAAAGAATCAAGCCAAAATCAAAGGTAAGCCTTAATCCAATGGTTTTTCTATCTTTCTCCATGGTTATCTCCTTCCCAACCCCTCTAATGCTTGGGAAGCTTTCAATTAAATGGTTTTTTCTTGAAATCAAGCTTTCTAATGATTCATAATGTTTAAATGGTTTAATACTAATCTTTATGCTTAATTATAGTATTTTTATTAGTAAATCTCTCTTTTTGGAAAGATTAATCATCTTTATGGTTAGATCCTTGTTAGAAGGATGGTTCTTAATGATAAACTCATTATCTTAAACAAAACTCTAGGCTTGACAAGCTAGAGAAAAAGATTAGGTATTTTTATGATTTTAATCTAGTTAAAAGGATGATTAAGTTTCTTAAGCTTGTTTATGATTAAGAAAAATCATACTAATTCATTTTAAGTTGAAAGAGGGTTATGCTAACATTTTTGGAAATGAGGAATGGATATTTAAGAATAATAAAGAGATTTAATCATAATTATGCTTATAATTATGATTATAATTATGTTATGTATACATAAATAAATTATGTTATGTTATGTATATATAAATAAATTTTAGTTTTAAAGAGGAGTTCTTATCATATTTCAATTATGAATATTCATTTAAAGTTAGAAAATTGAACATTCTCAAAAGTTGAAGCTATGGCAAAATTTTCTAGAAAAAAGATAAATCTTATTTTTATGCATAAATTTAATAATGTAAAGAGAAATTTCCATCATATTCTAGTCATAAACATTTAAACATTTTTATGCTAAAAGAATGATTTTTGTTATATTTATGGAAAATACTTTTATAGTATTTATGCATAATTATTTAAATAGAGAAGAAGAATTTTTATTATATTTATTTCTACATGCATAAAAATTTAAATACAAAAAGAGGAATTTCCACGATATTCTAGGTACAAACATTTTGAATATTAAAAGAGGAATTTTTGGCATATTTCAAAATATGGGTATTTTTATTTATTTAAAAGTGAAATTCTGAGTATTATCATTTCTTAGAAAATATGGGGAAGCTATGGAAAATTTTATATCATTAGAGAATGAACTTATGCATAATAAATTTTATGCTAAAAGTGAAGTTTTGAGCATTATTCAATTGTCAAAAAAATAAATAAGGTTATGCACAAATTTTATAGAATCATTCAATTTGTGAGAATTATGAAAATGATTCATTTAGATAAATGGATTAGTGTTTATACTAATGGGTATAATTGATTTTGTAAATCCCATGAATATTTTATTCAAAAAGAAGAATATTGAGCATTATTTTTTGAGAAATTTGAGAAAGAATGTGAAAATATTCATATGAATGCATTGAGAAAACATGGATAATTCTTAATCAGAAAAAGGAATTTTGAACACATTTAATTTTTGGAATTTTGAAGTATACGTCTAGATTCTTGAAAAATAGAATCTTGGAGCACATTCTCAACGAGAAAAGGATTTCCATAAAGAAGACCAGAAACACGCTTAATTGGATGAGTGTGAATACATATGACTAACTTATCCCTAGATTCCCTTGGAAAGGAATCTGGAATCCTTGAGAGGATCGAGGATCGAAAAAGTGAACGGAAATTTAGATTTAATAGAATTGAGAAAAAGTTACCTTGAACCAAGCAAAGTAATTTACGGAGACTTAGAAAGTTCTGTCAATATGGAAAGTAGAGTAAATGTACTTTTAAACCTGGTTAGACGTGAATGGATGTAGGAATGATGTGAATGGATGTAGGAATGATGTGAATGGATATGGAATGATGTGAATGGATGTGATTGGATATGGAATGATGTGAATGGATGTGAAGGGATGTGGAATGATGTGAATGGATGTAGGACGATGTGAATGGATGTAATTGGATATAGAATGATGTGAATGGATGTAGGACGATGTGAATGGATATGAATGATGGGATGTGAATTGATGTAGAAGAATGTGGAATAATTAGAAATGACATGGAATAAGGGGAGTTTGTTGGAAATTGTATTTGTATATGAAATCCATTTTTAAAGATTATTTTATGTCAAGAATGTTGGGGAAGCATTTAGACCATCTTGTCAAATAAGGTCGTGAAGACCCAAGTGAAAAGGTTACAATAGCTGACGGAGAGTCAATGAAAGATGTCTCACGTGGCAAGGTTGGCCGACGTCTTAACCAGCCTCGGTTTGATTAAAATTGTGAGCTTTCGGTATGATGAAACGGCCTATGAGTGAAGCGCTAGGTGACCTACGAAGGAGCCTAGAGGGTGCTGACCATACGATGCTCGGGCTCTGGGTTGCCAAGGATACCCATGCGTGCATCGGGGAAGAAAATGAGTTGGAGTCATTTTCTGAACACAGGCATGGATCTGGTTGATTGGCCTTGCTGGTTTTCAACGGATGGGTTCATGGCTCTTTTACATGGATTGTGTTGTTTGATCTAGCTGATCTTCAACAGAGAGTCCATATAGATTTTATGTGATTATATTCCTAGGTACTATGGACTAGGGACAATTGAAAAGGCCCCCATGTGAGCAGGTGGTGAGCCTTCTAGTTGCCAATGATGCCATAGGTACTATGACATGAAAAATTGATATCTTTCATTTTCAATTTTGTCCATATTTTGATGGTTTCTCAATGCTAATAAGGTGGACTGGTACCCCGGGACAAAACATAAACAAATTTTTAAAAATGGATTATATCAATACAGTGGTTGGCGGTTGGCTAACCCATGGGATTGGATGGGGTTAGGCTGGATTGACGGATTCCTATAATAAAATTCAATTCTGTTCAAGTTACGATAGTTGAAGTAAATCACGGATAGTCCTTTTTCTATGGAAAAGAATCAACGGTTGTGTCTCTTGATAGGGAAAAAAGCATTGGTCTCTATGATCCAAGTGCAAGCTCCTCTGTTGATCCGGCCATGTGACCCGCGGGTTCGATCGGAATGCAAAAGGGAAATTAAGGCTCTTGACTACGTTAGAATAAATTTTCCTGGAGGAATTGCCCATGCCTTTTGGGCACGCGAGAGAAGTTTTTTCGGGTTCGATTTTGGAAGAATTGAGGGATTAGTCTCTTATCTAGACATTCGTGGGCAAGGCCCCAAGTGGGAAGCTCTGCCTGTGCAAGAAGTTGCTACTTCCGCTGCTAGTACCCCAGAATTTTGATGCGCAGAGGGGGGGGGGGCAGGGATCTTTCAACTGGTATCAGAGCGAATTGTCTAAAGTGGATAAACCAAGAAACACGAAATATCAAAAATTTATGAGTTACCAGTAAAAGATTATAATTGTGTATTGAAGTTCGTACGAATTGATATTCAGAATGGAGATTCATAAATTGGGAATTGGGTTTTTAGATGGAAGTACCGCAATCATGTGGAATCCATGACTTACTTGAGGCCTAGACATGATGGTATTTACCTTATTGCTCAAAGGACCGTGATTACCCATATATACCATGGGTAAAACTACAGCTCTTATTGACAATATATACAAGTGAATCTAAGACCTTGAAGTTATAAAGCAAAAATGCTTTCCTAGATGATGATTTCAGATGATGCGTGATATGATTTTAGAATTCTAGTTGAGAATTGATGAATTGATTTGGATTCTGATTGAAAGATGATGATTTATGAATACTGGTTGAAAGTAGATAAGTTGAATAAAGTCATGAGGAGGATGAATGGAGAGAATCCCAATGATGATGTTAGTAACCTGGAAGATGATTAAGACTTTCAGCAGATCACTATAAGATTAGTGGATCGTGCTGTTGATAGATGTTGACCTTTGACCTAGTGGACCCAATTGAGGAATGGCAAATTGAGAACCTATATAACTGAAAATTCCATGGGAAATGTTCAGATGGAATTATTGGTCTGATGAACCATTATTGTGTTAAGGATATGAATAAACTATTTTCTGATATAATGAGTTTTGTATGTTCTTCTTGTAGAAGGGATCTTTATCCTAGGATTCTGTGAGGATTGACCAAACTTTAAGGAGCCCCACAATCAGTTAGATCTAAAGTTGGATTCAAACTATAAAGTGGTCTTTTCAGCAGAGTATCTTGGTTAAGTTGGAAAAAGGGACTTAACAAGAATTTTTGTATTGATAGGATCATGGATCAAGGTCGTCGTGGTAGGAATGTTAACCCCCAACTTGATGAGGAAGAGCTTGACCTAGATGTTCGCAAAGCTCTTCATGGATCTCAGCTTGGACCTTTCAAAGGTGAAGGGGAACACTTGGGAGAATCAGTAGAGAAGTGGATCGAAGCTATGTAGGAGTACTTCGATGTCACAGGGTACAATGAAAAGAGTAAGGTGGCTCTTGCCAGGCTGAAGATCGTAGAAATAGTAGAGTAGCATGGAGAAATCATTATGAGACAAACCATTTGGATCGGAACACGCAAACATGGAATGATCTCAAAGCTTACCTAAGGGAGGAAGAGATTTTGTCCTCCCGGCTTCCTAGAAACTAAGATGAATGAATTCCTGAAGCTAATCTTGGGAAGCTAAAATATGGATGAATATGACTAGGCGTTCGCTCTCCTCCTCAAATATTCGCCACCGCTCAAGAAGTTCCACCCTTCTTGAACAAAGAAGGGTGGAATTCAACTTTAGAAGTTCCACCCTTCTTGAACAAAGAAGTTAAATGCTTTAACTGCCAAGGATATGGTCATCGTAGTATGGACTGCCTAACTCCTTTTGGATCAAGGTTTTCAGGACAAGGAAGTCAAGGACCAAGATTCCAGATGCCTGCTCCTTCCTTCCAGAGTAATTAATGGTCCTTCCCGTCAAAATCAAGGAAACCCTAGAGAAAGATTCCCTAACCAACCCTTAGCTTCTATGCAAAGTAATGCAACACCTTATCCACATAATAGGGGAAGCCAAAGAGAGATATTCCAAGACCATCCATCTACTTCCAAGGCACTAATGTTGGAAGTAATAGAAGAAGAAAGAGATTATCCTCCAACTGCAAGATGAGGACATCTCGCGTTTTTTAAGTGGGGTAGGATGTAAGATTCTTCCCTCCATCTTTTGAGATGTAAAGGTGTAAGAACCTCCCCTTCAGTCTTTGTAATCATCCCCTAATTCAAAATATAAGAAAACATTGTTTTTCCTTGTTTTTAGCCTAGAGAGAGAAAATATTCCAGAGAGAGATAATACAAATTTGAGATATTTTTGGATACAAAGTTTCTCCTAATATCTAAGATGAATTCCCTTGAAAAAGAAGTTCAAGAAGAATTTTCCAATGTGCATTAGAAATTAACTGAATATGTGTATTGGAGACCTTAGCCTAAGGGTCCACATTTCCAGAAATTTTTGATTAAGGTCTAAATAAGGTTCTAAAGGGCCAATAGGATTAATTCAAGTGTTGAGATGACAAAAATACAAAGAATAAAAGAAAATACCCCAAAAATGAGTAAATACTCACATAAGATAAAGAGTTGACCAAGTACTGGGTTTATTAGTTAAAAATTAAGGTTTATTAGTAAAAAAAATTCAAATTTTGACACCTCAGTAAGGAGGGAAAAGGATCATGAAGGAGGCACCTTTTTTTCATCATTACCTTGCATTTTTAATTCAAAAAAATAAGATATTTTTATCTCTCCTCTCTCCTCTTGAACGAGCTCAAAAAGGGAGCTAAACTGGTCCAAAACTTGTCCAAACTGGGTCAAACTAAAGCTAGAAGCCTCTAGAACCCAGTTGGACTTGGTTAGTGGCCTCCCTTACCTATAAATAGACCCTCATTCCTTTGTATTTTCATCTTTGAGTAATTACATGCCAGTATTATCTTCCTTTTAGTGTAATTCTATTATCCCTCTATTTTGCCTATGCTTTTGGAAGCTTTGGAGCTTCAGAAATTCTCCATCCTCTCTTGGAGATTACCCTACCCAACTTGATGGCCAAATCTTGCTTTGTGGGCTTCACTTCTTTCTTTAAATAATCAAGCCAAAATCAAAGGTAAGCCTGAATCCAATGGTTTTTCTATATTTTTCAATGGTTATCTCCTTCCCAAACCCTCTAATGCTTCGGAAGCTTTCAATTAAATGGGTTTTTCTTGAAATCAAGCTTTCTAATGATTCATAATGTTTAAATGGTTTAATATTAGTAAATCTCTCTTTTTGGAAAGGTTAATCAGCTTTATGGTTAGATCCTTGTTAGAAGGATGGTTCTTAGTGATAAACTCATTATCTTAAACAAAACTCTAGGCTTGACAAGCTAGAGAAAAAGATTAGGTATTTTTATGATTTTAATCTAGTTAAAAATGATGATTAATTTCTTTAAACTTGTTTATGAGTAAGAAAAATCATATTAATTCATTTTAAGTTGAAAGAGGTTTATGCTAACATTTTTGGAAATGAGGAATGGATATTTAAGAATAATCAAGAGATTTAATCATAATTATGCTTATAATTATGAGTATAATTATGTTATGTATGCATAAATAAATTATAGTTTAAAAGAGGAGTTCTTATCATATTTCAATTATGAATATTTATTTAAAGTTAATTTTTTTTAAAAAAAAGATAAATCTTATTTTTATGCATAAATTTAATAATGTAAAAAGAGGAATTTCCATCATATTCTAGTCATAAATATTTTTATGCTAAAAGAATGATTTTTGTTATATTTATGGAAAATACTTTTATAGTATTTATGCATAATTGTTTAAATAGAGAAAAGAAGAATTTTAGTTATATTTATTTTTACATGCATAAAAATTTTGGATGCAAAAAGAAGAATTTCCACGATATTCTAGGTACAAGTATTTTGAATACTAAAAGAGGAATTTTTGGCATATTTCAAAATATGGGTATTCTTATTTATTTAAAAGTGGAATTTTGAGTATTATCATTTCTTAGAAAATATGGAAAAGCTATAAAAAATTTTATATCATTAGAGAATGAATTTATGCATAATAAATTTTATGCTAAAAGTGAAGTTTTGAGCATTATTCAAGTGTCAAAAAATAAAGAACGTTATGCATAAAATTTATAGAATCATTCAATTTATGAGAATTATGGAAAAGATTCATTTAGATAAATGGATTAGTGTTTATACTAAAAGAGTAAATATGGGTATAATTGATTTTGTAAATCCCATGAATATTTTATTCAAAAAGAAGAGTATTGAGCTTTTTTGTTTTTGAGAAATTTGAGAAAGAATGTGAAAATATTCATATGAATGCATCGAGAAAACATGGATAATTCCTAATCAGAAAAAGGAATTTTGAACACATTTAGCTTTTGGAATTTTGAAGTATACATCTATATTCTTGGAAAATAGAATCTTGAAGTACATTCTGGAACGGGAAAAGGATTTCCTCGAAAAAAAAGACAAAAAATATGCTTAGTTGGATGAGCGTGAATACTTGACTGACTTATCCCTAGCTTCCCTGGAAAAGGAATCTGGAATCCTTGAGAGATCAAGGATCCAAAAAGTGAACGGAAATTTAGATTTAATAGAATTGAGAAAAAGTTACCTTTAACTAAGCCAAGTAATTAGCGGAGACTTAGAAAGTTTTGTCAATATGAAAAGTAGAGTAACTGTACTTTTAAACCTGGTTAGATGTGAATGGATGTTAGAATGAATGTGAATGGATGTAGGAATGATGTGAATGATGTGAATGAATGTGAATGGATGTAGGAATGATGTGAATGGATGTGGAATGATGTGAATGGATGCGATATGATGTGAATGGATGTAAATGCATGTGATATGATATGAATGAATGTGAATGGATGTAGGAATGATGTGAATGGATGTGGAATGATGTGAATGGATGCGATATGATGTGAATGGATGTAAATGCATGTGATACAAGAAAATCATCTAACGGGAGAATTAATCTAACGAGTCAAGGTCTTAACTATTCAAACTGATCCGACCAAACCTGAAGTCACATGGTCAGATCGAAGAAGAGACTTGCACTTGGTCCATAGAATCACCACTTTTTTCCTCCTTTAACGAGGCACAGCCCCGCTGATTCCTTCCCACAGAACAAGGGTCTTCCTACTAGGACTGTGTAAGATTCCTCCCCAGCCTCTCAAAATGTCCAGCATCTTCCCCCTGTGTAAGATTCCTCCCCAGCCTCTCAAAATGTCCAGCATCTTCCCTCTGTAATCAATTCCCTCTTCAGAAATATAAGAGATCTCGTCTCTGTCTGTTTTGACATAGAGAGAGAAAATACTCTAGAGAGAGAATATTCAGATTATGAATATTTTTGGATAGAAAAATAACTCATCTTATTAAAATAAGTTCCCCTGAAACAGAAATTCAAAAAGAACTTTCCAATGTGCAATTGGAATTAATTGGAAATGGGTATGAGGGACCTTAGCCTAAGGGTCTAGATTTTCAAAAAAATTTGGATTATGGTCCAATTAAGGTTCCTATGGACCAATAAGATCAATCCATGTGTGGGGAGGAGATAAATCCAATTTTGTAAAAGATGATACCCAAAAATGAGTAAATGCTCACATAAGATGAAGAGTTGACTATGTACAAGGTTTATTAGTAAGAAACTATGAGTAATATAAAAAAATATGAGATATTTTGGGTATCCAAAAATGAGTAAATGCTCACATAAGATGAAGAGTTGAAAATGTACAAGGTTTATTAGTAAAAAACTATGAGCAATATAAAAAATATGAGATATTTTGGGTATCCAAAAAATGAGTAAATGCTCACATAAGATGAAGAGTTGAAAATGTACAAGGTTTATTAGTAAAAAACTATGAGCAATATTAAAAATATGAGATATTTTGGGTATAATGATTCCATTTTGACACATATGTAAGGAAGGGGAGTCCATTAAAGGAGGTGCATATTTCACATGCTTGAATGAGTTTTAAACTCATAAATAATGTGATATTTTATCTCTCCTCTCTCCTAATTCAAGTCTAGTTGCAAAAAGTTAGTTCAACTGACCTAAAAATGGTCAAAAATTGACCAAACTGAGTTGGAAAATTCTAGAATCAGTTTGTTTGGTTAGGAGCTCACTTTTTCCTATAAATAGAGGCCTTCCCCTTTGTTGAAACTCAATAAAGTTTTATGCACTGTTACTCTACTCCACCCAAGCCAAGAACTGTGAATTCATTAGTTAATAATTCACTAGTTTTTGACATTTTCCTCTTCCAAAGATTGGTGGCCACTCTTGTCCAAACAAGAGTTGAACCCTCAAACCATCAAGCCAAAGGAAAGCTAACAAAGTCATTAGTAAGTTGGTGATTCTTCTTTCTTTCAATTATTTTATGGGTTTTTATGGTTTTAAATGGTTTTTATGCTTTATGTCTTCTCTATAATGTTAGGCCTCATTACAAAAGGCATTCCCCTCTCTTCTCTAACAAAACCAACCATTCTCTATCCTAGGTGAATGGTAAATTGATTAATGTTAAGTTTTTTTTATATAATGATTATTTTATTATAAAAGTGTTACTTTTAGCATAATTGAATTTCATGCATAGAGGTATGCATAAAAGATGATTATTTTATTATAAAAGTGTTACTTTTAGCATAATTGAATTTCATGCATAGAGGTATGCATAAAAGATGATTATTTTATTATAAAAGTGTTACGTTTAGCATAATTGAATTTCATGCATAGAGGTAAGCATAAAAGATGATTATTTTATTATAAAAGTGTTACTTTTAGCATAATTGAATTTCATGCATAGAGGTATGCATGAAAGATGATTATTTTATTATAAAAGTGTTACTTTTAGCATAATTGAATTTCATGCATAGAGGTATGCATGAAAGATGATTATTTTATTATAAAAGTGTTACTTTTAGCATAATTGAATTTCATGCATAGAGGTATGCATGAAAGATGATTATTTTATTATAAAAGTGTTACTTTTAGCATAATTGAATTTCATGCATAGAGGTATGGATGAAAGATGATTATTTTATTATAAAAGTGTTACTTTTAGCATAATTGAATTTCATGCATAGAGGTATGGATGAAAGATGATTATTTTATTATAAAAGTTTTACTTTTAGCATAATTGAATATTTTATTCTAAAAGTGTAATTCCTACTAAATTGAATTTATGCATAGGAAGATGCATAAAAGATTGATTTTTAATTCAAAAGTATCTTTCTCATCTAAATTGAATTTATGCATAGGAAGATGCATAAAAGATTGAATTTTAATTCAAAGTGTCATTCTCACTTAAAATGAATTTATGCATAGGAAGATGCATAAAAGATTGATTTTTATTCAAAAATGTTAGTCTCCTTAAACGGAATTTATGCATAAATAGATGCGTAAAGAAATCTTATATCAAATATAAGAATTCTCTTGTATTCTATAAATAGATATGGGAAATGATAAGATGTGATAAGATGCATATGAGATGAGTTAAGATGTGATAAGATGAGTTAAGATGTGATAAGATGTGTATGGGATGAGGTAAGAAGTGTATGTGATGGGATAAGATGTATATGGGTTGTGATAGGGTGAGAATGGATGTAATGTAAAAGTATAGATGTGGATGTGGATGTGGATGCATGGATGTGAATGTGGATGTGTATGTATGGATGTATGAATGTAGATGTGGATGTGGATGTATGGATGTGAATGTGGACATGCTCTTCTATCCTCTATCCTTATCTTTCTTACATATTCATATTTTTGAATCCACTTTTCCATCAAAGAAGTGTTAAGAAGACAAAATGTAATGAAATTTTTGCACATGGACTCATCTATCTTTCAAATGCATCCTTTTCCATGTGGTACATATGACACCATTTGTTCATCCTCATCATTGTGCATGAATCTAGGCATAGATGGATCAATTTGTTTCAAATATTTTGAGATGTATATGAGAAATTCTCCATAGTTTTGATTGGAACTCACCTTGCCAGTTTACCTAATTTATAGATGGCATTCCGAGCTTTCTCTTCTCCGCACCCTCCAATTGATATTAGAAGTATGAACTAGTGAAATTAATTTTTTAAAACAATAAAAGATCAATATAGATTCCACACAACATAAACCGAGGAGTGCCCAAAAAATAGATATAGTTATGTACGTACCTACATCATCTTGTGCCAATCATGTGGTTTAAGACCATGAAATTGATGCTCACTCTTCTTCTTTGTTATTGTAAATGCATACTTTAATTTGTGCATTACACTGGTTGGTGTACAAAAAGATGAAATTTTATTCTTGACATTCTTCTCATCTTGCCTTGTCAACCTCCATGGTGCCTTTGGTAAAACCAACTTGTCATTGACTACCCTTGACCATGCATTTTTCCATGTGTTCAATATCCTTTAGGTCATCTGTTATTACATGGGTGTCTTTTTTACCAATTAGATGGTCCCAAATCAATGATACCACATTCTTAAAAATGTGCATTGGATCCGAAAGATGATTTATTCTTAACTATGTCCAATAAGGTAGGTGATAGAAGATTGAGTGCCTTTTCATACTTGTGTGGGGATGCTGTGATGGGAGTCACCCTCCATTTCTCTTCCCACTCTCCATCTCTCCACCTTCCCTCTAATGGCTTTGTAGGAGGTGAATGCCACATGGCTTCTCACTCTGCACCTCTCATCAAAATCGAAGAAACCTCTGATGGAGCATAATTGTGGTTAAAAAGTTCTATGTTGTATCTACATAGAGCGACTCAAGTATTCCGAGCGTCATTCCATCTTTTGAGGTAATCCCCAAAGAGGGAGGAGACAGACTGGAGATTAGACAGTGGAGACCGATCACCTTGCTAGACACGGCCTACAAGGTCCTAGCTAAGGCGATCAGCGGCAGGCGGCTTCACCCTCACCTTCCGGACATCATCCACTCCACGCAGACAGGCTTCATCCAGGATAGGAGCATCCTGGATAACATCTTCTCTTTCTGGGAGGCTACGGCTTTGGCTAGATTTCGGCAGGAGGATTTGGCAGTGCTCCTTCTCGACTTCGAGAAGGCATATGATCGGGTGGACTGGGCCTTCTTGGAAGGCACTATGGAGAGAATGGGCTTCCCCCCTCAGTGGATCTGTGGGGTCTCTGCACTACACATCGGCTCATAGCCAGGTGCTGATACAGGGCATGCGTGGAGAGAGGTTCCAGCTCTCGTGCTCGGTGCGGCAGGGGTGCCCCTTGGCGCCCTTTCTTTTTCTTTTTGTGGCGGAGGCCATGAGCACTTTCTTGACGGCACAGGATACAGGTTTGCGGGGCCTCCAGCTCCCCATCCGCACCTCAGAGGAGCTCCTAGACTCGGAGTTTGCGAATGACACTGCTGTCTATCTTCAGGGAGGGGAGGAGAACCTCCGTCGCTTCGCCTCAGCCATGGACAGGTTTTGCAGAGCTTCGGGCGCTTTGATCAACTGGCACAAGTCGTGTGGGTTGTGGGTCAGTTTGGTGCCCCCCCAACTTGGAGGCCAGTTGATGGGTTTCAATGGCTGCCCCCCGGCACTACAGTGCGCTATTTGGGATGCTATGTGGGCATTGACATATCTCGGGAGCAGCAAATAGCCCCCCTTCTTTTGAGCATTTGGAAGAAGCTTCTGTATTGGAGTACCGCTCGTTTATCTCTGGCTGGCCGAGTGGTTGTGGCCAACCAGGTTCTGCTTGCTACCATGTGGTACATCACTTCTTGCTGGGCCTTCTCTCGGGCATGCATTGGCCAGGTGCAGAGGCTCATCAGGAACTTTCTTTGGTTCGGTGGCGATGGGCGGCCCGCCAGGGCCAAGGTGGCATGGGCTGTGATCACTCAGCCGAGGGAGAGAGGCGGCATGGGCATAGTTGATTCTATTTGTCAGGTACATGGCTCAGGTATGCAAAATGGCATAAGAGTCAAGTACCACACATTGATATCAGAGAAAGCAGCAAAAAAAAAATAAAGGCTGCTTTGAAAATGAAAGTTATAGTGGTCGAAAAAGTGCAAAGGCTAGAGCACAAGCATGAAGTTTTTAAGATTGAGTCACACAAGAATGATGCACAAGTTGGAAAATACGATGTGCATGTGAAAGACAAATGGTGTACGTGTGCAGATTTTACAAATAGAGAATTCAATAAGAAGTCGTATCTTCCATGCAAGCACTTATACTTAATTTATTTGCATGTTCTTGGCTTGATCTAGAATGAGAATATGTTCAAACATCCACCAACCAATCCTATTGGACTTGGATCTCTACCATGCCTTGTCTCGTAGGAGAACCTACCCTAGTTTAGACCATTAAATGCATGGAATTCGACATGCTAAATTTTCTCATTTCATGCGATGTAGTATTTTGGGACTTTTGTAGCACAAAGATGAAACAAGCAGAGATAAAAATAATCACAACACTCAAAATATATTAAAGAAAATAAGTGAATTACATTGTGGCTTCTTTCCTACCTTTGATTCTCAAGGAGGAGGCCATCCTTTTATTTTTTTTAGTACTCCCATCTCTGCTTGTAAACCTACTATCATTGCATGGGCATCCACTATTACCCGCTCATTAAGATGAGAGATGACTTGTTGGTGGCTAGCCAACATAGTCACTCATTTGATTTGTAGATCTTGTAGTGTTAACTTAAAGTCCTTAAGCTGTATGTCATAATTGACACAACTAATCTCATGAATTTCTTTGGCCTGGTCCAGTTTGGCCTTCCAATACTACTAGTTGTGCTTTTAGCCCAGCTTCTATAGCCTTTAACTTTGTATACTTTTCTATTGAATGGTGCTCTAAGTCTTTGGGATCATCGCATTGACATCATCCATGTCCTCAAGCTATAAGTATATAGGCTTATAGGGCTCTTCTTTGCTTTGGGAGGCCTCCCTCTTCTATTGCTTGGCTATTATAGTTTCCATGTCCTCACCATAGCTAAGGGGAATGCTATCCCTTGCGTGATTTTTGGAAGAGAAGGTTTTGAGAGAGGTGCAGGTCTAGACTCTTGTTGCGACAATCAAATCCTCTATCTCAAACGGGTCCACCGACTCACGAGGTGTAACAAAGGGTATCAGGTGGTATGGGAGAGGCATGCTAGGTGGTTGTCTTTGGGATTCACCTACTATTGTAGGCTCTTGGAGGGTCATGCTTAGGCTAGTGGCCTCCTTGGACACCTTTAGAATAGTCGGTTCAAAATATGGTTGTGTGGATGGTACTCTCATGGCTTTCAGGGGTAGGCGAGGCATCTTCTTAACCCTCTTCCTTGGGGGATGGTCTAGAGAGCTTACACAAATTTTTGCCACCAACTTTCTTATAGCTTTGAGTATTTTTGATCCCTCCACTAGATCTCTTTGTGTAGCACTTCCTATTCTATGGGGGGGACCATGTTGGGTTCTGTAGGATGGAGCTTCTAGTAATGAAAAACCTCGCCGTGTGCAGCTTATTATCTGTGTCAACAATAGGTATGGGTTCACAACTTTAGCAAGGGGGAGGAGCCTATAGAACTAATGAAACCATCTATCCCCAATTCTTTTGTATCTCCCCTTCATAAATTTCAAGAAAGCCTAACTTGGATGCAAGACATGGATGGGTAGAAGCTTGGGACACCCATCACCAACACCTACTATTACATAATAGTAAGCTACATCATCCTTATTGTATTCTCTTGCTTTTTTATCTCATTTGTGCACACTTAAAATTTTATTTACAACATTAGTCTATGACTTTGAACAAGTGCACATAGAGTATCCCACATTAGTGTATGACTTCGCACACTTACAAATTTATTTACATTAGTATATTACATTGAACAAGCACACATAGAGTATCCCACATTCCCTAATAAGGAATAATATTTACATGATTTCTTTATCACAAAGAAACCATCGTGCCACCTTTCGTGATGATGGGGATATGGATAAAAGGGATGATGAAGAGGACAGTGTTTAGTCCTATAGCATCTTACTTGTCTGCTATTTGTGATAAGAAAAATAAGGATGAATCTAACTCTCCATAAATTGAGAGAGATTTACCATACTATTCTTTTTCTTTTCCCTGGCTACCCCTCTCACCCCTAAGGATTTATTGGACCAGCCAGCTTGAGGTTTAAACCGATCCTATGTAACATGAAACAAACACCGATGGGTTCTACTTGTGAGACCCGTGGCTGCGCATCGAACTCCGGGGTGCTAGCAAAACAGAAGTAGCAACCTCTTGCGCGCAGGGCAGAGCTTCCCACTCGGGGCCTCTCCCACGAATGTCCGGGCAAAGGGATTTATTCCTAGATTTATTTCCTAAGATATTTCTCCATTTTCCTCATAAAATAGTTGTGATTTCTAATCTCATAAAGATAAACATCCAATAATATGAAAAACTCATTCTAATAAAATAATTATAAATAATCCTACTCCATGAATAATCGAATTTAAACAAGGATATTTTTTTGAGTTATCTTTTAATAAATATGCATACATCATTTTATTAAAATATTCACATAGAAATATTCTTTTCTCCCTTTGAACCTAGGCATCAACATGCCATAATTATCTACATAGAAATATGATGAAACAATCTCTTTTTAATACCAAAATTAATTATGCATATTCCTATTTAAAGATATGATGGAAATTCCTCTTTTGATAAATAAAAATATCCATGTATATGCATACCATGAATATACATATTTAAAATATAACAAAAATTCCTCTTTTTAACATTTAGTCAATTATGCATACACATGCAAGAATACATTTTCAAAAATGTAATGAGAATCCCTCTTTCATCATTTAAAATGTTTATGCATAGAATATCGTGAAAATTCCACTTTTAGCATTATAAATTTTTGGATAGAATTAAATTCATTTTCTAGATAAAAATTTTGCCATAGCTTCCCTGCATTTTTTATGAAATGAGAATGCTCAAAATTTCACTTTTAATATATAAAAATTTAAACATAACTACGTAAAAATATGGTGGGACTTCCTCTTTTTATATAAAAATTCTTTATGCATAAACCTAAGCATAATTATATCTAAGCATCTTGTTTATTTAAGAAAATATCCAATTATAACTTCTATAATTATATAAATGTTATCATAGGCTCTCTTTCGTCATTAAATGAATAAATATGAGATTTCTTCTCACAAAAACAAGCTTAAATGAAATAACCTCATTCTAAGTAGGCTAATAATCATAAAAAGGATTAATCTTCATCTCTAGCTTGATAAGTCTAGAGTTTAGGGTAAGAAAATGAGATTAGAATTAAGGATTGTCCTTCCAAGAAGGATTTAACCATAAAAGTGAGTATTCTTTCAAAAAGAGAAATTACAAATAAAAAACAACACATTTAAGCATAAGAGATTAACATTAATTCATTTAAAAAATATAAATCAATAAGGGCATGGTTTTAAGAAGAAACCATGAATTAGAATGCTTCCCAAGCATGTAGAGAGGTTGGGAAGAAGATAACCATCCAAGAAGAGAGTAAAACATCATTGTTTTAGGCTTACCCTTGGTTTTTGACTTGATTCTTTAAGGAAATGTGTAGCCCTCAAGGAAGAGGCTTGGCCACCAAGAAAAGAGGGTAATCTCCAAGAGAAGAAGAGGTTTAGAGAAGCACCAAAGCTTCACAATGGAGAGGCAAGGTAGAGGGATAATGGACTTACACGAAAATGAAAATCACACTAGTATGTAAATAAACTAAGATGAAAATACAAAGGAATGGGATTCTATTTATAGGTGAGGGAGGCCACCAACCAAGTCCAACTGGGATCTAGAGGCTTCCAACTTTAGTTTGATCCAATTTGGACAAGTTTTGGACTAGTTAAACCCATTTTTTGATCTAGTTTAGAAGAGGAGAGAGGAGAGATAAAATATCTCATATTTTTGAATTAAAAATTAGGGAAATGATGAGGATTCTAGGCGCCTCCTTTATGGCCACTTTCCTCCCCCCTAATGTGTCACAAGGCCTCCCAAAAGTCTCCTTTAAATATCTGAAACTCATGATTATGGAACCTTCACCTTATGTGAGCCTAGGCTTCTTTATTATTTTTTTGTGGATAATTCTAAAATTTTCCATTTTTCTTCAATTCTTATTTTCCAACCTTAATGGATAAAGATATCACATTTTTAAATTCAAAAGAATTTAATAAGGCTTAGAACTTTGAACTAGGGGACTCCTTGGCTCACCCATTATGTCCAATTCTAATGTAACTTAGAAATTTTTGATTAAAATTCTATTTCAGGGGATCACTTACTATTGACTGGAAGAAAATACTTATCCAAAAAAATTTTAATTTTTTGTTACCTCTCTCTAGAATATTTTCCCTCTCTAGGCCAAAAACAAGGGAAAACAATGTTTTCTTGTATTCTAAAAAAGGGGATGATCACAGGGGACTGAAAGGAGAACTTGTACATATTTAGGGGCTAAGGAGGAACCTTACACTACTACTATTGTCTACTCCATCCTTGATCTCCCAACTCCATAGTATGAGGAGATCACAAGTAGGAATCCACTTTTGAAACCTCATAATGTAGCAATCTCTTATGTAGATAACACCATTTAACCCCTCCTCTCCAATCAAAGCTGAAGCATATGCCATAGGGACCTAACCATCAAATGTCCCATATCGTTTAGTAGATGACAGGCCAGGTCCAAGCCTGCTAGGGTGCATGGAGAAACTAGAGTCCTTGTGGTATAAAGTGGGTAAAAGCTACAAGATTACCAACCCCTCACTAGAAGACTTTCTTGAAATATGAATAGTCACCTTCATGATCACCCACACCTATAAACATTGTGGTAATGAAATCATACATTCAAGTCACAAGGTAGCTATGAAGAAATACAAATGGATGTTGATGGCCCAATAATGGTACCAACTTTGGTATCCAGCCAACCCAGAGATTACCCTTTCTTGCCATTGAAGAATATGCGAATATATACATAGCATATCCAAGGCTTGTGCATGTGGACCCCCTCTACATGCCAATCCAATGCAGGTTCCTAGCCAAGGAGTTCCACAAAAAGCATTCTCTAAAGGCGTACTTCAAGCACCACTCAGGACTTTGATTCGTAAAACCAATAGGGACACACTACAATAAAAAGAGGGTTAACGGCAGTTATAGCATAACTTTTATAAAAGGATCTAGAAAAGTGTTAGGGTGTAAGCATTGCCAAAGCGACGCTATTTAACCCGCCGCTTAACCCACATTATAATTACTACTATATCCCACATTATAAGCGCCAGTATATCCCACATTATAAGTGTCAGTATATCCCACATTATAAGCGCCAATATATCCCATAGTATAAGCATCGATATTTTCCTCACTATTTTTACCATTGAGCGATGCTAATAAAAAATGACAGAGCTGCTATTTCCGCCATGCAGCGTTGATAAAAAACAATAGGATCGCTATTTTGGCCGCTTAGTGGCACTGATAAAAAACAACAGCATCACTATTTTTGCCACTCTCAGAGCAACGCTCCTTTTTAAAAAAATGGGGAAAATTGGGGCCCCAATCTTCCCCAAAAATAATTTAATTCAATATATTGAAGACAGTTCTAATTTGTACAAACAAGCATATCAATATATGAAAATACATTTGAAATATAAGAACTCCCAAAATATTATTTATATTAAATACCAAACCCCATAAAAGGTGAGCTAAATCCAAAATACCATAACAAGCCAGTTACATTGAGTATGGATTTACACAACATAAAACACAATAGGCCAATCTCTACTCATCATCCTCCTCCTCATCATCCTTGTTCTCCTCGCATGTTGCCTCTTCGTCATCTTTCTGCTCACCCTCCTCTTCCTCCTCCTCCTCATCATCCTCGTCCTCCTTGCCTATTTCCTCTTCGTCATCTTCCTATATCACACAAGATTAAGTGATTAAAACACAAACTAGATAAATTTCTAAAGCCAAAGGAATTTGAACTTACAATGAGTATAGCTTCATAGCTCAAAGCGACACCCACCATTCAAATGTGGTCAAGATCCCATTGTTGTACTCCTCATGAGAAGGAGAATGGCCCACCACATTTTCCTACGTTAAACACACATTAAAAATAACAATCTATATAATATTTAATTCTTTAGAAACTAAAGTTTTGAATACAAAATGTTAAGAGTTAAAATTATTACAAACTGAGCAAGGAAAGATGGCCTTCCACCCGATCCAAGATGAGAATCCCCTCTTTTATGGATGCGTACTCAGGCTGCTTCTCTTTGTTGCTTGAATAGATCGAGATTTTTCTAGTACGTATTTTTGGGCTTCTTCCAATCTTTTTCTGATTCTCCTATTGGTGGTTTGATACCACCACACTTGATGGCCTTGGCAATCATTGATTTCCTATGACTTATACTACATACGATCCAATATCTTAAGGTCATTAAACTATAATTCAAGGTGTGGCATAGAAAACTCTATTTTTATTACACTTAGAACATATTTCTTCTTTATATTATCTTGATGTCTCTAATCAATGCCCCAAATGCTTCTGAACTCAAGGTTTACAAGGTGATGCATATGTGCTATGATATGCTTCCCCTTGCTTTCCTTAATGATTCTCTCATCTATTTGCCTCACATGGTAAGGAAGTGTTGTAGGCTCGTAGGCATTTGGATCCACCACCTAATGTGCATGCATATCTTGTGTTGGGTGGAGAATCAAAAGCAAATCTATTACTTCCCCAAAAACAACCGCCCGCAACCACCCCCACTAGAACGATACCCCCATTAGGATAATGAGAAGAGGCAGACCTCCAATCTGACAGGGTCATGGTATGAGGTTGTGGACCAGGTGCCATAGAAGAAAGGGGATTGGGTTTGTCAGAACCTCCACGTGAAGGCCTAGCACCCTGAAATGGACTAGATCCTCCAATAATGGGAGGATCTAGTCCCTTTCAGGGTTGGTCAGAACCTCCACGTGAAGGCCTAGCACCCTGAAATGGACTAGATCCTCCAATGGGAGGGGACAAGGGTATAGGAGTGCATAATCTAGGAGTAGAACCACCCACCATCGGAGTACCCCCCATCAGTGTAGGGTTAACTATGGAAGGAATCAAGGGTGGAGAAAAAAATTTCCATACATTATCTCACATACTGATGTGACAGACTAGCGGTGGTCAACTATGAGAGTCGCTCCATGTATGGATCATCAGCGATGGACACTAGATGATGGGCCACTAGGATTCTCAAATCTAGATCATCCCCCTACATATCTACATTATAAAAATGAGGCTATCATGTTTATAGAGTAAGGAAGACTTAAAAAGAAAATATATTATGTGTATACCTTATGCATGATCAAAGCTTAAATAACACAAGAACGCATTAGAACTCTTATACTTCTCATGTGATATTAGAACTTTATTGAGTCCTAGAATACTACTTAGACATGCAGGGTGGACAGTGCCCCTTTTGGATCCTAGCTTCTCAAGACTCTCCCCACTATTAAAGCCAAAGGCAACTTATCTTTTACAAGATAAGGATAATGAAAAGATAGAAGGCTCCCCCTCCACTATAGCCACCTACTTGCAGTGGATACCTACTCCTAACCTAAATTAACTAACATTCTAAATGGCCTACAATAATGCCCCATATCTCTATACATAAGCCTTATGCATAAGCTCTATGCATAAGTCATAAGCTTTCAATCCAAATAAAGCATAAGAGAATAGAAAAGTTGAAACCCCGACACCCAAGTGTGAGTGAAACCAAATAAATGAGAAGAATAAGAACATTGGAGTTTACCCCAAAAGATGGAATGATGCTGGGAATACTTGAGTCGCTCTATGTAGATACAACATAGTCCTTTTTTACCACTCTAACACAAGGATGCTTAAATCTTAGATAACATAAGAACAATCAAAGCCAAAGGCAACTTATCTTTTACAAGATAAGGATAATGAAAAGATAGAGGGATCCCCCTCCACTATAGCCACCTACTCGCAGTGGATACCCACTGCGAGTAGGATAATGAAAAGATAGAGGGATCCCCCCTCCGCTATAGCCACCTACTCGTAGTGGTGGATACCCACCCCTAACCTAAATTAACTAACATTCTAAATGGCCTACAATAATTTCCCATATCTCTATGCATAAGCCTTATGCATAAGCTCTATGCATAAGCCATAAGCTTGCAATCCCAATAAAGCATAAGAGAATAGAAAAATTGAAACCCCGGCACCCAAGGGTGAAAACCAGAGTTGCAATCCCATGCTATGTCTGGGGCAACACTGAGAGGAAAGGAGAAGGCCACCATGCTGCTCACCACTGAAGGAGAACGAGAGGGATGGCACACCACGCAAACTCGCAAGGGTGTGACCAGTGTCTCAAACGGGCCAGCATCCAGCTGGAGACACCTGAAAAAACCGTAATCCACTGGGAGCCCCATCACTCGCGGGGGCCCCCCAGGAGAGAACTCTGTGGTGGCGGGCGAAGCTAGGATCGCCATCTCCACTGGCCCGGAGTGGCCGGTGGAACAGTCGCTGAACTGAACTCTGGCCTACCCAGCTGCCCTGCCCCGGGGTAGTGGGTGGTCTGGAGGAGTATCCTGGAGAGGCCGAGGGAGGGATGGTGGCTCGCGGCGGAGAGGAGGGGGGAGAGCGAGGAGAGGATGGAGAGGCATCCGCCAGAGGAGAGGTGTCAGGGGGGGCTACCGGGGGAGGCAGGAGGGGGGGGCTGGGGGGGAGAGGGGGGTGGAAGGAGTGCTCTCCGAGTGAGGGGAAGAGGGGCCGGGGGTTGCAGAGTGTGGCCCGGGATCCTCAGGAATCTGCTCCATGGAGGGGGCAGGGCCCCTCGAGGGGGGAGACGGGAGCGGGGTCTCCATGTGGGGGGCTCCACCGACGGCCTCAACGGGCACTGAGACTGAATCCTCGTCCATCGGGGTGGGACCTGCTGGCCGCCTATCCCTGACTGGAGCATAAGTGCGGGTAGGTGCCTGGATGCCGGCCGAAGTCGCCTATCCACCAGCCTGTGCTGCTTGCTGGCGTCTGCGAGATGGTCCCTGTGGGCCAGGCGTTTCCACTGGCGAACCTCCTACCATCCGCCAGCCTCCTGGGCCTGCGCGGCATCCTCCGCCGGGGCCTGCTCGTCAGATGATGGCGCCTGCTGAGACGAGCCAGGGATGTCCGGTCTCTGAGGTGGATGGCCACCCCTCGGGCCTCCTGAAGGGGGTCCAGAGGCGGCAGAGCGTGAAGGATGAACCCCCTTGCGGGGACAGGCGCGTGCGAGGTGGCCCATCTCCCGACAGATGTAGCACTACCCGAGGAGGCCCGAATACTCCACGCACTGTATTAGATGTCCTCCAGAAAGACAAGGGAGGAGGATCGTCTTCGGGAGGGACTCCGGTGACGGAACCACAACACGAATGGCCCTGCTGCCCGAGCTATCACTGAAACCGTTGTCTGTAAGCCTCTATTCTTATAGCTTGAGGACATGGATGATGTCAATGCGATGATCCCAAAGACTTAGAGCACCATTCAATAGAAAAGTATACAAAGTTAAAGGCTATAGAAGCTGGGCTAAAAGCACAACTAGTAGTATTGGAAGGCCAAACTGGACCAGGCCAAAGAAATTCATGAGATTAGTTGTGTCAATTATGACATACAGCTTAAGGACTTTAAGTTAACACTACAAGATCTACAAATCAAATGAGTGACTATGTTGGCTAGCCACCAACAAGTCATCTCTCATCTTAATGAGCGGGTAATAGTGGATGCCCATGCAATGATAGTAGGTTTACAAGCAGAGATGGGAGTACTAAAAAAAATAAAAGGATGGCCTCCTCCTTGAGAATCAAAGGTAGGAAAGAAGCCACAATGTAATTCACTTATTTTCTTTAATATATTTTGAGTGTTGTGATTATTTTTATCTCTGCTTGTTTCATCTTTGTGCTACAAAAGTCCCAAAATACTACATCGCATGAAATGAGAAAATTTAGCATGTCGAATTCCATGCATTTAATGGTCTAAACTAGGGTAGGTTCTCCTACGAGACAAGGCATGGTAGAGATCCAAGTCCAATAGGATTGGTTGGTGGATGTTTGAACATATTCTCATTCTAGATCAAGCCAAGAACATGCAAATAAATTAAGTATAAGTGCTTGCATGCAAGATACGACTTCTTATTGAATTCTCTATTTGTAAAATCTGCACACGTACAACACCATTTGTCTTTCACATGCACATCGTATTTTCCAACTTGTGCATCATTCCTGTGTGACTCAATCTTAAAAACTTCATGCTTGTGCTCTAGCCTTTGCACTTTTTCGACCACTATAACTTTCATTTTCAAAGCAGCCTTTATTTTTTTTTGCTGCTTTCTCTGATATCAATGTGTGGTACTTGACTCTTATGCCATTTTGCATACCTGAGCCACGTGCCTTTATGTTAATAGTGGACCCATATGGTGGTTCTTTATTACTTATTGTTGCAAAGGACCTTATATCCCCACTGCTATGTGGGGTGGGCATGACACCTTCTGCATTATAGCTCTCCACTTGGTATGCACCTTCCTATAATGAATAGACCTCTTTGTCTGTGAGGTTATTTCCCATATCAACTAGCCATATCTTGGGTGGTGTATTAGGCTTTGGGTCTTTGTTGGTGTCCAGATATAGCAATGAACCATATGATTAGGGAAAAACCACATCCGTATGATGAGATCATTAGGGTGCTTGCGATACCCTTCAAATGATTCAATTTGATGTTATTAGGTCAATGACCTTACACCTCACTTGGGTTTCCTAAAACGTAACCTTCGACTGGATGGGAAGGTAATGGTCTCTGTGCATCCTGGCTATGAAAGGGCGCATATGTACTACACGTAAGTTGGTGAAGTATCTCATGTTCAGGTAGTTATCTATAAACTCTTCCAAAAAGATGCAAGGGAGAAGAGAGCTTGATTTCTTGCAACAAGCACACACACGCTCACACAAACCCTAGAAAAGAACACACAAGGTGATAGGTTAAAAATTCTTCTTTTTCTTCACACAACAAAAGAGGTCTACAAAGAAGATAAAGTAGCTAACACACATAATACAGTATATACAACTAGTCCATAATGTGAACACGCTAAATGGAGTGGGTAGGTGTGGACTAGTCGATGTAGTCCAGTTGTAGAATCTTTGGCGAAGATATGTAGGTGCTAGCTACCAAGCTCGCTAGTGATGTAAATGTCGAACAGCCATGTAGGCGCCTTGTGAGTGTTAGGCTTTAGCTCATGTTGAGCTTGACATCTCAACACTCCCCCTCAAGCTCAACTCCAGCTCATGAACTCCAAGCATATCATGAAATTTGCGGAGCTTCTTAGCTCCCAAGGCCTTCGTGAAGATATCAACAACCTGAGCCTACGTGTGCTGATGTAGGCCAAGTTGATGTCGCCTGCTAAGGCTCTCTCCCTGATGAAGTGGTAATGTACCTAAATGTGTTTTGTCCATGCATGGAAAACTATACTGCTAAGATTGTCATAATATATGACAACCTTTCTCTCCACATGCAACCCCAAATGAGCAAGTAGCTTGCATAACCAAGCTAGCGCTCACATGCTGCCATTGCAGCTTCTCTATACTCTACCTCTGTACTTGACAAGGCAATTGTGGGCTACTTCTTGTTCCTCCATGTCATAGCAATACTCCCCAATGAAAACATAAATCCACTAGTAGATCTCTTGTCTGAGATGCTACCTGCCCAATCTACATCTGTGTACCCATAGCTCCAATGGTACACCTACTGCATAAAACAATGCGTAATCAACAATGTCATCAAATACCGAAGTGTGCTTCGTACATTGTCAAGATGTTTGCGTGGAACCTTGCATAAACTAGCTCTCTAAGCTAACAGTGTAACTCAAATCCGGCTTACTGATCACATAGATCAAACTCCCCACAATCTTCATGTACATAGTGGGATCCTCCAACACATAACCTACATCTATACCAAGCTTGCCATTTTGATCTAATGGCACCGAGGTTGACTTACAATCAGCCATCCCATACTTGGACAACATGTCCAATACATAATGTCTTTGTGATGATAGCCAAATACCCTTAGGTGTGCGTACTACCTCAATTTCCAAAAAGTAGCATAAATCGCCCAAATCCTTCATCTCAAACTTCCTTTTGAGATGACTCTTCACATGCTCAATCTCATAATCCAAGTTGTCACCCCCAAACAATAAGATCATGTACATATATGGTGATGATCATAATACCCTTATCACTCTTGCAAACAAACAAAGAGTGATATCTGCCATATGAAAACCAATACTGACAAGATACTCAGCAATCTTGTCATGCCATGCTTATGGAGCTTGCTTCAGCCCTTACAAGGCCTTAAGAAACTTACATACATACTCTAGATGACATGTATCCTCAAAACTAGGTGGCTGATCCATATACAATTCTTCTTGCAAAGTAGACATGCAAGAACATATTTTTTACATCCATCTGATGTAAAAACCAGCCTTTAGCTGCAACCACCGCAATCACAGCTCTCACAGTTGGCATTTTTGCAGCTGGGAAAAATGTCTCCTCATAATCAATCCCATGTGTCTGTGCATATCCTTTGGCTACTAATCTAGCCTTGTACCTGCTTATGCTACCATCAGTGTTATGTTTCACCTTATACACTCATTTACAACCAATAGCTTTCTTGCCTTCAAGAAATGTCACCAAATGCCAAGTCTCATTTCCATACAATGTATCCATCTCCTCATCCATAGTTTTCTCCCAACACACATTTCCAATAGTCTCATCAAAACATGTGGATTCTACACCCTATACAACTTTTGCCATATAAGCATAGTGATGTGCCACATAACCATCATAAGGCAACCTCTGCATAGGGTTTTTAACTCTTCCAGATCTTCGTAACTTTGCATTCATGGCTTCCATAGCCTTCTTCACACCGGGTGTCCTCATTGCTGGAATCCCAAGCTCCTCAGATTAAGGCTCATCTCCAAGCCACTAGAATCTCCATCAACGAGAGAATGCCTTGCTGAAATATTAGGCATACCAAGGGGCTCAACCACTTTCTCTTTGCCTTTATGTGATGTACCAACAACATTTCCAGGACTGGTATTATGATGCAGCTTGCCACTCCATGGTCTATCAATAGAACCACTAGATGAGGACTCTCCTGGTCCACTCAAGACAATGATTGTTGACTTGCATTCTATGCATCCACGTTTCCACTTACATCAACCCCAACAACCTCTTTTTGAGCAGCATACGAGCTACTCATCTCATCAAATACAACATCCCTACTTACCCTCAATTCACGTGTAGCAGGATTATAGCATCTATATCCCTTTTACTAAAGGAAATACCCAATGAACACACATTTTTCTGCCTTTGGATCCAACTTAGTATGCAACTCATTTGACATATGCACATATGCAATACATCCAAAAAACTTTCAAGTGAGACAAATCAGGTTTCCTGCCGGTAAACTTCTCCTTTGGCATTACATCATGTATGGATGTAGTAGAAGTCCTATTCATGATATAAACTATTGTAGACACAGCCTCAGCCCCAATAGCTATGTGGCATATTTTTCTCTACCATCAATGCTCGTGCTATCTCTGCAATGTGCATGGTTTTCCACTTAGTAACTCCATTTTGTTGTATCTAGAGTGTATCTACTTGTAAATTATCTCTGAATGCCATTCTTTTGCAAGAATTCTGAGAACTCATTGGAGAAGTATTCTCCCCTCCATCTGACCTTAGGCACTTCACATGCTTTCTTGTCTGTTTTTCAGCCCCATCACTCTAAAATTTTGAAAATGAGTGAACACTTCACTCTTCTCCTTCATGAAATACACCCACACTTTCTTCGTGTGGTCATCAATGAATGTTACGTAGTACGACATAGTCTTCGTAGGACCTCATACATCTAAATGCATAACATCTAGTACATTCCTGCTCACATTTTTGTCATGTGGAAATACATGCTTTGTTTGCTTTCCAAATTTACATGCTTCACATACTTTATGTACAACTTCACTTTAAACTTATGCAGCCTTGTCATAATTTCTTTAGTCTACATAGACTTTATTCTTTGCACATCTACATGCCCAATTCTCTTATGCCAAATGTTTGTATCTACAAAACAACTCTTGAACCATTTGAAAACATTGTAGCACTCACTTCAAATATATTTACATTCACTGTAAACATTTTTCCCACTCTCTTGCCTTTTGCAACAACCAACCTACACTTATCTTTAAAGTATTCTATTAGAGTTGAATCGAACCTGCATACCTTGCTCAATCATCTGGCCAACTAAAACCAGATTATTTGTAATGTTCAGAACATGAAGTATATATGCAAGGTACTTCACCTTACCATCTTGTATAGACAATGGCACATCTCCAACATGGGCAATAGATGAGCAGTGTCATCCCCTATTTCAACAAAACCTGGTCTTTCAAGACTCTTCATTTCCTTGAACCACTCACCCCTATTTCAACAAAACCTGGTCTTTCAAGACTCTTCATTTCCTTGAACCACTCACCCCATGACTTGTCATGTGGTTTGAAGCACGTGAATCAACATACCATACATCATCCTTACATGTTTCTACATCATTTCTAGACACAACATTAACCACATGTTGCATAAAAAACCTCTCATTATCCTTATTATTTCTGCTAGAGGATGCATAGTTGTTTTGTTGCACTTTTCCATTTTGCATATGTCACTCTGCTTCTTATAGCAATCTGCTTGCATATGTCCAATCTTACCACAATAAAAAACAACCTCGTGTATCATTATGTTACCTTTGCCAGTTAACCACCACAACCTCTTTTACTCCCCCTACCTCTAAATTGACCTCTTTCACATGTGTGTTGTTGTGAATCTTGGGACTATTATTGTTGCTAGCCATAATTCTGATTACCTGTTTGGTCACCACCTTGGCTACGTCTATGACCTCTACCTTGTCCTCTACCTGCACTTGTGTAGAAGGCATGCTGTTCTAAACTGTTTTTGTTTTGTGAAGACTATTCATCTTCACTCAAATTCTTCTCTTCAATGATCAGCATTGATACCAAATCTGTGAAGTTGGGAATATTCTCCTGAGTTTGAATAGACTTCTTGAATGCCTTGTATTGTGGCTTGAGACCACATAGCCACACTTCCACCTTATCATCATCATCAACAACAAAAACACATTGATGCAAAGGATTCCACAATGCCCTTGATCTTTAAGGTAATCATTCACAAACGTATTTTTCTTCTGCACAGTATGGAGCTCATTTTTTAGTTGGATCTTTTGTGCCTTGGTGTTAGTTTTATATAGCTTCACCAAGGTGTCCCATGCCTCCTTAGGTGACTTGACATCTTATATATGTCCAATCATGGTGTCCTATATACTAGTATAAACTAATACATGACTTTCCTTGCTCCTTGATTCTAATCCTTGAATATTTTACATCTGTAGTGGTTTGATTAATCTCCGGTATCTCTGGTGCCTCCTCATGTTCACCTTCAATGTAGTCCTAGTAAGCTTTTCCCATTAGGAAATTTGTCAATATAAACCTCCAAGCATGGAAGTTGTTATTGTCAAGATTCTCTACAACAATCTAATTTATTCCATCATTTGACATCTTGACTACAACACAAATTTACCAAAAAGAGCACTCTTGTTTGACTTGCACAAGCTGCTGTACTATACTACAGCTAGACTATCACAAAAACCAGTGACCTCAATTTGCATACATACACCCAGACTGTCACACCAGTGACCTCAATTTGCATACATATACCCAATGGAAACTGTAGGACCTCTTTGCAGCACACACAATGTCTGCACAACCAATCACCCTTCATGTAGTTCCAAAAACAGAGTTCTGAAGAGAATCGAAACTTAACTTGTAGTGCCCGTAAATGCCTGCTCTGCGAACTGAAAAACAGAGGTTGAGACGCACCCGAAACCCATTTTTGGCCTGGAAAAATGGAGTCCAATGGACAAAATAGTTTCCCTATAGCTATTCTCCCACGAAGAAAGCTCCTCAATTGGAGTTCATTTGCTGGTGCCTCTCGAGAGCTCCCGACAAGGGTGTAGTAGCCAACACAAAGGAGGGGGAAGAGTAGATGAAGCTCTTACCCTCGTACTGCTCCTATGCTTCTCTTGCTTGCTGCTCAGCCCTTCATGAACCAAGCTCTAATACCATGAAAATATGCAAGGGAGAAGAGAGATTGAGCTCTTGCAAGCACACACACACTCACACAAATCCTAGAAGAGAACACACAAGGTGAGAGGCTAAAAATTCTTCTTCTTCTTCACACAACAAAAGAGGTCTACAAAGAAGATAAAGTGACTAACACACATAATAGAGTATATACAAGTGGTCCATAATGTGAACACGCTAAGTGGAGTGGGTAGGTGTGGACTAGTTGATGTAGTCCAACTGTAGAATATCTGGCAAAGATATGGCGGTGCCAGCTACTACCAAACCCGCTAGTGATGTAAATGCCAAACGGTCATGGAGGCGCCTCATGAGTGTTAGCTCATGTTGATATTGACATCTCAACATCTTCTACTTCATGGTGTGGGTAAGAGCATTTCATAAAGTGGTGGAGTGAGCGCAAGGTAACGATCTTACCTTCATTATTGCATTGCCTCCTCTCGGGGTATTCTTACTTGGTTAGGTCCACTAATCACATAAAGAACACTTAGTTCATCATGCCTTTGTGATGTTACTCTCCTACCATGGATTGGAGTAATGTGGTCCCATAAAGTGTAAAATACATTCTACATTGCCAAACAAAGGTGAGATGCAGCAAGAAGCATACACCGTTTACATGTATACCTTGGAGTTGTGGGATGAAATTATAGTAAAAATAAATTGATGAAACTGCCTCCATAACAAGTTGCTCCTAAAAGGGTGCATAAAAGTAACATGAGTGTGTTTGGAAAGGTGGTATGCTAGACACTCTCTAATAATACCATTCTTGACAATCCGGATCCAAATGTAGTGCATTCGCATTGTGCCAAGTGAAATCCATTGCACGAGGCTTGTACATTAGCCAAAAGGGTTATGAAAGCCTTGTGCTTTCAAGATTTCTCTGTGTACTATTGTGTGCTCAACTCTTTGTTTTTTTTAAAGGAGTTTTTTTTTTGGTGAAATATGTGGGATTTGTGGTATGGTTTTAATATTTACTATACTTGTGGGAGTTATTTTTTCCCAATAGGCTCCCACTTTACGTGAATGTAAATTGTCAACAAGGAGAAATTTTTTATTTGGGGGTATAAATCTAGAAGTTGGTCGCACATCCCTCTTCTTGCTTCACATCATTTGTGGATTTCTAAAAGGGTGATGTGAGCCTTTTGAAGCCAATTTGCCCATCTTCCTTGACGATGATGTAGGGGAGAATGATGGCACCATAGATATATTGATATCTAGCTGTCATGGTTGCAAAGGACTCTCATAAGACCTAATTAGGCCTACGGGTTCTTATTTCAAAGGAGATGTGGGTTGTTGAAGTTTGTGTGATACATCAAGCATCTCCATTATAGTAGATTCATCATACAAAATCTATGGAGATAAGGGTGAGCTTGATGAAGAAACTACATGTGAAGCCTCTCTTAGTGAAGCACAAGTTGCTGAAGTGGAAGCATCCTCTGTTTTCCCCCTTCCCAAAGTAGATTCCAAAGTTTGAATGTGTTTGGGAATCAAGAATTTTTGATGGAGGGATGGTAAGGATTCAATCATGAACTTGTTTCCCTTTTTTGATTTTGGGTGGATGGATTTACAAGCTCCTTGTGAGGCTTGCATGTTAATTTCACTTAGGATAATTAGGGAGTGCTTGGGAACCCAAATCTAGTTGTTACCTTTGTAGAAGCCTTGAGCTTAAAGAACACAAATGGGAACCCACCTTGAAGTAGATTTAGGGTCGGTTTTCTTTGAGCGACAACTTTTCCTAAGATTTTGGCCATTGGTTATTGACGTGGAGTAGGTTGAGTAGCCTTGGGGAACCATTGGAAGGTAGGTGCAGAGTTGCAAGGTAACAACCTAGTTCGTAATGACGTTGAGGTTGGTATGGAGGAAGTAGCCTTGGGTTGAGCCAATGTTGAGGCTTCATCTGGTATGGCACTTTAGTGCTAAGTGTTATAGCGCAGCTGCACTGTGCGTGTAGTGTAAGGGTGTAGAGTTAGTGGAGGCACTCCCTCTCACCCAATCTATAGTGCATTGGGAAGCTTTCATCCATGCTTAACCAAGAATGACTCGTTCCTTCATTGTCCCGATAGGCATGACAAAAAAAATCACTCACATCATCAAGTGTCCATTTGCACCATAGATGATAGTTTTTAGAATGCCTAGCATTTTGGTGTTGTTTTTATTGATGCCTTTTACTCTCAAAGGAGAAGTTTCCCAATTGGTTCCATATATTAAAAGAGAGTAAATCGAGAGTTGTTCCAGTATCAAGCAATGTATTCTAGAGCACTTTACCATAAAGGCTAGGTAATTCAACTTGTATTTTGAGAGGTGTAATGTGATCTTATTTTTCTCCAACAACCTCTCTTACATGAGCTTGTGAAACTTTCAAGATTCCTTCATGTTGCCTTGCTGAAGTTTGATTTGTCTAGCTCAAGATTCCTCTCGAGCTTGAATTTTCTTTTGAGCAGCCAATTCTTTTATAGCTTGCTTATCATGGGCAGCACATAATGCTTCCTTAGTGAGAGAATCATAGTATTTTTTGAATTTACTCCCATTTAAGAAGCCAACAGTTTCAACTCCATCTAGAGTTTCCATGCTTATTGTGCCTTGGGGTGTAGTCTTGCGTACCCTGAATGGTCCTTTTCCCATATATTTAAGATTTTTCTTTTCTTTTCAGACCCCCTACAAAAGTTTAAAATCTCCAAAGTTAAGTTCCTTTTCTTTGATATGCTTAGAAAAAATGTTTCCCTTTTGTTTTTCTTAACTAGCATATTGTGCAATGCTAGTTGTTACTCCTCCTCAAGTCGTTCCAAAGTGAGTAAACATTCAGCTAACTCATTACCCCCAGTATTTTTAGTTATAGCTACTCTTAAGATGGGTACCATGAAATCCTGTCATCACTACCTCAAGTCCATAAATCATTTTAAAGGGTGTGCACCCAATCACAATCCTGTATATGTAGCGGTAAGCCCATCAAGCTGTTGTGAGTTTAAGCTCCCAGTCATTACATTGAGCTTATACTATCTTAGTAAGTATCGATATTAAGACTATGTTTGTTCTTTCTACTTGACCAAGGTAATAGGCCGTTGACTTACGATATGAGATCATGAGAGTGTAGTGAGATATTTAATCACATCAATGAAAATGACTCCCTTGATCACTGACTATCTCAAATGCGAATCCAAAGCATGTTATGATGTTCTCATAAAGAAATTTGGCAGTTGCACATGCATATGCCTTCCTTGAAGCTCTTTCTTAGCAAGGAGGTAATGCCTAAATTTCTTAATAGCATAAACCATTACTAATCCCTTATGCTATGTGGTGGTATAATTAGTTTCAACCTTATTAATTTGATAACAAAAAATAGACACAATGAGACACAACACAAGGAGAAAAGATTGCAAGACACTTGCACTATTGTGGAAACATTGATAATACAACTCTACCCATTGTACCGCACACACATTAGAGGTCACAATGGAGAGGACAATGTATAACTCAAGACAAAGACAAGTGACTACTTGAGACCAGACAAGTGGCTGATCGAGACAAGCCAAGTGACTATAGCCACCACCACAGACTACAAGAGTGACTACAAGAGTGTATGAAGAGCTGTCCAACTTGCGTGAATGAGTAGAAACTAGCTCGAGATAAGTCCAGAGCCCATGTGTCCATTCCTCGGCCCATTGAATTGGTGACATATTCTATCTCTAGAAGATGCCCTTGGTGCAAGATATCAGTGGAAAAATCTCTTATGCTTAGCAAATGCCATCGCGGTGGTGGCAGGAGTGACAGTGCGGTCGACCAGCTTTGGTTATTGGAGTGTCAATGTGGCACCTTCAATGCTAATTCTTGCATGCTGCTTCTGGCTGGTTCTGCTGATTTGGCCCATTGTGGGCACCCTTGGTGGCTACAGATCGCCCACACCACTAGAGTGCTCATCTTCCTTTTGGTGATTGAGTAAAGATGAAAATGGATGGCTGCAATAAGGAAGTCAATAATGTTGATGTAAAAAGCTGATTTGATTGGTTTTCTTTTGTAGGATTCTGCAATACTTAGTCCCTATTGGGAATTCCATCCCTGGAACCGAACTTTGGAGGCTATTAGAATCAGGTAGGGATTCCAATTAGTAATAACACGAGTAAGGAGGAATCATGTGGAGGGAGGCAGAGGAATCAACTGAGAGTAATTACAGGGAAGGAATCAAGTGAGAGTAATTACAGGCAGACGAGAGGAATCAAGTGAGAGTAATTACAAGGAAGGAATCACTCGAGTGGAAGTAGTGCCAAGGAAGGAGAAGGAAGAATTTAGCAAAAAGAGGAATCAAGAGGGAGGAGCTAGGGAGGAATCAGGGAAGAGGAAGCAGAAGGGAGGAATGACAAAGAGGAAGAAGAAGGGAGGGATTGGTAACATGAAGTAGATGGGATCAAAAAGAGGAAGTAGAAGGGAGGAATCAGGAAGAGGAAGAAGAGAAGAGGAGCCAGATGAGAGGAAGTAGAGAAAGTAGAGGAACTAGCAGAGTCAGAAGGTTTAGAGGGGGCAAAGGGGAGGAGTCATGAGATTTAGAGGGGGCAGATCATGAGAGGAATCAGGAAGAGGAAGAAGAGAAGAGGAGCCAGATGATGAGAGGAAGTAAAGTAGAGGAACCAAAGGAGGCAGATGCAGCAGAGTCAGAAGGTTTAGAGGGGGCAAAGGGGAGGAGTCACGAGGTTTAGAGGAGTCAAAAGAGAGGAGTTAGGAGGTTCAGAGGAGTCATCGGAGAAGATCAACAGGTTCAGGGGCACCAAGAAGAAGAGAGATAGAGATGACATTGTGGCTAAAGAATCAGGGAGGATGAAGAGAGATAAACCATAGAATCTGAAGCACGAGATAGAGAGAGGAGAGAAGCTACATGTACCCTTAAATCAGAGGGGAATAAAATAGGTTTACCACACTGAATACAAGAGAGGGATGGAAAGGAAGTCCACCATAGGACACACACACGGAAAGAGAGATAATAATAAAAAAAACATGAAAGGCAAAGTACACAAGAAGATTGCATACTCAGCTACCTTCCACACTTGAACATGCAACGCTAAACCATAAAAAAGTGTGATTCAGTTAGCCATACAAGTGTGAAGGGTGTCACCTGCAAGACATTAGAGACATTGGTATGAAATAACTCAACAGTCATGAGTGTGAATAGATAGAAGCTATATTGGTGTTCATGAGGATAGTTGTGTGGTCAGCACCAAAACCAAGAGCGACTACTGACACTAGAGTGCTAAAGGTGGAGGAGGGCCTGCTAGAAGCGAGAGATGGTAATGTGGCGAGCAACACAAGGAGAGGTGGAGAGTCAGAACATAGATCTTGAAGCTAAACACGACAAGGAAGGATATTCAAACTATGTGAAAGGGTGGATGTTTGAAGGGGGATGACTATCCGGAGGAGTCAAAGGGGGGGTTGGCTGATGGGGCAAGAGGAAGGGGGAGGTGTCTGAGGTGGAAGGGTTCCCATGATGTTGTGGACAGAAGAGGAAGTAGATTCACAGGTGGCCCATGCGGTGTGTGTAGAAGAGGAAGGAGATTCATAGGTGGCCCTTGCGATGTGGGTAGAAGAGGAAGGAGATTCATAGGTGGCCCTTGCGATGTGGGTAGAAGAGGAAGTAACGTTGAGGATGATTGAGAGGAGGTAAGGTGGAGAATGATTGAGAGGATATAGGGTAGCCGTGGAGAGGACAATGTACAACTCAAGATGGAGACAAATGACTACTCAAGACCAGTCAATTGAATGTAGACACAGACTACAAAAGTATATGAAGAGATGTCCAGCTCATGTGGATGAGTCGACACTAGATCTAGAGCCCATATGGTGGTTGAATTGGTGAAATCTTGTCTCTAGAAGATGCCCTTGGCATGTTGATATCAGTGGAAAATCTCCTATCCTTAGCACATGTTGTTGGGGTGATAGGAGTGAAAGTGCAAGCGACGTACTGATGCTTGCATGCTATTTTCGACTGATTCTAGTGAGTTGGCCCACTGTGGGCACTCTTGGGGTGAATACACTAATAGGGTAGACCAATTTATAATCACATGACTAGGCTAGGATGCATCTAATGGCAACATTTGATGTATCAATATGCACATGGAAGATGACATCCCAATTTGGCACTCGCAAGATTAGAGCACTAGCCAAGGATTTATTCAATATATCATAGGGGCTGATTGACACTCCTTGGACCACATGAATGCAATGAGTAGCTTGTATAAAGGTCTAGCTATCTCAGCATAGAATTATATGAATCGTCTCGATAGTAGCCAATATGACTTATAAATCTTTGAACTCGTTTATAGTTTATGGGCGGTGGTAAGTCCAGAATGACTTTAATTTTTTCCTCATCTATGAAATACCATTTTTGGACACTATATTTCCTAAGGTCACTCCATGCTTGACCCAAAATTGGCATTTGAAAGGGTTCAATGATATGCGATAAAGCTACACCTTCAAATATCGTTCTTGAGCAAGCCTGTATGTTCTTTCCCTGGTGAACAAATGCATAAATCATCTAAGAAAGCTTCAACAAACTCTCTTAATAAGTCCTTAAAGGCATTTTTTAAAAGTCTTTGGAATGTGGTTGGTGCATTAGTTAGGCCAAATGGCATAACACAATAAGCATGCATCCCACCTTTTGTAATAAATGCTATTTTAGCTTGGTCCTTAGGTGCAATGGAAATCTGATTATAGCTTGAGTATCCATGTAAAAATTTATAAGCTACCTTGCTTGAAACTTTCTCTAGTATATTTTTAGAATAAGGCAAGGGGTAGTGATCCCTACGGGTGGCATTATTCACCTTCTTGAGATCGACACACACTCTTAAGTTTTCCATTTTCCCTCAGCACAACCATAATAGGCGAAACCCACTTTGAGTGTTTCATATCATAAATTAATTCACATTCAATAAGATTGTCAATTTCTTCCTTCATAATTTTGGCATATTTAGGACTCACTGGTGGATAGGGTCGTTTGGACTAGTCTAACATTTGGTACCATTGGGATGGCGTGTTGTACAACACTAGAACAAAATCCCCTCATGTCATGATTATAAGTCCATGCAAAGCATTCCCTATACTCCTTGACCTCCTTGGCCTCACTTCAGTCTTTTGCTGTGTAGACTAGCTTAGGATCTTCTCTTGGTTTAGTCAAGTTTACTTCCTTGACCTCTGCAAGCTCATCATAGAATCCTCCTCTTACTTGTGGGGTTATATTTTGCATTATCAAACACACTAACTTGCATTCCCCTATGGTGTATGATTTGTAATGCTCGGGGCGGGTGCTGGGCGCAAATTGGGTGCATATTCCTTCCTTCATCTCAGCTGATTTAGTTGTTGCCTTAACCTCTCATTTCTTTTGTGCGATCTCATGATTTTGTTTCCTCTTGGCTGAGCAACTTGATTTTGGTTCATTAGACTTTCATCTTAGATATATCGATTGGGGGTGGTAAAAAATACTTGACCTTTTGTAACTCCTCTCCCAAATCATCTATTAACTTTTGATACTACACCCATGTATTGGATCCATTGGGTGTGGTAGATATCCTCTCTTACATGGATCCTTCTACGATGATTGGTTGCATAGTGTTTACATCTCCGCCATTTTTGAAGACTCTCCTTGTTTTTTTTGAAGAAATTAATCCCTTTTCTGACATTGGGAGTCCGTATTTAATTCAGAGCTACTCCCTACACTTTCTTTGATGTTTCCAGCTCTATTTTACTCGTTTAGTAATTGAGGAGTTGGTGTCACTTTTCCAATCTTTGTTTCAGACTCCTCATGATCACCATTAGTGCTTGTGTCTGATTCATCCCATGAGGACTCAAGTTCACTATTTGGCATCAAAAGTTAGATCCCGAATCATTCGTAGTGGCACAACCTTAGAGAGCTCCTCACTATCAGGTGTAACCATGTAGATCCTTTGGTTCCCTAGCTATCAATTGTAGCCATCATCAAATTCCTAATTGGATCCCATCACTATAGTGTGCTTTGGAGTTTGGCTAACCCATGGGACTGGATGGGGTTAGGAGGCTAGACTGATGGATCCCTAAATTGAGACTCAATTTTGTTATGGTACGATAGATGAAGTAAATCCCAGACAAAAACTGTTCTATGGAAAAGAATCAATGGCTGTGCCTCTCAATGAAGAAAAAAGCATTGGTCTTTATGATCCAAGTGCAATCTTTTCCCTGATCTGACTATGGGACTTACAGGTTTGTTCAGATCAGTTTAGTTAGTTAAGGTTTTTGTCTACGATAGAGAAAAGTTATCCTGGTGGAATCGCCTGTGCTTTTCGGGCAAGGGAAGTTTTTTCGCGTTCAATTTTTGAAGAAGCGATGGATTAGTCTCTTGTCCGGATATCCGTCGGCAAGGCCCCGAGTGTGGGGACCCTGCCCCACGCAAGAAGTGCTACTTCCGCTGCTAGCACCCCTAAATTTGTTGCACAGTGGGGACAGGGATCTTAGAGCTATGGTATCAGAGCAATTTGGCTAAAGTGGATCAACCGAGAAGCCAAGAATGTCATAAATTTATTAAGTAGCAGTAAAAGGTTGGAATTGTGTGATGAAACTCATACAAATTGATATTTAGAATGAAATTCTTAAATTGATAATTGGGTCTTCAGATAAAAGTACTGCAATTGTATGGAATCCCTGACTTGCTTGAGGCCTAGACATGATGGTATTTACCTTATAGTTCCAAGGACCATGACTACCCGTATATACCGAGGGTATAACTATAGCTCTTTACTGGCAATATATATGAGTAAATCTAAGATCCTGAAATTATAAGCTAAAATGCTATCCAAAGGATGAATTCGAATGTGGTTGATATGATCTTAAAATTCTGGTTGAGAACTGATGAGTTGAATTGGATTCTGATTGAAAAATGATGATTCCTGAATTTTTGGTTGAAAAGCGATAAACTGAGCAAAACCACAATGAGGATGAATGGGACGAGTCCCTGTGTTGATGATCGTAAAAAGTGGAATGGCGATAATGACTTCAGCAAATCACTATGAGATTAGTGTATTGTGCTGACAGATTGCTACTGTTAACTCTTGACCCAATGGATCAAGTTAAGGGATGGTAAATTAAAAATCTATAAAAATTGAAATTTCCCATGGAGTACTGTTCAGATGGAAATTTCGGTCTAATAGACCATTATTGTGTTAAAAATATGAATGATATGTTCTGAATGAATTGTTATCTGATAATGCAAGTATCTTTATCCCACGATTCTGTAGGGAGCTGACCTATCTAAGGAACCCCAGAACCCCTCTCTGAAATAAAAGAAAGATCCCGTTTTATCCTGTTTTGGCCTAAAGAGAGAAAATATCTAGAGGGAGGTAATTCAAAATTGAGATATTTTTGGATATAAAAATCCTCCTAGTGTTTAAAATAAAAATTAGAAAAAAACTCCTAAAAATTCTAGAAATTTAGGGAATCCAATCTACCAAAATATCCACAATATAATATGTGGTATTTTTTGTAAAAAATTCCATTAATGCTTATTTTAAACCATAAAAAAAAGGAAAAAATAGCATTGAACTCACGAAATTTCCCCGCAACGTCGATTCATCCATTCAATAGTAGTAACACGCATTCCAATCACCATATCAACAATCCACATGCAATTCATCAGCACAAATCAATAAAATAATATTTTTTATGTTAGTAAATATTAAAATTACTTCAAAAAATATAAAAAATTACAATAAGAAAGAAAAATCAACAACAATTAACTAGAGATTGCTTTGATACCACTGTTAAAACCCTAAGATCTCTCTAGATAATTGTTATGCATAAACATGCATAAATCAAGCATAAACTCATCCACCCGATCACCCCCGAGCCCAAGGAATGCACACATGAAATATAATGAAATACATCATACTTTTACCTTGATGTCCCATACCATCAAGAGGTATAACTCCAATCCAATAGCATGTAGCTATAGTGTGAAATGGTAGGTGAGTAGATATGATCCTCTACACAAGAGACCATAGCCTATGCCTCCAAGCCCCCAAGCCGCCCTTGAGTGTACCCAATGCCCCTATTATATAGGAGGGCCCTCAAGTGACTCTTGACTCTCATGTGTGACCCTTGAATGCTTGACCCTAACCTTAACCCTTAAGGTTAGTCCTAACCCATAATCCACTAGAGCTTGTTCCCATGCTCCCATGCTCACAAGCCTAATGTGGGTTAGCCTCCTAGTATATGCACACATAATGTGCATATAATAGGAGAGGTGGAGGACAACTCCATGAAGAAGCGACCTTATGATGATGAAGCCCTAGGAAATCCTATCAGGAGGTTCTTTGTTGCAACCTTATGTATGGGGGACAACAAGCTTATGAATGACATCGTGAGGTGAAATCTTTAGAAGCTTGAGAAGGAGCTCCCCAAAGATGCTCTCGTCGGCCCTAGAGGGTAGGGTTCTCTTTACCTGCAGATGCCATTCATAGTCAGATCCTCAAATGTTTGTCCAAGGTTGTGATTATTGGGTTTCAAGGAAGGGTTCCCCTTTGAGCAGAACTGGTTACTTGGCCTAAAACAAATGTTTTACATACCACGTAACCAATTTTTTGAAACAAGTTTGTTCACTATCATCAAAAGGGTTTTTTTCACTATCGTATTTGAGCAACTTGAATAGGTGGCTATGTTGACTGCTATATCCCGGATTGAATATTATGAACAAAAGTACACCAAGCCCGTCGAATACATTTGTGTACTTGAGAGACCAATAGATCAACAGTAGACTTCACCTTATGCACAAAATCTGATTAAGCAAGATTTGTTAGAAATGAGCAATCGGTTAGCATGTTTAAGAGGCCACTAGGCAGGTCGGCCACCTGGCCAAGGCCTGCCCTCGTCGCAGGAGACCTCGACCTGCACCGCAGTAGTAGCAGGCCCCTGATGGCCCACCCATAGATGCGGCTCGACAGGTAGCCTTCGGGACACTTGCTCAGCCCACAGAGACCTCGGAGTGGCAGCCTAGACAGGGGCGTCGTCGAGGGAGACAGCCACAGCAGCACGCCCAGAGACTGATGCACCACAGTCTCAGCATCACTGGGTTCCCGTGAGGAACAGCTTTGCTCCCCTCCAGGAGGAGACACCAGCGCCGACTAAGGACTAGGAGATGCCAGCACCCCCTCCTTCGCCTCCACCCCCTCCCCCCTCCCCTCCTCCTGCCCCGCTTCCACCTTCGCCTCCCCCTGCCCCCACTCCGGATTCAGTAGCGGCTCCTTCTCCACCCCCCTCTCCCCCCCTCCTCCTCCCCCGCCCGCCTCAGCTCCCCGCCGGAAGGCCCTGGCAGTCCCGTGGCGCTCACCTGCAGTCCGGCGGACACTGAGCACCGACCTTGCTCGAGCACCACAGAGGAGACTTACCATGCCGATTCGGGCTTCACGGATATCCTCTATCCGCAGTCGGCCGAGTCGTCTCGACACTCGACAGCGCTCGGAGTCTTTTGATTACTCCTTCACATGGCTTTTTGGAGCAGAGGGCCCCCATGAGCCAGCTCCCATCAGAGTTCATGTAGTGATACCTCCGGCCCGCGGGGAGGAGGCACTTGATTCAGCGGTAGCCTTCTCATTCCCTCTGTGGCCCTCGCGACCGGGAGTGGACCTTGGATCTCGCTCTTAGCACTTTGAAGACTCAGGCAGTTGAGTTTTCTCATCATGTGAGCGATCTGGAGGTGACAGATGTGATAGGCCGACTATGGGAGTTGGCTCATTTTTTCCTTGATCCCGGGAGTGTGGACGCTATCGTGACATGGGCGGTATCGCTGGGAAAGTGCGAGACTTCTGGCTGTGAGAGTCGTTTTCAAATCCCACCAAGGCCAAGGTAAAAGATTGAGTTCAAGTGAATCAAAATGTCATGATATAAAGTGAGCATGGAGCCGTAAGAGAGTGGTGGGATTTATTTAAAAAAAAAAGGTAGAGAGAAGAGCTTTGAAAAAAAAATGAATTAATACCCAGCACTTGTAGGCTTCTCCCTCTTTTGAAGTATTGATGACCTCTGAAAATTGTTAAGTAGCTTCAACCTCTATTCTTGTCAGCTTGCATGAGCTTCAGCATCAACAGTTGCCTTCATATAGAAGCTTGGAAACCATCATGGCATTTAAGAGACCCTCGTTCAGTTGAGTTCTTCTCAGAGTGGCACCCGTTCTTAGTATAATTGTAGGGGCGCTAGCAAGCCACACTCTCATTGCTTATAAATAAGTACTCCTTCATGCTCTCTAGTAGCAGAAGCACAGGCTGACCAACAGAAAACATATCGCTCCTATGAGTTTTACCAACTTCATAACTAGTGACTTCTTCAAACAGAACCTCTATTCTCTGCTCCTTGCTATCAGTGGTGGGAACATGACAAAGCAAAACGTTCACCTCTCAGACAAAATCTAGTGCCTGCCAACCAACAAAACACGACACTCCTACTCTCCTTCTTGCTAATATCCGGTGGAAACAAAGCAAACAAAGCAACATTTAAAAAAAAAACTCTCCTTCTCTTCCGAAGTTGGCCATCTTCTGTTGGCAAAACAAACACAACAACTCTGCGCCCTGAGGCGGCAAGCTGCCCTACCAGCCAGTGCTGGCTAAACAAACAAAAACAAACACTCTAGCTCTGCGACGACAGCTATCCAAAACCCGTATCAAAACTCTGCACTCCCCAGGTGTATCCCCCCCCCCCCCCCGGCGACTTTCACGTGCCCAGCAGCTTTAGTCCTCTGCGGGGCAGCTGTATATATATATAAAAAAACGCCTTTCCTTTGTGCCTCTGTCCTGTTACAAACTCCCCGCTACTCACGTACAAAGCCACACCTTTCCACTATCTTCTGCGCCAGCTCACCAGCTTCTAGACGTCGACTTGGCAGCCAATAAGGCCTTCCACATGGCCTACTCAATTCCCCCCCTATATAACTTAGCTCTTTGTCCACTTTCTCTTTTGCTCTTTTCATTATCAAAGCCTGCAATAATTCCGGGCTTGCCGTGTGAAGAAAGCAAAACACTCCAGTGATCCGCCCATCAGCATCTGTCCTCTTACTTGCAATGAGAAGAGCCTCAACATGGTGCCCATTACGGTCGAAAAATGCCAAAGGAAATTTTTCTGACTCTTGGCCATTCACTGCATCATTCAACACTATCATCAGCTTTGTGACCACATCCTGTCCGTGCAGGCGACAGCAAACCATCTGCAACCCAAAGATCTCACCCACAAGCATTTTGCCTAAAACCTCCTCCCTTCTCCAGCTTCGAATCATCACGCCGCACCTACGACCTTCCAAAACCAGAGCTGCAATATCTGCTTTGAATCATCAGCATCATTATTACCAAGACACGGCCATTTCCTAGTCATTTTGAATGTCAATCAAATGCCACTATCATCTCAAGCATGATTTCTGAGCATTTTACCATTTCGTGGGGGCAAGAAAAGCTGTTAAATACTCAAGCAAAATCCAAACCTATGTACATAGGCACAGGGACTTCTGCTAGCTCCCAAGGTTCACCATAAGCATAAAAACTCCACGATTCACACCACACTCATGTACTGAGGCTTCGAGACCTGGCTCAGCTTCAGCTCGTCTTATTGAACCTCATTTACAATATGAACATATGTACATGGGCATCATATAATGACTCAAGTCATGGCACTTAATCCCATGCATCTGAATTTGTATTTAATGGCCTCACATGCATGGTTTCACACCATAGACGTGCCATGGCACGACAACGCCTCAGGGATTCGACATTTTGTCATGCGTATAGTGGCAGACTTAGCACGCGACCCTGGAACACCATATTAGAGAATTTGGGAATCTCCCAATTCCCATTTTTGAATACTAAAAAAGGGGGACATGGATAACATGTTTGTAAGTTTCTCAAAGCCCTATCATATGACCTATCATTGGAAAGCACTTGAAAAATGGGATCTAAAGAGCCATACACCACTCATTTTGGATTAATGGTGTTCACGTTATGGAAAATCCAAAGTTTTGACCACATGTCCCAAACTTGTGGGAAATTCCCATATTCTCCAATATGGTGTTCTGGATAGTATGCATTCACGAGGCTGCTTTGTCTGAGCGGGAGGCAGTCGCCATGGGACACAGTCACTAGCGCCTGATCGGTGATTCTTGCAGCACACCGGGTGGGCAGATTCGTAGCCGCTTGGATGGGGACTATTCTCCATCCAAGCCGCTTGCGAAGGCCCGCCGTACGGCTGAGACAGCATCCACCTCAACAAGTCATCCATGAGGATCATCTCATGGAATGTACAGGGCCTTGGCGGAGCACATTATATACGATATCGTGGCTGCTTGAGGCAGGAGCTGCAGAGATGCCTGGTTGGGGGCTGTATTGATATTTTGATGATGTAGGAGCACCATTTGGGTGAGCAAGATCCGGAGATACAGTTCGGTGATGCCTGGTAGATGGGACACCTTTTGGTCTGCAGGGTTTGGCCCCTTGTGTGGGTAGGGAGGAGTATGCATGGTCATTGCGGATGTATGGCGGCATGCCATTGTGGATCGCGGGATCATTGTGCCTGGTAGAGCACAGTATGTCATTCTGAGGATGCATGATGAGCTCTTTGGTGTGCTCAATGTCTATGTGCCCAACCATGCTAGTGCCAGAGCAGAGTTTTGGACCCAGGTTACGGATGCATTGCCAGAGGCCGCACATTGGTGTGTCGGGGGAGACTTCAACATGCTTGAGGACCCAGCTGATAGGGTGGGAGGCAGTCATGTTACAGTGCATGGCACGGAGCTTGCAGCATGGGAGCGATTTTGCATGACATTGAGGATCACTGATGCATGGCAGCATGGGGCCTTCACCCGCTCTCAGGACAGTCTTAGTTTCTCTCGGTCGGATTGCGGTAGGGAGGGACTAATCTATCACGGATTGATCGCTTTTATGTGGGTGACTGGCGAGGGGGCTCCGTTGACATTCTCGCTGGCACCTCTTTTTCAGACCATGCGCGAGTTATTTTGACACTTGAGGAGAGGTCACGGGAGACCAGCTTGCAGTTGAGGATCCCAAAGAGGATACTTACAGATCCTAGTCTCGCTGAGGACATTGAGAGGATATGGCATGATAGTCAGAGCTCTGACCAGGATGCAGCAGGCCAGTGTGCCTAGGGACTCATCAAGCTCAGCTATTTTTTACTCGCTGCTGCAGCCTTGACACGGCTAGGAGAGACTCGCGAGCGGGAGCGTCGGCTGGACGTAGCCTTGCTTCGCTTCAGCGCCTTCAGGAGCAGCAGCCTACATGTGAGTGGGTGGCGTCCCAGCTGAGCAAGGCAAGCCAAGAGGTTAGAGAGGCAGAGGAGCAGAGACATGAGTTTTACTATCATCTCCAGGCCTCTCAGTGGACGCAGCTTGGAGATAGAGTGATTGGGGAGTTTTTTGAGATTACTGGACCCCGCCATGCTCGCGCAGGAGTCCACCAGCTTGGGAGGCCAGACGGATCAATAGCCACTGAGCCCGGGGAGATCAGAGCCATTGCCACTGAGTTCTATAGAGACCTACTTTCAGTGGAGCCAGACACTGAGGCTCGGGATGCTTGCAGATAGATTGTATGGGCCCATGTGCAGAGGAGGGTCACAGATCGTATGCGTACAGTTCTGGGTGAGCCTCTTTCAGAGATTGAGCTTGCTGAGGCCTTAAGGGCCCTTCCGTGCCATAGTTGCCTTGGGGAGGATGGATTGACGCCTGCCTTTTTTATGCTCTATTGGGACCTTTTGGGGCCAGGCCTCCGCAGGGGCTTTCAGTATGTTTTGGACACTGGGGTAATGCCACAGATCTTTTCAGAGGGCTTGATCTTTATTATCCCCAAGGGGGAGGGAGTGCCAGATGATATTCGGCATTGGAGACCTATTACGATGATTAAAAAAAATGCTTGTCTATGTAACCATGTAACCTTTGTATCATAAATATTATCGCTACATAGTAGATGCCAAAAATTCATGAACAGAAGAGCTAGATGAGATAATCCATGATGACCTATAATCCATTGGTTTTAATCAGAATGTGCAACGCTCCATTGATTTGAAAAACCACGAGTCGACTGATTCACCAATCCTGATTTTTGTTCTACAATTCAATTTTAAAGCTGAAGAACTATAAGCAAATACACGTGGTGGGACCATCTACGTCGAGTAGGGGGGTGCATGTGAGCTTGGACTCTACCATGCCTATGTGCAGTAGTATGCTCTCCAACATAGGGGACCTTGAATCTACCATCATCTCGTGAAATCTCCAAGCTCTTCTCTACCACCATTCCAAAAGCCCTATGCTCCTCTTTTTTCTCTTTGTACACAAAGACAATGTCGCGAGCGAAGATTGCATCTCTTAGCATCCTTCCCATGTCCTCGAAATAATTATAACTAGAGTTCATTCTACACTACCCTTAGACATATCATCTCTCAACATCCTTCACATGTATTCTAAATAATTATAACTAGAGCTCATTCCTACACTACTCTTAGATATACCATCACCTACGTTCATGATAATGGCTACCTGGATCAATTATCAACATATGTATACTATGAATTTTTGCCACCACCACATATATACATGATATACGCTACAATTTCTTCCCACCACCCTTATCCATATTGCATAACAAAAATTTCCTTCATGAAAACAAATGCCTATGTGGGTTGAAATTTACACCCATACGCTATATGATGTCTGCCTCTAAGATTGTCTTATCGAAAAAATATTTTAATTTTCTACTCTTTTAACATGCTTAGGTTTACTCAGAGCCTCCATAGTTACCATCTTCTACATATATATATGAATAGAAGTCTACCTTTGCACACCTATAAGTTGACCTCTTTAAACTCTTGGAATTGGTTGTATATCATGCCCACTATCTGCTTATAAATAATAGAGCAAATAATTATGTCATACAAACTATCAAGGTAAGTATATACTAAAGGCTTTGCTATTTGGGTCTAGAAATAGACTCAAGGATGTTTATAGAAATTTTCATGAATTATGGAGCTTATATTGTTATGTATTCTAATATTTTTTGAGTGCTTGTCAAATAATGTGCATATTTATGCATGGGAGTAGAATTTGTCCCAAGAAAGTGCATTAAAAAAAGTGTCTTACATTCATGAAATTTATAATTTAAATTTTTATTTGAAAAAGAATGATATTTCTTTAAGTTATGTAGACTCCTATGTCATTTTGTAAGTCCAATTTATTTTTATGTACATTTCTAAGAGTACTTAACTAAAAAAAACTTTTGTGAAAACACTAAAAAGTTCTTTAGGAACTAACTTTCAATCAACTTTAGTTTAAAGTACATAAAGTACTAGTAAGCTCATGTTTAGTACTTTAAAGCACATGTTAGGTATTTAAAATCTTTTGTTAATTACTTTAAGGTACCTTCTGGCACCTGTTTATAGCTGTTTTTACTCTAATATGCTTTCTGTTATAGTAAAGCTCTGCTAGTCATTTGGTAGTGTTTTATAAAATGGAAGAGAAAGGAAGCTGTTTTTTACCTCTCTAAATCCTTTTGATATTTGGTAGCTTTATGTTTTGCTTATCTTTGATTAACTTTATTTGTGAATGCCTTTTTGGTATAATATTGGAGTTTGAAGTGGATTATGCAGCTCACCGTCGTCGATGCATTGGTTCAATAAGTGAAGCGGTGTGTGAAATTCATGTTAGTCACCACACCCCATGATACATGGTTGCGGTTGACTGACACTATCTAGGTCCATGGCACATGTGGAGCACGTGATAATTCTTTGGGGGCTACATATGTAACGGCCTGTTCTAGTGATTTTGTTTATGCAGGATTGCTCAAACGGCCTATTCCACAAATTTTGAGTACCAACATGACTATGTTTCGATGGCAATGTGCAGACGTCACCACAAAGCAATTTGTTGTATCAGCAAATCGCTTTGTACATCGCATTGAAACATAGTCACGTTGGTACTCAAAATTTATTGAATAGGTCATCTCAGTATGCTTGCACAGGCGAAATCACTAAAACAGGTCGTTTGTGAATATCGATCTCCAATCCTCCAACTTTCTACTCGGAGCATCTGAAACTTGATGCAAAACATCAAGTTTTGTGGTAGAGTTGATGAATTGCATCAACTTTGATGCACAACATCGAGTTTTGTGAAAAAGTTGATGTTTTGCATCAACTCGATGCGCAAAACATCAACTTTTAGCCTAAAAGTTAATGTTTTGTATCGAGTTGATGCAAAACATCAACTTTTCCATGTTTTGCATCAAAGTTGATGCAAAACATCAAGTTTTATGAAAAAGTTAATGTTTTAGTTGATGCAAAACATCAACTTTTTCACAAAACTTGATGTTTTGCATCAAAGTTGATACAAAACATCAAGTTTTGTGAAAAGTTGATGTTTTGCATAACGCTGATACAAAACATTAAGTATTGTAAAAAAGTTGATCTTTTATATAGAAAGTTGATGTTTTACATCAACTTGATACAAAATATCAAATTTTCATAAAAGTTGATGTTTTATATCAAGTTCATGAAAAACATCAACTCTTAGATGAGAAGTTCTTACTCAGCAGTAAGCTGGCCACGAATTTCGTAGCTAAAACATCATTACCATGTGTAGTAAAACCAGTAGGATTCGAACCTAAGTCCTTGTCTCATATTTCACAAAAAAGTATTTTGGAAAGTATAAACTTTGGTTTTTTAAAGCGAGCTTTTTCATTCTTTCTAAACTCATTTAATAACTAAAATTACCATTTTAACCCCTTTTTGTCACATCAAGGACACTCTTCTTTAAAACTAAGTGTGTAATTATTTTACAAAATTAGATAACTTTTAAATAGCTTAATCATGTGATATTTTAAAATTCATCTATACGTAACAAACTCTTTTAAAAAAACTATATATTATCAATTAAGAAATTGTAATACTCAAGAGCTTCAAAATGGCATTAGGAGAAATATGGACTCTCCATTTGGCCCCTTAAGGAGTGAGTAAAAAACGATTGGCCTGACCAATGAGAGAGCTCGGATTCTAGATCCATGTAACATTGATCTTTTTGTCATATCTTTGCCCAAATCTCTTAAGATAATAAAATAATGGAGCCCATATCTTTAAAAAATAGAGAAATTTCAGATTCCATATCTTTCATGTCAGATGTACCTTGTGGTCAGCACATGGAAGTTTGAAAACCAAATTTTATTTTTTTCCAATTTTTATGTTTAACTTTTTACTTTTCCTCCTTTTGAATTTCATTACCTTTTCATTTTTTCCCTTTTTTTGGTGGTATTCAATTTCACCATATCTTCTGCAACTCTGGTTCTTTCTTCATGAAAATTTACAGTCATGTTGTTCTAACCATAGCTCTCTCCTCCTGAAATTTCATCTCATTTGGACAAAAAGTCTATGAGTTATGCCTGTTTTCTCACATGAACTTTCTCTTCTGTGCACCATAGATAGCTATCTTGATGTGAAGCAGCTTCAAATTCTCAGTGAGTAATTATCATATGTTTAGGGTTTGTCTATGTTTTGTCTGGATGTGAGTAATAATCATAGGTTTAGGATTTGTGTATGTTTTATCTTGATGTGTTGCTGTTTATTTTCTCAGGAGCAAGGTTGTGAGCAACAAGGTTGTGTAAATCAAAGCAGTAAGTTGCTGTTTATTTCTTATTGTTTTAATCTTTATTTGTTACTTTCAATCTTCTTTGCATAGTATTGATTTGAAGTGGCATAAAATACCACAGTAATGATCATAGGTTTAGGATTTGTTTATGTTTTCTCTTGATATGTTGTTGTTTATTTTCACATGAGCAACAAGGTTGTTAGCAGTAAGTTGCTATTTATTTCTTATTTTTTTTTATCTTTATTCGTTTATTACAATCTTCTCTACACAATAATGATTTCAAGTGGCATAAAATACAATAGTACTGATCATAGGTTTAGGGTTTGTCTATGTTTTGTCTTAATGTGAGTAATGATCATAGGTTTAGGGTTTGTTAATGTTTTGTCTTGATGTGTTTATGTTTATTTTCATAGGAGCAACAACGTTGTGTAAATCAAAGCAACAAGGTTGTGTGAATAAAAGTAGTAAGTTGTTTATTTCTTGTTGTTTTAATCTTTATTTGTTGCTTAGAATCTAACGTATATATTTATTATTTTTATTTGTTGCTTACAATCTATCATATATATATCTTACAATCTTTATTTATTTAGTTTGTTTGCACATTTGTTTGGATCCTGTGAAGTAGTTAAGAAAACTTATCAATGCAAGTGCCCATCTGAGGATTGGATAACTCAGTTATTGGGTGAGTCATGGTATCTCAAGAGAACTCACCACCACGATGATATCATTGAGTGGAGAATCACTGTGTTACATGTTACCTTTGGGTAAGATTACACAATTACTGTGTCTGTTGATTGTTGATGGTTTTTATTCATAAGTACTTTATTGCAAGACACTGATTGTTAATTGTTGATTGTTGATTGTTGATTGTCGATTGTTGATTGTTGAATGTGGATTGTTGATTTTATGTTTTTATGTCGGTTGTTTGGTTTTTATGACAGGTACTTCATTGCAAGATAAACTTTGTGCATTCGATTCAAGTATAGGAGGTGGTGACTTCTACAAGGGGAGTGGCTCATCTTGGACCAAGACATGCGAGATGGTACGCATTTAGCACTCATTGATGTGAATATTTTTTGGGAGGGTCATGACCCTTTTAGCGTTAATGTAGAAAGTCATTAAACCTTAGTTTTCTGAGGCAGGAAATCCAACTCATGTCCAATGATCCCCCTTGTAATTTTTATTTTAAGTTAGATGGTAGGAGGATTGGGAGTCAAAGTGAGCATTGTAAAACATGCAAGCAGCGTGTTGCTTTACACATCCTTGAAATTGTAGAGTCCATGTAATTCTTATTCTTTTAAGTGAATACTGAAAACTAAAAGTGTTGTAAATTTTATTTTATTTCATTTTCATAAATTGTAGTGGTCTTTTTTTAGTCTACTGTGTTTCGAACCAATTAATATGTAAGAAAATAAAGATAAGTATAAGTAAGTACAATTATAAATATAAGTATAAATATATATTTAAGTCTAAACAATAATATAATTAATTATTCTAGAAATTAAGTGTCATTAATTTTAAGTCTATGGATATAAGTATAAAAATAAATATAACTTTAAGTATATATTTAAGTGCAAATAATAATATAAGTAACTTTGTAAATAATAAAATATAATAATAATAATAATATGTAATAAGAAATAGAAGTATGATTTATTTTTTATTATATTTTATTGAAGTGTCCTTTATTTACTAAAGTATAAACATAAGGTATTGATAGAGTGATCCATGGGGCAGACCTAGATGCATCAGACGGGAAACATAATGATGAGGCTGAGAAGGTATGTAATTTTTTTTAAATCTTCCTGAAAATTTTGATGCGGGGCCTGGGGACTCCACACATGTAATCTGGGATGCATCAGGGCCCTCCATGCATGCCAGCAAGGTTGGCATGAGGATGGCCCCTGAATCTGCAGATTCAGGGGCCATCCTCGCGCCAACCTTGCTGGCATGCAGATTCAGGGGCCATCCTTGTGCCAACCTTGCTGGCATGCATGGAGGGCCCTGTGCAGATTCAGGGGCCATCCTCGCGCCAACCTTGCTGGCATGCATGGAGGGCCCTGATGCATCCCAGATTACATGTGTGGAGTCCCCAGGACCCCTTGAGGCCCCGCACAGACAATTTCATCTCATTTGAAAATATTTCTTTTCATGCAATTATATTTTGAAATAATTTTTGATATTTTATTTTTGCATGCAAATATTTTCTTCATGAAATTGTCTATGTTGAGTTTGCATCTAGAGCTAGTGGAACAAGGGGCGGCGAAGGAAGAGTCGAGGATGCAGCTTTGAAGGAATACATTGGTAAAATCTTCGAAGACATTATTGTCTTTCACAAAGTATGCTCCCCTGATGGTGGACAAGTCTCTCTCATGAAGATCAAGGCATAAACAAGGGTGCTGCATTTAAGTCCACGCCTGTGAAATCAAGTCTCTCTCATGAAGATGAAGGCTTTAACATAGGGTGCTGCATTTAAGTCCATGCCTGTGAAATCAAGGCTTTAACAAAGGGTGCTACATTTAAGTCCATGCCTGTGAAATCAAGCTTAGAGAAGGTGGTGCTTGTGAAGCGCTGCAAGCTCCTATACTTGTTCGAAGCTCAACGTGGAGGGAAGATTTATTCACTAGTTGGCCTAGGCCTTGCCACTGGGAAGATTGATCTTCATGCTATCCATCTCGAGCTCAAAGGAAATTTTGTTGTAATTCCTTCGCTTAAACCTCCTACTGACTCTGCTGAGCCTAGTTCTAAGAGGCGCAGAGTTTAGGGTTTTTGTACTTGCTTCTATGTCATGATGTAACAGTTTCGATATTAATAAAAATATATTTTTGAAGTTTTGTTGTATTTGTGTGATCAACAAATAATATTTAATCATTAATTTAAAATTAAAATCAACAAATAATATTTAATCATTAATTTGAAACAATACAAGTAGACAATTGGCAAGGATCAAAAAAACATATTTTCATTAAGTAAAGCATTTACATCATCATGATCACATGAGATTACATTGTGAAATATACATGAGATTATCCTAAACCCTAAAGTGTGGCTCATCATCACCATAATCTTCCCTCCACTTCTGCATGCGTAGAACTAGCCGCATATCTTTGTCAGTGATGGTGACTCTCTTGGCATGGACTGCTGCGTACACCGTGTCACCATATATGGACTGCTGCGTACACCGTGTCACCATATATGTCCACCAAAAAAGCTTCACAACAGTGTCTTGAAGAGTTTCCAAAGCTACTATTGTCCATCTTGTGGGAGCCTCACTATTGTCGACCCGACGATGCCATCGAGATAGCCGGCTTGCGTTCAAATCATCCCTAATCTCCCTAGCAAGGCGATGAAAAGGCCTCCTCTCGGGATCAGAAGCTCTGCCATCTTTTGATACTTTTTGATTTCTCGAAAAGCGATCGTGCCGGCTCTCCATCGACGTTTTTTACGATGTGTGGGTGATGGCGGGGGCCTGACCTTCACGAGATCAACCCTCTTGGCAGTCTACTATGTGCAAGCCATGTTCTTGAAGAAGATAAAACAAGAATAGAATGAAAACAAAAGACTCTAAACTTATATTTATAACATCAAAAATTGAAAATATAACTTATATTTATATTTTTATACAATGAAAATAAATAACTTAACATTTTTAGTAATTTTTATTATATTTAGTAATTTTCTTATTTATAAGAGTCCCTCTGATGCAACATCTCACTAATTCCCTAGGGTTTCTAGAACTTCTTTCCATGTTTAAAGTAATCTAATTTTTAGAGTAATTTTTATTATATTTTTTTAGTAAAGAAAAATTTTTTAAAACTTCTAAATTCATTGAAATTTTATACACTTATAGTCTTTCATGCATACATGTGTGAAAAATCCTAAATCCATATGAGGCCTGTGAATTAAAAAATAATGTTTTCAATAAACTTGAAAAACTATACGAGAGAAAAAGATAATAACACCCAAGATATTGAGAAAGAAACATCAAATTGTACTTGTATTAAAAACACTTCTCATAGATTACAAGTTCATTGAAACACAGGTTTACAATGCATAATATGATTTACTCAAATCATATTATCCATATTCAAACTGCAGGCATCACCATTATTACGAATCCTTCGTACAAGTCTCAAATCCTTGTTCATAAGAGTGATGTGCTTTGCATGAATAGCTGCCAACTGACCATCATGCATGAGGTCCACCGAATATACCTAGCTGCTTCTTATGGAAGCATTTCTAGCCTCCTAGTGTATCCCAATAACCCTGCATTACCTTCACACACATACTTAATGAAAGATGTAAGCCCACTAAATTGTGGAGGTGTTTGGGTAATTGGATCGGGTGGATAAACACACCCCCCTCAACTCAAAGGTCGCCATGTTTTTTTCGTGCGAGCATTTTGCTATTGACAAAGTCTGAGAATCTTTAGGATCTTTAAAATAAACCAACACTCTTGGTTCAAAAGACCAAGTTGAGCGTCCTCTATATCAGCATAGAACTGTGCCCTATCCTGAGCACTCCTGATATAATCCCGAGCTTCGGTCAGCATTTCTTGCATATCTTACAATAAATCCCTCGATGCATCAAGATCGATGTCCTTAAGACCGACATTAATAGGTGCCCTGGGTTGATACCCATACATAAGCATGAACGGACAAAAACCAATAGTTGTATGTCTAAAACTGTTATAGGCAAATTCCATCATTGGAAGATATTTTTTCCAATTTGATGCTTTTCTAGAGACATATGCACGAAGCATATCCTCTACAATCTAATTCACACGCTTTGTTTGTCCATCAGACTACGGATGATCAGAGGAATTCATACTCACAGTAGTTTCTTCGTTGTAAACCATTCAGAATAAAGTAGGAAAACATGGCATTATAACAGCAGGTACTAGGTATCCATCCGCGACGACCCGATGTACCCCACATCTACTCATGGAATTATCAACATCCCAAGTTACCCATATCAACATAGAGAGTCATCAACGTCTCGATGAGTCACATATGTCCATCCGTAAACCATCATGTTGACTGTATAAATCACCTAAAGTACGGAACTAGAGAAAGAAATGCCAACAAAGAAAAAATCTAAATTTCATTAATCTGAACACAACAAGATAAACTCGTTGAACTCCAAAGAAAAAAATTTCAACAAGTGAAAATGTCGACGAGATTACACTCATCAATACATGCAGGCTATAGATAAGAGAATTTTATCTAGAGAATGCCCACACAATAACTTTAAATGAATTCAAAAAATGAGATTGTCTTTGAATGTTGAGGTCAACATGCTAAGTGATGTTAGCAAAGTCACAATCTTGAGCCCAAATTATCCCATAAGATAATATATGTGAGGAATCGCCAGCTTCCCTTACCACCATGATACCACCCATACATACCTTATTAATTTGAAACTCCCTAGTATGCCGTCTAGGAAATATGAATAAAATCCTGTATAAAAGGAATAAAATGGCCTTATCCCAGACTTTCACATACTAAAACCTGTCTCTATATACCTGAGACTGCATCAAGGAATAACTCTTTCTAAGTACATCATTAGAAAAGAATTTAAATTATTGGTGCCTTTCTAATGATAAATACCCAATAAACACAATAAAGCTAGGGTAGAAAAACAACTCACCTAGATATATAAGCAACTAGGTATCCAAGTTGGAATATGTACAAGAGTACAAGGAACATAGTCCAAAATTATGTGCAAAAAAGGAAGGCAAATGCTACCTTCAAAGCACATGATATTATCCAAAAGATCAAAAGATCCTTATAAAACCATGGATAAAAGCATAGAAGCTTCTTGAATCCATGAAAACCATAGTTGATCATAAAAATCAATGCATGCCATCTAATGGTCATTAATCATACCAAAAGGAGCATTAAAATTGGTGGCCTACTCATCAATCCGGAGTATATGAATGTAGTGTCGTTCAAACAAAACTCCAAAGTAAACAAGTGAAACACATGTGTGTAGTACTCATTAAAAAAACTCCTAGACACATGTGATCCAGGCAGAACTTGATGAGTCCGTATAAAACTTGAAAAACATCCAATCAAATCCACCAAAACAAACAGATCAACTAACCCATGATAGAGTTTATCTTAGGCTTAAGAAATTAAGCACAGACCACACTTAAACAAGTGCAAAATAAATTATCATGAAAAAGTATCAAAGGTGAAATACACTTTGAACACAAATTCTAGCCACCATCATTGAAGAAATTAAGGAACATATCAAAAAAGAATGGCTAAATAATGGTAAAAAATCATGAAAACATCGTTTAGAATTAATGCAAACAAAAATAACTATTAATACGAGGTAAAATTATATTAATAATATGCGAATAACCCGCATCTATCTAATGTCAGCACGAGAAAACGTACTTCAACATTAAATAACCCTCGAAAATATTAAATTCTCGAGAAAAAGAATTATCATGATTTTTTTTCAAATTTTTCCTAATTTTATAGGGCCTCAAAATATGATAATTTTGAATTCCACCAAACCTATCTTATCGCATTCTAAACCTATATTTTTTCAGGAAATTTTTAGCAATTTAGATTTGCCAAAATACCATTGATATTTTAAAAATATCAATTTCTAGGTTTTCTAAAAATAATATCTAGAAAATTCCTAATTTTTCCTGAGAATTCCATTGTTCACAAAATTTCCAATTCCGCTCGACAATTCTCAAATTCAATGAAATTTTATAATTTTAATGGATTTTTTAATTTTCTAGGTCAAAAAATATATTTTAAAGGAATTTGAATGGTCACGAGCGCCCGAATTGACACACCACATGCCAAACACCAACCCCACATTTTCCAAAAATTTAAAATAACCTTTGTCTAATTTTTCACTAATTTTCAAGAATTTTTTGAAATTTTTAATTTACCCCAAATGCATTAGAATATGAACGGTCAAAAAATTTTGGAATTCCAATGGTTTTCTAGGAATACGGAAAGCCAGCAGTTTCGGGAAAATGAAAAGACCAAAAAAAAAATCGAAATGTGAAAGATCAAAAGTTTCTGGAATCCGAAAGGTCAAAAGATTTTCCGGAATTCAGAAAGCCAAAAGGTTTCTCGGGAATGCGGAAAGTCAAAAGACTCTAAGAGAAAATTTTAGAAAAATCCAGAGATTTTTTTTTGAAATTTCATATTTTTCTCCTCTTTTTTTTTCCATCTTTTTTCGAAGCTTTGAAAGGCTTTATTTTTTGGAATTTAAAAAAATTCTTTTTAATATATTTTAAAGCTAAAGAAAAAACACATTTTAATTAAGGTTTTTAAAACCTAAAAAAAACATATTTTTGGGGGGGTGGTGATTTTCGCTCGCGTGCCCACCCCCCCCTCGCGTGCGCCAAAAAATGGAGAGAGAGAGAAGGAGTCCTCTCTCCTCTCCCCTCTCTCCTCTCCTTCATCAATCCATGCCTCCTTCTCCACCCCCTCCTTCTCTGTAATCAGAGAGGAGGATTAACTATTTAATTAAAAACTTTAATCATAATTTAAATTTAATTATGATTAATTTTTAATCAACTTGTCCCTTTTAAGAGACATTCACACAGGTGGGAGGAAAAAAGAAAGAAAAATCAAAATTGAGAGGCGAAGAGGGTCCCACGCACACGGCAAAGCATTCCATGCATCAACATGCTGCCCCCTACTGCATTTCAGCAAAAAATTGACAGAAATTTAATAGCATACTTGCGAAAAAACCCGTAAAAATGTATTAAAAAATACATTTTTAATCTTAAAAATGCTCTAAAAATTTTTAAAAAATAGAAAAAATTTCTTAAAATTATAGAGATTTAGGGAATCCATTCTACCAAAAATATCCACAATAAAATATGTGGTATTTTGGTAAAATTTTTATTAATGATTATTTTAAACCATAAAAAATAGAAAAAAATATCATTTAAACTCACGAAATTTTCCCACAACGTTGATTCATCCATTGAATAGTAGTAACATGTGTTCCAACTGGCACATCGACGATCCACGTGCAAATCATGAACATAATTTAACAAAATAATATTTTTATTTAGTAAATATTAAAATTTACTTTAAAAAATACCAAAATTTACAATAAGAAAGAAAAAATAACAACAATTAACTAGAAACTGCTCTGATACCATTGTTAAAACCCTAACATCTCTCTAGATAATTGTTATGCATAAACATGCATAAATCATGCATAAACTCAAGTGACTCTTGACTCTCCATTTCCCATGTGTGACCCTTGGATGCCTAACCCTAACCTTAACCCTCAAGGGGTTAGTTCTAATCCATGCTCCACTAGAGCTTGTTCCCATGCTCCCATGCTCACAAGCCTAATGTGGGTTAGCCTCCTAGTATATGCACATATAATGTGCACATAACACTAATCTTAATGCATGCAAACTTTTGGATAACGACGACCGGATGACACATGGTCCAGCTCAGCATGGAACTCATCAGAGATGCCCTTCATCTCCCCCACATGGACCAGCCCTATGTAAGGCTCACTAACTCCCCCAAGCTGACCAGAGGAGTATAGAGGGGTAGCCCAAACAAGGATGGAGTGGAATGGGCCAACATCACTCACAACAGGATCTGATTTTGCTAGCTAGGGCTTTGTAGTTTTTGCTCACCACTAGATGGACATGTCAATTTAGCAGGTGCAGCATGACCACATTGGCATGGGTGCACCAAGGCCAAATGGTCAATTGGGCCGATTACCTTTTTAGGGAGCTGCATGGAGTATGTTCCAACCCACAAGGGATGCTGGTAGCTCTGATTTTGTAGTTCATGTTGATCCTGTGTAAGTTGGATCACACCATGTCAAACTGGAATAGATTCCCTATGGCTTTGAAAGATTAATGTTGGGTAGGGCTGCATTAGATCTAGGTACGAGATCAACACCTTAATCCAAGCTCGGAGTTAGAATCGGATCAGAGATCAAATTCTAAATTCTAAGTTTTGAGTCTGAAGTCTGAGTTTTGAGTTCCGAAGTCGAGCAGTCCATAATCAAGGCATTTGGCATTCGGTGTCAGAGCAGATTCAGAGTTGGAGTAGATATTGTGATGGACCAGAAGCAGTCTAAATATTGTGGCAGCAGGCAACACATGTCCAAGAACTATGTGCCATGTGCTCATTATGGCTCAGTACAACCATGGCAAAAAGGATTGCATGTTCCATGTGTGCGGCAAGTGCAAAACTCAAGGTCACCACTCACATGTATGTCTAGAGGCATTTGTAGCATAGTTTGATGCTCTGTACAACACGGGATGCTAAAGTTGAGAAAAGACTGGGACATTGACTTCATGATGATGAGAATGAAGGAAATGAAGCACTTTATTAGAGATGTAGACCATGCAATGGAGTGGCATCACCAACACCTACAAAGAGGTTATTTGATGCAAGATATTGAATGGGTGGTGTATGCAACAACTCTTGTCCGATGTGAAACATGATATTCAAAATCTAGAAAATGAGGATATTAGTTTATAGAGCATCGTGGAGTGTTCACGAGTGTGTACACCCCCTAGCATTAGTAGCATTACCTTAGGCTAATGAGTTTTGGGATTTGGTTAGTACAAGATGTCATATCAAGAAGTGGTTAGAAGAGGGCTAGGATCTTGTGGAGCTTATGGGAGCCTAATAGTCACATGGGTAGCCCAATAGTCACATGGGTATCCCAAGAGTCACATGGTTGGATGGCTATATAAAGCCCCTCTTATATGCAAATTGGACATGACTATGGTATGTACATGATTCTTGTACACACAATATGTGATACATGGATATGGAATATACTATGATGCTATGTTGTTATGCTTATATGTTTATCTTGTTTCTTTTATTTTGTTCTTGATACATGCCTCCATGCTCATGTGTACATGTGTACTCTGTGGCTATGTATGTAGGAGCATGTGATTTCACAGGTTATGCACACGTGGTGATCACGATGGGATGAGAAGCTTCAATCTTCTCATTGCCCACAAGCTCTTGTTTAGAAGTCAAATGCCTAATCTATATGCATTTCTTGCAAGAAGAGAGATTAGTAGCATGCGTGATTCTTTCTTGATTCTAGATCAATTATTTCTTTTCTCAAAATTCCATGACAAGGGACATTAGAGTGCTTCTTGGAGTTCTTGATATTTTAAGCGTCTCTTGATGTTCTTGATATTTTTGTGCATCATTAAGTGCTACAGTGGAGGAGAAGATGGAGAAGGCATGATCTTGTTGCAAGAACGTAGTGGTGATGGGAACATTCCTCTCTTGGCTTCATCCCTCTCCCTGGAGGTGTGACGGCTAAGGCGGCCATGGCTTCTACTACAGCCTTTTCAAGCCCTCGTTCTTTGGGTTTTGTGTCCTTGAACAGTACAAGACACCATGATTTTTCTCTCGAGGGTTTTTGTGGGAATGGGTTTGTCTGCTTCTTGTTCTATGCCTACAGGGAAGCTTTTCACTCCTTTATGTAGTATCTTTGCCGGCTCAAGGTTCCTCTTTTCCACCACCATTAGAAAAGATCAGGAACAAGAGATGTGCATCAGCGATGGCCAAAACCTTCGGATCCGCCATCGCTGCCTCCTGCTGAAGGTCCATGATCTGCTCCTTATTAATTGGCTATATTAGGGCTCGCACTTCTCCTGAAGAAACTGACCCCCCGTCGACTTCACCCATTTTGCTTCATCTCTACATCCACTCGTTTCTCTTCCACATATCAACCAACTTTCTGGTTCTTCTGTGAATGTCTGCATGCCTGCCAAAAAAACCTTCAAAGTTCTCAGTTATGGCTGCAGTAAGGCGTCTCCTCCGTCTGTAGAAGCTTCCTGTTTGCTTATCAAAACCAATGGGTCCTTCTTCACTGTCACCATACTGGGAAAAGGCGAAAATCATACAAGCCTTCTCGGGTACCAGAGGCATCCCTGCCCACAATCAAGAAATATGCTATTACAGACGACCATGACTCTGTGAGGATGATGATGAAAACCGGTTCCTCCATCACACATGATGGCTGGTGGCATGTATGGATCTCAGGTTGTAGGTTTGGCCTCTCACTTTGTTTGATCCCTCCTCATATGCGAGGAGACCTCCCTAGAAATCCCTTACGCAAAGGATGGTTGTCAGGGAGATACTTCTTGTGGCCCTCGTATACTTAAAAAAAATCCATCGTGTTTTTTGCCACGCAAGCCACCACCTTGCGTATACGTCTGCTATTGTCATTTGGATTCTCACGCAAGGGGTATTGCTCACAACATAGTTGCTCACACTACCAAGAAGTGCTCTTTTCAGTGTTCCAAGGCCTCTACTCCCCATCACAATGCAATCCAAGGGCAGATCAACTACAGCATCACATATCTTCTCCCTTGCATCACCCCAATAGATCTTAAAGACCACCAGTAGCTGCTTTTGTCGCGCCTCCTCCTGCAGCAAACAGAGAAGCTCACCATCCTGCGGAACCCCATACTTGCTTGCAATGCTAGGTGATGCAAAGTCCACGAGCGGGATCAAAGGAGATCCGGTGTCTTCCCACAGATGCATCTCGCCCATCTCATTTAGTTTCTTGTTGACAACCACAAACATGAGGTGATCCCCTTCCTTCACTATGTTCTTGAGAGCCCACTCCAAAACATACCTACTCCCAAGCGAGAAGTCCATGGCAACACCCACGTGACTTGCTGTCTACCAGTTGCCCTCTGCTCAAGGCTCCAGTTGCCAAGCTAATTAGATCACCCTCTTGTCCACATACCCGGGTACCATCCACAGCCTCTGTGCACAAAAACTCCATCAAGAAGCCATCCGTCCAAGGCGTGCAAAAGTTCTAGTTGCCATCCCCGTACTCAACACTTACAAAAAAATCTAGTTCTTTCCTGCACATCATGAAAGGTGCCCTAGTTGGTGTGTCCATATCTCACCGCTCACGCACCCGATCACCAATCCAACTTCATGGCCTTGAATTCCATATGACCACCTATGTCCAAACACCTGGGTCTCACCACAGCATGCTCATCATGTGCACACAAAAGCCGCTTCAAACTAGCCATCTATCATCTGTAGCTATTTCGGATGAAAAGTACCCACATTGGGTGCTAAAAAGATCTCAAACTGTAGCTCCTCTGCAAAAATTTCCGTCTAGGAAGTTGTTCATAGCATGTCTGACCACAACTCTTCAGTTCATCACCTACCCATCAGGCACTCCCAGCTCGTGCTATCTGCCCTCCAAAATGGCTCCTTATCAGCCTGTGCACTTCACAAAAACTCACATTTCTCCACTGTTTGCCTGGCCTTCAAGCATGCATTTGCACAGCAAAAGACTGCCCTTTTCCTCCACTAAAAACATCACACTATCCAAGTGTTAAAACACCTACTACATCCACCCCCTCTAAACCTGCACATCCTCTGGTATGTGCCAAATCATCATCAAGATCCACATATATCTGGATGTCATCTTCATTTTCTACATTACCAGGAAGATCATCCTCTTCCTCTTCAACCATATCCATACTATCAGTGTCAAGCCTTTCATCCTGAATCTCCTGTGAATCAAAAGGATCACTATCATGCCTTCTTTTAAACATCTTGATCCTTTTTCCTGCTACAAGATTCTTTATCTCTGTTCCATCAAGCTCACACAGGGTATACGTAGCATTTCCATGCACATGCTTGACAATGTATGGGCCAAACCATCTTTTTGCAAACTTCCTTTGCACAGTAAATTGGTTGTCAAGACTACTATCATACATTAGGACCCAATAACCTTCTTCAATAGGTTTTGGCCGGAGTCTGTGTCTTCTATCAAATCTTTCTTTATTGTTCAACCTTGCATCTTTCAAACGAGCTTTAGCAAGCTCTACATCTTTAGGCCTCCTCTTCAGCTGCCTTATTCGCAATGCAAGGAGGTCTTCCCTGTTCAATTCTTCCACCCAGGGTAATACATTCCAAGTTGGAACTACTTCTTTAACTGGCATTACTGGCTTTTGACCATACATTAATTCTGCAGGCATGTATCCTGTCACTGAGCTATGAGTTGTACGGTCAGCTCACAAAGCATATGGTAGCAACCTTGGCCACTCTCGTACTCTTCCTTTGCATGCCTTAGCCAAAGCTTTAATGATTGGAGGATGTCCTCGCTCACTTTTACCATTGCCCTCAGGGTTGTAAGCACATGTTAGGGCCAATTTGATGCCAGTTCTAGAGAAGAATTCCCTTGCTTCTTCAACATCTAGCTCACCTCTGTTAGCTGTTATTTTCCCAACACAACCATACCGGCAAATCACATCTTCCAAGAGAAATTTACATACTGTTTCCGTACTCTTTGTTCTAAGAGCACGCCCTTCCACCTGATTTGTCAAATCTTCTCTTGCAAGTGCTATATACTGCATCTGCCAAATTCCCAAAGGCATTGTAACTAGATCCACTACCCATTTGTAGTGCATGGCAGGTGGGTAGGTTGGTTGCAAGCCATCACGATGTCGCACATTTGAGTACATTTGACATACCATGCATGTTTCCACATATTGGGAAATATCCTTGTACATTCCTTTCCACCAATATCTTTCCTTTATTTTGGTAAAGGTGGCCCACACACTTCGATGTCCAGCCCAGAGACTCTCATGGAATTCTTTCATGAGCTCCCCTTGAGTCTCTTTATCACATATGACTCTCTGTGGCATAGCATTCCTCTGCTTAGGATGCTTCCACAGGTACCATCCTTTAGAAAATACCCATATGCTTTTCTGCGGATCCTCTTAAATTCTGAGTCAGACCAATTTTCCTGTCTTGTCAAAGTACTCAAGTATTGACCAATAAGCAACCAATCTCCTTCATACATTTCCTCACTAAAAGACTCAAGTGCATTTGATAAGCAAGTATGGTCCCCTTTTGCATATGCAGTAGTATAGAATCTTGTACCTACATCATCAATGTCACTAATCATCCCTTCTTCATCTTCATACCTGGCTCTTGATAGCATATCTGCAACTGGGTTATCTTTTCCTGCAATATGCTCAAACTCAGGATTTAATGACTTGATATAGGCAATCCACCTAAGCATAGCTATATCTGGAGTGGTGCAGCTTGCAATCATCCCAAGGAGTGGCAAGCAATCAGTTTCCACAAGTACAGATGCCCCAATAAGATATTCTTTTTCATATTTTAGAGCAGTGACTATTCCCCATAACTCCCTCTTGATCTGCGGATAATTTCGCTGACGAATGCTTAATACCTTTGCTCCAAATCTGATTACATACCTGTGATCATCCTCATCATCTTGCCCTACTGCCCATCCTATCCCAGTAGGACTAGTATCAACTGTAACAATCACAGGCCTGCCACACTCATAATCTGCCTTCCTTAGAGTAGGTGATGATTGGAGCAGATATTTCAGCTTCCGCATAGCTTTAATATGTGCTGTATTCCACAAAAATTTTTGATTTTTCCTCAAAAGTTGATAAACTGGATCTGCTACATGTGCATAATGTGGGATCCATATAACATAAAAGACACATGCACCAAGAAATCTCCTTAGCTCTGTAACATTAATGCATATCTCTTTCATTCTTTGTATTGCATCTATCTTGGTTGGACAAGGTCGACGTCCACTAGTACTACAAAGATGCCCCACTATTAGTACTTCACCAACCCCAAACACTGATTTCAATCCAGATAAAGTAAGATTCACCTCTTTAAGCCTGGATAGAATCATATCACAATCTTTTATATGATTTGCCACAAACTTGCGGCACCCCCTCGAATCCAAATCCCCATCTTTATTTTTCTCATCACAGTCTTTTATTGGTACATCATCCAGAAAAGGCATAGTTATTTGTGGTATGAAGTCTCGCAAGACTTTATTCATTCCATTCATCATATGCGCCACTGAGTTGGTGGCTCCCTGTGTGGTAAGGTACACATTCTTACCAATCCCAAAGGAGTTTTCATTGTGGTCAAGTCCCTGCTTTGTATATCCAGCTGAAACTGATCATATCCCGAATATAGATCACCCATAGAGTATATAGCTTTCCCTGCAAATGCTTCTGCAAACTCGTCCACAATCGGACCTGCTCCCACATTCTTGATTGTGACCTTGTTTACAGGTTGCATGTCTTGAATGAACCACAATGTTCCATTTTTCTTTGGCACGGTAAACCATCTGTTGGAATATGGAGCGCATGATGGCTCCAAAATTCCCATCCTGATCTTTTCTTTTAGTAATTCCATCAGCTTTGGCAAGAGAGCCTTTGGTACTGGAATCGACCGCAAGTTCCAGGGCACATGTGGAACAGTGAAGATCACCATTGGCGCTGTTACACTTGGATCAACACAGCCTATCTCATGCGGCTGAAAAGCAAAGGCTTTCCCATGTTTTACAAGCATTCCCTCAAAGCATTCCCTTTCAACTGGCAACAAAAAATCCTTTTCACCAATCTTCAGCTCTTTTAGGGTTTCCTGTGTAAACTTATGCCCAATTTTCTTCGGATCTCTGAGATTCGGTTGTTGCATAGAGGCTTCATCTATTTTCTCCTTGCTTCCTGGTGGCAAGGGCAAGGCAACTGGTTTCACCTTCTTTGCAACCGTTTTATACTTTGTATCAACATGAGCATCTATCTCACAATTCATGTTTTTACATTCCATCCCCTCAAATTCCCAGATTATATCATACATCCCCACAGATGACACCTCTATCATCTCATTTCCACCCTGTAAGCATGCTCTTTCCATAGCAAAAAGCACATCCATAGTATCCACAAATGACACCTCATCAAGCACCCCTGAAATAAACTCATTCTTCTCCAAAAGACCACACTGCTCAAGACTTTTTTGTTCATTTTGTACATGTCGACGCATGCCACGCTTCAAATCCTTGCTTTTTACAAAGACCAGTGACCCATAGCTAGAAAATCCCTGAAAATTTGCTAAAAAGTTATTTACATTGATTGAGTCCTGCGAGAACTCATTTTTCCTTGTACCATTGGAATCCCGCTTTACAATGGCACCTGGCCAAAATCCCTCATCTCCCTGTAGTTCATGAATTCTCTGTTTATCTTTGGGAGTGACTGTGCTCGAGGAGACTCACGGTTCCTTTCATGGTGGTTAATGCAAACTGTCAAAAACTGAACAGCTTTCTTGCCATCTTTACTCCTTATTCTTGCATATGCCGAGCCATTATCCAAAACTTTTGTTTCCATCCTCACAGCTGTAATGTAGGGTTGCCCAAGGATGAGGGGATACGATGACATCTCCTGAACAAAGAAGTTCTGATCATCTTTCACATCCCCTATAGTTACCCTTACATTTGGACAGGCTGCATAGAGCTCTCCAGATGAGTTATTAGCTGCTTTAATCATCCACCCATGATCTACATCCATTGGCCACTTACATTTGTTGTAGAGATTTTTAGCCATAAGATTTATTTCAGACCCATGGTCGATTAGAGCGACATACGACTCTTCCAAGTCACCTATCTTGACAAGGGTTTCAGTGGTGGCCCTTCCCCAATGGCTCCTAGAGTAATGACTCTTTGTAAGAACTTCTTTTTCATCGTCTTCATCCACAAAGCGCACTTGTCGTGCCCCTTCAGCAGAGTGATTACATTCCACCACATTCTCTCTCTCTTCCTTTTGTTGTACCTATACTCCATGAGTCTTGGAAGTGCTTGTCTCCCCTTGTGATGGAATAGATTCAATTATGGATTGCCTTTTCCTTCGTATAATATCAATTATCTCATCATGGAATTCTTTCTTTGCAATCCCCAAGACTTCCCCTAGTGTAAATTCCACCCTACTGTTTAGAATCCTCTCCTCAAGCACCTTTTTGAGGTCTGTTTTGCAGCTTCAATATCAGATTGAAGCTTGTAGAGTGGACTTTTCCCTTTACCCTTCTCCTTCTCATGCTTCATTTTTGTTGGCACTTCTTCCATTGATACTTCCTGTGGAGGTCTGCTATGCGGTGGAGGCATATGTGATGGCCCAGGATCCTTCTTTTCACTACCACGGGTAACCCTTTTTGATGGCCCTCCTTCCTCATTTTCCCTCTTACGCTTTTCCTCTACCTGTGCCTCATTATTCTGGCATTTTGCAATGTAGGCATGAACAGATAAAGAATCCACAGGCTCTTCCCAGCCAGTCTCAAGACGTATACAGTCACCTGCCTCATGCAAAGCCTGTTTAGACACCTTCTTTGATGCAATTAACTCCATTGTTGATGGCCAAAAATCTTCATTCTCATAATCTTCATCATTCTCAGATTCCTGCTTTGATTGACTAACCTTTAACCCATAGGTCGCTGCTTCAACCATAGAGATGGCATGTCCAGCAACCATGTCTTCAACCAGCTTTTTCATTCCTCCTTTTCCAAAGTTTGTACTTAATGGAAGACCAGTCTCTGTAAGGTGGATTTTCCCATCTTTGAAAAACACAAGTTGATTTTTGAGGGCTTCTTTATAGCTAGCACAGTCTTTCTTTGCATGTTCTGGGTCATCACACCATATACATCTGAATGTAAACCCTTCTTTGCTTTGAGGTCTTTGCATAGAAGCCTGCCCTAATGGTAGCCCCTTTTCTTCAATCCTGGACATCTTCAATTTTAGGTCTCGCATGCCCTTAATAAGTTCTTCCATCAGCCCTTCTACCTTTGGGATTGCAGCAGCTGGTTTTGGTAGATTCTCAGGAGTAACAGCAGTTATAGGAGTTGCCGAGCTCATCACCATTTTATCCCTCCTTCGTTGCCACTTTGCTACCATGGTGACCGCATCCTCGACATCATTCCAATCATTCTTTAGCCCCTACTCTGTATCCTTATCCTCAAGGAGAATTTCTAGTTTTTCTTGGAGATCTTTCCCAGCTGCTTGTAAGAAGAGCTCTGTTTTTTCCCTGTCCAAGGTTGTGCGCTCAATCCTTGACAGCTGGGCATAGCGCTTCTCAAACTCTCTTAGCAACTCTGTGTGGCAGAAATTCCCATTTTGGGTTTTGTGACCCATTCCAAGAAATTTCGTTTGGTCACCCGCTCGGAATCCTCCATGAAATAATCATCCTTCAAAGCAAGCTTGAACTCCTCCCAATTTCTGCCACCATGTGCTGCATGTAATCCTCTTATGCGCTCTCTTATTTCAGGAACACATACCAGCTCAAAGCTTCGAACCATATCCTCCTCAGTCACCCTATTTAGCTCCATTTCCTTTGTGTAATTATGCAGGTACTTTGTGATGTCCTTACCATCAAATTGATCCACCTTCTTCACAATTGATTGCAGTGCTTTAGTGGTAGAAATTTGTCCCCTTTCAGCCGCTTGCTGTTGTTGCATATACATGGTAAACATCTGAAACATTTGCATAACTCCGGGGTCAAAATGAACCCCCTGTCCCTCAGGATTCTCAGCCATAGCTTCCCTGTATATTTCACCACACTCTCACCCCAGCAGTTTCACGTCGGGTTCACCAAATCTGTCGGAACGTGGGTGGTATCGTTGGGAAAGTGCGAGACTTCTGGCTATGAGAGTAGCTTCAAATCCCAGCAAGGAAACAAAACATATAACTCTTCAAGGGAAATCACCAGCAGAAGATGGAACCATAATATTTACATACCAAATCTCAGCAAAATATATGAGTTGTACCAAAAACCATCATAAGCATCATGGCTCAAACCAAAATCCAAGGTTATAACTTTCTCGTCTGTCTGCAGAACCCAGGGCTTCACTTTCTCTCGCCTCTGTAGATTTACGAACCTTCCTTTATCCAAACTAAAGTAACTACTCACCATGTACACAAAAAAAAGAGCACCTCCCCTTGTAAGGCAAGGGACTTAATACAACCCATAAGAGCATCAATGGAGCAGCTGCCAAACTGTCGATACATATGTTTATTGGGTAGCATCTTGCTTGATTAACAACTTTAATCCATCAATGCATCATAGATTCTACTCATTAAGTCCCAACAAGTGATATCCTCAAGGATTGTCAATCTCCTCCTTTATACATTGATGTTATAGGTTATGTACATCCGAAGATAGAACAAATTTACTTTGTATTTGTATTCAGGAATAAGGACGGTCTCCCAGCTAGCATGCATCAGCCTCCACCATACTAAAGAATCAAGCAATCTAGGAGGTTAAGTGTGGTTTATGGTTCTTTTTTCCAAAATCACCAAATGTTTCTCTCTTCTCAACCCCTCTCAAGCTTGAGAAGCATTCAATTGAATGGCTTTTTAATACAATTGAAGTTCTTTAATTAATTGTAGCGATAAAACACATAAATTTCCATTTATGCTTAAATTAAATATTTTTTTTAAAGCATGTCTCTCTCTCCCCCAAAGAATGGTCATTCCTATGACCTATTCTATATTCATGTGATGCTTCTCATGAAGCAATTCTCTAATCTAAAAGTAATTTCTATGCTTGTTAAATTGAGGCCAAATAAGTGGCTTTTTAATGCTTTTATGCTATTTAATTCATGGAAAAATTAGGAATCAAGTCCATAGCACCAGAACTTCTAAAGTAAATCTCCAAAACCATTCTAGAATTTTCTGATGTGCCTCTTATGGGCTATTTCTGCCGCCAAAATTGTTAAAGGAGTCTTTACCTCTTTGATATCACCAATAGCGACAAAAGAAGGATGGCGAAAAACTGCAGCTTTCAAATAATCATCGTTTGCCAACTTCATGACCACTTTAGCTCCTCTGGTTGATGCAAGCGACTCCTTAGCCTCAGTCGACGCCAGCAGCTTATTATCATAAACGGCAGCTTATTATCATAAATGGTAGCCTCAGCTTCTACACAATTACCCAGGCTACCATTTATTATCATAAATGGTAGCCTCAGCTTCTACACAATTACCCAGGCATCTCTCTAAGGCTTCAGCCAGTCGTCCTTTGCATGAATTCGGCAGCGGTTCCCTTCATTTTTCGAAAATTTCAGGAAGCGTATCACTAGATGCAGCTGGATTTCCTCTGTAATTCAAACTCCTACAAGGCTTGAACAGAAGCTGTCTTCACAAAACAAGATATTCTGCAAAAATCCAAACTCTGGTTTTTCCTCCCCCTCGTTTCTGCATATCTCCCCCTCTTCTCTGCGTTTCTAGTTTTTTCCCCGTTTCTTTCCCGTAAGAGAATCAGGCTTCCTTCGCTTTTGCAGCCCAAAAATCACATTTTCCCAAATTAAAAATACGCTTGCGCCTCCTTATTATTCGGATATTTCCCTTTTTAAAAAAAATCCATCGTGTTTTTTGCCACGCAAGCCACTACCTTGCGTATACGTCTGCTATTGTCATTTGGATTCTCACGCAAGGGGTATTGCTCACAACATAGTTGCTCACACTACCAAGAAGTGCTCTTTTCAGTGTTCCAAGGCCTCTACTCCCCATCACAATGCAATCCAAGGGCAGATCAACTACAGCATCACATATCTTCTCCCTTGCATCACCCCAATAGATCTTAAAGACCACCAGTAGCTGCTTTTGTCGTGCCTCCTCCTGCAGCAAACAGAGAAGCTCACCATCCTGCGGAACCCCATACTTGCTTGCAATGCTAGGTGATGCAAAGTCCACGAGCGGGATCAAAGGAGATCCGGTGTCTTCCCACAGATGCATCTCGCCCATCTCATTCAGTTTCTTGTTGACAACCACAAACATGAGGTGATCCCCTTCCTTCACTATGTTCTTGAGAGCCCACTCCAAAACATACCTACTCCCAAGCGAGAAGTCCATGGCAACGCCCACGTGCCTTGCTATCTACCAGTTGCCCTCTGCTCAAGGCTCCAGTTGCCAAGCTAATTAGATCACCCTCTTGTCCACATACCCGAGTACCATCCACAGCCTCTGTGCACAAAAACTCCATCAAGAAGCCATCCGTCCAAGGCGTGCAAAAGTTCTAGTTGCCATCCCCGTACTCAACACTTACAAAAAAATCTAGTTCTTTCTTGCACATCATGAAAGGTGCCCTAGTTGGTGTGTCCATATCTCACCGCTCATGCACCCGATCACCAATCCAACTTCATGGCCTTGAATTCCATATGACCACCTATGTCCAGACACCTGGGTCTCACCACAGCATGCTCATCATGTGCACACCAAAGCCGCTTCAAACTAGCCATCTATCATCTGTAGCTATTCCAGATGAAAAGTACCCACCTTGGGTGCTAAAAAGATCTCAAACTGTAGCTCCTCTGCAAAAATTTCCTTCTAGGAAGTTGTTCATAGCATGTCTGACCACAACTCTTCAGTTCATCACATACCCATCAGGCACTCCCAGCTCGTGCTATCTGCCCTCCAAAATGGCTCCTTATCAGCCTGTGCACTTCACAAAAACTCACACATTTTTCCACTGTTTGCCTGGCCTTCAAGCATGCATCTGCATAGCAAAAGACTGCCCTTTTCCTCCACTAAAAACATCACACTATCCAAGTGTTAAAACACCTACTACACCCGTTATGTACACAGGCTTTGAGACCTGACTCAGTCTCAGCTCGTCTTATTGAACCTCATTTACAATATGAACATATGTACTTAGGCATCATATAATGACTCAAGTCATGGCACTTAATCCCATGCATCTGGATTTGCATTTAATGGCCTCATATGCATAGTTTCACACCATAGACGTGCAATGGTACGACAACGTCGTAACAAGAAAAGAGACATTCACTTCCAATTGGAGGCCGAGTACACATTACTAGGCAAGACAATGGCAACAAGTAGAAAGCAACTAGAGATAATGCAACAAGAAAGAAATGCAAGGAAAAAATATGTCGATCTTTGGGTTTAGGGGTGTATTTATCCACCTGATCCAATTACCCAAACAACTCCACCATTTAGTGGACTTCCATCTTTCATTAAGTATGTGTGTGAAGGTAATGCAGGGTTATTGGGATACACTAGGAGGCTATCAATGCTTCCTTATAGTGTTTACACATCTGTTCAATGCACCATGATGGGCATGGATGCAAGGATTAAGGAACTCACAAAATCCTTAAGTGAAAGAGAGAGAGAGAATCAGAGTCTACAAGATGCGATGCATGTTATGGAAAATGAGGTGCATGTTGTCGAGGTAGACAATGCAAAACTGCATTGCAAAATGTAAGGTTTGAAGAAGGACAACAAAAAGATGGCAGTAATGCTTTTAAAGACTGTTGTTGTTGGACCCTCAACGAAAACAAAATAAGCATGCAAGCGTGTGAGGTTGCTCAATGTGCGCTTTTGCCGCACAAGTTGTAGTAGCTGGGGACTTGCCGAACACCGTATGCGAGCCACGAATGGCTGCAATCATACAACCAGGAAAGCAAGCTCAAACAGAATGCAAGGGTGTGTCACTCACCGCTCTAACCGCCGCCGTGAAGGATTCTCGCGTCGCAGCAATGAAGGAGGAGCCGCTGTCGCCGCTCTACCGCCTCGCCGCCGCCGTGTCGCTACACAGTGCTCGATTGCTCTCTCACTCTCTCTCTCTCTCTCTCTCTCTCTCTCTCTCTCTCACACGCAGGAGAAGGAAACCAAGGAGATAAGGCAAGAGCACTCTTGTATTCAACACATGAGAATGAGGGTTTTAGGGTTACATTTGACTCTTATAGGTGACTTGGCCGTTCACACGTGCACACCCATACATGGCCGGCCGATCCTAACTCTTATCCTATTGATATTCAAGGTGCGCCTCTCATTCGGCGATCACCCAATCCCTTTATCCTTTGCATATGGTGCTGACAAGCCCGGCCCATGACTCGGAATAGTTAAACTAATTACATGAAGTAAAACATAGTACGTCTCAATGTCCGTCATAGGTTAACATGCCCCCCTTCTTGATGTAGATTCCGTCCTCGGAAGCTATGGTATGGGAAGCTCGATAGGGTTGTTGTGGTAGACCGTCTGCAAAACAGGGAAGTAGAGTGAAAGTATGCTGGAATTCAAAAGATATAAAGTGTATAAATTCAAGCATGTTAGACCACAATGGATGTTGCTATGAGACTTAGTTTAAGGGGTCACATGAATGAGCTAGTGTAGCAAATTAACAGGAGTTTAAAATTATTGAAGGTAAATCCAGAGTTAGCAAGGTGTCAAAGGTTAATTAAGGTTTATAACTGGCCTAAGTCAAGGAAAATAACCAAGCTTAATAAATAAACAGATGACCACACTGTGTCTACTCTAAGAAAAAGTTAATACCACGAGCCTAGGGACACAAGAAACATCAGAGTTACAGGAGCCTTTTGCCTTTTTTTTAAAACACGTGACAATTTTTATACACAATGGCGACCTTCCTAAGGCAAAACTAACATCGATCCTGGTACCATGTTTAACACAAGGCATTATCCAGGAATCTATTAGTTCACCTTAGGCAAGGCTACCCCCTACCAACCAAGGCATTGGTCTGGAGTAGAATACTCCTCACCTACCAAGTATCAATAAGGCGATAGGCCAACATTAAAGCACATCATAGACTTGTATTGCCATTTATTGTAGGCTTTTTTTTAAATTTATTTCTTTTGATCTTCGCTCCTGAACTATAATTTGTCTTGCATCCTTTCGACAAAGGGGTAAAAGCTATGTCCTAGAGGTCAACACACACATGGCCAGGTGTCAAACATTAAGATGGTTTGATCCTAGACCTAAGACAATCATATTCCAAGGTTAACTAAAGACTGCATGCATTCTCAAGAATATATCCAATAAGGTTAAACTCATTAATGATTCACACTAGCACGTCAGGCAACTTCAAAAACTAAGTAGTACATTGACAATTTTCATGTGGTCATGCATTATAGTTCATGCAATTAATTGAACAGTAAAAACAAAAGAGAGTGGGTATGGAAGAATTACACCTGTATTTTGGAGATCTCCTTGATTCGATGAGAAAAATGCCTGCAATTTGATGAGATATTTATGTATGAGCGTTGCGGCTATCTCAGGACTTGAAAGCGAACCCACCTCAAACTTTTCCATCTGACAACCAACTAACAAGCACTATACCTCGAGAGGCACATCAGTGTGAAAAATTAAAGACTCGTTTAAGGAATCCAAACTAGAAAAAACTTGAAAACACTAACCTACCTACCAGTCACCACACTACTACTGAGGATACGGTAAGAGGATGTTGTAGAGTCCTGGCTCTAGCCCTAAGGCTAAGCCTCTATCCGCATCATCCAAATAAATAAAGTTAACCTCAATAGTGCCATGAGTTTCATCCGTCCATTCATCATTGTCAGATATTTCCTTTTCATTTTTCCATCCACATAAACTCATCAAGAATGTAACCATGCGAGGATAGTCATCTTGTGGAAAAGGAAAGCATTGGGCTAATGGGGATATGTCCTCTACGGAGTAGGGGTCAGTCATGGTCAATAGGCGAATTAGCCATTCTAATTCCTCAACATTTTCCTCTCTGGCTAGTACATCTATATGATTCCATTCAGTTTCAATTACAGGATAGCACATGTGGAATATCTGAGAAAGGTACAGATGATACCTCTCACCAAAGGTGGATGAAGTGTGCGATGCTCTTGCATTTGCCATATCTGCAAACACAGATATAGCATCAGTAGGTTTATGACAGGTCAACCTAGTTCCTGATTGTATATACGGATATTTCTCCTCTTTTTGTGCTCTTGCTCTTTTTACTATTTTTTGTTTTTCTCTTTTTTTTAAATGTATGAAGCTATATATATACATCCCCTTGAATTTGGCAATTACATGGTCAGGGGAGAAGGTTAGGGAGGAAGCAATAGAATGTCGAGCGTGAGTACATGCTCCCCCTTTCCTTGGGTAGATCATATTTTCTGCAATGATATTGCAGCCTCTTGGAACCAATTTGTCCAGCGGGTCATAGGTTGTGATGTGGGAAGATAGCTTTTTATGACCCTTGTGGCCACATCCAATTGCAGAGATGTTAGTGTACGCTCCCATTGATGAATGGAGGAAATGGTTTCCGACGATACTTTTACAAAGGGAGACATAGACTCATTGGTCTCTTGTTGGGTGTAGACAAGAGTAGGTGTAGAGCATGTAGAAACTTCTATATTAGCGTGTGCCTCGCATGAGGAGCTAGAAACTTCATGTGGCTCCCCCCTTCCTAAGCTAGGTGGTAATGATCAATATCATTTGGGAATCCAAACTAACTCTGGAAGAAGTGGTACGAAGCACTCTGTTACCTTTCCCTTACCACGATCTTGAATTGTCGTTGGGGTGGCAACAATTGGTTTGCAAGGTTTTACAGGTGATGTAGAGGGATTCAGCTTATGTTTAGGGACCCAAATCTGGTCATTCCCCTCGTAGTACCCTTGGGCTACTAATAATTTTTTAGAGATCCATCGTGATGTTACATTGTCCTTTCTTGGGTGGGTAGATATTTTCTTCCTACGAGGCTTCTTGTCTGAACGAGATTGAGTAGGGGAAGTAGCTGTTAACGAAGCTTTTGGGACCCATTTGTATGTACTCTTTGGCATAGTAAGCAGAGCTTTAGAGACCACCCTGCATGTTTCCACTCTTGGCATTGAAGCATTAGAGGGGTGGCAAACAATTAAAGATGGTTTTGCCACTGGACTTTGTGATTTTTCGTTATCCAGCATTTTGTCCAGAGTCGATGGCTTAGGAGCGGGATTTTGAGCGGTCATACTGAGTGTTGGTTCTTGCGTTGTGACTCGTCTGGTTGCCCAATCGATATTGCACTTGGTGGCCAACATCCATTTGAGCCCTAAGTTTACAGTGCCTTCTATGGTACCAGAGCAGGCATAACCAAAAAGCTTTGAATTATGGTCCCCTTGTCATAGGCAATCGGAGTGTGCAGAATTCCTGAGACAGGGGTTTTCTTCTTGTTGATACCTTGAACTTGGATAGCACTCTTGGATAAAGGTAGTTTTCCAAGTTGACACCACACGCCATATGATAGCAAATTGTGTTGAGCTCCTGTATCCAATAATGCATTATACAGCACCTCCCCGTAGGGACTCTGTAACTCAATTGGGTATCTTAGAGGTGGGTCAGATTCCAGTGAATCCTCCTCTGCCTCCTCGAAAAATACTTGCGTAATTCCCAAGTTGGCTTCTCGTTGTGGCGCCTAGCATGCTGTTGACGTTCTTTGGCTTCAACTCTCGCTTGTATTTTCTTAAGCTCAGCTTGTTCTTTAGCTGCCTTCTTTTGATGGATTGCATATAACTTCTCTTGGCTTAGGGAGTCATAGTATCTTTTGAATTTACTCCCATTAAGGAATCCAATGGTTTCAACTCCGTCGAGAGTCTCCACTCTGATGGTACCTTGCGGGGTAATTTCACATACTCTATACGGTCCCTTACCAGCATATTTGAGCTTCTTCTTTTCGTTTCGCACTCCATACATCAGGACTTTATCCCCAACCTTGATGTCCTTGTCCTTTAGGTGGCGATCAAACCATTTTTTCCTTCTATCCTTCTCCACAAGGGTATTGTACACAGCCAATTGTCTTTCTTCATTTAGTCTCTCAAGGATATATAGACGCTCTACTAATGGATTACGATCCCAACCCTCTTGAGTAGCAACACGAAGACTAGGAATGGCAAATTCCCACGGCATGATCGCTTCTTGGCCATATACCATTTTGAATGGTGTGCAATTAATAGCCACTTTGTACGCAGTACAATAGGCCCATAAAGCTGTTGTAAGCTTTAGATCCCAATCCGTGCGATGAGCTTCAACTGTCTTTGTCAAAACAGAGATTAAGGTCTTGTTGGTACTCTCGGCTTGGCCATTCGCTTGCGGATAGTAAGGAGTAGATTTATGATGGGATATCATGAAATTTGTTATGAGCTCCTTAATCACTTCATTTATAAAATGCGTACCATTGTCGCTCACGAGTTCAAAAGGACAACCGAAGCGTGTGACTATATTTTCAAAGAGGAACTTAGCTGTTGTCCTTGCATCTGCCTTACGTGTCGCTTTCGCTTCAGCCCATTTGGTCATATAGTCATCAGCGGCCACAATAATATAGCGAGATTGTGTGTTGCGGGCCGCTGGGCTAATTGGACCTACAAAGTCTAAACCCCACTTTTCAAATGGTTGGTTTACTTTGATCGGATGTAGGGATATCTGATCTTTCTGCTGGGGTTTCTTGTATCGTTGGCATTCATCGCAACCCTTCACAAAGAGTGATGCATCTTGGAACATAGTGGGCCACCAATACCCTGATTGTAAGATCTTTCGCGCAGTTAAGTCTCCTGAGAAGCGGCCATCGGCTACACCCATATGTGCCTCTTGCAAAATGTATAGATACTCATCCTCTCAGGCACAACGCCTAAGAACGTCATCCTTTCCTCTTTTATAAAGAGTCCCGGCTATCAGGCAATAGGGTTCGCATTCTTTGATCAGCTTTCGAGCTAGATCTTTACGAAGCTCCTTTAACCAAAAAGTTAACAATCTTCTCACTCCATTCAGGCATTGTCTCCACCATGAACAGGGAAGTGTAGGTAAGTCATCATCAACCCCTGTAGGAGCCTCACCATTAGGTATGTGAGACAAATAATCAGCCATAACATGTTTTTTGCCAGGTCTCACAACAACAATGAAATCAAACTCAAGAAGAATCAATAGCCATCGTATGATTCTTCCTGTGGAGCATGGTTTGTTTACCACATACAACAATGCTTGATGATCCACATAGAAAACAAACTTGGTGGCAAGGAGGTAATAACGAAATGTCCTTACTGCATATATCATTGCCAACCCTTCTCGCTCTGTAGTGGTGTAGTTCATCTCAGCATTGTTCAACTGCGACTGGCAAAGCTAATGGGGTAGTCTAGCTTGTGTTCTCCAGGTTGAGTTAACACACACCCAATAGCAAAGTTTGATGCATCAATATGCACATGGAAGAGTAAATCCCAGTTAGGCATTCTCAAGATTGGTGCACTCGCCAAGGCCTTCTTTAATAGCTCATAGGCACGGTCACATTCTTCGGTCCAAATAAACTCGATGAGAAGCTTATACAATGGTCGAGCTATCTCGGCGAAGAATAGAATAAATCTTTGATAATAACCAACGTGGCCCATAAAGCGTTGGACTCCCTTATAGTTGGTGGGTGGGGGTAATTTCAGAATGACCTTGATTTTACTCTCGTCAGTGGAAATCCCATTTTTGGACACTATATGCCCTAAGATAACTCCATGTTTAACCCAGAATTGGCATTTGAAAGGATTCAATGAGATGCGATATAATCTACACCTTTCAAATATTTTTCGTAAACACATCAAGTGCTCCTCCCAAGAGGAATGAACACAAAGATCATCTAAGAAAGCTTCACAGAAGTCCCTTAGATATTCCTTAAAGGCCATGTTTATCAATCGTTGGAATGTTGCAGGTGCATTCGTCAAGCCAAAAGCCATGACGCGAAAGGCAAACACTCCAAACTCCGTGATAAATGTTGTTTTAGCTTGGTCCTCGACTGCAATTGTGATCTGATTGTAACCCGAGTACCTATCTAAAAAGCTATATGCCTCCTTGCCTGCCACTCTTTCAAGCACATGTTCAGAATATGGCAAGGGGTAATGATCCCTTCTGGTGGCTGCATTAACCTTTTTGAGATCAACACACCCTGTGGTGAATGATTTGAAATGCTCGAGTGCGGGGTGTAAGTCTATTGGTTCTTGTTGTGCCAGGCTTTTTTCTTTCAATTCCGCCTCCTTTTGTTGTTGAGCTAACTCTTAGTTTTGCCGCCTTCTTGCAGTACGATTTAGTTTCGGCTTCTCTTCGATTTCTAATTGGGCGACGTCATGAGGTTGCGGAATACACCACATGACACTTTGGAGGTATTGTCCGCTAACTTCCGATGAGCGTCAATAGCTCCTACATAATTAAGCCATTCTGCGGTGGATCTCTCCTTGTTTATTGCAGTGCATACATTAGCTCGATAGCGTTGGCGCTTATGTCTCGTTTTCTTCTTACCAAGTTTTTGATTTTTGTTTCTGTCAGATTCGAACTCACTTGGTCGATTTTCACTTGTGTCCCCCTCACTTTTCGGATGAACTGCAGGAGGTCACCGTCCTAGGCCTTGAGCACATTGCTTCCACATTTGGGTGAATATTTGATTCATCCCCCCCATCAAGCTCAGGGTCAGTTTCTTCTTGAGATTCATACTCACAGTTGCATTGGTCAGAGTCTTCGCTGCTTTCAGTGTCAGTGGAGTTTGCCACTTTCTCGCCCCATCAGGAGTCAAGTGCATAACACCTATCATGTTTATTGGCACTAACGGTGGCATATCTTTCCCCTGAGGTGTTACCCAACTTGTGCCTCTATTTTCCCATGTGTCTATGGTTGCCGCTAGGTGTACCTAATCCACGTTATCTGACTCAGTCATACCCGGTAGGACATCCATATAAGGAGAATCTTTCCCATCATCAATCTCTTTTTTGCATGTATAGCAATACCTTAATGGGGCGGAGTGAATAGTGGTATCCGATCGATTATCAATGATAACCTTACTTCCTAAAGGATGTGCACGACCATTCTCAAGATCAACTCGAATGACAGAGTCTTGGAATTGTAGGTAGACATGGTTTTTCGACCAATCATGCACCATTTGTGCTTCCCTCATGAAAGGACGTCCTAAGATCATTTGATATGACATAGGATGCTTGGAGAAATCCATTACAATGAAGGTATGTCTTACCTTGTATCCCAGAATCTTGATCTTAAGGTCCCTTAACATTCCAATAGGTTTAGCAATAGTTCTGTTTGCCATCTTAACCACTATGTTTGTGACTTCGAGGTGAGGTCTTCCCATGGATTCCCAACAGTTTTTAGTCACGATGCTCACTCCAGCACCACCATCAAGGATTCCCTTTAGAGTTAATCCCTTGGTAGTAATGGGGAGGGTTGCATTAGATTCGTCCCCTTCAAAGTACTGTCCCAACTTGTTAACAGGTATTTCCACGACCGAGTTTTCATCTAGGTTGGGTTGTAGATCTCAATGTTCCTCCTCATCTTGAAGCGTGTCAGGTCTATCCATATTTGCAAATTGTGGTAATCCCGCCTTCAGTTCTCCATTGAGAAATGCCGGAAGAACTAAGAATAGCTCAGGATCTCCGTATAACTTGGATATGATCGTGGTTCTGATTTTAGAGGACATGAAATCCATTAGCTTAGACACATTCAACGGTACTTTTCGAGACATCGTCCCTTGACTAGGGACTGGTGAAGATGGAATCACTTCCTCTTCGATAGGGTCAGGCATTCCCTCACTAAACATTCTTTCAAGCAAAAAGGGTGTTTGCCCACTTCTTGATGTCCTATCCTCACTTTCTTCCCGAAATGATACTAGGTATAGCTAACGGTTTATGGTTCCTGTGAGGCTGAACTTGCGTAGAAAACACTGTGTCTGGAATTTTGATTTTTCTCGGGTTTGGCTCCAGTTCTCTTTGTGTTTCTTCCACCAAACCCCTTAAGTGTTGCACTTGTTCAATCTCCTCAACTGGGTTTGGGTAAGTTCCAATCTTTTTCTTGAGAGTTTTTGGCCCACATGGCTTGTCTTGGGGAGTCTCAGTCAGTTTGGGTGGTCGAGAGGGCATTAACTGACTTGGTTGTGGGGCCGAGGAAGTTTCCTTCTGTTTCCTCTTATTTATGTACTCGCTTGATTCTCCTTCGTTGAGCTCCCAAGTGGGTTCCTCCCTTAAGGTAGTGGCTTTGGTCCCCATGGTTTCTATTGAATCGGAATCATCTTCAGGATCATTCATATACACGGGGTCATCTCCTGTCCCTATGTTAGTCTTTGAACTAGGCTTAAAGCTCGTGGCATTAAGCAATCTCTTCCACCGCGTTTTCTTTTTCTTTGCTCGAGCAATTGATGTAGTATCCCTCTCTTCAAGAATGTAGTTTTGATTTTGAAGCATTGACCGTGTAACTACATTCGTGGGTACAACGGGTGTGGTTCCTCGTGCCTGGTTGGTGACCTCAACCAAATTCAGTGGCGTAATCTTGGGTGAATTAGGATTATGTGGACATTGAGCAATCAAATGATCTATGCCACAATGATTACATGTAAGTACCGGCATTCCCGATGTGCTCCCTTGATTTGGTTGCATCTGAGTAGCGATCTTCTGTAGCCTATTAGGGCACTCCGCTACATGATGCAGTCCACCACACTCGTAGCATTGAAGAGGTGGTCTCCTCGCCAAGGCATTAAGGTTTTGCCCTCTTGTGGCGAGAGCAGCCGCTTGATATACAGGCTTGATTTGCCCGAAATGATCCTCCATGTAGTACTGTGGGGAATCATTTCAAACGTATCAATCCCATATGAAACAGTGGGGTCTATCTCCTCTTCATAATCCCCACATGCACTATGTGACTCACAACCCATCTGGTTTACAGGGGTAATCCTTGGATGTGGAGGTTGTGGTCCTAGCACTGGCGGTGGTAACGGCACAGACTAGACTACATTCGGATTCCTTGGAACTATGTGCTGTGAGACGGTTGCTCGACAGGTTGTTGTGCAAGAATTAGCGCAGGTACTTGAGGTGTGTTTGACCAGGCTACTGGTGCCTGATTTGCCAACATTCGCTTAAGTACTAGGCAATCTTTAGATTGATGGCCATACTTACCACATGCATTGCAATTCCCATTGAATTTGACTCTCAATGCGGGACATTCACTCGTGCTATGTGGTCCTAAGCAAATCGAACACCATTGTTGCTCTCTTCTTGGGTACATATGGCTATTTTGAGGAGCTCGATTACCCCTAAAGTATTCTTGGAGAGCCTTAGTAAGGTCGGTCTTCACAAACATTTCGGATATCTTGGGCTCCTTGGCAATAGGTTTTACCGTCATTAGCTCGTGCCCAGATACTTGTGAACTAACGGATTTTGTCTCCGAAGACACCTTTTTACCTGCAATCATCAAGTTGTCTTCTAACTGGATTGCATTGGCAGTGACTGCTTCCCACGTTGTAAGACCTCTAATGACTAGGCCATTGTATATGTCCTCGTGGCGCAATCCTCGGATGAATCTATCGAGCAGTTGGTTATTATTGAAACGCTTTTCATCGGGAGTGCAGCGAGAATTTAGATGCTTCAATCGACTTATAAAGTCTCTCAGCGTTCAGCTTTTTGGAGTTGAGATGCTACTCCCCAAAGCACACCCTCACACTCATATCATATACACAGACACATGCACATACATACACTAACACATGCGCATAATCAAGACAGTTGCATGATGCATGCATACATGAAGTGGACATTACATAATCACAGACACGTGTATGTACACACACAGTCATAGAGATGAGCGTGCAAGTATTTGTGTGTGCGTGTATGGGAGAGAGAGAGAGAGAGATAGAGAGAGAGAGAGAGAGAGAGAGAGAGAGTTTCTATGTGTGTGTTAGGGGGCTTGAGAAGAGAGAGTACATGTGCATGTGTATGCATGAGAGAGACAAAGAGAGAAGAAGAAGAAGAAGAAGAAGCTCTTTTAACGTTGTAGGAACAATCCCAAGAGACCAAACATGATCTATCCGATGGGAGTGAAATTCGAACATAAGACGTGTTGAATAACAACTCCATGAGCTAACCAATCTACCACACATTGGGTGATAGAAAGGTTAGCCCATTTTGTTTATTTTACCCACACACCCTGATGAAGAAGCTCTTTTAACGTCATAGGAACAATCCCAAGAGACCAAACATGATCTATCCGCCGAGACGGGAGTGAGATTCGCATGAGAGAGAGAGAGAGGGGGGGGGAAGGTGAATGTGTGTGTGTGTGTGTGTGTGTGTGTGTGTGTGAGAGAGAGAGAGAGAGAGAGAGAGAGAGAGAGAGAGAGAGAGTGGGTGCATGTGCATGCATATATGTGTGTATGTAACAATGTTTGTATTCACATGCATGGGAGATTGAGTGTGTGTCAGGCATGTACACATGCACACATACATGCATACAAATGAATGCACATGCATACATGAACAAACACACATACACAATTGCACATATAACCACATCTCTATACACATGGCATGCACACCACATAGAGTACCTACACATGACATCTCTATACACATGGCATGCACACCACATAGAGCACATACACACACACTTACACATACACTCACCTTAACAAACATATGCATAGAGTTGCACTTTTGTATATGCATACATGCACGTGTACACTCACTTACACAAACACACACACTTGCATGCATGGACACACGTACACACATAGAGATATGTACAGTTACACACACACACATACACATACATGCATACGCACGCACATAAGCACAAATAGATACACACACACACATACACAAGTACACATGCACACATATGTAAACATAGATACACATGCATACACATTTGCACGTGTATATGCACACACTCTCACACACATATACACATACATATGCAAATACATCTATATCTGTACAAGATTAAAGCAAGAGTGCTTACCCTATAAACCTAGCCTTTACATGGAGAAAGGAGAGGGAGAACTTTTGAAAAGAAGAAAGAAGAAGAGAAGACAATCTTTGGGGGTTTCTCTTTCACATGCCTAGATGCATTAGGGCTCATAATTAATTATCACCATCAAGTCATTTACTCATTGAATAAGTTTCATATATATATATATATATATATAATACATTAGAAACCAAATTGCCCACTCCTCCCCGTAAGTGAGAGAGAGTTTCTACGTTGTCGTGACGTGGACGGTGTCGCTGGGAAAGTACGAGACTTCTAGCTCTGAGAGTAGCTTCTAATCTCCACAAGGAAACTCACACACATAACTCTCCAAGGAGCATAAGACATCTCCATTTTTGATGACATAAACATGTGCCAATTCACCTCAATACATCCCGAATTCAGCCTGATGATTGCTCATAAATTGTGTATCAAGTGCATGTCCCGTTCCAAGCATAGATTTACTGACTCCTTTTTCCCAAATGCCTCAAACCAATCACATGTAGGCACAACATAATCTTCAAAAAATTCCCATATACATGTGACCATTCACATCACATACATCAAGTGACACCAATTCCATCATTTCAAGGTGTCTCTTTATCTCCTGAAAACCTGCTTTTAAATTCCAACTCACAAACAAAAGATGACAAATGGCATATCTATAACATGCTCATGTGATTTTAAGAAACTCCATGACTTGCATTCCAAAATCCAATCAAGTAAAACCCAAATTCCAGGATTCTTATTGTATTTTTGATGCTTTCCTATTCCAAGATTTTCCAAATCCAAAACCTTCTCATTTCCCAAAACCTTAAAGGTTTCATAGGCTATACAATTTTTCAAATCGTAAGTGGTAATAAACAAAATTAAATTTCACTTATCTGAAAGTAAAAAAAAAAGCGAGTCTTTCTTTGATTTCGCTATTTCCCTCACGGCTGATTCACCGCCGACTGCGCAAGGAGCAGAGTACATATAATACGAAAATCATCTCATTTGATGGTACCCCATTTTCTCTTTAATTCTAGCCCCAACAAGCTTTATATAGTAGCTGCAAATTTGATTTTAAAATTACTGGTAGAAGACGCCCCTGGTTCTCATTTTTCTGCACACAGACAATATGCGCCCCCTTCTCTGGTTTTTCTCTCCTTCCCGCAAGGAAATCGGGTGCACGCCCTTTTGCAGCAAAAATTTCGTATTTCCCAAGTTCTAAAAACACTTGCGCCACCTTTTTTTTTGCATTATTTTCAGATATCTCTTTTTTCGTTACTGCCACGCAAGCTGCCCCTTCATAAGCTTTCAATACATGTGATATATCTACTCCTCATATGCAAATGCTTGGACCATAGCTGCATCAAACATCATATACATACCATAAGTCTACTAAAGCATGCCTCATGCTTGCACTCCCATAAGAGGTAATCATTGACTCGGCCCATCGATACCATAGAGAAGCTACTACACATCATGCACATGGGTAGCCATTTACATCATTAACATAACCCTTTGGCGAGCCACTCATACCATCATTTACATAGCCACGCAGACCATGTATATAACTGAGTGTTTCTAACTTACCCATGAGGTCTGAGTAACAGCAGAACCACCACCACCATACTCACAAGAGTCATCTTGAAATAGCTCTCACTAGCATAATTGCCACTAGGTTCACCATCCATGGGCATGAAGATATTATTGAAGGGATCATTCTGCCTATGAGGATACACAAGAACTTTGAATGTGTGCAGTATCTTATTGAAGTTCTTCTTGTTTTGCTCATTCCGAGTAAGAATTGAAATCATGGCATTCCAAGACACGATATCTCCAAAGGGACGCTATCACAGTTATCATCAGGAGTGGGCATGGCCTTAAGTTGGGTGGAGCTGACGGTTATGATGTTTGTGGAGAAAGGGGTGGAGGCCGTGCCCACCTGCAGGAACGGCAGTAGACCCGCGCCATAGCTCGAATTGATCTTGCAAGAGATCGTGTAACCCGATAGGCCGCATTCATTCGACATCCCAAACGGATAGGGAATGCTCATATTCCCGCAAATTTGTGCAGGGTAGTTGCAGGGTGAGGTATCCGAGACCAAATTTTCACTTCTGCACGCACAGTACCCCATCAAGAACAACCCGAAAGAAATCCGGCTGAAAAGGACGAGGGCATCTAAGCAGTCGAAGATCGCCATGGATATTTTAAAAGTAGAGCAACCACTGAAGACCCTACTTTCGCTGATGAATTTCTCATTCAATCATTACAACACAAGAGGTGGACTTCGGATTAGCAGTCAGACCGAGGGCATCTAATCAGAAGATCGCCATGGATACGAAACTAGAGCAAACATGGAAGACAAGAAAAAGAGAGGGAAGCTTCCCGACCTTGGTGTAAATTTTCCTTGTTGATGTGGTAAATTTTTATTTAACATTTTATTTTTTAACATTTTATGTGTTGATGTGTGAAGGTTTTATTGGCTTTCTATTTTTTAACATTGTCTTTGCTTATGTGTCACCAACTCATTTGCTTTTCATTTGAATAAAATTCTCACTGCTGCTGATGTGTCAATATCCTATGGTACATTTTTTAAAAACAAAGCTTACTGATTGGATGGTTGGGATGTATTTTTCTAAGACCTAAGGCCATGATAGAAGGAGGAACCCGGTGGCTGATGACAATTCTCATACTAAGTGTCTTTACGCATTTTTTTCCCCTTAAACCCCAAAACTTCATTTCAAGGCTTATATTACTAACTCCATTTCTTTTCTGACGATTATTTTTTTCTCCAAATTTTTGTGCGTGTTTTGGAGATTAATATTTTCTTTATCCCATCTTTAAGACAAACTTTGCTTGGAAGGGAACCTTAAAAGTTGTTATGGCCTATAAAACAAAGGGAATTTTAGGCCCAAGGCACCCAATCTGTGTGTCCAAACTATGTACACAGAAAACAAAGGACGGGCACTTTTAATTTGGGCGCGTCCCTTTACAAAATGCTGTGCCTAGAAAAACGTTGGCAGAAGAGGGGAAGGGCTCTGATTGGCTAAAGTGACAGTATTTGAAAAAATTACAAGAGACACTTTTGAAGTGACAGTTACTTGAAACAATTGCAAGTGACTTTGTGTACTAGTAAATTATAGTTAAAGTTTATAATATACTTGGTCTTGCATGCATGAGAAAAACCTTTTACAAGCATGCTTTAGAAAGGGTGAGAGGGAGGTTTAATTTGGGGCCCACCCTTTCCCAATATTTCCTTGGAAAGGGCTTTAAATGAAGTGAAAAAGATAGGAAAACTAGCAAGTGACTTTGTGTTTTAGTAAATTATAGTTAAAGTTTATAATATACTTGGTCTTGCATGCATGAGAAAAACCTTTTACAAGCATGCTTTAGAAAGGGTGAGAGGGAGGTTTAATTTGGGGCCCACCCTTTTCCAATATTTCCTTGGAAAGGGCTTTAAATGAAGTGAAAAAGATAGGAAAACTAGCAAAAATGCGTGAGTCCACGTCTTGAAAGTATTATCAATGGTACCTAAATCTTGAAAGTGTGGCCAATGGTACATATCTATTGAATGTGTGGCCAATGGTATTGACACCTAGGAGGGAAACAATGGTAATCATTCAAGAAAAAAAAATACAAGCTAATCTTCGCTATTTTAAAACATTTGCCCAAATTTTGGTCATTTTGAAAGGTTTTAGAAAATGTTCTCCTAATTTTAAACATTTTTAGGACATTTTAAAAACATTCACTCCATTTTCTATAATTTTAGGTTTATATAGGATGAATAATCACCAACCCATCTACACTTATATATTCGTGAAGGCATCTTATTTTTACCCTATAATTATTGTTGTTGTTTGCCAAAAGGTTAATGTTAATTGACTCATAGTTGAACATATGTAAAAGTCATTAGATGTTTATCTGATATATATATATATCTCTCTCCAAAAAAATAAAAAGGGTGAGAAAAAGTTTACAATTTTTTGGGATGTACTTTAAAAAAGAAATGCCAAGAATACTTATATATCAAATATAACAATTATGTGAATGCATGAAAAAAATATAATACGTCCGTGAAATGAATAATAATTTGTAACTTTTGAATAATGGATTTCAATTTGATTTCAAAATTCAAGGCAAGGTCACAAATGATGAAAGTAAAAATGTTGATAAAGAAGGGAAAAACACTTCTACAATTCTAGAAGAAATTATCTCGGGAGGTTTAAGGTTTTGAGGAGCTACACAAAAACTCCTATTTACTGCCAAGCAATTAAAGGTAGAAAGCTTCTGCCCAATCATGCCACCTTTGTGAAAACTGTACACAGTGTGGTCTAAACCAAATTTTCATTGGCTGCACGCAGAGTACCCCACCCAAAAGACGTCGATCAACCCGAAAAAAATCTGGCTAAAAAGGCCGAGGGCATCTAAGCAGTCTCGACGATCGCCATGGATCATATTTTAAAACTTGAGAAACCCGTGAAGACCCTACTTTCACTCATGAATTTCTCAATCAATCATTAAAACACCAGAGGTGGACTCCAAATGATGACGGAATCTAAGCTAAAGATCGCCATGCATAGGAAACTAGAGCAAACATTGAAGACAAGAACCATGACAGGGAAGCTTCCCAGAGGGTCGGGAGTCTGGGTCTCGGCATTTTTTCTTCCCTTGAACCCTAAAACTTCATTTTAAGGCTCGTATTAGTGACTCCATTTCTTTTCCGAAGAGTTTTTTTTCCCCAAAATTTTGCGAGTGTTTTGGAGATTAATATTTTCTTTATCCCTTCTTCAAGACAGAAAGGAGCCTTTAAAGTTGATATGGCTTCTAAAACCAAGGGAAGTTTAGGCTCGGTTCTACACACTACCACAGCAACCAATCTGTGGGCCCAAACTATGGACATAGAGAACAAAGGACAGGCATCCGGGGCCAGCTTGGGCACCTCCCTTTACAGAGTGCAGCGCAGGAAAACAGTTGGCGGAAAGGGGGGAAGGGCTCCAATTGGCTCTGCTCCACCCTACCCATCCTTGGGAGGCTAGAGTAGGCTACCCATGAAATGCAGACATTGGGGAAATACGTGGCACACCACATGGACATTAAGTACAAAAATCATTTGGTTGTGTGCAAAGCCCAGGTGCCCGCTTAGCTGATTCAACCTTTTTCATTGGTTCACACCCTCATTTCTTTAGCAGGTACATAGGGCTTATAGGAATTTACACATGTGGTGTTAGGGGCATATGGGCTTTGGGACTATAAAAGGTACTAGCCCTAGGATTATTGCACCTTATGACCTTCTGATACCTTTTGATAACTAATCACTATATTAATGAGAATAAACCATTTCTCTCTCTAAACTTAGGCTAATCACTCTAAGCTAGGCTAATCTAGGTAAAGCTAAGCTAATTTAGGTTAATCCAAGTTTAGCTTTCTTTAACTTGGATTAGCTTAGCTTAGAGTGATTAGTCTAAAAGACACATAAGATCCAAGAAAAGTATATATCAAATGATAGTCAAAAGGATATAAGGTACAATAGTGCTAGGGCTAGTGCCTTTTATAGTCCAAATGCCCACATGCCCCTAACACTACATCTATAAAAGCCCCTTCCCCATATGTACGTGTTTCCTGAAATCCTCATTGTTACATGACCGTGTGGGCTTCCAAAGGAACTATGTTTGGGACTTGGTTGGATTGACTCAATAAAACCACACTTGACTGATTGACTTAATTAAACCACACTTGGTCACATGTGCTTATGATTAGAATTTATTGAATTCTAATTTTTTTTACTTGAAAAAAAAATATAGAGACTCCTATTTGCTATTGAGCAATTAAAGGTAGAAAGCTCCTACCCCATCGCGCCACCTTTGTAAAGACACAAGATGTGGTCTCTGACCCTTTAGGATCTTCTCCTTGACTTTATGCTCTCATGCTTCACCGTTCAAACCCTTGTATGAAAAAGATGGCCTTTCTCAAAGAATGTTGAATCTAATTCAGCGCCCTCTTGATCATTTTTCATTGGGTTGTAGGGAGACTATTGGTTGGCCTGGGTTTATTAGATCTGGCAGTAGATTATTGTCATGCATCCCTCCCTGTATGGTCACTATGGGAGTGGTGGCTTCCGGGACATAGGTAGTATTGCCGATGTTGCTTGCAACTCTATGCTTAATGTTCGAATGAGGCATTATCTTTGGTTTGACTGTTTATCTTTCTTGATTTGCAATTTGTTTCCTCTATACTCTTTGTGGTTCATAGATGAGGGATGGTTCCTTCTTTGTTTTGCTTGGAGAGTTTGCCATTGTCCAAGGCTCTAATATGCTTGGAATCTTCAAGGGGGCAACAAAGGCCCATTTCTAAATTGGCCTGATTGGCCCTCTTTTTAGGATCATATTTGCCATGCCCCGCTTGTTTTTTGGTTTGCTCGAAAAAAGTTGCTCGGAGGACAGTAGAATCCGTGTGTATACAAGCATGTGTGAGTGAATGTGTATACGCGTATGTGTGTTTGTTTGTATATGCTTATGTATATTTGTGTGTATGTGTGCATGTGTCTATGTGTGACGCTCTCACATACGTGCATATCTATGTGTCTCTCAACATACATTCTCTCTATATCTCCGTCATGTGCACAAACACAACCCTCTCTTAAACACATACACATACACATGCACTCTCTCTCTTCTCACACCTGTCTCGTTCTCACACACACACACACCTGTCTCTTCTCACACCTGTCTCTCTTCTCACACACACACACACCTGTCTCTTCTCACACACTCTCTCTCTTCTCACACCTGTCTCCTTCTCACACCTGTCTCGTTCTCTCTCTCTCACACACACACACACACACACATGCATGTATGTAACTCTTTGCACATGTACATATATGTGTGTAAGTATGTTTTAAAATTTCTTATTATGTATATTTTTAAAATAATACAAAACTTTCTCTTTTATAGAGCTAGATCCACCTACTTGTTACAATTTTCTAAAGATTGATCAAGTGTAAGGATGTTGATCTCATAGCCACACAAAGCCCCTGGCCACCTAGTTTGAACTTAGTCATTCACGGCATAGAACATATGGCTACTACTAAGAAGAGTCAACACCCTTCATGTTTGCTCCAACACCCTTCTTAGTTAGGCACATCCACAAACACACCAAGGTCTCGAAGATAGTTAGGCACATCCACACACACACCAAGGTCTCTCTTCGAACTATGACTGTGAGCTCCATGGCTCTAAGGAGCCACCAGTACAATGACACCACCAAGTTGGCACACATGTCCACCTTTGTATAACACACATGGTTGTCCCTTTGCACGAAAACTAAACTCCCATTGTCGATGAACCCAAAATCACCAATGTTGATACACAACACATGTGCCTTCTCCTCCCGTGGATGTCACCGTACACAGTTTCAAAACTGCATATGAACACTCCCTTGAAACCTATATTTACAAAACTTAATGGCCAGAAATTCACAACAAAGGCACACAACGCCCTGCTAAGCACCAAATTTGTATTGATGTCAACGATCTTCTCAGCGCATCAACAGCAGATCGCCCACTACCTTTTGACTTCTCTTCACATCATTGTGTTAGGTTTCCTCCACCAGTTGCCTTTACCATTGATGGTTTCTATTCGTTACCTCCCCTTGTTCTCTTTGACCCTTCCATGCAGATATGATCATGCATCATCGACTCTACTCCTCCACTCTCACTAGCATTCATCCGCATTTGACCACACTTGGTTTCTTCACACTCTGCTACAACAAGCTCACCTTTGCATCTCAGATGTGACCTATTGCTCAATACCATGTCGGAGAACCTCCCATCATTTTTCTCTCACACATCCCAATCTTATACAATAATATTGTGTAGGGATTGAATACAATCCTCATCCTTTGATTAAAAGAAACCCTATACAATAATATTGTAGTAATTGAATACAATGATATTGTAGTGATTGAATACAATGATATTGTAGTGATTGAATACAATCCTCATGATCTGATAATAAAAGAGACCTCTTTAAAAAAATTAAAGCCATTATTTTCCTTCTTTCCTTTGCATCCGAGGGAGATCCATTATCATTTTACTCTTATGTTGAACTGCCGTTGAGTTTTCATTGACTACCCACTTTTTCTCAAGACCAGTCTGAGCTGCAAGTGAGGGCTATTTCAGTGGTGGTGCTTGTAGGTGTGGATCGATGTGAAGGAGTCCAGCTTGAACTCAAAAGTGAAGCACTTTCACGTTCTTCACTGTTACCAACACTTTCCTGTGATACAATGGGACTCACATAATGCTCAGCTGTTGATGCAGTTGAGCCTTGAGTATAGCTTCCCACCACCTCATCCATTAGCATCCTCTTACATTGGATCGCTTTGAGCTTGCCAAGCACTTCTTCCATTGTAGGCCTTTGATGGGCCTCCATAGCCAAGCAATGTATTGCTAGCTCTGCAACATCTTGGATGGATGCCAAGATATCTGCATTAGTGTTTAATCTACAGTCAATCAGGTTTGTGAGGTTTTGAGTTCTAAAATGAGTCCGAAAGTGATGAGCAAGTATGCCTAACTTTGTGCCCAGGTCGGCTGGCATGGAGGTGATGAGTTCAAGCAAGATAACACCAAAACTATACACATCACTTTTATCTGTAAATTGGCAACTGAGCTGGTACTCAGGGTCGAGGTAGCCATGGGTGCCCACCACTACGGCAAAGGTGAGGTGAGTGGCACCTGAAGTGAGGAAACAAGAGGCACCAAAGTCAGCAACCTTAGGGTTGTAGGATTTGTCGATGAGGATGTTGGTAGACTTTATGTCCCGATGAAGAATGGGCGGGCTCATCTTGTGGAGATAATTGAGTGCCTCCGCTATACCTGCAGCAATGTGAAGCCTCCTTGCCCAGCTTAGTATGCTTCTTTGGACGTCTCTGTTCGGATGCAAATGATCCCATAGTGTTCCATTCTCCACAAATTCATACACAAGTAGGGGCACCCGGGTTTCCACACAGCAGCCCAGTAGCCGGACAACATTCGGATGTGTGGTCTTCCCCAACAAGAGTATCTCGGATACGAAGGACTTCATTTGGTCCTCTTCCCTGTCCGCATCGTCCATGTGCTTTGCCTTCTTGATGGCAACCTTGCCGCCGTGGTTGGGTAGGCTGCCCCAGTACACTGTGCCATAGCCTCCTTTGCCGAGCTCGTGTTCACGAGAGAAGTTGTTGGTGGCTGTGCTCAGCTCATGTTCCGAGTAGAGCATGGAACGCAGCTCTTCACCTCCGTTGCGATGGAAATTTTCCTCCCTCTGTTGCTTCAGTGTGTAAGCTCTTCTCGATGCGCAGAAAATGATAATGAGTACGGTGAGGATGAGGGCTCCAGCTAGACCTCCTGCACGCAACGACGTTCAGAAGGTGAATTTAGAGCTTTGGTAACTTGGAATTGGTGGTTGTAATTGATTACCAATTGAACTTTGAATGGGTGTAATGGTATAGAGGTGAATTTAGACCTTTGGTAACTTATTACCAATTGAGCTATGACGGCGGGGGGGGGGGGGGGGGGGGGGGGGGGGGGATTTGAACTGGGGCACTCGCTTACCAAGAGCTGCCGGCAAAACTACGTCTGTTTTGACAAGGGCGACTGTGCAAGCACCACTTAGTCCAGTACCCGTGCTGCCACTTGTACAATTGCAGTAAAAAGAACCCACTGTGTTTGTGCACTTCCCAAGAGGCGGTGGCTCGCAGTTGTCGAGTCCTTCCTCGCATTCGTTTATATCTGAGAAGGGCGTTTCAAGTAAATTTGTTAAGAAATGCTCTACAGACACTCAATCAATCAGAAGGCCAGCCATTAGGCGATTACAACCTAGAGTTACGTCCAATAGAAGGGAGAGAAGAAGGAGGACGTGTGTGTGTGTGGGTGGTGATAGTAGTAGATTCAGCACACATATAAAACATGGTTAGCACGCTTCAAAGTTTTTACCTTGACAACCGATTGCATCTTTGTATCCATCCCCTCTATACCCCTCACTGCAATTGCAAGTATAACCAGGCACCCTCGTATCATCAAGGCACTCCGTGTTCTGCGAGCAAGCATAATCCGACCCGTCCTTTACTGTAGAGCAGCTCTCCGAAGAGCTGAGAATGAGAGCCCATGATATGAGTAGGCCATACTCACCGGCGCCCGGAGATCCGACCTGGTTTGGGGCAACGTTGTAAGTGGAAGGGCTAAGCACGGTGGAGAATCCACAGACGTCAGGGAATTCTTGGTATGATATTCCATCTCCCGTGAATCTGAGGTCCCGAGAGCCAGGCGGTATGGCGTTGACACAGCAGGCGTAGGTGTTGCAGAAGTGAAATTCGTACTGGTTGTAGCAACCAGTGCTGCATTGGATAGTGTAACCGTTGCGGAGTTCTGTATCGGAGCTGTTGGAAGACGAGGCATTGCAGGTGCCCTCGGATCTGCATCCGATCACGGCAAACCAGTTGCTGTCGGAGAGGACAAAAGCGCCGCTTGAAGAGAGCTCGAATGAAGCCTCCGCGGCGACGCTACCACAGTTATCAGGAGTGGGCATGGCCTTAATCTGGGTGGAGTTCACGGTTATGGTGTTTGTGGAGAAATCAAGCACCTGTAGCTCTGGGGTGGAGGCCGTGCCCACCTGCAGGAACGGCAGTAGACCGGCGCCATAGCTCCAATTGAACTTGCACGAGATCCTGTAACCCGGCAGGCCGCATTCATTCGACATCCCAAACGGATAGGGAATGCTCATATTCCCGCAAATTTGTGCAGAGTAGTTGCAAAGTGAGGCAGCAGAGACCAAATTTTCACTGCTGCACGCACAGTACCACATCAGGAACCACCCAAAAGACGTCGAATACCCCATCAAGAACAACCCGAATGAAATCCGGCTGAAAAGGCCGAGGGCATTTAAGCAGCCGAAGATCGCCATGGATATTTTAAAAGCTGAAGCCCCTACTTTCGCTGATGAATTCCTCAGTCAATCATTAAAGCACAAAAGGTGGACTCAGGATAAGCAGTCAGACCGAGGGCATCTAAGCAGAAGATCGCCATGGAGATGAAACTAGAGCAAACATTGAAGACAAGAGTCAAGAGAGGAAAGCTTCCGATGGGGTCGACCTTGGAAGAAGGAGCCCGGTCGCCGACGGCAATTCTCATATTGACTGTTTCTTTTTCCCTCGAACCCCGAAACTTCATTTCAAGGCTCATACCATTTCTTTTGTGAAGATATTTTTTTCCCAAATTTTTGCGCGTGTTTTGGAGATTAATATTTTCTTTATCCTTTCTTTAAGACAAACTTTGCTTGGAAGGGAACTTAAAAGTTATTATGGCTTGTAAAACAAAGTGAATTTTAGGCCCAGGGTACCCAATTCGTGTGCCCAAACTATCGACACATAAAACAAAGGACAGGCGCCCCAGTTTGGGCGCATCCTTTGCACCGAGAAAAAAGTTGGCGGAAGAGGGGAAGGGCTCCGATTGATTGAAGTGTCAACGCAATGCCCTATTTGAAAAAATTGTAGGAGACACTTTTGAAGTGACGAAACGATCGCAAGTGATTTTGTGTACTAGTAAATTCTAGTTAAAGTTTTTAATATACTTGGTCTTGCATGCATGCGTATACCAAGAGAAAAGCCTTTAACAAGCATGCTTTAGAGAGGGTGAGGGAGGTTTAATTTGAGGCCCACCCTTTTCGAGTATTTTCTTGGACAAAGGTGAACAAAACTCATGAAATGAGAACAAACTAATATCATTATTCAATCATATCCCAAAGGGACACCCGTACAATCATATGATGGGATAAGAAACTCCCCTTGCATATAAATCTAATAAAAGGAAAAAATTAACATGATAAAGGGAACAAGAAACTTGAAGAGGGAACACAGAACTAAAAATTTTACCCCATCTCTCTATCTCTCTAGCTCAATCCATCCTCTTGATGTGAAGCTCAACTTCCCCTCTTTGGTGTACATGATGATTTATATAGGTTTTTAGGAGTGGGAAACTTCAATTTTACTCCTCCCCTTTTACTCCCTTCCTCTACTTTTCCTTTGAAAAAAGAAAGGCTAAAAAACTCCCCACCTCTACTTTTCCTATCAAAAGAAAAAGGTGCATGTATCCTATTACAAGTTGGCTCACGAATAGTCTCTTTTTATAAAAAAACTCATTTTCTTTAGGTGGGTGGTGAGACAGGGAGAGAAGAAGTAGCCTTTTTGCAACTGAACATTGGTGGGCTGGCAAACAAGATCAAATGGTATCTGTCACGTAGCTTGTATTGGCATGTGTGAGTCGCCCCGTAGTGGTGGCAAAGCTCAACCAAAAACGGAGTCCACACGATAAAGTGCATGTGGTGAGTGCATGTCTGGGGTTCAAGGGTGAGGCGCCCAGGTCATAGGAATGTGGGTGGTCGGGCTAGTGTGGGCATGAAGGCCACTATACATTAGCGAATTTTGGACTCAACTTTGGGCCTTTTTTCTCTAGAGAGAGAAAGGCTTTCGACCAATAGGAAGAGAGCCATTGTAACGGAACTTTTGATAATTAGACGTTTTTCATATATTCTTTATATGAATATATTGTTATTAAAGGAATACGAAATGCATTTGACCACACTTTATAATGTCATTTCTTTAATATATATAAGAAATAGAGTGTTGTCAGCTCATTTAATGAATGGTTTTTAATCTAAAAATTTCCCTCGTTCAGCTCATTTAATAAAAGTGCTTTTTTCCTCTAAAAATTTGAAATGTTCTCTTCGAAGTTCCTACGTCATTTAATGAATGGGTTTCCCTCTAAAAATTTTACACGTTCTCGAGGTTATCTCTTCTGCCATCTCATCTTCTTCCATCTTCTTACATCTGTTTTTATTTTCTATTTGCTTCCATGGAAACCAGACGTCCTAGGCATCCCTGATCCTCTACTAGAGCTATTATAGTATACAACAGTTTTGATATGGATAATCAAAGGTGGATTCCTACCACAATCTCTATTGGTAGTTGGATTATGTTGCAGATTAGGAAGCAAAAAAAAACAAAGAATGAGTTCATCGACACTTACAAAGGCAGAGTTCAAGACTTCAAACTCTTTGCCCTTACCACCCCTGGTTCTTCCACCTCAACCCCCACTGCCAAGGGTTACACTAGTTTGTCAACTAACCCCCCTGAATGAAATCTTTGAAGATGGGAACGAGGGGGAATGTTTCAGAAGTTCCTACTTATGAAACTTAAGAGCCTACAAGGCCGCCCTCTCCGATCTTAAGCTACTACGTTATGGAGGAAGATCAAATGTACCCCGTATACCTAGCAGCCCCAATGCCCTAGGCCAGAGAAATGAACCGGATGACTAAACGACCGCCTATACAATGCTATGAAAGTGTAGGACCTCACCAAGTGGCTGAGTGTCCTAACAGAAAAGGGATGGTGTGTACCTCTGTAGGTTCTTCCACCTTGACTCCATTGTGTAGGATGTGGTATTGACCATATGTATTAGGAATGTCCACTAAGAAGGGAATGATAGGAAAGGCTCACAAAGTCAATCCGAGCACCAACCTTAACTTGCTGAGTTTTAGAAATGGCTTCATCTGAAGCAGTCCCTCTCAGATTGCAAAATAGGCAAACGACCGCATCTCATGTTGCGTCAACCTCATGCAGGTGCAGCATGACCACATTGGCATGGGTGCACCAAGGCCAAATGGTCAATTGGGCCGATTACCTTTTTAGGGAGCTGCATGGAGTATGTTCCAACCCATAATAAGGGATGCTAGTAGCTCTGATTTTGCAGTTCATACTGATCCTGTGTAAGTTGGATCACACCATGTCAAACTGGAATAGATTCCCTATGGAGTATGTTCCAACCCCAAGGGATACTGGTAGCTCTGATTTTGCAGTTCGTACTGATCCTGTGTAAGTTGGATCACACCATGTCAAACTAGAATAGATTCCCTATGGCTTTGAAAGATTAATGTTGGGTAGGGCTACATTCGATCTAGGTACGAGATCAACACCTTAATCCAAGCTCGGAGTTAGAATTGAATCAGAGATCAAATTCTGAATTCTAAGTTTTGAGTCTGAAGTTCGAGTTTTGAGTTCCGAAGTCGGGCAGTCCATAATCAGGGCATTTGGCATTCGGTGTCAGAGTAGATTCAGAGTTGGAGTAGATATTGTGATGGACCAGAAGCAGTCTAAATATTGTGGCAGCAGGCAACACATGTCCAAGAACTATGTGCCATGTGCTCATTATGGCTTAGTACAAGCATGGCAAAATGGATTGCATGTTCCATGTGTGCGGCAAGTGCAAAACTCAAGGTCACCACTCACATGTATGTCTAGAGGCATTTGTAGGCACAATTTGATGCTCTGTACAACACGGGATGCTAAAGTTGAGAAAAGAATGGGACATTGACTGCTGATGAGTCGAGAATGAAGGAAATGAAGCAGTTTATTAGAGATGTAGACCATGCAATGGAGTGGCATCACCAACACCTACAAAAAGGTTGTTTGATGCAAGATATTGAATGGGTGGTGTATGCAACAACTCTTGTCCGATGTGAAGCATGATCTTCAAAATCTAGAAAATTAGGATAGTAGTTGATAGAGCATCGTGGAGTGTTCACGAGTGTATACACCCCCTAGCATTAGTAGCATTACCTTAGGCTAATGAGTTTTGGGATTTGGTTATTACAAGATGTCATATCAAGAAGTGGTTAGAAGAGGGCTAGGATCTTGTGGAGGTTATGGGAGCCCAATAGTCACATGGGTAGCCCAATAGTCTCATGGGTATCCCAAGAGTCACATGGTTGGATGGCTATATAAAGCCCCTCTTATATGCAAATTGGACATGACTATGGTATGTACATGATTCTTGTACACACAATATGTGGTACATGGATATGGAATGTACTATGATGTTATGTTCTTATGCTTATATGCTTATCTTGTTTCTTTTATTTTGTTCTTGATACATGCCTCCTACTCCATGCTCATGTATACATGTATACTCTGTGGCTATGTATGTAGGAGCATGTGATTTCCCCCAAGTTAGTAAGGTTATGCACACGTGGTGATTACAATGGGATGAGAAGCTTCAATCTTCTCATTGCCCACAAGCTCTTGTTTAGAAGTCAAATGCCTAATCTATATGCATTTCTTGCAAGAAGAGAGATTAGTAGCATGCGTGATTCTAGATTAATTATTTCTTTTCTCAAAATTCCATGACAAGGGAGATTAGAGTGCTTCTTGGAGTTCTTGATATTTTGAGCATGTCTCTTGATGTTCTTGATATTTTTGTGCATCATTAAGTGCTATAGTGGAGGAGAAGATGGAGAAGGCATGATCTTGCAAGAACGTAGTGGTGATGGGAACATTCCTCTCTTGGCTTCATCCCTCTCCCTGGAGGTGTGACGGCTAAGCCGGCCATGGCTTCTACTACAGCCTTTTCAAGCCCTCGTTCTTTGGGTTTTGTGTCCTTGAACAGTACAAGACACCATGATTTTTCTCTCCAGGGTTTTTGTGGGAATGGGTGTGTCTGCTTCTTGTTCTATGCCTACAGGGAAGCTTTTCACTCCTTTATGGAGTATCTTTGCCGGCTCAAGGTTCCTCTTTTCCACCACCATTAGAAAAGATCAGGAACAAGAGATGTGCATCAGCGATGGCCAAAACCTTCGGATCCGCCATCGCTGCCTCCTGCAGAAGGTCCATGATCTGCTCCTTATAAATTGGCTAGATTAGGGCTCGCACTTCTCCTGAAGAAACTGACCCCCCGTCGATTTCACCCATTTTGCTTCATCTCTACATCCACTCGTTTCTTCCACATATCAACCAACTTCCTGGCTCTTCTGTGAATGTCTGCGTGCCTGCCAAAAAACCTTCAAAGTTCTCAGTTATGGCTGCAGTAAGGCGTCTCCTCCGTCTGTAGAAGCTCCCTGTTTGCTTATCAAAACCAATGGGTCCTTCTTCACTGTCACAATACTGGGAAAAGACGAAAATCATACCAGCCTTCTCGGGTACCAGAGGCATCCCTGCCCACAATCAAGAAATATGCTATTACAGACGACCATGACTCTGTGAGGATGATGATGAAAACCGGTTCCTCCATCACACATGATGGCTGGTGGCATGGTCTTGGCATGTATGGATCTCAGGTTGTAGGTTTGGGTGGCTTGGGTGCAACTTCTCTGTATGGTGCACTGATGATGAGCTCACTGGGCTCTCAGACTGGAATTCTACAGGGAACGGGACAAGGCTATCCATCTTCTCAGGCTGACATGTGGTGGATCTTTGTCAAAGGTATACAGTAAAGAAAGCTGCTGCTAGTGATGGAATGCACATAATATGTCCTCCTTCTGCAAGTTACCTGAATCTACACCACCAACACTTCCTCCAAGTTTGCGGGCAACATTTAAAGCAGTAAAGTGCAGATGCAACCTGACCTCTCACTTTGTTTGATCCCTCCTCTTGCACTTTACGCTGGTGACACAGTATATGCAGCACTCCATGCCAAGAGAGTCACCATCACTGACAAAGAGAGTCACCATCACTTTGTTTGATCCCTCCTCTTGCACTTTACGCTGGTGACACAGTATATGCAACACTCCATGCCAAGAGAGTCACCATCACTGACAAAGATATGTGGCTAGTTCTACGCATGCGGAAGTGGAGGGAAGATTATGGTGATGAGCCGCAGTTTAGGATTTAGGATAATCTCATGTATATTTCAGGAGGTAATCTCGTGTGATCATAATGTAAATTCTTTACTTAATGAAAATATTTTTTTGCCAAGTGTCTTCAATTGTATTTTTTTTATTATATCTGGCAATCATAATTGTATTGTGATTTCAATTTCAAATTAATGAAATTGTATTATTTATTGATCGCATGAATACAACAAAACTTCAAAAAATAATTATATTATTTGTTGATCGCACACGAATACAATAAAACTTCAAAATATATTTTTTTATTAATATAGAAAATGTTACATCATGACATAGAAGCAAGTACAAAAACCCTAAATTATGTGCCTCTTAGTACTAGGCTCAGCAGAGTCAGTAGGAGGTTTAAGCGAAGGAATTACAATAAAATTTCCTTCGAGCTCGAGCTGGATAGCATGAAGATCAATCCTCCCAGTAGCAAGGCCTAGGCCAAATAGTGAATGAATCTTCCCTCCACGCGGAGCTTCAAACAAATACAGGAGCTTGGAGTGCTTCACAAGCACCACCTTCTCTAAGTTTGATTTCACAGGCATAGACTTGAATGTAACAAACTTTGTTAAAGCCTTGATCTTTATGAGAGAGACTTGTCCATCAGGGGAGCATACTTTGTGAAAGACAATGATATCTTGGAAGATTTTGCCAATATACTCCTTCAACGCTGTATCCTGGACTCTTCCTCCGCCACACCTTCTTCCACCAACTCTTGATGCAAACTCATCGACATAGACAATTTCCTGAAGAGAATATTTGCATGCAAAAATAAAATATTAAAAATTATTCCAAAATACAATTGCATGAAAAAAATAATTTTCAAATGAGTTGAAATTGTCTGTGTAGGGCCTCAGGGGCCTGGGGACCCCACACATGGAATATGGCATGCATCAGGGCCCTCCAGGCATGCCAGCCCCAAAGGCTGGTGAGGATGATCCTGAATTTACAGATTCAGGGTTATACAGATTCAGGGTCATTCTGGCCAGCCTTTGGCTAGCATGCTTGGAGGGCCTCGATGCATGCTAGATTACATGTGTGGGGTCCCCAGGCCTCTGAGGCCCCGCATCAAAATTTACAAGAAGATTTAAATAATAATAATTTACGTACCTTCTTAGCCTCATCATTCAGTGTCACGCCCGATGCATCTAGGTCTGCCCTAGGAATCGCTGTATCACCATGTACAGGGTCCGAGAGGTCAATGCGTAGTCGAGGTCCAAACAGCTCCTCCTGCAACCTCTCAAATTTTGCATCTGAGATATCATACTTAGGAGCAGCTTCTGCAGCACTTCTTTGGATGTGGATGATTTCAGAGACATCATCCATGCTCGTGCCATCGTATCGGCCAATCTCAGTTACTTGTGGAAGGACATCCACAGTGTCAAAGTCAATGAGGTCTTCATTAACATCCCAGACAAGGTGGCAGTAGAGCTCTTCCTCCCTTAAATCCAAGACCTCAAGGACATCCTGCATGAGCAAGTACTCAACATCATCTATAGTGATGGCACTCAATGATGCAAGTTTTGCATTCTTAGTAGGATGGGCTACCTCTTGGTGGATAGTCGATAAGTCCAAAGACAAGCTACGTGCCAAGACAAGCTACGTGCCACCTCTTCTTGCTTGTCTAGGACTCTCTCCTCTAGCTCCTTCTCTTCATAGGTGAGAAGAGGCACCACTAGCTCCTCATCATTCTCCTCTTCAAAATCAAAGCATAATATATCAATATAGCAAAGGCAATATCCCGCTTGATGAGATCGATCGGGTTTGCCTCCTCAAAAGTGAGGGGCACAAAGGTAGATCAGAAGGGGGGGGGGGCATGTGTAAGTGCTCTTTGCACAACCTTTCTATGGTTGTCACCACTCTTCATGGAGAAGGGGAACTCTAGGGGTATCCGCTGAGCAGTGGAGTTAGGGATAAAAAATGTGATATCATCACATCCCGCGCAAAAAATGCAAGCACTGAGCTATCGGGCGAGTCCTAAATATATTCTCTAGCTCAACACTCTAACAAAACCTAGGGTAAATCTGGTCCCACATCTGACCGTTTAACGAGTTTCACTCATCCACTGTGCGAATGCATCATGATGAGAAGCCATAGTGAAGGTGTAAAGGGAGCAACAAATAAGGTGGATAGAAAAAGTGAGAGATAGAGAATGCAATAGAAGTGAATGAAAATAACCCCTACTTATACTTATAAATATAAGTTTATATATTATTTCATTAAAACTTTAATAAAGTAATATATATTTTATTAAAATTTTATTGGAGTAATATTTATTTCATTAAAACGCATGAGAAGGTGATGGCACTCAATGAAGCTAGTGGGTCATGACTTTGGGTTTCGTAAGACTGGATGGATGCAATTTATACTTATGTTTATTATTGTACTTAAAACATCTATAAACTTATATTTATTTTAACACCTTATGTTTATACTTTAGTAAATAAAAGACACTTCAATAAAATATAATAAATAATAAATCATACTTCTATTTCTTGTTACATATTATTATTATATTTTATTATTTACAAAGTTACTTATATTATTATTTTCACTTAAAGTTATATTTATTTTTATACTTATATCCATAGACTTAAAATTAATGACACTTCATTAAAATATAAGAAATCATAAATCATATTTATATTTCTAAGATAATTAATTATATTATTCTTTACACTTAAATATATATTTATACTTATATTTATAATTGTACTTACTTATACTTATCTTTGTGTTCTTACATATTAATGGGTTCGAAACACAGTAGACTTAAAAAAATCACTACAATTTATGAAAATAAAATAAAATATAATTTACAACACTTTTAAAGAAACAGTTTTTAGTATTCACTTGAAAGAAATACGAGAGGCTTGGGTTTTATTCACTACATATAGGAGCTTCTCCTTTCCATATGATTTCTTTGTGGCACTTGGCATATCCTTATTTTGGTCTTTGTTTGTGTCTTGTAACATTACCTATTTTATTAATAATTCTCTCTTTTGTGTGTAGATCCACGTAAGAAGAAGACATCCACACTTCATGGTTAGTGTAATGGAGATGAGTCACCATTATACCATGTTGGGCATGTCAATGTCATACATTTGGCTCTAGGAAGCGGAAACTTGGCTTTTCTACTGATCACTAGATCAGTTGATTGATATCATTACTTTTACTAGCCTTTTTTTTATATTGATCTTTTTTATCACTATATAGTAAGGACATGATTTGCATGTTTATTTGGATATATCGTTATTTAGTCGATGATATTATTAATACATACATGTGTTTATGCTTATGTTTCATGGAGAGAGAGAGAGAGAGAGAGTATTGAGAGCTTTAAGCAAACAAGGTTGGTTCACCCGTGATCATCATGAGTGAAGAGACCACCGATGAGTCATCATCGCCATCATTTACTAGGGAGATATAAATGGAGCTTTGACACCATAGGATCAATCAGTGAATCTCTCTTTTAGTGCGGTCTGCTCCCATATGGTGTACACAAAAGTGCCTTATCACTCTCGGCAACGGTTGCACGGCAACAATGTGTACATAAGCAACAGAAAGGTTGTTGTTTGCAAGGTATCTCGTCGCTTTAGACACATTCCTATATAGCAAAAAAAAAATGCTAGATAGATTACTAGAAACAATAAACATATCTAGTAAAAGTTTGGATCTAGTAAAAGTGGAACACTTCCTAGTTCTTTATTCTAGGAAAACATTTGCTATATAGCAAATAAACTAGCAATAAATTACTATATAGAAAACTATATAATAAAAAGTTGATATATAGAAAAAGTCAAGAAAACAGCAATGTATATAATAAAATATTGCTATATAGTAATCAATAATCAACGAATTCCTATATAGTAAAATAGTGCTATACAACAAATCAATATGTAAAAAATCATTATACAATAATAGTTATAAAAAAATAATTTTCTAAGAGGAATATGTGATTTTATAAAGAGAAATACAATGAAAATCAAGTTTTTTATTTTACAAAAATGTACTTGATGGAGTGTAATTACATTAATTACCCCAAAAAGATAGTATAGAAAATTTTAATTAACTGAAACACAAGAGAAATGCATAAAGCATAAAGATAACTTTCATGGTTACAAATTAATGGATGGAGTGTAGTTAAATAATTATCTTAAAAAAAACAAGTAGATAAAATTTTATTTAAGTGAAACACAAGAAAAATCTACAAGGCACAAAGACATACTTTCACAAGTGCAAATTTAACGGTGTAGTGTAGTTGACGAATTATCCCAAAAAAGGTATATAAATTTTACCTAAGTGAAACACAAGAGAAGTCCATAAGGCACACAATGACATACTTTCAAAAGTGCAAATTAAAGGATAGAGTGTAGTTAAATAATTATCCAAAAAAATAAGAATACATCTTTTTTGCTAAAGTGAAACAAAATAAAAATCTATAAGGCACAAAGACATATTTTCACAAGTGTAAATTAAAGAAAATAAGAGTTTATAGTAAAGTGAAGAACATCTATAACAATGTCTATAAGCAAAAAATAAACTTTAACCACTATAAAAGTTGAGAAAATAGTTTTATTACAATTTTTGGAGCATAAAAATACTTGTTTACAAGTTTTCCTAGCTTGCGCCCTCTCTTACTAGTAAGTACCACAACATAGTGTATTTGGTCTCATCATCTAAGAATGTATTACAAACTAAAAACTTAGAGGCAAGATCTAATGAGGAGAAGCCATGTAAACTTCCAAGAATGCCCTTAATATCCTCAAACAAAGGTGCTTTGTCTTGAGGATACAAATCTAGTAAGCCAGCACCATTGATAAGAGATTTGAAGAAGAATCTCACAAGTAAGCATAGATCCAGTGGAATGTATAGACAACATGTGGCCATCCTAGAGGAATTAAAACAAGTGCAATGGTGTCACATGTGCGAAAGCTCTAGGAGTCTTCATTCAGCCCTAAACACCTACCCTAGAACAACCAGATGCAAAACATAAGTAAAAGATAGAGAGAGAGATAGAGATAGAGAGAGAGAGAGAGAGAGAGAGAGAGAGAGAGCTGAGTTTCAATATATTCATATAGTACAAAAAGGATGTACAACTTGGCAAGCCATAAGCTCCCTTGAAAAGGTGATCTCGGACTCCAAAAAGCCCTAGTCTGAGACTCAATCCATAAGGGACTAAATGCCTACAAAGATCTTGACTTGTGCCTTATATAGGCCTTGGAACAACCCCATAAGCTGGCCGACTATTGTGGGCCAACAACAATAGTTTGTCTATAGCTGATGCCCTTGAGCCACTAGCCGACTTGGTCTTGCATCCACAGGATGCCCTTTCTAGTGTCTAGTTTGCCATGCTCATGCCCTAGTCGATCTGTTTTTCTTGCTGCCCTTTAGGTATTAGCAATGGAATCAAGCATATACATGTCATGCACATGACATCCCCCCTACTAAACTTGATGTCGAGGCTCCAACACTTGATCCTAGATGACTATCATCATCCCCTTATCTCCTCATGGACTCCCAAACCTATATCATCCTTCCCTTCTTGGCAACCTTTTCACTTAAAACCCTGCCCGGTCTCCAAATCCACTCCCAATCTGATGAAGGTACGTACATTTGTTTCACCTTGTCCCCTTGCCTTCTTACCGTGTCCCTGAACACTTTCTTTGGTCTCTTCTTTTCTTGAGTATTGAGTCTGGCACTCTCACTCCACTCCTAGGAGGATCACCCTCCCTTGGAATTGTTGCGTGAAAGCCTTTCTTAGTGTGCCCGAAGTAGCATCCTACTTATAACAGGACTGCCATTCTCCTTCAGTCTTGTAGAACACCACTAACAAACCTCCTAGGAATTTCTTCCATGTCTTGTGTTACTCTCCTTGGATTGTGTACCTTCATCTGGGACAAAATTAGTGTTTAGCCTTACTGAGCTTGATGCTCTGATATCAATGTCACATGTGGAAGACCTGGGTGTAAGATTCCTCCCCATCCCCTCAAGATGTACTATTTCTTCCCCTGTAATCAATCCCATTTTCAGAATAATAAAAGATCTTGTTTCTACCTATTTTGGCCTAGAGAGAAAATATTCTAGAGAGAGATAATTCAATTTTTAGATATCTTTGGATAGAAAAATATTCCTTCTTATTAAAGTAAATTCCCCTGAAACAGAAGATCAAATAGAAATTCCTAAGGTGCATTAGAAATAAATTATAATGTGCACAAAAGACCTTAGCCTAAAGGATCCAGATTTTTTAAAAATTTTGAATTAAGATTTCTATGGACCAATAAGATTAATCCAAATATAGGGAGGAGATAAATTGAAGAATAAAAAAACTCCCAAAAAAATGAGTAAATGCTCACATAAGATGAAGAGTGGACTAAGGACCAAAGAAAACAATTAAAAAACTGAATTTTGGCACCTCAGAGTGGGGATCTCCCCTCATGAAGGAGGCGCCTTTTTTCTCATCATTACTCCCAATTTTAAATCAATAAAATGAGATATTTCATCTCTCCTCTCTCCTATTTCAAAACTAGATCCCAAAAGTAAGCTGAACTGATCCAAAAATGATAAAAATTTAACCAAGCTGATCTGAAGAATTCTAGAATCGGTTTGCTTGGTTAGAGGCTCACTTTTTCCTATAAATAGAAGCCTCCCCTTTTGTAAAAGCTTAATGGTGTTTATGCACTTTTACTTTGCTCCTGTCTTGAGCCATCTACATTGAATTTTTTAATAATTCAATTGTTTTTTTGTCTAATCCTCTCCAAAGTGAATTAGTGGCCACTCTTGCTTCAAACAAGAGTAGAACCCTCAATCTCTCAAGCCAAAGGAGAGCTTACAAGCTCTATGTAAGCTAATTTTCTTACTTATTTATGAATTTTAAATCTATGATTTTCTTGATTTTTATGTTTTGCAGTTAATTGAATTAAATTCAAATACTATGCCTTGATGAAAAGGCCACCCCATTCTCTTCTTTACATTCCAGCCTTTCTTAATCCTAAAAAGATTAACTAAGATTAATTAAAATCTTCTTATTGTTTACTCTTGAATTTAAAAAATTGTGTAGATTAGAGTTCTATAAATCTAATTTGGGTTAAATTAAGTCAAATAAAGAATGATAAAAATAAAAAATGATCAGTCATACAAAGGAGATTATGACAAAAGTTTTCAGAATTTTGTGAAAAAAGAAAGTTTATTTTTATGTTATTCCAAAAGAGTAATTCCCACCATTTTTGTATCTGAAAGAAATATTCTAATTACTCCATGTACATATTCACCTATGAATATGCATGGATATCACTGATATTAATTATTAAATTTAATTTTAATACATAAAAAGATGCATTAAAAATTTTTTTTATATAAAAATATTATTCTCATTAAATTTAATTTTTATGCATAAAAAGATACATAAAAGAATTTTTTTATTATAAAAGTGTTATTCTCATTAAATTTGATTTTAATGCATAGAAAGATGCATAAAAAAAATTATTATTATAAAAGTATCATTCACATTAAATTTACTTTTTATGCATAGAAAGATACATAAAGAAATTTTTTTATTCTAAAAGTGTTATTCCTATAAAATTCAACTGTTAACACTTGACCCAGTGGATCAAATTAAGAGATGACAAATTAAAAATCTGTATAATTGAATTTTCCATAGAAGACTGTTCAGATGAAAATTTCAGTCTAATGGACCATTATTGTGTTAAAAGATATCAATGAGATGTTCTGAATGAATTATTATCTGATAATGAGTTCTATATGAGTATCTTTATCCCATGATTCTGTGGGAAGATGACCAATCTAAAGAACCCCAGAATCAGTTGAATCTAAAATCGGATTTGAATCATAAATAGAGGGACTTAACAAGAATTTTCGTATTGATGGGATCATGGATCGAGGTTGTCGTGGTAGAAATGATAACCCCCAAGTCGATGAGAAAGAGCTTGACTTGGATGTTCGTAAAACTCTTCATAGATCGCAGCCTCGACCTTTCAAGGGTGAAGGAAAAAACTTGGGCGAGGCTATGGAGAAGTGGATCGAAGCAATGGAAGAGTACTTCGATGTCACCGGATACAATGAGGAGCAAAATGGCTCTTGCAAGGCTGAAGATAGTAGAAGCAGCCAGAGTGGCATGGAGAAACCACTGCGAGACAAATCATCTGGATCGAAATACCCAGACATGGAATGATCTCAAAATTTACCTAAGGACGAGGTTATGTCCTCCGGATTTTTGGAAACAAAGATGAACGAATTCTTAGAGTTAACCCAGGAGGGGAGCATAACTTTTGAAGTATATTACCAAGCGTTCGCTCTCCTCCTCAAATACTCGCAAGAAGAACAGTTGATGGCTAGGTTCATTCGGGGACTGAACGAACCTTTGAATATCCAAGTGAAGAATGCCAAGCCAGTTTCCATGACCGAAGCAGTGCAGATGGCGAAGAATTTCGCCAAGGCCTTTGATGTCAAGATCCCGTCAAAGCCAGCACCATCACCTTTCAAAAGGTTTTTAGTTCCAAAAGGTGATTCCAACCTTCCACCGCCTAAGAGATATCAGGGTCAAGCCCAGGATATGGGAAGTTCCATAATAATGGAAGAAATGTCCTTTTTCCGAAACTCAATCCCCTGGAATTCACTTCAGAAGTTCCACCCTTGAACAAGGGAGTGAAATGCTATAACTGTCAAGGATTTGGACATCGCAGTATGGATTGCCCAACTCCTTTTAGATCAAGGTTTTCGGAGCAAGAAAATCAGGGATCAAGATTCCTGACTCCAGCTCCTTCCTTCTAGAGTAATAAGGTTTCTTTCCGCCAAAATCAAGGAAATCTCAAAGATAAACCCTCTAACCAACCCGCAATTTCAATCCAAAGTAATGCAAGACCTCCGTCTCAAAATAGGGGAAGTCAAAGAGAGATGTTCCCAAATGGACAGTCCACTTCCAAGACAGTAACGCTGGAAGTGATTGAAGAAGAATAAGAAGATGAAAGAGATCATACTCCACCTACGAGAAGAGGACATCTCGCGTTTTTTAAGTGAGGTAGGATGTAAGATTCTTCCCCAGCTCCTCAAGATGTCCAGTTTCTTCCCCTGTAAATCAATCCCCTTTTCAGAATAATAAAAGATCTTGTTTCTACCTGTTTTGACCTAGAGAGAGAAAATATTCTAGAGAGATTATTCAATTTTTAGATATTTTTGGATGAAAAATATCCCTTCTTATTAAAATAAATTTCTTCGAAACAGAGTTCAAAAAGAAATTCTTAAGGTGCATTAGAAATAAATTATAATGTGCACAAAAGACCTTAGCCTAAGGGTCTAGATTTTCTGAAAATATCGGATTAAGGTTCCTATAGACTAATAGGATTAATCCAAATGTAAAGAGGAGATAAATTGAAGAATAAAAGAAAATCCCCCCCAAAAAATGAGTAAATGCTCATAAGATGAAGAGTGGACGAAAGACCAAAGAAAACAATTAAAAAATAAAATTTTGATCTCTTAGAGTGGGGATCTTCCCTCATAAAAGAGGCATCTTTTTTCTCATCATTACTCTCAATTTTAAATCAATAAAATAAGATATTTTATCTCTCCTCTCTCTTATTTCAAAACTAGATCCAAAAGGTAAGCTGAATTGATCCAAAAATGATCAAAATTTGACCAATTTGATCTGAAAAATTCTAGAATCAGTTTGCTTGGTTAGAGGTTCACTTTTTCCTATAAATAAAAGCCTCTCCCTTTGTAAAAGCGTAATGGTGTTTATGCACTGTTACTTTGCTCCTGTCGTCCTGAGCCATCTACATTGAATTTTTTAATAATTCAATTGTTTTTGACCTAATCCTCTCCAAAGTGAATTGGTGACTACTCTTGCTTCAAACAAGAGTAAAACCCTCAATCCCTCAAGCCAAAGGAGAGCTTACAAACTTCATGTAACTAATTTTCTTACTTATTTATGAATTTTATTTTATGTTTTACAGTTAATTGAATTAAATTCAAATACTATGCCTTGATGAAAAGACCACCCTCTTCTCTTCTTTACATTCCAGCCTTTCTTAATCTAAAAAATATTAACTAAGAGATTAATTAAACTCCTCTTATTGTTTACTCTTTTGAATTTAAAAAATTATATAAATTAGAGTTCTATAAATCTAATTTGGGTTAAACGAAGTCAAATAAAGAATGATAAAAATGAGAAATGATCAGTCATACTACAAATAAGGTTATGACAAAAGTTTTTAATATTTTATGAAAAAGAAAGTTTGTTTTTATGTTATTCCAAAAGAGTATTTCTCACCATTTTCGCATCTAAAAGAAATATTCTAATTCCTCCATGTACATATTCACCTATGAATATTCATGGATATCACTGATATTAACTATTAAATTTAATTTTTATACATAAAAAGATAGATTAATTTTTTTATTATTATAAAAGTATTATTCTCATTAAATTTAATTTTTATGCATAAAAAGAAACATAAAGAAATTTTTTTAATTATAAAAGTCTTTTTCTCATTAAATTTGATTTTTATGTATAGAAAGATGTATTAAAAAAATTATTATAAAAGTGTTATTGTCATTAAATTTAATTTCTATGCATAAAAAGATACATAAAAAAATTATTATAAAAGTGTTATTCTCATTAAATTTAGTTTTTCTGCATAGAAAGATGCATAAAGAAAAAAATTTTATTCTAAAAGTGTTATTCTTATAAAATTAATTTTATGCATAAATAGATGCATAAAAAATTTTCTTTTATATAAAAGTGTTATTCCCATTGAAGTTGATTTTTATGCATAAATAGATGCATAAAGAATTTTTTTTATCAAAATTAAAATTTCTCTTAAATTCTATGGGTAATTGATAAATGAATAGTTAAATACTCTAAGAGAGAAATTTCTTTCGTTTTATATTCATGGTTTGTAAAAAGAAAATTCAAGAAATCTATCAAGATCGCATTATTTAGATAAATGATTAATTTTTTTCTTGTTAGAATTCGTATCTAATTTAAAAATCAATTAAGGGAATATTCAAAGAAAAATTCAGTAAAATAGTAACTGAATTATCAAACCTTTTCGAGAAAGATAGATCAGGAAAAATCTTATCCGAATCGAACCTTGAATCAGACTATGACCAAGACCAAACTCTTTCGTAAGTTTTGAGAAAAGAAGGTGTGATCAGTTTAGAAAAATACACTCAAAACTCTCGCCAAATCTAAAACTAAGTTTAAGACTCTTTGAATTGATCTGTAGATTAAGATTATAGAATTCGAAAAATTCTGGTATAAAATTCAGAACTCCGATCAAGAATTTTTGGAGATACTGATTCAAGAAATACTCTTGTATTCAAAAGAAAATCAAACTGAAAACTTGCTTAGAAATCCTGTTTTCCTAAAAGACCGTCTTATGCGAGAATTGAAGGATAAGATGTGACGTGAATAGATGTGATGAGATGTTATGTGAATCAGGATGTAAATGAATGATATGAGATGTGAGTAGATGATATGTGATGAGAATAGATGTGAATGTGTATGTGAAGAATGGATGTGAATGTGTATGTAAAAGAATGGATGTGGATGTGTATGTGTATGTGAAAGAATGTGATGTAACATGAATATATGTGGATGTGAAATGATAGATATAAATGTATGGATAGATGTGAGTAGTCTTACATGTTAACGATTGGATGGATGTGGATGAATGAGATGAGATGTGTATGAATGAGATTGATGTGGATAAAAGTGATGTGATATAATGTGGATAGAATACATGTGATGGGATGATTATGAGAATGAATGTGGTGGAGATGAATGAATGTGATGTAAAATGGATGTGATAAGATGTGATGTAAATTGGGATAGATGTGAATGGATGATATGTGATGTGAATGAATGTGATGTGATGTAATGTGATGTGATGTAATGTGATGTGAAATGGGATAGATGTGAATGAATGAGATGTGATGTGAATGGATGAGATGTGATGAGATGTGAATCGAGAAAGATATGAATGGATGAGATGTGAATGAATGTGATGTGATGAGATGTGGATATGGGTAGATGTGAGTGGATGAGATCTGATGAGGATCAATGAGGAAAGAAGTGATGAGATGAAAAATGATGTGATTGGATGAGATGGGAAATGATGTGATTGGATGCGAATGGGAATACACATGAAATAATATGGATTGATATGAAACAATGTGGAAAGACGAGAGTTCATTATAGAAACTGACTATTTTATGTCAAGAATGCTGGGGAAGCATTTTGACCGTCTTGTGAATGAGGTCGTGGTGGAGACCTAACTGATAAAGTTGCAACAGCACTGACGGAGAGTCAACGGAGGACGTCACCCGTAGCAAGGTCGACCGAGGTCTTGATCAGCCTCGATTCAATTTAAATGATGAGCTTCCAGTACGGTGGATGACGGACCAAAGAAACGACCTATGAGTGAAGCGCTAGGTCATTTTTTCCAAATAGCCATGGTGTTAACATCATTTGGGTCCCAAAAATACCAAGTTTCTTCCCCTTCTACTAATCCCATCCCTGATGCACTAAGGAATCCTTTATCAATATATAAATGATGCAAACGTTTGAATCATGCTTTGCTCTCTTAATAGGTTCTAGGAAGCCAAGATATATACCCTAGACTCTAGAAATCTCTCTAGATCTTAAAGCATAGAATTGCCTTTTGGAATGAAATGGGCAAGAGTAGCAAGTGTTACGCCCTGACTGGACTAGGTCTAGGGTGGGGAATATGTGGATTAACACATGGATTAACCCAAGATAATGTAAAGTCCTCATAGGACCATGCTCATGGATAATCCGACATAGAACCACTATGGAACAAGATAGAAGACATACCTGAGGGGCCATGGCGGCAAGGTTTTCTAAGACCTGAACATCACAAACATAGCACAAAGACTGCGATAAACTGTCACCCACCATAGCCACCTGCCCCGCCGCCGACAACTCCAAAGCCATGAGATCCTACACGCACTAGAGTAGACTCAGGCTACCGAAGACTCCCTGATCTCGTGTCTAATAAAAACAATTTATGAGATATTGTCCTTCACTTACTTAGAAAAACAGCTCATGATGCTTTGATACCATAACCATCCTGTATGTACAGAAGGTACTACATAGACATCAAACAAATAATTACATTGCCCACCCCGTTTTTAGACTAGCAAACATATATAAAGTGGCTTACTCCAATATAAATTTTGATAGGTCATTACCCAGGTAGCTTCTTACTCTACCACTATGGCATGCTTTTATTTGCTATTTAGAACAGGGCATTCAACCGTCACCTCAATCATTACCCAATGGCATCTACAGAGGCATCGTTTTTTCTTGTCAATCAAACAACAATGAAGAATAAGCACCACAACATGAACGTGAAGCCTGCATCTCATAGAGCAACAGACACCTAGAGCTTGCATAAAGGTTTGGAATACAACTTAGATTGTTTGACATATCAACATGTTGAACAATCTAAGCTTTCAGCTTGTAATTTTTACTTTTTAGCTTACAGAGCAGGTAGGTGAACCATGCAGACAAAGATAGAAAAGAGCATCTCCTTCTTAATGCAGTTCCTAATTATATTTTTTGGAATGATTTTATATTTTCTTTGCTACCATGCTCAATGGACAACACACATCTCAGCCTTATGAGAGCATTCCTATACAACAACACGACAAAGCTGATTGCAAGATAGCCTTATGAAACCACATCAACATTTAAGCATGTAGTTTAGAGCAAGCATTTTCAAACCCTACTCTAATTGGAAGCCCTCAAATGGCATGAAGCACATAATAGAATTTTTGTGAAACATCAAACAATTTTTATGAAACACCGAAATATGGCAGAGGAACAGTTGCCTACCTTGTACTGGTCGGGTGGTGGACGCCATAAAAGTCATGGATGATGGTTATGTTCGAACTTGAATTTTCAAAGGAAATCCTCAACTTGCCTACAAACAGGCACCCTGCTATGGCAAGAGTAGAGCTTTGTAAACAACAATGGTGAGAATCAGACCATTAAGTACGCAAACCCAAAATTTGAATAGCCAAGGAAATCAGCATCTGCAAGACTGATGGGGCACTTCTGCTTAATCCAGATAATCACAAATCTAGCTGAGTGGGCCTTCTATTGCTTGTTGTGGGGTGCGTGGGGAGATATAGGCAGCCTTCGGGAACACAGTGGGCGGAAGTAGTTGGGCAGAGCCGGCGGTGGGGTTGCTCTGCCCAAGCAGTGGGCGGAAGTAGCTCATGTACTGGGCCAACATGCCTAGACTCTGTCAATGCGAGCTCAGGAGAAAGACCTTCTTACCACCCATCAGCCTACGAGGAGCAGAAGGCCTGCTCAGACTTCTTGCCCAATAGCTTGGTTCTTAATTGGGTGATTTTTTCTCCTGGCCGGTGTCATTCAACTAGAGCTCCCCAATAGCTTACTCTAACTTCAGCCACAATAGCCTCACTTGCATGCCCAAATGCAGTATGAGCACCCATGAGAGAACTAAAAGGTGCATCATGTCACCTTGTTGGCCCAGGAAGATAATGTATGGAAAACACCAGCACTGCGGTAGAGCAATTGGTGAGTGAAGAGTGTGTGTGTGTGTTTGGGGTAGAGCAATTGGTGAGTGAAGAGTGTGTGTGTGTGTTTGGGGTAAGGTCTCGTGATCGAGTCTTACTTCCAACTCTCATCCGTAAGGACACTACTTGGTACAAATAAAAATCTCGCATTACAAAAAAAAAAGAATGTATGGAAAACGTAATATAGGGAAACCATTCGAATGCCCAATTCTTCCGGGACGGCTACCAAGTATATTCACTATTCCAAGGCCATTCGAATCCCTAATTTGTCTAGAAACAATGAGGGCAATTGTAAATTCTTATCTATAGTGATAATAAAGCTGTTTTGCCTGGCAAAACCATCATGTAGCATACATTTTGGAAACCAAAACTGGTTAGATTTAGGAGTTGTCATTATTTTGATTGGTTGAAAAAAATATTTTCATCGAGCATTGTGCTCCCCCTTGTTCTTATAGTGTTGCTCATGAAAGTCTTCTCTCTCTCTCTCTCCCTCTCTCTCTCTCAAGCACCTTTTTTAATATGTTATGATGCATTATAGCTCTCCATCACCAAAACATTGGGTAGCCTTGTTTAAAGTATTCGACCCTATAATATATACACTTGTTTGATACCAAAATTTAAAGGCATTTAAGTTTACATGAGGTCCTATTACCTCATTTGATCTCAAATACAAGCTAAATATCATCAAACAAGGTATTATAACCTCATTAAAAGGTATTCAAGAATATTTGAGGTCCAATGACTTAAATGGTTAGGTGTAGGTGCGTGTGTGTGTACGGGCACGCAGGCACGCATGCACATGAAACATGGTTTGATTCATAAATTGTTTATAAGCATGTATTAAATTTTGCAAGTTTCCATGTTGAGAAAAAATAGTCAAATTATTTGAACTCAAGTAAAAAGTAGATATTGAGAAGCATCTCTACTTGGTCAATTTTGGAAATGATCCTTTTATGATATTTCATAATCTTTGCATATGATGTTTGTAATTATTTGAACTCAAGTAAAAAGTAGATATTGAGAAGCATCTCTACTTGGTCAATTTTGGAAATGATCCTTTTATGATATTTCATAATCTTTGCATATGATGTTTGTTCTAAAAATAGAACGTGAGATTTTCCTTTCTCCAAAGGAAACATCAAGATCTTGGTCAATTTTGAAAATGATCCTTTTATGATTTTCCATAATCTTTGCATCCAAATGATGTCTACTCTAAAAAGAGAACTTTAGATTTTCCTTTCTCTATCAAGATCTTAGACTAAATGGATATTCAAATGTATCCTCTCTCTACACACGCATCCCTTACTTCCCTCTATCTTGATCACTCCCTCTACTCTCAACTCCAAGAGATTTCAAGAGCTCTTAATAGCTCATGTAAATTGTTATCAAAGCTCTTGTACATCCTCAACTGGCTCTTATATCCTTATTCATAAAGCTCATGTTTAATCAAGCCATGTAGAAACAATCGCTCAAGCCTTTCAACAAGCAATTAGGGTACAACTGCTAACTCCCACATGCACACGTGCATGTGTGTATATGTGTATGTGTGTTTGGGGTGGTCTAGGGTTTGGGATTTAGGGTATTGGATCTAGGATTTAAAGTTTAGGGTTTAGGGATTGGGACATAGGGTTTAGGGTTTAGTGTTTGGGGTCTAGGGTCTAGGGTCTAGGGTTTAGGGTTTAGGGTCTAAGGTCTAAGGTCTAAGATTTAGGATTTAGAGTTTGAGATCTAGGGTCTAGGGTTTAAGGTTTAATATTTGGGAGTCAGACATAGGATTTAGGGTTTAGTGTTTGGGATCTAGGGTCTAGGGTTTAGGGTTTAGGGTTTAGGGTTTAAGGTCTAAGGTTTTCCTCAGGATGCAGAGACAACCCCTCACAAAAACCTGTCTCGCTGGAGAAGGTGGTAGAGGAAGGAGTGCTTCCTCACTAAAATATGGCATTGGTTCTATGGGAAGGTCAATCAGACAGTTTCGATTTTGGAACCGCGCAATGTAGGTACTCATATTTATCCAATATTGACATGTTGAGGCTTGGGGAAGAAGGGCTTGCAAGATCGGTGGTTGCAAGTCATTTAGGCTTGTATCCCTCCATTGTTGTACTTGAACCTCCTCAGGTAATCTACATTGATTTGGTCCTCTCTCTGGTATTCTCACATTAAGAAGATTATGGCGTTGGGGTGTAACTCCCACAATTTGCTTCATTAAGCCCGTGCCATATCGTCTAAAGTAAGAGCGGCATATCCAACAAATATGTGAAGCTTCTCCTAATACGAGCCGTGCACACTCTTGACAATGTGGAAATGGGTGATGCTGTTGATAGAATAACGTGACAAAGTGATGCCCACAGCAATTTTCACCTAAGGGAGCATAGAAGTACCTAGAATGTGTTTGAAACGGAGGAGCACTATAACCCCCGCGATGATCTGGTCGAGTACTATCAGGGTCAATGCATGGTGGACATGTATCTCGCCAAATATCCATCAGGAGTTATCTGGACGTAGAACAATGAAATTTAGAACACTCATATCCATCATTACAATTCCAATCAAAAACAAGATTATCTCAAAAAGAACACATCTTCTAAAGGCATAAGGAACTACATTATTCAAACATTGATTTACCAAAGAGCTTTAATTGTAGTGTTAATGCCTTATCTTTAGTTTTTGGTATATCCTTTTTAAGAGGCGGAAACTTTAGCAATTGTCTTGGAATTTGAGCAAGATAAGAGAATTTAGGCATTGAAATGCTAGAATCTATGCTCAAATGAGACTCATTTGGACTTGTCTTAGGTACACAAGTTAATGGTTGAATTGTGTAACAAGGAGAAATCGGGACAACCGGTGTTTCAATACATGTTTTAGGAAGATCAACACAAGTAGTTTTGTAGGTGCTATCACAGCCACCTTTCCTTTCTTGAAGAGTTTGTGTTGATTTCTTTTGCACCCACTGATATGGAAAATCAAGGGTGGCTTTTGGAATCTTTCTGAAACACTCTTTTACCCCTGTCAAACCAAGGCATTTTGGAATCCAAATTGCTGTTGCACCCTCATAATAGCCTTGTGCTTTAAGAACATGTTTTGGGACCCATCGATTAACAATCCGAGGTTTAGGCTTGGAAATGATGTGCTTCTTAAGAGGCTTAGCAACTGGACTAGATGGTATAAGTGTGTACGCATCTTTGGGTAGCCACATTGATAATTCCTTCTTACCTGGCCTTCTTTGAGCAGCAACTAGAGTAGTTGGAACATGCCAGCCATGGCCCTCACTTGAGTACTCATCAATTATCCACATCATTTGTTTTGGAGCTTCAAGAGCAGATTTTGATTGTGGGTTGGGTAAGGTAGAAACATTACCCCTTTGACACGATAAAGCTCGTGGAGTAGCAGATCCCAAGATGCAATCAGAATCAATTTGCAACTTGTATTGTCTATTCTTCCAATCTAATGAGCAATTGGTAGCACTTAACCACGATCTACCGAGAACAACCTCTACTACTGCCTTGGACTTACGTGCCACATAAAAGGGCACTGACATCTGGTGATCCTGAATGGTCATCATAATTACACATTTTCCCTCTATAGGGTTATCTTCTCCGGAGAAGTTTCGTAGGTCCACAGGAATTTGCACCAGTGGTGGTTGACCCAAGGCTATCCAGGTGTCAAACGAGAGAACATTATAATCTGCACCAGAGTTAATTAAGGCAGAGACAAAGTAGGTAGTCTCATGAAGATGAAGGCACACTTGAATATTGAATGGTTTGACATATGGCTCATCAGTAGCCAACTGTATGGCTAACATAGAAGCTTTGCGACACTCCTTGGCTTTTGCAACTCTAGCTTTAGCCTCCTCTTGAGCCTGACGTTTAAGTAGGTCAAGTGCTTCTTTCCGTGTTTGTGCAGCATGCATCTGTTGAAGCATGGCTTCAGTTAATGGTTCATTGTATTTCTTGAGACGACTTCCATTAATGAAGTTAGGCATTTGCTCACCGTCTAGTGTCTCTAAACGCACTGCACCACTTGGAGTAAGCTCATTAATCACAAACGGTCCTAGGCCATGTTTTTTGAGCTTTCTCTTATGTTTCTTAAGTGTGTACAAGAGCACCAAGTCTCCTTTTTTGAATCGGCCAGTTGTTACATTTCTATCATACCATTGCTTTTGTCTCCTCTTCTCGGCATACATCCCCATTACCGCTAATAAGCGGGTCTCATCAAGCTTTTCCAATTCGTCAACGCGTTGTGAAAGCTCATGACCAATCCAATCCAATTGTTTAGCTACTCGTAGAGTAGGTACAAGAAATTCAATGGGAAGAATTGCATCTAGCCCAAAAGCAAGTTCAAATGGGGTTGTGCCCACAGATGTTTTATAGGCTGTCCTATATGCCCAAAGAACTGAGTGCAACTTTTGCTCCCAATCAGTCCTATGTCCCTCAACAATCTTTGTGAGTGCTGTGCAGAGAATCTTGTTAGTACTCTCGGCTTGTCCATTGGTCTGGGGATGATAGGGTGCAGAATGCTTGTGAATTACCATAAATTCTTGAAGCAAAAATTCTATGACTTCATTTACAAAGTGTACACCTTGATCACTAACGATCTCAATAGGTAAGCCATAGCGTGTAAACACGTACTCATACAAGAACTTGGCTGTGGTTCTGGCATCATTTTTGACTGTTGCCTTTGCCTCTACCCATTTGGTCAAATAGTCGGTTGCGACTATAATATATTCTGCATACGTGTTACGAGCTGGAGGTTTAATAGGACCGACAAAATCAATACCCCATTTTGCAAAAGCACGTGTGCTTAACATAGGCCGCAATGGCATATTGTCCTTTGTGATGGGAGGTTTGGTCCTTTGACAATCGTCACAACGTTTCACATATTCTTCAGCATCCATTTGTAAGGTTGGCCACCAAAGCCCAGACCACCTAATCAACTTAGCTGTGGTATTGCCCGAAAAGTGTCCACCCCCAACACCTGCATGTGCGTGAGTTAAGATTTTCAGATAGTCAGCTTCACATACACACATGCGTAAGTTGCCATCCTTGCCCCTCTTGTAGAGTTGGCCCTCTATCAGCATATAGTTTGCCGCTTCAATTTTAATAGCCTGCTTTCGATGTTTAGGAATTGTTTGATCCAAATGACCATGCTGAAGATAGTCCACAATATACTTACTCCAACTTGGTGTAGTTGAAATTTGGAATAATGTGACATTATGAATTGGCTTCTGAATTTTACACGAAGCACAGTTACGAACAAATGTAGGGTTTGGAGTCCCAGTTTAGGGTTTAGGGTGTAGGGTTTAGGGTTTAAGGTATAGGGTTTAGGGTGTGGAGTCTAGGGTTTAAGGTTTAGGATCTAGGATCTAGGATTGAGAGTCTAGAGCTCAGAATTTAGGGTTTAGGGTTTAGGGTTTAGGGCACAACATTTAGGGTTTAGGATTTAGGGTCTAGCATCTACGAGTTTAAGGTTTGGGGTGTAAGGTTTAGGGATTAGGACATAGGATTTAGGGATAGAGTTTAGGGATTGGGACATAGGGTTTAGGGGGTCTAGAGTTTAGGGATTGGGACATAGGGTTTAGGGTATAAGATTTAGGGATAGAGTTTAGAGATTGGGACATAGGGTTTAGGGTATAAGATTTAGGGATAGAGTTTAGGGATTAGGACAAAGGGTTTAGGGTCTAGGATTCAAAGTTTAACGTTAGGCTTGTAGGGTTTTGGATTTGGGTTTTGGGGTTTGGAGTCTAGGGTTTAGGGTTTAGGGTTTAGGGTTTAGGAGTTTAAGATTCAAGGTTTAGAGATTAGGGGTTTATGGTTTAGGGTTTGGGATATAGAGTTTAGGGTTAGGATTTAGGTTTAGTATTTTGGATCTAGGGTTTATGGTTTAGGGTCTAGGGTCTATGCGTTTAGGTTATGGGGTCTAAGGTCTACGGGTCTATGGGTTTAGGGTTTAGGGATTCAAACATAGGGTTTAAGATTTAGGCTTTAGGGATTCACACATAGGGTTTAGGGGCCTAGGGTCTATGGTCTAGATATTGGGGCCTAGGGTCTAGGGTTTAGGACCTATCATGTACAAGTTTAGGGATCCAAACATAAGTTTTAGGGTTTAGGTCCAAGGTATTGAGGTCTAGGGTTTAAGGTTTAGAGTTTAAGGTCGAGGTTTGTAGAGCTCCAAGTTTAGGGTTTGGGGTTTAGGATTCAAAGTCTAATTAGAGCTGAAGGGTTTATGGTTTAGAATTTGGGATATATAGTTTAGGCTAAGCATTTGGGGTCTAGGGTTTAAGATTTGGGACATAGAGTTTGGGGTCTAGGGTTTAAGGTTTAGAGTTTAAGGTCGAGGATTGTAGAGCTCTTTAGGATTCAAAGTCTAATTAGAGCTGAAGGGTTTATGGTTTAGAATTTGGGATATATAGTTTAGGCTAAGCATTTGGGGTCTAGGGTTTAAGATTTGGGACATAGAGTTTGGGGTTAGTGTTTAGGGTTTAGGTTTTAAGATTTTGGGTTTTGAATGTAAGGTCTAGGTTTTAGGGTAAGATTTTGGGTTTAAGGTTTAGGGTATGGGATCTAGGATCTAGGGTTTAGGGTTCAAGATCTAGGGTGTAGGGTTTAAGATATGGGATCTAGGGTGTAGGGTTTAAAGTATGAGATCTAGGGTGTAGGGTTTAACTCTCAGCCATAAAAAACTGATTACATGCCAAAATGGATATATATACTAACTTTTTATCATTATTAAATGGTAAATAAATATATAGTTATTATCTTAACATTGTTTAATATATATTTTGTATACTTATCATACACTTATACCTTTTTATTATATACTTTTTTCTAATTATTTTTATAATTAACTAATTATTTTATATATGACACTAGTATGTTATATTTTTCTATATGAAAATAGTAGAGAGAGAGAGAGAGAGAGAGAGAGAGATTAGCATGCACGTGCGCACACACACAACACACTCTTGTTTTACAGCCTTGCTACAAGCTTATAAAGCTCATTAAAGCTTCTATGTGCTGATATGAATCCAACATCTTGTGTAAGCTCATATGTGCTTCTATGAAGTGCAAGAGTATGACACCTAGGTAAAAGAACTAAATGGATTTAAAAGTAAATGGATGAGAGTCATGGAAGCTGAAGATATTTGTTAGTATGTATGTCTCAATCAATGCATGACCATATATACAAACCATTTACCTACATGCCCAATGCGTGTGTGTGTGTGTGTGTGAGAGAGAGAGAGAGAGAGAGAGAGAGAGAGAGAAAGAGAGAGAATATATAAATGTATGTGTGTGTGTGTGTGTGTGAGACAAATAAATCGATGGAGTAAGCTAATGAAAGAAAATGTGTGCATGCATGCATGTGCGCGCACATGTGTGTATGAGAGAGAGAGAGAGAGAGAGAGAGAGAGAGGAATCTTTCAATATTATATGTGGCATGACGCTCTTTTAGGATTGAGAGAGGCATCTCTTTAATACTTTATATGGGATGACCATGTCTCAAATTAAAGCAACATTCAATTAGGTACATCTAATATGAATATACACATACATGTAGGAAGTGTGGTAGTTAAAAAATGCTTTGTTTCATACCTACACATTATTATCTCAAACTTTAACTATTTACTTATGTACGTATTAGAACATGTCATTAGCCTCAACGGTAAATGACTTGTTGTTAATTGGCATTGGTACCATCATACCTTCTTTAGGATGAGGATTTATAGTAATCCTTATTCCCAAAGTTTTCAAGATGGTTTAATTTCTTTGAGATGTCTCTCTCTCTCTCTCTCTCTCTCTCTCTCTCTATATATATATATATATATATATATATATATATATATATATATATATATATATATACCCTCTTTTCTTTCCTCATTCTATACCTCCATATCTCCTTTTCTCTCTCTCTCTCTCTCTCTCTCTCTCTCTCACACACACACACACACACACACACACACACATACACACACCCTCTCTACTTCTCACTATCTTTCTATCCTCTAGAGAGAGAGAGATACACAAATCCTCTCATTATCTCTCTCTCATAGACACACATTAACCCTCTCGCTATCTCTCTACTCTCTTGCTCATCCTCTCTCTCATTCTCACTCCCTCTTCTTTCTTCTTCTCACTCTAACCTCTCTCTTTCTCATGCATAAACACATTTGCTGACTTTCGTCTCTCTCTCTCTCTCTCTCTCTCTCTCTCTCTCTCTCTCTCTCATGAACATACACACACACACACTCTTTACCCCCCCCTCTCTCTCTATCCCTATGCGTCGTTTCCTTCTCGTTCTCTCTCAATTTCTCTTTTGATCTCTCTCTTTCTCACACTCTCTCTCATAGACACACATACAACCCTCTCTTCCTATCATTATCCCTCTACCCTCTTGCCCATCCTCTTACTCTTTTTCACTCTCTACTCTTTGCCACTCACTATGTCTCTCTAATATATATACATATATATATATATATATATATATATATATATATATAAAATATATATGTGATTTTATCTTAACGAATGAATGAGAGAGAGAGAGAGAGAGAGAGAGAGCAAGGGTGTGTGAGAGAATTACTTAAGGATGGGCATGTTTAAACTTGAAAATTATAATAGCATAAGTAAATTTTATATGGATGCATTTTTGTGCTTGAAAAATATGATTAGTATTTAGTACTAAAGAGTTTCTAATATAATTGTCATTATTGTTATTGAAAAAAAATAACTAGTCTTTGTGGATGTAAATCGATTTTGTAGAGTCAAATATCCTTTCTTGTATTTGGATACATATTATTTACAAGAAAAATACAAGTTTTTTACATAGAGCTTATTAATTTTAAATTTAAAATCCTTTTTAAAATATAATAAATATTCAATTTATGTATATTGATTGGTTTCTTAATAATAATATACTTGATTTTCTTATGAAGATTGAAACCTTTAATTAAAGACCATATAATTATATACATTGTGAGTTCTTAGCTATATAGATGTTATTATTTTTACTATATAGAGATTACTAGTTTACTAGATGAAAGTTATATTTCCTATATAGGTATTCGAATATTCTATACAGACTTCATTTCTTTGCTAATTGTGAGGTGGGACTTCTATATGATTATTATCATTTACTATATAGACACTTCACAATGCTATATAGGAAATGAGGTTTGCTATATAGGGAAAACTTATTTACTAGTTGTAAGATTAATTTTCTATATAGATATTCTCATTTCTACATAGAAATCACTTCATTACTAGATTTAAAGTCGGTTTTCTAAATAGATATTACCATTTTCTAAATAAGAACCATTTGCTAGTAGATAGATAATATAATTTGCTGTCTCCACTTTACTATATAGAAATGCGTTTAAAGTCCCTTGTGGCTCAAACGGCTCAACTGCTGTGTCTGCCTGACGCACTTGCAGAACAAAAGGTCATCACCCACACAACATCATAGATCAGAGTCGCCTGCACAACACGAAGGACGTACACCTGCAAAACAAGAGGCACGTCTGCGAATAGAGAAGAAAGAGAAACTCTAACCTACCGCTGCGTGTAGAAGAGATGGCATTCGTCCATAGCGCAATACAATGCAAAGAGTACAACCTAGTGTAAAGGCTTTCGCAGACGTTGGGGACGTGCGGGCTCCTCTGGTGTCTCTTGCGATGGTTTAGTGTTTCTTAGGCTTCAAAGCCTTTCGACCTTTGATTTTACTAATTAAAACTTAAATCTAAAGGCTTGAAAGACTTTTGACTTTTGACTTCGTTAATTAAAACTGAAATGTAACCCATAATCGTGAAAAACTTCTATTGAGTAGAAAGGTTATTGTGTGCAACTCCAAGTGGGCTATGTTGAAATTGGAGGTTATTGTGTGCAACTCCAAGTGGGCTATGTTGAAATTGGACCTTGTGAAGAGACTAATAGATGTAGGGAATGGAGTGGAATAACTCAGGTGAAATCTGATTTGGAAATGATGAGAGCATGGGATGTCTCCCTTTGAGCAAGCTTGAGGTTTTATGCAAGGTACAATTTCCCCCTTAAATTTAATGCTACTAAGTAGGTGCGAGAATCAAGGACTCTGTTGCATGCACAAAACCATATGAGCATACATACAAAACCATATGAGCATGTAACATTGCACAAAGCTCAACAATAAATTTATTTACACATACTATGCCTGAATTCAGAAAACAACTCTTACTCCTTGTTCCAATTTCTTTCCCCCACGCACGTGTGGCTATCTTCCGCGACCCAGAGCCCGAGTACCATATGGTTAGCACTCTCTAGGATCCCTCCCAGGTCACCTAGTGCTTCACTCATAGGCCGTTTCCTTGGTCCCTCATCCACCGTATCGGAAGCTCACCATTTAAATCGAACCGAGGCTGGTCAAGACCTCGGTCGACCTTGCTACGGGAGATGTCCTCCGTTGACTCTCCGTCAGCTGTTACAACTTTATCAGTTAGATCTCCACGACCTCATTCACAAGACGGTCAAAATGCTTCCCTAGCATTCTTGACATACAACCTCATTTAGAAACATGTCATAAATACAGTTTCTAGAACGAACTCTCGTCTTTTCACATTGTTCCACATCAATCCACATTATTTAATCCACATCCATTTCATATGTATTCCCATTCTCATCCAATCACATCATTTTTCATCTCATCACTTCTTTCCTCATTTATCCTCATCAGATCTCATCCACTCGCATCTACCCATATCCACATCTCATCACATCACATTCATTCACATCTCATCCATTCATATCTTTTTCGATTTACATCCCATCACATCTCATCCATTCACATCCCATCTCATTCATTTACATCTATCCCGTTTCACATCACATCACACTTATTCACATCACATATCATCCATTCACATCTATCCCAATTTACATCACATCTCATCACATCCATTTCACATCACATTCATTCAATCACCTTCATTCATTCATCTCCATCACATTCATTCTCATAATCATCCTATTACATGTATTCTATCCACATTATATCACATTACTTTTATCCACATCATATCTCATTCATATACATCTCATCTCATTCATCCACATCCATCCAATCGTTCACATGTACGACTACTCACATCTATCCATACATTCATATCTATCATTTCACATCCACATATATTCATGTTACATTACATTCTTTCACACACATCCACATCCATTCTTTCACAAACATCCACTTACATACACATTCACATCCATTCTTCACGTACACATTTACATCCATTCTTCACATACACATTCACATCCATTCTCATCACATATCATCCACTCACATCTCATATCATTCATTTACATCATGATTCACATGACATCTCATCACATCTATTCACATCACATCTCATTCCTCCATTCTGGCGTAAGACGATCCTTCAAGAAAACAGGGTTTCTAAGCAAGTTTTCAGTTTGATTTTCTTTTGAAGATAAGAGTATTTCTTGAATCAGTATCCCCAAAACTTCGTGATCAGAGTTCTGAATTTCATACCAGAATTCCTCGAATTCTATAACCTTGATCCATAGATCAATTGGAAGAGTCTCAAACTTTGTTTTAGATTTGGCGAGAGTTTTGAGTGTATTTTTCTAAACTGGTCATACCTTCTTTTCTCAAAACTGACGAAAGAGTTTGGTCTTGGTCATAGTCTGATTCAAGGTTCGAGTCGGATAAGATTTTTCCTGATCTATCTTTCTCGAAAAGGTTTGATAATTCAGTTACTATTTTATTGAATTTCTTTCTTTGAATATTTACTTAACTGATTTTTAAATTAGATACGAATTCTAACGAGGAATAAATTAATCATTTATCTAAATAATTCGATCTTGATTTCTTGAATTTTCTTTTTACAAACCATGAATATAAAACGAAAGAAATTTCTCTCTTAGAGTATTTAACTATTCATTTATCATTTACTCGTAGAATTTAAGAGAAAATTTAATTTTGATATAAAAATTCTTTATGCATCTATTTATGCATAAAAATCAACTTCAATGGGAATAACACTTTTATATAAAAGAAATTCTTTTTATGCATCTATTTATACATAAAATCAATTTTATAAGAATAACACTTTTAGAATAAAAAAAAATTCTTTATGCATCTTTTTATACATAAAAATTAAATTTAATGAGAATAATACTTTTATAATTAAAAAAAATCTTTTATGCATCTTTTTATGCATAAAAATTAAATTTAATGAGAATAACACTTTTATAATAATAAAAATTGTTTTATGCACCTTTCTATGCATAAAAATTAAATTTAATGAGAATAATATTTTTATAATAAAAAAAATTTCTTTATATATCTTTCTATGCATAAAAATTAAATTTAATGAGAATAATATTTTTATAATAATTTTTTTAAATGCATCTTTTTATGTATAAAAATCAAACTTAATAATTAATATCAGTGATATCCATGAAAATTCATAGGTGAATATGTACATGGAGTAATTAGAATATTTATTTTAGATGCAAAAATAGTGAGAATTACTCTTTGGAATAACATAAAAATAAACTTTCTTTTTTATAAAATTCTGAAAACTTTTGTCCCATAATCTTCTTTATATGATTGATCATTTCTCATTTTTATCATTCTTTATTTGACTTAGTTTAACTCAAATTAGATTTATAAAACTCAAATTAGATTTATTTGACTTAGTTTATCATTCTTTATTTGACTTAGTTTAACTCAAATTAGATTTATTTGACTTAGTTTATCATTCTTTATTTGACTTAGTATAACTCAAATTAGATTTATAAAACTCTAATTTAGATAATTTTTTAAATTCAAGAGTAAACATTAAGAAGAGTTTAATTAATCTCTTAGTTAATATTTCTAAGATTAAGAAACGCTGGAATGTAAAGAAGAGAAAAGGGTGGCCTTTTCATCAAGGCATAGCATTTGAATTTAATTCATTTAATAGCAAAACATAAAAATAAAGAAAATCATAGATTTAAAATTCATAAATAAGTAAGAAAATTAGCTTACATGGAGCTTGTAAGCTCTCCTTTGGCTTGAGGGATTGAGGGTTCTACTCTTGTTTGAAGCAAGAGTGGTCACCAATTCACTTTGGAGAGGATTAGGTCAAAAATAATTAAATTATTAAAAAATTCAATGTAGATGGCTTAGAACAGGAGCAGAGTAACAATGCATAAGCACCATTAAGCTTTTACAAAGGGGGAGGCTTCTATTTATAGAAAAAAGTGAACCTCTAACCAAGCAAACTGATTCTAGAATTTTTCAGATCAGTTTGGTCAAATTTTGACCATGTTTGGATCAGTTCAGCTTACTTTTTAAATCTAGATTTGAAATAGGAGAGGGGAGATGAAATATCTTATTTTATTGATTTAAAATTAGGAGTAATGATGAGAAAAAAGGTGTCTCTTTTATGAGAGGAGATCCCACTTTGAGGTGTCAAAATTTTATTTTTTAATTATTTTCTTTGATCCTTAGTAGTCCACTCTTCATCTTATGTGAGCATTTACTTATTTTTTGGGAGAGTTTTTGTTTTATTTTTTAATTTATCGCCTCCCTACATTTGGATTAATCCTATTGGTCCATAGGAACCTTAATCCAAAATTTTCAGAAAATCTAGACCCTTAGGCTAAGGTCTTTTGTGCACATTATAATTTATTTTTAATGCACCATAGGAATTTCTTTTTGAACTTCTGTTTTAGGAAAATTTATTTTAATAAGAAGGGATATTTTTTCATCCAAAGATATCTAAAAACTGAATTATCTCTCTCTAGGTCAAAACAAGTAGAAACAAGATCTTTTATTATTCTGAAAAGGGGATTGATTACAGGGAAAGAAACTGGACATCTTGAGGGGCTGGGGAAGAATCTTACATCCTACCCCACTTAAAAAACGCGAGATGTCTTCTCATAGGTGGAGTATGATCTCTTTCATCTTCTTATTCTTCTTCAATCACTTCCAACGTTACTGCCTTGGACGGTCGATTTGGGAATCTCTCTTTGACTTCTCGTATTCTGAGACAGAGGTCTTGCATTACTTTGGATTGAAACTGCCAGTTGGTTAGAGGGTCTATCTTTGGGATTTCTTTGATTTTGGCGGAAAGAAACTTGATTACTCTGGAAGGAAGAAGCTAGAGTCAGGAATCTTGATTCCCTGATTTCCCTGCCTCGAAAACCTTGATCCAAAATGGAGTTGGGCAATCCATACTACTGCGATGTCCAAATTCTTGACAATTATAGCATTTCACTCCCTTGTTCAAGGGTGGAACTTCTGAAGTGAATTCCATGGGATTGAGTCTCGAGAAAAGGACATTTCTTCCATTCTTGAACTTCCATATCCTGGGCTTGATCCTGATATCTCTTAGGCGGTGGAAGGTTGGAATCACCTTTTGGAACTAAAAACCTTTTGAAAGGTGATGGTGCTGGCTTCGGCGAGACCTTGACATCAAAGGCCTTGGCGAAATCCTTCGCCATCCGCACTGCTTCGGCCATGGAAACTGGCTTGGCATTCTTCACCTGGATATTCAAAGGTTCGTTTAGTCCCCGAATGAACCTAGCCATCAACTGTTCGGTTGCAAGTATTTGAGGAGGAGAGCAAACGCTTGGTGATATACTTCAATAGTTCTGCTCCCCTGGGTTAACTCTAAGAATTCGTTCATCTTTGTTTCCAAAAAGCCGGGAGGACAGAACCTCGTTCTTAGGTAAATTTTGAGATCATTCTATGTCTGGGTATTCCAATCCATACAGTTTGTCTCGCAGTGGTTTCTCCATCATGCCACTCTGGCTGTTTCTACTATCTTCAGTCTTGCAAGAGCCATTTTGCTCTTCTCATTGTATCCAGTGACATTGAAGTACTCTTTCATTACTTCGATCCACTTCTCCATAGCCTCGCCCAAGTTTTTCCCTTTACCCTTGAAAGGTCCAGGCTGCGATCTATGAAGAGTTTTACGAACATCCAAGTCGAGCTCTTCCTCATCGAGTTGGGGGTTATCATTTCTACCACGACGACCTCGATCCATGATCTTATCAATACGAAAATTCTTGTTAAGTCCCTTTATTTATGATTCAAATCCGATTTTAGATTCAACTGATTCTGGGCCTCTTTAGATTGGTCAGCTCCCCACAGAATCATGGGATAAAGATACTCATATAGAACTCATTATCAAATAACAATTCATTCAGAACATCTCATTCATATCTTTAACACAATAATGGTCCATTAGATCGAAATTTTCATCTGAACAATCCTCCATGGAAAATTCAATTATACAGATTTTTAATTTGTCATCCCTTAACTTGATCCATTGGGTCAAGTGTTAACAGTAGCAACACAGTCCACTAATCTCATAGTGATTTGCTGAAGTCATTATCGTCATTCCAGTCACGAATATCATCACAGGGACTCGTCTCATTCATCGTCATTGTGATTTTGCTTAGCTTATCGCTTTTCAACCAAAATTCAAGAATCATCATTTTTCAATCAGAATCCAAATCAACTCATCAGTTCTCAACCAGAATTTTAAAATCATATCAATAACATTCAAATTCATCATCTCGATAGCATTTTTGCTTAAAATTTTAAGATCTTATATTTACTCGTATATACTGCCAGTAAAGAGCTACAGTTATATCCTCGGTATATACGGGTAGTCACGGTTCTTGGAACTATAAGGTAAATACTATCATGTCTAGGCCTCAAGCAAGTCACGGATTCCATACAATTGCGGTACTTCCATCTGAAGACCCAATTATCAATCTATGAATTTCATTTTGAATATCAATTTGTATGATTTTCATCACATAATTTCAACTTTTTACTGCTACTTCATAAATTTATGACATTTTTGGCTTCTCGGTTGATCCACTTTAGCCAAATTTACTCTGATACGAGCTGAAAGATCCCTGTCCCCTATATGTGCAACGAATTTAGGGGTGTTAGCAGCGGAAGTAGCACTTCTTGCGCGGGGCAGGGTCCCTCACTCGGGCCCTCCCCCCACGGATATCCGGACAAGAGACTAATCCCTCGGTTCTTTCAAAATCGAACTCGGAAAAACTTCCCTCGCTCAGAAAGCATGGGCGATTTCTCCAGGATATTTTTACTCTAACGTAGTCAAGAGCCTTAACGAAATGAACTGATCTGATCGAGCCCATAAGTATCATAGTCAGATCAAGGAAAAGACTTGCACTTGGATCATAGAGACCAATGCTTTTTTCCTCATTGAGACGCACAACCGTTGATTCTTTTCCATAGACCAATTTTTATCCGGTATTTACTTCATCTATCGAACCATAACAGAATTGAGTCTCATTTTAGGGATCCATTAGTCCAGCCTAACCCCATCTAGTCCCATGGGTTAGCCAACCGCCCAACCACTGTAGTGATGGGATCCAATTAAGAATTTGGTTAGGTTTTATCCCGGGTACCAGGGAAAAGAGTTCCCAAGTCCCCTAGTCGGATATTCATGCAAACTTAAAACTAGTCACATCACTTACACACCCAATATGAAATTACTTTTTTCACAGATTCAATTGTCTTTAAAACAATCATTTAATGGAATCATAGTGTCACTGATCATAATTCTCCAAAATCTCCGGTTGAATCCTAATTTTCAATCATTCTTTCATCATTGTACTTATGGCATCATTGGCAACCATAACGCTCATCACCACCTGTCCACTCAGGGGCCTTTTTGATGGTTCCTAGCTCATAGTACTCGGCAATATATTCACTTATAAAAATCAAAATGGAATCTCCGTTGAAGATCAGCAAGATCAACCAACAGATCCATATAAAAGAGACATGGACTTATCCGTTGAGAACCAGCAAGGTCAATCAACCAGATCTATGCCTGAATTCAGAAAACAACTCTTACTCCTTGTTCTAATATCTTCCCCGATGCACGTGTGGGTATCTTCGGTGACCCAGAGCCGGAGCACCGTATGGTCACCACCCTCTAGGATCCCTCGCAGGTCACCTAGCGCTTCACTCATAGGCCGCTTCCTTGGTCCCTCATCCACCGTTACCGAAAGCTCACCATTTAAATCGAACTGAGGCTGGTCAAGACCTCGGCCGACCTTGCTACTACGGGAGATGTCCTCCGTTGACTCTTTGTCAGCTGTTGTAACTTTATCAGTTAGGTCTCCCACGACCTTATTCACAAGATGGTCAAAATGCTTCCCCAGCATTCTTGACATAAAACAGGTCATAAATACAATTTCTATAACGAACTCTCGTCTTCCACATTGTTCCACATCAATCCACATTATTTAATCCACATCCATTTCATATGTATTCCCATTCTTATCCAATCATATCATTTTTCATCTCATCACTTCTTTTCTCATTTATCCTCATCAGATCTCATCTACTCGCATCTACCCATATCCACATCTCATCACATCACATTCATTCACATCTCATCCATTCATATCTATCTCGATTCACATCCCATCACATCTCATCCATTCACATCAAATCTCATTCATTCATATCTATCCCATTTCACATCACATCATATCACATTCATTCACATCACATATCATCCATTCATATCTATCCCAATTTACATCACATCTCATCACATCCATTTCACATCATATTCATTCATAACCATCACATTCATTCATTCATCTCCACTACATTCATTCTCATAATCATCCCATCACATGTATTCTATCCACAATATATCACATCACTTCTATTCACATCATATCTCATTCATACACATCTCATCTCATTCACCCACATCCATCCAATCGTTCACATGTACGGCTACTCACATCTATCCATACATTCATATTTATTACTTCACATCCATATATATTCATGTCACATCACATTCTTTCACATACACATCCACATCAATTCTTTCACATACATTCACATCCATTCTTTCACATACATCCATATCTATTCTTTCACATACACATTCACATCCATTCTTCACATACACATTCACATCCATTTTCATCACATATCATCCACTCACATCCCATATCATTCATTTACATCCTGATTTACATGACATATCATCACATCTATTCACATCACATCTCATCCCTTCATTCTGGCGCAAGACGGTCCTTTAAGAAAACAGGGTTTCTAAGCAAGTTTTCAGTTTGATTTTCTTTTGAATACAAGAGTATTTCTTGAATCAATATCCCCAAAACTTCTTGATCGGAGTTTTGAATTTCATACCAGAGTTTCTGGAATTCTATAACCTTGATCCACAGATCAATTCGAAGGGTCTCAAACTTAGTTTCAGATTTGGCGAGAGTTTTAAGTGTATTTTTCTAAACTGGTCACACCTTCTTTCCTCAAAACTGACGAAAGAGTTTGGTCTTGGTCATAGTCTGATTCAAGGTTCGAGTCGGATAAGATTTTTCCTGATCTATCTTTCTCGAAAAGGTTTGATAATTCAGTTACTATTTTACTGAATTTCTTTCTTTGAATATTCACTTAACTGATTTCTAAATTAGATACGAATTCTAACGAGGAATAAATCAATCATTTATCTGAATAATTCGATCTTGATAGATTTCTTGAATTTTCTTTTTACAAACCGTGAATATAATACGAAAGAAATTTCTCTCTTAGAGTATTTAACTATTCATTTATGAATTACTCACATAGAATTTTAACATAGAATTTAAGAGAAATTTTAATTTTGATATAAAAATTCTTTATGCATCTATTTATGCATAAAAATCAATTTCAATGAGAATAATACTTTTATATAAAAGAAATTTCTTTTATGCATCTATTTATGCATAAAATTAAATTTATAGGAATAACACTTTTAGAATAAAAAAATTCTTTTATGCATCTTTCTATGCATAAAAATTAAATTTAATGACAATAATACTTTTATATTTAAAAAAAAATTCTTTAATGCATCTTTTTATGCATAAAAATTAAATTTAATGAGAATAACACTTTTATAATAAATTTTTTATGCATCTTTTTATGCATAAAAATTAAATTTAATGAGAATAATACTTTTATAATTAAAAAAATTCATTTATGTATCTTTCTATGCATAAAAATTAAATTTAATGAGAATAACACTTTTATAATAATTTTTTTAAATGCATCTTTTTATGTATAAAAATTAAATTTAATAATTAATATCAGTGATATCCATGCATATTCATAGGTGAATATGTACATGGAGTAATTAGAATATTTCTTTTTGATGCAAAAATGGTGGGAATTACTCTTTTGGAATAACATAAAAACAAACTTTTTTTTTCATAAAATTTTGAAAACTTTTGTCACAACCTGCTTTATATGACTGATCATTTCTCATTTTTATCATTCTTTATTTGACTTAATTTAACCCAAATTAGATTTATAGAACTCTAATCTACACAATTTTCTAAATTCAAAAGAGTAAACAATAAGAAGAGTTTAATTAATCTCTTAGTTATTTTTTCTAGGATTAAGAAAGGCTTGAATGTAAAGAAGAGAAGGGGGTGGCCTTTTTATCAAGTCATAGCATTTGAATTTAATTCAATTAATTGCAAAACATAAAAATCAAGAAAATCATAGATTTAAAATTCATAAATAAGTAAGAAAATTAGCTTACATGGAGCTTGTAAGCTCTCCTTTGGTTTGAGGGATTGAGGGTTCTACTCTTGTTTGAAGCAAGAGTGGCCACCAATTCACTTTGGAGAGGATTAGACAAAAAATAATTAAATTATTAAAAAATTCAATGTAGGTGGCTCAGGACAAGAGCAGAGTAACAGTGCATAAACACCATTAAGTTTTTACAAAGGGGGAGGCTTCTATTTATAGGAAAAAGTGAGCCTCTAACTAAGCAAACTGATTCTAGAATTTTTCAGATGAGTTTGGTTAATTTTTGATCATTTTTGAGCCAGTTCAGCTTACTTTTTGGGATCTAGTTTTGAAATAGGAGAGAGGAGAGATGAAATATCTCATTTTATTGATTTAAAATTGGGGGTAATGAGATGAGAAAAAAGGCACCTCTTTCATGAGGGGAGATCTCCACTCTGAGAGGTCAAAATTTAGTTTTTTAATTATTTTCTTTGGTCCTTAGTCCACTCTTCATCTTATGTGAGCATTTACTCATTTTTTTGGATTTTTTTTTAATTCTTTAATTTATCTCCTCGCTACATTTGGATTAATCATATTGGTCCATAGGAACCTTAATAAAAAATTTTCAAAAAATCTGAATCCTTAGGCTAAGGTCTTTTGTGCACATTATAATTTATTTCTAATGCACCTTAGGAATTTCTTTTTGAACTTCTGTTTCAGGAGAATTTACTTTAATAAGAAGGGATATTTTTCCATCTAAAGATATCTAACAACTGAATTATCTCTCTCTAGAATATTTTCTCTCTCTAGACCAAAACAGGTAAAAACAGCATTGACATCAAGTTCAGCTGAATTATCATGTGCATGACATGTATATGCTTGATCCCATTGCTAATACCTAAAGGGCAGTAAGAAAAACAGATCGACTAGGACATGAGCATGGCAAACTAGACACTAGAAAGGGCATCATGTGGATGCAAGACCAAGTCGGCTAATGGCTCAAGGGCATAAAACTATTGTTGTTTTTTGTTGTTGGCCCACAATAGTCGGCCAGCTTATGGGGTTGTTCCAAGGCGGCCTATATAAGGCACAAGTCCGGATCTTTGTAGGCATTGAGTCCCTTATGGATTGAGTCTCAGATTAGGGATTTTTGGAGTCCAAGATCACCTTTTCAAGGGAGCTTATGGCTTACCAAGTTGTACGTCCTTTTTGTACTATATGAATATATTGAAACTCAACTCTCTCTCTCTCTCTCTCTCTCTCTCTCTCTATCTTTTACTTATGTTTTGCATCTCAGGTTGTTCTAGGATAGTTGTTTAGGGCTGAATGAAGACTCCTAGAGCTTTCGCACATGTGATACCATTGCACTTGTTTTAATTCCTCTAGGATGGCCACATGTTATCTATACATTCGAGCAATCCATTGGATCTATGCTTACGTGTGAGATTCTTCTTCAAATCTCTTATCGATGTTGCTGGTTTGCTAGATTTGTATCCTCAAGACAAAGCACCTTTGTTTGAGGATATTAAGGGCATTCTTGGAAGTGTACATGGCTTCTTGTCATTAGATCTCGTCTCTAAGTTTTTAGTATTCTCAGATGATGAGACCAAATACACTATGTTGTGGCACTTACTAGTAGTAAGAGAGGACACAAGCTAGGAAAACTTGTAAATAAGTATTTTTATGCTCCAAAAATTGTAATAAAACTATTTTCTCAACTTTTATAGTGTTAAACGTTTATTTCATTGCTTATAGACATTGTTATAGATGTTCTTCATTTCAATATAAACTCTTATTTTCTTTAATTTACACTTGTGAAAATATGTCTTTTTGCCTTATAGATTTTTATTTTGTTTCACTTTAGCAAAAAAGATGTATTCTTATTTTTTTGGATAATTATTTAACTACACTCTATCCTTTAATTTGCACTTTTGTTGATGCAGGTTCCTCGAAAGCCGCATTTGGATGCATTGAGATGCATACTGAGGTATGTGAGGTCTACTTTGCATTGTGGACTATTTTATGAAACTGGGACAGAGATGGGTACAGAGATGCTGATTGGGCTGGTAGTATCTTAGATAGAAGATCTACTAGTGGCTTCATGTTTTCTTTAGGGAGTGTTGCTGTGACTTGGAGTAGCAAGAAGCAGCTTACGGTTGCTCTATCTAGTACAGAGGCCGAGTACAGACGCGCTGTTATGGCAGCATGTGAGGTAGCTTGGTTGAGAAAGCTACTTGCAGATTTGGGTCTATCAGTGGGATAGACAAGTTGTCATTTTCTGTGACAACATTAGCAGTATATACAGTTGGCCAGGAACCCAATTTTTCATGCTCGTACGAAGCATATAGAGGTCCACTACCATTTTGTCTGAGAGAAAGTTTTGGCAGGAGACGTTGACCTTGTTTATGTCAGCACACAGGATCAAGTCGTTGACATCTTCACCAAAGCATTGGGTACCGAGCTTCGCAGATTCAGGGCTTTACTTTGGTGTACATGAGATGGAGTTGAGCCCGAGGGGGAGTGTTGAGATATCGAGCTCATCTAGTGAGGCTGTGTGGACAGTAATGACTCGCTTGGGGGGGGGTAGGTCCCACACTTACACTACTGGCATGGTTGGTGAGATCATGGGTGATATGCGGCCAGTGGGATGACAGGCTGTGTGATAGCCATTCTAGAGACTGGCATAGTTATAGCGCCAGCTCATTTAGTTGGGTTCCCACTACAGAGAACCCTAGTATGTATTTGGTTGAGTACCTTTTCATATACAGGTACTCTTATGTTTATATATGGTGTGTTGAGTGTTGTGTGAAGAAGAAGAAGATTTTCAGCCTCTCACCATGTGCGTTCTCTCTTAGGGTTTTGTGAGTGTGTGTGTGTGCTTGCAAGAGCTCAAGCTCTCTTCTCCCCTGCATCTTTTCAAGTGAGCAGGTGGTGAGCGTTCTGGTTGCCAATAATGCCATAGGTACGTTGAGGAAGGAATGATTGGAATTTGGACATGGATCTGGAATACTGAGAATTATGATAAAAACACTGTGGTTTTATTGCAGTGTTGTTTTGGAAATAGTTGAGTCTAAGAAAAGGTAATTTCATATTGGGTGCGTAAGTGGTGTGTCTATTTAAGTTTTGCATGAAAGCCGGCTAGGGGACATGGGAACTCTTTTTTCTGGTACTACCCGAGACAAAACATAACCAAATTTTTATAATGGATCCTATCAATACAGTGATTGGTGGGCGGTTGGCTAACCCATGGGATTGGATGGGGTAGGCTGGATCGATGGATTCCTATAATAAAATTCAATTATGTTCAAGTTACGATAGTTGAAGTAAGTCACTGGATAATTCTTGTTCTATGGAAAAGAATCAACAGATGTGCCTCTTTTGATGGGAAAAAAAGCGTTGGTCTCTATGAACCAAGTGCAAGTTTCTCCATTGATTCGGCCATGTGACCCGCGGGTTCGGTCGGAATACAAAGGATAGTTAAGGCTCTTGACTACGTTAGAAGATTTTTCTCGGAGGAATCGCCTATGTTTTCTGGGCGAGGGAAGTTCTTTCTGGGTTTGGTGTTGGAAGAGCCATCGGATTAGTCTCTTGTCCAGACATCCGTGTGTGAGGCCCCGAGTGGGAAGCTCTGCCCTACGCGCGCAAGGTTGCTACTTCCGCTGCCAGCACTCCAGAGTCCGCCGATGCGCAGAGAGGGGATAGGGATCTCACACTTACAGTTGCCATCTTTTTAACCGGAACAAATGTATTCTCATAATTAATCCCATGTGTCAGTGCATATTCTTTGGCTACCAATCTAGCCTTGTACCTGCTTACTGTTATGTTTCACCTTATACACCCACTTACAACCAATAGCTTTCTTGCCTTCAGAAAATGGCACCGAATCCCAAGTCTCATTTCCATACAATGCATCCATCTCCTCATCCATAGTTTTCTCCCAACACACAATTCCAATAGCCTCATCAAAACATGTGGGTTCTATAATCTACACAACTTTTGACATATAAGTATAGTGATGTGCCACATAACCATCATAAGTCAACCTCTGCACAAGGTTTTTGACTCTTCTAGATCTTCTTATTTTTGCGTTCATGGCTTCCATAGCCTTCTTCATACTAGGTGTCCTAATTGCTGGAATCCCAAGCTCCTCATCAAGGCTCATCTCCGAGCCACTAGACTCTCTATCAACAAGAGAATGCCCTATAGAAATATCAGGCATATACCAAGGGGCTCAACCACTTTCTCTTTGCCTTTATGTGATGTATCAACAACATTTCCAGGACTGATATTATGATGCAGCCTGCCACTCCATGGTCTATTAATAGAACCGCTGGATGTGGACTCTCCTGCATTCGGTGCAACCATGTTTCCACTTACATCAGCCCTAATAACATCTTTTTCAGCAGCATACCATCTACTCATCTCATCGAATACAACATCCGTGTTTATCCTCAATTCATGTATAGTAGGATTATAACATCTATATCCCTTTTGCTAAAGGGAATACCTAATAAACACACATTTTTTTGCCTTTGGATCCAGCTTGGTATGCAACTCATCTGGCACATGCACATATGCAATACATACAAAAAATTTCAAGTGAGACAAATCATATTTCCTGGTAGTAAACTTCTCGTCTGGTGTTACATTATGTATGGCTGCAGCAGTAGGAGTCCTATTCATGATGTAGACACAGCCTCAGCCCAACAGCTATGTGGCATATTCTTTTCTGCCATCAATGATCCTGCTATCTCTAAAATGTGCCTATTTTCGCTCAATAACTCCATTTTCATGTGGAGTATATCTACATGTAAATTGTCTCTGAATGCCATTCTTTCGAAAGAATTCAGAAAACTCATTGGAGAAGTATTCTCCCCCTCCATTTGACCATAGGCACTTCACATGCTTTCCTGTTTGTTTTTCAACCACCATCACTCTTAAAGTCTTAAAATGAGTGAACACTTCACTCTTCTACTTCAGGAAACACACTCACACTTTCCTTGTGTGGTCATCAATGAATGTTACGTAGTACTTGTAGTCCCCCATAGACATAGTCTTCACAAGAACCCATACATCTGAATGGACAACATCTAGTACATTCCTGCTCACATTTCTGTCATGTGGAAATACATGCTTTGTTTGCTTCCAAATCGACATGCTTCACATACTTTCTGCATACTTTCAACCTTAAACTTAGGCAGCCTTGTCACAATTTCTTTAGTCTACATAGACTTCATTCTTTGCATATTTACATGCCCAATTCTCTTATGCCAAATGTATGTATGTGCAACAAGTTACAACTCCTGAACCATTTTGCAAACATTACAGCACTCACTTCAGTTATATTTACATTCAATGTAAACATTCTTCCCACTCTGTTACCTTTTGCAACAACCGACCTGCACTTATCTTTAAAGTCTTCTACAGAATAGCCATCTGGACCTACAAACCCTACTCAATTATCTGGCCAAGTAAAACCAGATTCTTTGTAAATGTTCGGAACTAGAAGTACATCTGGAAGATACTTCACCTTACCATCCTACATAGACAATGGCACATCACCAACATGGTGAGCAATCAGATGAGCAGTGTCATCCCCTGTTTCAAAAAATCCTAGTCTTTCAAGACTCTTCATTTCCTTGAACCACTCACCATGACTTGTGATGTGGTTCAAAGCACCTAAATCAACACACCATACATTATGCTTATATGCTGTTGCATCATTTCTAGACATAGCATTAACCACATGTTGCATAACAAACAGTCTCTCATTATCCTCATTATTTTTGCTAGAGGATGCATAGTTGTTTTGCTGCACTTTTTCATTTCTCATGTCACTCTACTTCCTATAGTAATCTGCTTGCACTCACATGTCCAGGCTTACCATATTAAAAATAGCCTCATGTATCATTATGCTTCCTTTGCCAATTACCTCGACCTCGTTCGCTCCCTCTGCCTCTAAACTGGCCTCTTCCACCTGTGTGTTGTTGTGAATCCTGGGACTGTTGCTGCTGCTGACCATAATTCTTATTACCTATTTGACCACCACCTTGGCCATGTCCACTTCCACGACCTCTACCTCATCCTCTACATGAACATGTGTAGAAGGCCTGTTCCTCGAAACTGTTTTTGTTTTATGAAGACTATTGATCTTCACCCAAATTCTTCTCTTAAATGATAAGCATTGACACCAAATCTGTGAAGTTGGGAATGTTCTTCCGAGTTTGAATAGACATCTTGAACACCTTGCATTGTGGCCCGAGACCACGTAGACACACTTCCACCTTATCATCATCATCAACACAAGAACACCAATTGATGATGCAAGGGATTCCACAACGCTCTTGATCTTCAAGGCATAATCATTCACATATCTATTTTTCTTCTCCAAAGTATGAAGCTCATTATTCAACTAAATATTTTGTACCTTGGTGTTAGTTTCATACAGCTTCACCAAGGTATCTGATGCCTTCTTAGGTGACTTGGCATCCTGTATATGCCTAATATGTACCAATAGAAAGCCAATACATGAATTTCCTTGCTCCTTGATTCCAATCCTTGAATTATCTTACATCTACACCAGTTGGATTAATCTCTGGTATCTCTGGTGCCTTCTTATGTTCATCTTAAATGTAGTCCCAATAACCTTTTTCCATTAGGAAATTTTTCAATTTGAACCTCTAAGCATGGAAGCTGTTTATTTCATCATTCGACATCTTTTTTGCAACACAAATTTACCAAAAACTACACTCTTGTTTGACAAACTATTGTATTCTTTGTGCAGCGGTACTATACTGCACCAAACTATCACAACTAGTGACTTCAATTTGCATACATACAACCAATGGCAACTTTGAGACATCTTTGAAGTACACACAGTGTCTGCACAACCAATTGCCCTTCCTGCAATTCCAAAAACAGAGTTCTGTAGTGAATTGAAACTTACCCGCAGTGCGCGTGAACTCCTGTGAACTGAAAAATGAAGGTCCATATATAGACAGTAAAGTTTTCCTCTGTAGCTCTGCTCCCACGAAGAAAGCTCCTCAATCAGAGTTCGTTTTCTAATTTCTCCCAAAGATCTCCCAACAAGGATGTAGTAATAACGAACACAAAGGGGAAAGAGTGGATAAAGCTCTTACCCTCGTACTGCTTGCTGTGCTTCTCTTGCTTGCTGCTCAGTCCTTAGCATGAACTAGGCTATGATATCAGAAAAAGATGCAAGGGAGTAGGGAGCTTGAGCTCTTGCAAGCACACACACACTCACACAAACCCTAGAAGAGAACACACAAGGTGAGAGGCTAAAAAATCTTCTTCTTCTTCTTCACAGAACAAAAGAGGTCTACAAAGAAGATAAAGTGATGAACACACATAATAGAGTATATATAAGTTGCTCATAATGTGAACACGCTAAGTTGAGTGGGTAGGTGTGGACTAGTCAATGTAGTCCAGCTATAGAATCTCTGGCAACGATATGTCAGTGCCAGCTACCAAACCCGTCAGTGATGTAAATGTCGAACGCTCATGCAGGTGCCTCGTGAGTGTTAGCTCATGTTGAGCTTGACATCTCAACATCTCTCAAATAGTGCAGACATATCTATCTTTCTCTTTGTTGGTCGTGAGGGGGGCTGAGGGCACTGGGAGGCGCAAGGAGGGAGAGGAGGATGGAAAAAAGAAATTAAACTCCATTGTAATTTTTCTGATGTATTTTAAAAAATATGTATGGAGAAAAATCTCTCATCAGCATAGCAATTTGGGAGCTATTAATTTCAAGAGATAGTGAAGCGATTAGTAGAAGGCATACACATGAATAGGTATATGTGCGTGTTGTTTCTAGTACATATTTATTTATTAACACACCAAATTTAATTATTATCTTTTTATCTTCTGAAAAACCAAATAAAAAACTTGCTTGATTACAAATATCTTGCAAATCACTATGGAACTCTATAAGAGGTGGCACTTGGTTTTGACCTAACAGTAGTGAATCGGTAGAAGGTTTCTCATGGTGGCTAGATATTAAGTGAGTCTTCTACCTCAAAAGGCTAAACACACACACCTTGCTTTCCTCTCTCAATGCATGATTAGAGTCATGGAAGGTAGGTCCTTATTCTTAAAGTAATCTTAGGTCTTAGATCACAATCATCTCTAGTAATCTCTTTGTTATCTCGCTCGAGCAAAAAAGAGCTCATATGAGATGATAGGAGCTCTTCTTTGATTATATTACTTATAGAATCTCATGGGAGTCATTGTATGGTGGAAACTCTTATAATCATATAAGATATACTAATTCAATGTAGAGGAGCATGAAGGAGCCACTTATTCATATGATTAACATCACTAGTAGGTTCTTCTTGTCATCATCAAGAGTTCATATGTGACCTTATGAGCTCTTTAAAAGGTCTTACAAATTCTAGAGCTTTTTTGAACCCATATATGATCCTACGGGCTTGTAGGAAGTCTTGGGTCTTATGATCTCATTAGATATTTAACAAGATTTTTGAAATTATATGAGATCTTACATGAGCATTGAAGACTAAAGTAGGTGTAGCCTAGGTTAGAGCCCTAAGGCCCCAATCTCGATCCATCATTCAATCCCATTTTTCCTCTAAGGTTGTCCCATTTCTTCTTCTCTTTTCCCATCATAACTAAGGTTCCCCCACATCTGTCTAATTACTTCTCAACCAAATTGAAATCCCCCATCATAATACAAGGGCATTGGATGCCCAACTTCCTGATCCACTCCCACATTTCCCCCTTGATTTTGTGGTTATGAGCCCCATAGATGATTAACCGTAGCTTCTCATCCCCTCTAACTGGATCTCAACAACTAGAATCATACCATTGGGATGGTTGGCAATAATAGTAGGCTGTAACTGTTTCTTAATGATAGACAGAACCCCACTGTAGCCTGATTTCACCTTTCCATACAATACTACCTAGTCCCTGAAACATTCTCTCTTCCCCCCTTTAGTATCCATTAGATTATGTTTCTGTATGGCCATTATGGACAGATTCCAATCCTTCACCATCCCCAAAAAAGTTTCATTTTTTCTCTTACCCTTCAAACCTTTAACATTCCACGTACACCCTCTAAACTTTTTTACCTTATTCATTCTAAAGTAGTAGAAGCAAGAACCATCTCTACCCCCAGCCCCTCTTCTGCTCATGTTTTTGTCCTTAGCTCTCCAGTCTTTTTTTGAAGCTCCCTCCAAGTAGTATCCACTTGGCCAATTGAACCTCCCCATGGATGAGGTCTCACTATCATCCCCTAGAGGGCTAAAGGGATTAGAGTATAGGAGGACTGATCCCTTCCACACACAGACTTACCTACTTCTACCCCTTTCCCTCCAATTCTAAGTTGATTATTTCTAGCTTCCCCTTTTATCTTTTTGAGGTTATTTTTTCCCTTGGATCTTTTCGTAACCCAAGGTAACCTAAGATTTTCAGTGTCCTTTGTCTCCATATTCATCTTCTCTTTTCATTTGTCAACTTTGTCAACCTATACTCCTGGAGTTTTCCCTTTACCTCCTCCAAAGATGATCCCTCTTCCTTGTTCTCTTCCCCATTTTTTTTATGTCACTGCTCGCTCCACAATTTCTAGTGATATGACCAAAGTTTCCACACCTAAAGAAAGCTCCCAGAAAATTTCCAAACTTTAACTTTAGCTCTATTTTTTAGAATTCCCCTAGGTCCATGTCAAGAAGCTTTGGGGTTTCAAACATAGTATTCCAAGATACACATACCTTACTAGAGTGGCGATTGTTGTCTTTATTAGTAGGTACAAACAATACCATGCCAAGTGCACTAGCCAAGTTCTTCAAAGCCGCAAGGGGGAGACCTATTATGTCCACCTAGACTAGACATGATTCCCTGAGGCTCCGGTTGACAATAAACCTGGGGTCAAAGGGCATCACATGAATTAACTTCGATCCCATAAACAATTGGGCTTTTGCAAATAAATCAACTACTATCTGCCCTTTAATAAATATCACATTGAAAAACCCTTTCAAAGGTAGTAAACTTGAGATACAACTCTGTCGTGGAAAACTTCATCTTGAAGCCATCTCCCCAACTTCTCTTTACTAGGCGGTTTCCTAGAGCAAAATAGAATTCTGTTGCTCAAGGAGAATAAACCAATTTGTCTTTTGACCACTTCAGATGAGACGTTAATGCATACCTTATTTCTGTGTAGATTCTCAAGGCGTTGCTGAGTATTCAGAGACAGTCAAAAATTTAGTCATGGTGTCACTTCTTCATCTCTTCATCTGAGTCCCATTCTCCCCATCCCCCCTCTCCAGCCTCTTCTGGAAGATCCCAACCGCCCACCATTGCATCACTACATGCAGGTGCCCATGGTACTGTTGCATGCATAGCCACGTGAGAGAATAAACTTTACCACTACCTCGTATCCCAACAAAACCTTCACCTCACAACTCAAGGTTTTTCAATCTTGTGCTTACTCAATTTGCTAATCGACTCTTAAGCCTTGCATACAATTTTAGCTAATACTTTGAGGATGGGATTCTATACAATTTATGAACTCAAAGAAACTTTTTCACGTAAACACTTTAAGACAATCTACATACATCTTTAAACTAATCTTTAGAAGCTATGTAGGTAGCTTCTACATAAAACATAAACCCTTTTAAACAATCTACATGCATCTTCATACTAACCTTTGAAAGCTATGTAGGTAGCTTCTGTCAAAACACTCACTCTTTTTCACCATTCCCATGCTTGTAGGTTCATTTGATTATCGCTTTAAACTCCAAACTTATGAAAAGCCTCCTCTTCTACACATCTGGTGCATGTCCCATGGAGTTCACTAAGAAACTTGTAAGATGACACACATTTCAATAACTTGTTTTTTTTTTTTGTGGAGTTATGGAAAAATTTACATACTTAAGCATTATCTTGATTCAAAAAGTGACAAAATTTTCCATACACAGAAGAGGCACTTTTATCGTTAGATCTAAATTTACATATTGGATATATATAAGTTATAAAAATCGGTAGTTAGGGTCCTTGAACACACATGTTGTATGGGGTTTTTACATATTTGGACTCAAATCCGTAGTTAGGGCCCTTGAACACACATGTTGTATGGGGTTTTTACATATTTGGACTCAAATCCGTAGTTAGGGCCCTTGAACACACATGTTGTATGGGGTTTTTACATATTTGGACTCAAAATGGATGGATGAGGCCTATTTCTAGGAGCACTCAAATCCGTAGTTAGGGTCCTAGAACACACATGTTGCATGGGGTTTTTACATATTTGGACTCAAATCCGTAGTTAGGGCCCTTGAACACACATGTTGTATGGGGTTTTTACAAAAATGGATGGATGAGGCCTATTTCTAGGAGCACTCAAACCTCTTAGGGGCCTACCAAAAATCTCTTCCCTCAGAAAAGTGATTAGAGGAAGAGAGGGCATGTTGTAAAACCCCAACTTCTACACATCTAGTGCATGTCCTAGGGAGTTCACTAAGGAACTTGTAAGATGGCACACACGTTTCAGCAATAGAATTCTTTTTTTGTGGAGTTATGGAAATTTTACATACTTAAGTGGTATGTTGATTCAAAAAGTTATGAAATTTTCCATAGAAGAGGTACTTTTATCATCAGATCTAAATTTACATATTGGATGTATATAAGTTATAAAAATTCGTAGTTAGGGCCCTTGAACACACATGTTGTATGGGTTTTTTACATAGTGAACATGCGAGGGTGCATGTTTGTTGTAGGTATATGGATGGATGATATGGGTGGTACGTGTAAATGAAGGTATGCCCTTTCGCCTTGCTACACAGCTTTTGACTTACTCAGTAACGTTTAACCTTGGTGTTGAATGGCATGTTAAATGAAACACACACATTAACATATTACTAACATTCCCCTTATATTTTTACACATAATCCTAGCCTACCACGATTTTCCATTCTTTCAAAGAAACCACATTTAACATCTTTTCTAACATATTGCACAAAACTGCTAAAACACTTCTCTCAACCCCTAAAAAAAGAGTTTCAATACACTTTTTTTACGTATGGCCATTCCTTATATAAAGTACACGGTCCTTTTATTCCCCACTCAAACCAACAATGGTCAAAAAAACCATATTTTTCAACCAATCAAAATAAGGACAACTCTTACATCTATCACGTTTTTGTTTCCTGGATCTCCACAATATGCCAGTTTTATAACTAAAATATATGAAAAATTTTCCTTAAAATAAGAGCTCCTTAAAATCTTAGCTCTTTTTTATTATTGTGCTAACTAGAATGCTGTTTTTTAGGTGGACTGATGCTCATGAATCCAACCTTGCCTAACCTATAACTTTCAATAATTATACGTACTCTAAAGACCTAGTAGGAAAAAACAAAGAGACGTCGCCTAATACTACTTTCTTTCCAAAATGTATGAAAAGTTATTTGTATCTTTTTGTCTCACAAGCTTAAATAGGCAGGATTTTTTGCTCTAGCCGTATTTAAATTTTACAGTTACATGATAAAAAGGAGAGAGAAATCTTAAGGAAGTGATTTTGATCTCCTTTGGATGCAAACCAATAAAGTAAACAAAGATGATGAAAAGAAATAGTATTCGAAACTCAAAACACACTCAAAACTCAATAGGCTTAAGAACCTCCACCTCTCGCTGAAGGATTGGGAATGGAGGAGATGGATGGGAGACCGCCAATCTCTGATTATTCGCCTGTAGGATTTAATCAAAGAGTGGTAGGTAATCTGTGACGGGCGGGGATAGTCTGTAAAGAAGCAAGGGCTATTTCACTGGTGGTGTTGGTGCGAGTCACTGCAGATTGAGCATGGGAAACCTGGAACCCAAACCTGGAACACACGAAACGTAACCTCACACATGCTTTAAATGTGTGTGTGGGGTGGTGTGCGTGAAACACACACGATGACATGAGTCTTAAGCAATGTTAGAGGCTCATAAGAGGTGTGGGATTAACTATTACCTCATGTGTGTGGGGGGGGGACACAAGAATATGGGAGGATACAGGGGAGTCTATCTTGGCTTTAAAAAAAAAACAAAACAAAATATATTATTCAATCATGAAATTTGTACAAATTACAATCTAACAATAAGTCCAACAATTCTGTCTCTTATGTTTGTATCATTGATAAGCAATACCATCTTCCATCAATTTTGTTTTTAGAGCTGGCCAAGGTAACCCTGAAGAGAATATTCCTTGACCTTGAAACACTGTTGTGTTTCTAGACAACGATATCAACCAGCATCCAAAATCTAAGATGAGTAATGATCCACTAAAGTTCCTCCATTGCATAGTGTAAAGTACCAAAAGTAAGTTGATAACATGAGGTCTGTATCCCCAAGCTTGTTGAAATTTGTGGTGCTTATGCTAGATCAAGATGAGTGGAGGAGACAGACCCACAAAAATACAAGAACAATTCTTGTTTATTAAGTTGCTTATGCATACAACTTGGCCTTTGCACACTACATAATGCCTTCTAGCTTCACCTTTAAATAGGTGAGCTAGTGGACCATAAGTCCATTCACACACACACCCTTCTCCTACCCTTTTACATGAACTTAGTCTTTTAATACCCTCCCTCAATACCAACTATGAAAGAATTGGAATAGGTGGTATTGGACATAGGTTGCCTTTATAACATTAGGCGTACAAGTTGAGGAATATAGGTGTTGTTACAGTGAGATTTAAAATAAGTGCTCAGAGGAGTTAGAGGTTGATACAGAGTTAGCCTCTGACTCCTTGTTAGGTCATTTAGAAGTGATATGTCCCGTTTGTTTATGCTTGTTACATTTCATCTTGTTGGGATATTTGATCCAACAATTATTTGTAAAATGACCTACCTTTTTGCAATGGGTACACCTTACTTTGCTCACTTGATGTGACAAAGCTTGTCCGATATTCAATGGAGTAGATGCACTTGAAGATTCAGCTCCTCCCTTTGGCCTCTTTTCTTTATCAAGACAAGATTGAATGACTCCTTCAAGGGTGGGATTAGGTATATTCTTCAGGGTGGTGAGACTAAGGTGGGGTACACCTTCTTGACTGCTTTTAACAAAACAACCACTGCATCATCTTCATCCATTCTCACATTCACTGATGCAAGTTGAGCTATAAGGCCCTTCAAATGAGAGATAAAGGCTCCAATGCCGTCTCCCTCTTTGAGCTCCAAGCTGAAAGATTCAATTTTAAGTGAGATCTTCGAATTCTTACCACGAGCTCCATCAAGCTTGTCAAGCTCATCCCATTTCTCCTTTGCAGTTGGAAGATGGTCCACATGGTGAATAAGAGCCTCATCAAGATGGAGCATGATAATGGCTTGTGCCCTCTCATCATCTTCAATATCTTCAGCCTTAGTTTGATCAATAACCTTAGTGCTGGAGATGAATGGCCAAAAACCTTTGGACATCATCTTATACTTGACAAGAACTTGCCAAGTGTGGAAGCCCCCCTCTCCTGAGAACTTCTTAATTTGGGTGTTTTCCTTTGACATTGGGTATTGAAGGGAGATTACAAGAGTGTTAATGGGTTGATTTATGAAGAAGAAAACCAAAAATATTTGTGATGTTTTGGCTTAAGTAGAAAGAGAATGGCTTATGAGAGTGCAACAACCCTTAATCAAGCCAAGGATGTTGCATAGAAAGAGATTAAGTTGATGAATCTTATGGTTTAGCACTTAGGGTTTGTGCCCAACCACTAATTCTGATGGAGATGAGCTTCATTAGTGTCAAAGAACACTTTTTTTGGTAATTAAGATCACCATTAGTATTTAGCAACACTATTAGTACTTAAGAGCACATTTTTAGTGTCTAATGATACTTGCATTGGTGATTAGATGCACCATTAGTGTTTAAGAGCACTCTTAGTGCTTAAAAGCACTTTGTAATGTCAAGAGGCTCCCCTTTGCTAATGGCTACACCCACCAATGGTGTTTAGCAACACCTTTAGTGCTTATAAGCACACTTTGGAATGTTGAACACTTGATGAAGCTTGATGACAATGAGACTTATTCAACACCTCATGGTGTATGCCAAAAACTTCGGAGGATCTAGAGCAAAAGCACTTTCAAGAAGCACTTAAGTGATTAAGATTAATTAATCAAAGATTAGTGTAAAAAAAACACTATTTTGTTGAAGCTTCCATGGCTTCCTCACAGGGCTACCCTGGTTCTATGCTTCTTGCGTGCGCGTCGAGCAAGCATTGGAGCTCATCTCTTGACTCGAGCACCTTGAGACTATGGGCTTCAAAAGCCCTAAGCTTGTGTGGCTTGAACTTTCCCACAGTCTGCGTATTTCTGTATGAAATCAGCGATGCAGTGAAAGCGTTTGTCGGCCTGCTGCTCAGAGATCAATGACGCAGTTAAGGGAGATGAAATCCAAAAATTGGCTGTACGAAGCTGAGCGCCCGGAGGTATTCTTCATCTTCCTAGTTGAAAGCACGCCAAGATATGGCCTCCACAAGCAGCTGGAAGGCCTCCACTGGCTAGGGGTAGATGATATGCACTCAAAGAACACTTTTTTGACCTAGTCTACACCTTGCAAGTTGCCTAAGCTCTAGATACCATGTTGAAATTCGTGGTGCTTATGCTAGATCAAGATGAGTGGAGGAGAGAGACCCAAAAAATACAAGAGCAATTCTTGTTTATTAAGTTGCTTATGCATACAACTTGGCCTTTGCACACTACATAATGCCTTCTAGCTTCACCTTTAAATAGGTGAGCTAGTGGACCATAAGTCCATTCACACACACACCCTTCTCCTACCCTTTTACATGACCTTAGTCTTTTAATAAAGCTATCATGGAGTATTCTCCTAAGCTGATTCCACCACTCTTTAACAATGTTACAGTACCAAAAGGCATGCCTGATAGATTCCATAGAAATATTGTATCTTGAGCACTGACCATTAGTGAAGCCTCTTTTTTGGAGCTTAGTTTCTAGAGGTAATGAACCCACCATAGTCCTCCAAAGAAATACCTCAACCTTAAAGTCCAAATCACACTTCCACAGTTCCTCAAATCTTTTGTCCCACCATGAATATGATTTCTACAGTTTCCAAAATTGATTGCATTTCTCCAGTAAAAGATGTCTTGTTCTCAGCAACAACAGATAAAAATCTTTGGTTTTAGCAGTCCACCGATTGATATTAGTATGTGGGATAGCCCAGTCTCTGAATTTGCCCACTAAGTTCACTGTCATCATCGGCATTTACAATTTGAAAACCATGGTACAAAGCAAGTGCCAAGGTATCTTATAGGGTAATCCAAGTTGGTATCTCCTTCTAGCTACAAAAGAAGAAACAAACGTGCCGTTAGAGTCCAGTACTTGGGCCAGCATGTGCACCCCCTTCTTATGCATATATTTGCATGCAGAACCAATAATCCTAGCAAGAGGTTTTTTGAATATAAACCTCCAATGAACATTTCTAGCAGACAAAGAATTACGAGTGTATCTAATCCTTCCTAACCAAATGAGTGCAACACAATAAGCTTTCCAAGAAGAAATAAGAAATGAGGCAGTTCTACGCTGGACCATGAGAGGAGCATGAGAAAATAACTTTTCCTAGCCAAACAGTTCCCAGAGACCATGAAACTGAACTCTACCTATGTGTACTAGCTCCCACAAGCACCAAGTCCACATAAGCTTTTTCTCAAACAGATGCTTGATGAAAGTGGCTCCTCGGCCATCAAATGTGAAGCTATGTGTAGGATACCAAGACCTCCCCTATTTTTAGGCTGCGTGATAAGCTCCCAAGGCACGAGCACCAAGGGTTTTTTACCCTTCCCATGGGAAATAAAGATGGACAGCAATGAGTTTACTTTATTCACATGGCAAGCTTTCCAATCCAAAAGAAGGAAATAATACATGAAGTATGGAAGGAGAATGCCTTGGACAAATCTTAGTCTCACATGCAATGACCATTCATCTGCCTTCCAATACTGAATTTTGGCTTTGACTTTATTGAGAACCCAATCTATGAGTATTACATTAGACACATTCACACCAAGAGGGTATCCCAAGTACCTAAAAACACGACCAGTAGGTAACCTCTTGCCAGATGAGATAAGAGCATCAAAGTCAGAGGAAGACAAATCTATGAGCCAAAACTTATCAATGTTCAAATTCATTCCAGCAGCTTCAGAGTACATATTCAAAACAAAGATACAAATTGCTATATTCACATTACAAACCTTTAAAAACATGAAAGTATCATCTATAAACCCAAGGCCCATGATATTCTTGTTGTGGACTTGCAATCCTATTATCTGACCTAACTAGGCGTAAGATTCTAGTAGATAGAATAAAGGATGAGTGGCCAAGGCAAAGAGTAGGGGACTTAGTGGGTAGCCCTGCCTAACAAATCTGGCAATGACAATGTCCTCAGATAGTCTACCATTAATATAAGTGACAGAGGTGACATTTGATGATGCTAGTAAATATATGATGTTGGCCATTTTGTTTCCAAAAACCATTTTTCCCATCATAGCTTTGATAAAACACTATCAAAGGCCTTGGCAAAGTCAAGCTGCAGCATTAGTATCTCCTGTCTAGAGGCTTGAGCATATTCAATATTATCAAGTTGTATAGCCAATATATTATCATATATGGATCTCCCTCCTACAAAACCAGAATGACTGGAGTGCACATATTTATTGAGAAGGGGGTTAGGCCTTGTTGCTATTGCTTTGGAAAGTATTTCATAGACAATACCGAGCATTGTGATGGGCCTCCAATGAGAAAGAGTGGAGCAGAAGGTTTGTTTGGGAAGTAACTTGATAATACCCTGCCAGATGTGGATGTGTAAGATTCCTCCCTCTAGCTTTTGTGGTGTGCAGGCATAAGAACCTCCCCTTCTGATCTTATAATTATTCCCCTCTCTGAAATAAAAGAAAGATCCTTTTTTACCTGTTTTGGCCTAGAGAGAGAAAATGTCTAGAGGGAGGTAATCCAAAATTGAGATATTTTTGGATGTAGAAATCCTCCTCGTGTCTAAAATGGTTTCCTCCAAAATATATATTCAGAAAGAACTTTCCAATGTGCAATTGGAATAAATTGAAATCAGGTAAAAAGGACCTTAGCCTAAGGGTCCAGATTTTGTGAAATTTTTGAATTAAGGTTCCTATGGACCAATTAGATTAATCTAAATGTAGGGAGGAGATAAATTGAAGAATAAAAGAAAAATCTCCCAAAAATGAGTAAATACTCACATAAGATGAAGAGTTAACTAAGGACAAGGTTATTAGTTAAAAAAGAAGAGATATTTAGAGGAAATGATGCATTTTTGACACCTCAGTGTGGGGAATTCCCCTCATGAAGGAGGTGCCTATTTCACATGTGTGGTTGAGTTTTAAAATCACAAATAATGAGATATTTTCATCTCTCCTCTCTCCTGCTTCAACTAGATCCAAAAAGTAAGCTAAACTGACCTAAAAATGGTCAAAAATTGACCAAACTGATCTGGAAAATTCTAGAATCAGTTTGCTTGGTTAGAGGATCACTTTTTCCTATAAATGAAGCCTCCCCCTTTGTAAATGGTTAATAGTGTTTTATGCACTTTTACTCTACTCCTCCCCAGAGCCAAAAACAGTGAATTCATTGATAATTCATTTGTTTTTGACCATTTCCTCTCCAAAAGAATTGGTGGCCACTCTTGTTTGTAAACAAGAGTAGATCCATCAAACCATCAAACCAAAAGAAAGCTCACAAAACTCCTAGTAAGTTAGAAATTTTACTTTTTCTTATTCTATTTTATGGTTTTCTGATTTTTGCTTTCTTTAAAATGAAAATGGATGTTATGCCTTGCTGGAAAGGCTTTCCCCCTTCTCTTCATTATTGAATTCAGCCTTTCTTTATCCTAGATGTGTAATCAAATTGATGGAATTAAACTTTTCATATTGTTTACTCTTAATAAAGTGAAAATTGATTAGACTAGAATGATTTAAATCATCTTGGATAATTTTTAGTAAATTTTAGAGTGAAAAAATTTAAAAATAGTCAGCCATACAAAGGAGGTTATGGTGAAATTTTCTTAAATTTGGTGAAATAAGTTTTATCTTTTTATTATTCAAAAAGAGTAATCCCCATCGCTTGTGTATTCTAAAAGTGTTATTTTTATTCTATGCATAGAAAAATGCATATTAGAAATATTTTTATTATAAAAGTGTTATTTTCATTAGAATTAATTTCTATGCATAGAAAGATGCATAAAGGATTTAATTTTATTTCAAAAGTGTTATTTTTCTTAAAATTAAATTTATGCATAAATAGATGTATAAAAGGATTTTTTTTACAAAAGTGTTATTCCCACTGAAGTTGATTTTTATAAAAGAATGAATGGATGAATAGATGTGATGTGAATCAGATAAATGTGAATGAATGGATGGATAGATGTGATGTGAATCAGATAAATGTGAATGAATGGATGGATGAATATGGATATATGTGAAGAATGGAAGTAGATGTATGTGCAAGAATAGATGTGGATGTATGTATATGAAAGTATGGATGTGGATGTATGAGAAGAATGGATGTGGATGTATGTGAAAGAATGGATGTGGATGTATGTATGTGACAGGATGGATGTGGATGTATGTGAAGAAATGATGTGGATGTATGTGAAGAATGGAAGTGGAAGCATGTGAAAGAATGGATGTGGATTTATTTATGTGAAAGGATGGATGTGGATGTATGTGAAAGGATAGATGTGGATGTGTATGTGATAAGTATGGATGTGGATGTATGTGGAAGAATATATGTGGATGTGACAAGGCACGAAAGATACAGTTGAAGAATGAACTTCATACTGTGGAGAAAAAGAGTATGTCTGTGAATGACTATGCATAAAAGATCAAGGGTCATTGTGGAATCCCTTGCATCTATTGGCGTTTCAGTAGATGATGATGATAAGGTGGAAGTCTATCTACGTGGTCTCGTGCCACAATACAAGGCGTTCAAGACGTCTATTCAGACTCGGGAAAACATTTCCAATTTCACGAATTTGGTGTCTATGTTGATTATAGAAGAGAAGAGCTTAGGTGTGAAGACCAACAGCCTTCACAAAACAAAAACAGTTCAGAGCAACAGGCCTTCTACACAAGTTCAGGAAGAGGACGAGGTAGACGAGGCCGTTGGACGCGACCGAGGAGGTGGCCGAACAGGTAATCAAAATTATGGCTAGCAGCAGCAACAACACTCCCAGAATTCACAACAACAACAAGACGTAGGTGGAAGAGGCCAATTCTGAGACACGGGGAGTCAAAGAGGTTGTGGAAATTAGCAAAGGCAGTATAATGATACACGTAAATGCTTTTATTGTGGTAAGCCTGGACATGTGCAGGCAGACTATTATAAGAAGCAGGCTGACATGCAAAATGGAAAATTATAGCAGAACAACTATGCATCCTCGAGCAGAAACAATGAGGATAATGAAAGGTTATTTGTTATGTAGCATGTCGTTAATGCCATGTCTGAAAATGTTGAAGCAGCACATAAAGATGATGTATGGTATGTTGATTGAGGTTCTTCAAACCACATGACAAGTCATGGGGAGTGGTTCAAGGAGATGAAAAACCTTGAAAGACCAGGTTTTGTGGAAACAAGGGATGACATTGCTCATCCAATTGCCCATGTTGGAGATGTGCCATTGTCTATGCAGGATGGCAAACTGAAGTACCTTGTAGATGTACTTCATGTTCCAAACATAACAAAGAATCTGGTTTCAGTTGGCTAGATGATTGAGCAGGGTTTGCAGGTTCGGTTTTACCCTGATGGTTGTTATGTTGAAGACTTTAAAGACAAGTGTAGGTTGGTTACAAAAGGCAACAGAGTGGGCAGAATGTTTACATTGAATGTAAACATGCCTGAAGTGAGTGCTGCGATGTTTGCAAATGGTTCAAGAATTGTTGCAGACACAGACATTTGGCATAAAAGAATTGGACATGTGAATGTGCAGAGAATGAAGTCTATGTAGACTGAAGGAATTGTGACAGGGCTACCAAAGTTTAAAGTTGAAGATGTGTAGAAAATATGTGAAGCATGCCAATTTGGAAAAAGTAAACAAAGCATGTATTTCCACATCACAAAATTGTGAGCAGAAATGCACTAGATGTTGTACATTCAGATATATGGGGTCCTACGAAGACCATGTCTATGGGAGGCTGCAGGTATTATGTGACATTTATTGATGACCACACAAGGAAAGTGTGGGTATACTTCATGAAGGAGAAGAGTGAGGTGTTCACTCATTTTTAGAATTTTGAAGTTATGGTTAAAAAGCAAACAGGGAAATATGTAAAGTGCCTAAGGCCAGATGGAGGGGGAGAGTACTTCTCCAATGAGTTCTCTGATTTTTTGAAGAAGAATGGTATTCGGAGACAGTTTACATGCAACACACTGCGCAACAAAATGGAGTTGCTAAGGGAAAAAACAGGCACATTGCTGAGATTGCACGAGCATTGATGGGAGAGAAGAATATGCCGCATAGCTATTGGGCTGAGGCTGTTTCTATACAGTAGTTTACATCATGAACAGGACTCCAACTGTAGCCATACATGATGTAACTCCAGAGGAGAGGTTTACTGCTGGTAGAAAACCTCATTTGTCTCATCTGAAAGTCTTTGGATGCATTGCATATGTGCATGTGCCAGATGAGCTGAGAACTAAGCTGGATCCAAAAGCTGAAAAATGTGTGTTTATTGGATATTCCCTCGAGCAAAAGGGATACAGGTGTTATAACCCTGCTACACGTGAGTTGAGGGTAAGCAGGGATGTTTTTTTTATGAGATGAGCAGCTGGTATGCTGCTGAAAAAGAAGCTGTTGGGGCTGATGTGAGTGGAAATGTGGTTGCACAGAATGCAAGTTAGCAATCACAGTCTTTGAGTGGACCAGAAGAGTCCTCATCTAGTGGTTCAGTTGATAGACCATGGAGTGGTAGGCTGCATCATAATACCAGTCCTGCAAATGTGATTAGTACATCACATAAAGGCAAAGAGAAAGTGATTGAGCCCCTTAGTATGCCTGACATTTCTGCAGGGCATTCTCATATTGATGGAGAGTCTAGTGGCTCAGAGATGAGCCTTGATGAGGATCTTGGGATACCAGCTATGAGAACACCTGGCGTAAAGAAGGCTATGGAAGCCATGAATGCAAAGCTATGAAGATCTAGGAGAGTGAAGAATCCTGTGCAGAGGTTTATCTATGATGGTGATGTGGCACATCACTATGCATACATGGCAAAAGTTGTGAAGGTTGTAGAGCCCACATGCATTGATAAGGCTGTTGGAAATGTGTGTTGGGAGAAAGCTATGGGGATGAGGAGATGGATGCACTATATGGAAATGAGACTTGGGATTTAGTGCAATTGCGTGAAGGCAAGAAAGCCATTGGATGCAAGTGGGTGTACAAAGTAAAACATAACAGCAGTGATGGAAGCATAAGCAGGTACAAGGCTAGATTGGTAGCGAAAGGATATGCACAGACATATGGCATTGATTATAAGAAACTTTCAGCCCAGTTGCCTGCATTCTTGCATGGGGATTTGCAAGAAGAGGTGTATATGTTGCAGCCACCTGGTTATGAGGATGTGAGTCACCCCGAGCATGTGTGCAGGTTGAAGAAATCCTTGTATGGCTTAAAACAAGCACCAAGAGCATGGTTTGACAAGATTTTTGAATATCTTGTCACTATTGGCTTTCATGTAACCAATGCAGATTTCTCCCTGTATGTGAGACACAATGATAGAGGGGTTGTGCTTGTTGTCATCTATGTAGATGATGTGATCATTACGGGGGACCATGATGTAGAGATCTTTGATGTAAAGATCTTGCTTAGAAAAAAGTTTGAGATGAAGGATCTGGGGAGCTCAGATATTTCTTGGTCATTGAGGTGATTAGGTCACCACATGGTATTGGATTACTGCAAAAACAGTATGGCTTGGACATGTTGTCTAAGTATGGTATGACAGGCTGTAAGCCTATCTCAGTGCCATTGGATTAGAATGGCAAGTTGAGTGCAGATTCAGGAGAGATTTTGGAGGATCCTACTATGTATCGGCGCATAGTAGGAAGCTTGATCTACATGACGATCACTAGGAAAGATTTGAGCTATGCTGTTGGGTTGGTGAGTCACTTTATGCAGGTTCCTCGGAAGCCGCATTTGGATGCATTGAGACGCATACTGAGGTATGTGAGGTCTACTTTGCATTGAGACGCATATTGAGGTATGTGAGGTATGCATTGAGACGCATACTGAGGTATGTGAGGTCTACTTTGCATTGTGGACTATTTTATGAAACTGGGACATAGATATGTGTACATGGGTACGCAGATGCTGATTGGGCTGGTAGTATCTTAGATAGAAGATCTACTAGTGGCTTCATGTTTTCTTTGGGGAGTGCTGCTGTGACTTGGAGCAGCAAGAAGCAGCCTACGGTTGCTCTATCCAGTACAGAGGCCGAGTATAGAGGTGCTGCTATGGCAGCATGTGAGGTAGCTTGGTTGAGAAAGCTACTTGTTGCAGATTTGGGTCTATCAGTGGATAGATAAGTTGTCATTTTCTGTGACAACATTAGCAATATACAGTTGGCCAGGAACCCAGTTTTGCATGCTCGTACGAAGCATATAGAGGTCCACAACCATTTTGTCAGAGAGAAAGTTTTGGCAGGAGACGTTGACCTTGTTTATGTCAGCACATAGGATCAGGTCGCTGACATCTTCACCAAAGCATTGGGTACAGAGAAGCTCCGCAGATTCAGGGCTTCACTTGGTGTACATGAGATGGAGTTGAGCTCGAGGGGGAGTGTTGAGATATCGAGCTCATCTAGTGAGGCGGTGCTGATGACCCGCCTGCTGTGTAACAGCCATTCTAGAGACTGGCATAGTTATAATGCCAGCTCATTTAGTTGGGTTCACACTATAGAGAACCCTAGTATGTATTTGGTTGAGTACACCTTTTCATATGCGGGTACTCTTATCTTTGTATATGGTGTGTTGAGTGTTGTGTGAAGAAGAAGAAGACTTTCAGCCTCTCACCTTGTGTGTTCTCTTTTAAGGTTTTGTGAGTGTGTGTGTGCTTGCAAGAGCTCAAGCTCTCTTCTCCCATGCATCTTTTCAAGTGAGTAGGTGGTGAGTGTTCTGGTTGCCAATAATGCCATAGGTACGTTGAGGAAGGAATGATTGGAATTTGGACATGGAACTCGAATACTGAGGATTATGATAGAAACACTGTGGTTTTATTGCAGTGCTGTTTTGGAAATAATTGAGTCTAAGAAAAGGCAATTTCATATTGGGTGCGTAAGTGGTGTGTCTATTTAAGTTTTGCATGAGAGCCAGCTAGGGGGCCTGGGAACTCTTTTTCCTAGTACTACCCGGGGACAAAACATAACCAAATTTTTATAATGGATCCTATCAATACAGTGGTTGGGCGGTTGGCTAACCCATGGGATTGGATGGGGTAGGCTGGATCGATGGATTCCTATAATAAAATTCAATTATGTTCAAGTTACGATAGTTGAAGTAAGTCACCGGATAATTCTTGTTCTATGGAAAAGAATCAACGGATGTACCTCTTTTGATGGGGAAAAAAGCATTGGTCTCTATGAACCAGGTGCAAGTTCCTCCTTTGATTTGGCCATGTGACCCGCGGGTTCGGTTGGAATACAAAGGATAGTTAAGGCTCTTGACTACATTAGAAGATTTTTCTTGGAGGAATCGCCTATGTTTTCTAGGCGAGGGAAGTTTTTTCTGGGTTTGGTGTTGGAAGAGCCACCGGATTAGTCTCTTGTCCGAACATCCGTGGGTGAGGTCCCGAGTGGGAAGCTCTGCCCTGCGCGCAAGGTTGCGACTTCCGCTGCCAGCACTCCAGAGTCCAATGCGCAAAGGGGATGCACAGAGGGGGTACGGATCTCACACTTTCAGTTGCCATCTTTTCAACCGGAACAAATGTATCCTCATAATCAATCCCATGTGTTTGTGCATATTCCTTAGCTACCAATCTAGCCTTGTACCTTCTTATGCTACCATCACTATTATGTTTCACCTTATACACCCACTTACAACCAATAGCTTTCTTGCCTTCAGAAAATGGCACCAAATCCCAAGTCTCATTTCCATACAATGCATCCATCTCCTCATCCATAGCTTTCTCCCAACACACAATTCCAATAGCCTCATCAAAACATGTGGGTTCTATAATCTACACAACTTTTGACATATAAGTATAGTGATGTGCCACATAACCATCATAAGTCAACCTCTGCACAAGGTTTTTGACTCTTCCAGATCTTCCTATTTTTGCGTTCATGGCTTCCATAGCCTTCTTTATACTAGGTGTCCTAATAGCTGGAATCCCAAGCTCCTCACATCAAGGCTCATCTCCGAGCCACTAGACTCTCCATCAACAAGAGAATGCCCTATATAAATATCAGGCATACCAAGGGGCTCAACCACTTTCTCTTTGCCTTTATGTGATGTATCAACAACATTTCCAGGACTGGTATTATGATGTAGCCTGCCACTCCATGGTCTATTAACAGAACCGCTGGATGTGGACTCTCCTGCTCCACTCAATGACTATGATTGCTGACTTGCATTCGGTGCAACCATGTTTCCACTTACATCAGCCCTAATAACATCTTTTTCAACAGCATACCATCTACTCATCTCATCGACCGAATACAACATCCGTGCTTATCCTCAATTCATGTGTAGTAGGATTATAACATCTATATCCCTTTTCCTAAACGGAAAACACACATTTTTTTGCCTTTGGATCCAGCTTGGTATGCAACTCATCTGGCACATACACATATGCAATACATCCAAAAAATTTCAAGTGAGACAAATCATATTTCCTGGTAGTAAACTTCTCGTCTGGTGTTACATTATGTATGGCTGCAGTAGGAGTCCTATTCATGATGTAGACATAGCCTCAGCCCAATAGCTATGTGGCATATTCTTCTCTGCCATCAATGCTCGTGCTATCTCCAAAATGTGCCTATTTTTTCGCTTAGCAACTCCATTTTACTGCGGAGTATATCTACATGTAAATTGTCTCTGAATGCCATTCTTTCGTAAGAATTCAGAAAACTCATTGGAGAAGTATTCTCCCCCTCCATCTGACCATAGGCACTTCACATGCTTTCGTGTTTGTTTTTCAGCCACCATCACTCTTAAAGTCTTAAAATGAGTGAACACTTCACTCTTCTCCTTCACGAAATACACCCACACTTTCCTCTTGTGGTCATCAACAATGAATGTTACGTAGTACCTATAGTCTCCCATAGACATAGTCTTCGCAGGACCCCATACATTTGAATGGACAACATCTAGTACATTCCTGCTCACATTTCTGTCATGTGGAAATAAATGCTTTGTTTGCTTCCAAACCGACATGCTTCACATACTTTCTGCATACTTTCAACCTTAAACTTAGGCAGCCTTGTCACAATTTCTTTAGTCTACATAGACTTCATTCTTTGCATATTTACATGCTCAAATCTCTTATGCCAAATGTATGTATATGCAATAACTCCTGAACCATTTGCAAACATTATAGCACTCACTTCAGTTATATTTACATTCAATGTAAACATTCTTCTCACTCTGTTACCTTTTGCAACAACCAACCTGCACTTGTCTTTAAAGTCTTCTATATAACAGCCATCCGGACCTACAAACCCTACTCAATTATCTAGCCAAGTAAAACCAGATTCTTTGTAATGTTCGGAACTAGAAGTACATTACGAAGATACTTCACCTTACCATCCTACATAGACAATGGCACATCACCAACATGGTGGCGCAGTGTCATTCCCTGTTTCAAAAAATCCTAGTCTTTCAAGACTCTGCATTTCCTTGAACTACTCACCATGATTTGTGATGTGGTTCAAAGCACCTAAATCAACACACCATACATCATCCTTATATGTTGTTACATCATTTCTAGACATAGAATTAACCACATGTTGCATAACAAACAATCTCTCATTATCCTCATTATTTTTGCTAGAGGATATATAGTTATTTTGCTGCACTTTTCCATTTCTCATGTGACTCTGCTTCTTATACCAATCTGCTTGCACTCACATGTCCAGGCTTACCATATTAAAAATAGCCTCATGTATCATTATGCTTCCTTTGCCAATTACCTCGACCTCGTTCGCTCCCCTGCCTCTAAACTGGCCTCTTCGACCTGTGTGTTGTTGTGAATCTTGGGACTGTTGCTGCTGCTGACTATAATTTTGATTACCTATTTGACCACCACCTTGGCCACGTCCACGTCCACGTCCACGACCTCGTCCACGACCTCTACCTCATCCTCTACATGAACATGTGTAGAAGGCCTGCTCCTCTAAATTATTTTTGTTTTGTGAAGACTATTGATCTTCACCCAAATTCTTCTCTTAAATGATAAGCATTGACACAAAATCTGTGAAGTTGGTAATGTTCTCCCGAGTTTGAATAGACGTCTTGAACACCTTGCATTGTGGCCCGAGACCACGTAGTCATCATCATCAACAAGAACACCAATTGATGATGTAAGGGATTCCACAATGCTCTTAATCTTCAAGAGCGTTTCTCCCAAAGATCTCCCGACAAGGATGTAGTAACGAACACAAAGGGGGAAGAGTGGATGAAGCTGTTACCCTCGTACCGCTTCCGGTGCTTCTCTTGCTTGTTGCTCAGTCCTTAGCATGAACTAGGCTATGATATCATAAAAAGATACAAGGGAGAAGGGAGCTTGAGCTCTTGCAACAAGCACACACACACTCACACAAACCCTAGAAGAGAACACACAAGGTGAGAGGCTAAAAAATCTTCTTCTTCTTCACAAAACAAAAGAGGTCTACAAAGAAGATAAAGTGACCAACACACATAATAGAGTATATATAAGTTGCCCATAATGTGAACACGCTAAGTTGAGTGGGTAGGTGTGTACTGGTCCAGCTATAGAATCTCTGGGGCGACGATATGTGAGTGCCAGCTACTACCAAACCCGTCAGTGATGCAAATGTCGAATGCTCTGAGAACAAGACATCTTTTACTGGAGAAATGCAATCAATTTTGGAAACTGTAGAAATCAGATTCATGGTGGGACAAAAGATTTGAGGAACTATGGAAGTGTGATTTGGACTTTAAGGTTGAGGTATTTCTTTGGAGGACTATGGTGGGTTCATTACCTCTAGAAACTAAGGTGCTCCCCCGTCCGTTACTTCACCTCAGTGCGAGTGGACTTATGGTCCACTAGCTCACCTATTTAAAGGTGAAGCTAGAAGGCATTATGTAGTGTGCAAAGGGCAAGTTGTATGCATAAGCAACTTAATAAACAAGAATTGTTCTTGTATTTTGTGGGTCTCTCTCCTCCACTCATCTTGATCTAGCATAAGCACCATGAATTTCAACATGGTATCTAGAGCTAGGTAGCTTGCAAGGTGTAGACTAGGTCAAAAAAGTGTTCTTTGAGTGCATCTCATCTACCCCCAGCTAGTGGAGGCCTTCCAGCTGCTTGTGGAGGCCATATCTTGGCGTGCTTTCAACTAGAAAGATGAAGAATGCCTCCGGGCGCTCAGGTTCGTACAACCAATTTTTGGATTTCATCTCTCTTAGCCACATCATTAATCTCTGAGCAGGCCGACGCATGCTTTCACTGCAGCGCTGATTTCGTACAAAAATACGCAGATTGTGGGAAAGTTCAAGCCACACAAGCTTAGGGCTTTTGAAGCCCATAGTCTCAAGGTGCTCCAGTCAAGAGATGAGCTCTGTTTGGGACATCATAGCATAGCGGAGGCTACACTCCAACCCACACACTTGTCAATCCGTGAATGCAACCCGATTAGCGCATAGAGGCTATCCCGAATGGGAGAAGAAGAGTTAACCACACACTAATGACTTCTAGTCCTACTCAATCCTTCTTCAACACTCAAGCAATCAATCTTACATAATCAAAGCATCAAGATTAGGCTACACTTAAGCACAAAAATGCAACTTATGCAAAGATCCTAACATGCAAAGAGCTATCACACAAGCCTCAACTACACATCATTTCATGCACAAGCTCCATCACATGCACTCTACAATTCACAAATCAAAATATCATTAAGAAATCTAGATTAGCAAGTGTGTAGACCAAAACCTCATATCATTGAAAATGTAAAGAATAGAGAGTACAAGATTGAAGCATGAATGGAAATGGAGAGCCTTGGGAGAGCACTTGAGAAGGAGCTGTGGAGCAAGCTCTCTCTATGAGCCTCTCAACCAAATGACCAAAGAGTCCTCTCTAGCTCTCAAATGGGCCACCTTTTATACAAAAATTCTAGAACTCCCAAAAGTTCCCATGTGGGATTATTGTCAAGCCCTCTCCCACATTCATCTACAACTTTGAACTCTTTTCAAGTGCCCTAAGTGTCTTTTTTGTTGCATCCTTGTATTGATCTTCATTCGTCATGCAACACTCTCCCCTTCCTATTTTGCGCACGTCCTCGAGCGCGGTAGTAGCAAGAGCTGCAACAAAAAAACAATGGATACAAGGAAAGTTTCTTATTGAAAAAAAAGAAAAGAAAAGAAAAACCAGCAATGATAATTTCACACGTGAGCATACAAGTGCAAGGTTGATTAAAGTTTTAATGAGTACTAAAATAGGTGAGTAAAGACTTGTCAAAGTGAGACTTAAGTGGTAGATAGTGCTATGCAAAGGCAAGTGTGCTTTGTACACCGCCGGTTATGACCGCAGTCTCAATGTCCTACAAGTATGTAAGTTATTCCTAAGTGGCAAACCTACTCCTAAATATGAGTAAAGGTGATTGGAACTCTTTTTTTTTTCTTTTTTTGATATGTGTGTAGAAGGTGATAAAGATTAAGGTTCTATCCCAAAGAGACCCAAGCAATGGCCAAGAGACCTCCGCCAAGAGAATCTAAAGACCGCTAAGTATCTCAAGGGCGACAGACCCTTTTTCTTTCTTTTATGACCTAAGGAGCACCCCATGAAGATGAGGGCATCGGTCTCGAGGGCCCATAGTGTACCCTAGATTCCTACCAACATCTATCAAGGCGATAGATTCCTCAAAGGTCTTTTTCTGAAGCTTTTAGACATCAGTGTTCACCCCATGGAAACCAAGGCATCGGCCCCAAGGTGCTGAGACAACCCCAGGTCCTACCAAGCGTTTCTCATGGCTGTAGACACGTCATGTCTCAATTTACTTTGTACATTTTTTTTAAGGGTATAATTTTTTTTATAAATTATTATTACTCCTAGCACCTAGCTCATATCTAAGAGGTAGCTACCACTAGGGATAACTAATATACCTTGAAAGCATAAGAACTTGGCATATTCCATTGGTATATATCCTACACTGTCTTTAGATAGAAATATCTTTTACTAAGTCTTCTAAGACTCTAGAATTCACTCACCGTATTTTAACAACTAATCAAAAACTTAAACCAGCCAACATTATGTGAACATGCAAACCATATATTCGAAAGATAAGAGCACATAAAGAAATAAAGATTAAGATTTGAATACACCTGTTGTAGTGCCCTGTTGATGTTGTTCGTTTGCAGTGATATATTGCTGATTTTGTGCAGATTGCTCCTCCTTGATCTTTGTAAGCGTAGCATGTCTCCCCCCTTCCTAATTTGTTTGCACGATAGGTGGACTATTGGGGCATGTTTGATGCTCTTGTTTTTTTTCGGAGATCTCTGTAAAATTTTTATTAACAAACAAGAAAAGAAAAGAAAAGAATAAAATTTACCATTGGTGCCAAACACCGAATATAGCCAAGGGAAAAAACCCAGTAGGATAAAAGTGCCCTGGCTTGTCGATCTTATTATGGAGTCACTGAACTTACCTTTGCGCTGGTGGTGGATCCGTGTCCTCGTCTGCTGGAAAGATGGTATCAATTTCCTCAGGATGCAGAGACAACCCCTCACAAAAACCTGCCGCTGGAGAAGGTGGTAGAGGAAGGAGTGCTTCCTCACTAAAATATGGCATTGGTTCTATGGGAAGGTCAATCAGACAGTTTCGATTTTGGAACTGCGCAATGTAGGTACTCATATTTATCCAATATTGACATGTTGAGGCTTGGGGAAGGAGGGCTTGCAAGATCGGTGGTTGCAAGTCATTTAGGCTTGTATCCCTCCATTGTTGTACTTGAACCTCCTCAGGTAATTTACATTGATTTGGTCCTCTCTCTGATATTCTCACATTAAGAAGATTATGGCGTTGGGGTGTAACTCCCACAATTTGCTTCATTAAGCCCGTGCCATATCGTCTAAAGTAAGAGCGGCATATCCAACAAATATGTGAAGCTTCTCCTAATACGAGCCGTGCACACTCTTGACAATGTGGAAATGGGTGATGCTGTTGATAGAATAACGTGACAAAGTGATGCCCACAGCAATTTTCACCTAAGGGAGCATAGAAGTACCTAGAATGTGTTTGAAACGGAGGAGCACTATAACCCCTGCGATGATCTGGTCGAGTACTATCAGGGTCAATGCATGGTGGACATGTATCTCGCCAAATATCCATCAGGAGTTATCTGGACGTAGAACAATGAAATTTAGAACACTCATATCCATCATTACAATTCCAATCAAAAACAAGATTATCTCAAAAAGAACACATCTTCTAAAGGCATAAGGAACTACATTATTCAAACATTGATTTACCAAAGAGCTTTAATTGTAGTGTTAATGCCTTATCTTTAGTTTTTGGTATATCCTTTTTAAGAGGCGGAAACTTTAGCAATTGTCTTGGAATTTGAGCAAGATAAGAGGATTTAGGCATTGAAATGCTAGAATCTATGCTCAAATGAGACTCATTTGGACTTGTCTTAGGTACACAAGTTGATGGTTGAATTGTGTAACAAGGAGAAATCAGGACAACCGGTGTTTCAATACATGTTTTAGGAAGATCAACACAAGTAGTTTTGTAGGTGCTATCACAGCCACCTTTCCTTTCTTGAAGAGTTTGTGTTGATTTCTTTTGCACCCACTGATATGGAAAATCAAGGGTGGCTTTTGGAATCTTTCTGAAACACTCTTTTACCCCTGTCAAACCAAGGCATTTTGGAATCCAAATTGCTGTTGCACCCTCATAATAGCCTTGTGCTTTAAGAACATGTTTTGGGACCCATCGATTAACAATCCGAGGTTTAGGCTTGGAAATGATGTGCTTCTTAAGAGGCTTAGCAACTGGACTAGATGGTATAAGTGTGTACGCATCTTTGGGTAGCCACATTGATAATTCCTTCTTACCTGGCCTTCTTTGAGCAGCAACTAGAGTAGTTGGAACATGCCAGCCATGGCCCTCACTTGAGTACTCATCAATTATCCACATCATTTGTTTTGGAGCTTCAAGAGCAGATTTTGATTGTGGGTTGGGTAAGGTAGAAACATTACCCCTTTGACACGATAAAGCTCGTGGAGTAGCAGATCCCAAGATGCAATCAGAATCAATTTGCAACTTGTATTGTCTATTCTTCCAATCTAATGAGCAATTGGTAGCACTTAACCACGATCTACCGAGAACAACCTCTACTACTGCCTTGGACTTACGTGCCACATAAAAGGGCACTGACATCTGGTGATCCTGAATGGTCATTATAATTACACATTTTCCCTCTATAGGGTTATCTTCTCCAGAGAAGCTTCGTAGGTCCACAGGAATTTGCACCAGTGGTGGTTGACCCAAGGCTATCCAGGTGTCAAACGAGAGAACATTATAATCTGCACCAGAGTTAATTAAGGCAGAGACAAAGTAGGTAGTCTCATGAAGATGAAGGCACACTTGAATATTGAATGGTTTGACATATGGCTCATCAGTAGCCAACTGTATGGCTAACATAGAAGCTTTGCGACGCTCCTTGGCTTTTGCAACTCTAGCTTTAGCCTCCTCTTGAGCCTGACGTTTAAGTAGGTCAAGTGCTTCTTTCCGTGTTTGTGCAGCATGCATCTGTTGAAGCATGGCTTCAGTTAATGGTTCATTGTATTTCTTGAGACGACTTCCATTAATGAAGTTAGGCATTTGCTCACCGTCTAGTGTCTCTAAATGCACTGCACCACTTGGAGTAAGCTCATTAATCACAAACGGTCCTAGGCCACGTTTTTTGAGCTTTCTCTTATGTTTCTTAAGTGTGTACAAGAGCACCAAGTCTCCTTTTTTGAATCGGCCAGTTGTTACATTTCTATCATACCATTGCTTTTGTCTCCTCTTCTCGGCATACATCCCCATTACCGCCAATAAGCGGGTCTCATCAAGCTTTTCCAATTCGTCAACGCGTTGTGAAAGCTCATGACCAGTCCAATCCAATTGTTTAGCTACTCGTAGAGTAGGTACAAGAAATTCAATGGGAAGAATTGCATCTAGCCCAAAAGCAAGTTCAAATGGGGTTGTGCCCACAGATGTTTTATAGGCTGTCCTATATGCCCAAAGAACTGAGTGCAACTTTTGCTCCCAATCAGTCCTATGTCCCTCAACAATCTTTGTGAGTGCTGTGCAGAGAATCTTGTTAGTACTCTTGGCTTGTCCATTGGTCTGGGGATGATAGGGTGCAGAACGCTTGTGAATTACCATAAATTCTTGAAGCAAAAATTCTATGACTTCATTTACAAAGTGTACACCTTGATCACTAACGATCTCAATAGGTAAGCCATAGCGTGTAAACACGTACTCATACAAGAACTTGGCTGTGGTTCTGGCATCATTTTTGACTGTTGCCTTTGCCTCTACCCATTTGGTCAAATAGTCGGTTGCGACTATAATATATTCTGCATGCGTGTTACGAGCTGGAGGTTTAATGGGACCGACAAAATCAATACCCCATTTTGCAAAAGCACGTGTGCTTAACATAGGCCGCAATGGCATATTGTTCTTTGTGATGGGAGGTTTGGTCCTTTGACAATCGTCACAACGTTTCACATATTCTTCGACATCCATTTGTAAGGTTGGCCACGAAAGCCCAGACCACCTAATCAACTTAGCTGTGGTATTGCCCGAAAAGTGTCCACCCCCAACACCTGCATGTGCGTGAGTTAAGATTTTCAGATAGTCAGCTTCACATACACACATGCGTAAGTTGCCATCCTTGCCCCTCTTGTAGAGTTGGCCCTCTATCAGCATATAGTTTGCCGCTTCAATTTTAATAGCCTGCTTTCGATGTTTAGGAATTGTTTGATCCAAATGACCATGCTGAAGATAGTCCACAATATACTTACTCCAACTTGGTGTAGTTGAAATTTGGAATAATGTGACATTATGAATTGGCTTCTGAATTTTACACGAAGCACAGTTACGAACAAATGTTTCAGCATCTGCATGCATGGTAGGCCACCATTGCCCATCTTGAGATATACGTCGCACACAAGTAGTAGCTGATGCATGGATTCCATCGATACCCGCATGTGCCCATTCCAAGATCTCCTCATATTGGTCGGGGTTAGGTATAAGCCTCAACACTCCATCATTACCCTGACGATATAATCTCCCTGAGATTAACTTGAATGGTCGCCACCATAGGTCCACATTAGGACCCGCTAGTTGTATCTGCCCACTTGTCAAAGTTTCTAAAATGGATTCAGACCATCTAGGAGCTGTCTCTACAAGGAAAAGTGTTGAATCTAACATATCATCATCCACACCCACAGGAGCTTCGCCAGAGGTGATTCGATACAAATGATCTGCCCTTAGATGAGTTGTTCCTTTTCGAACTGCAACTTCAAAATCAAACTCAAGAAGGATGATAAACCACCTCACAATCCTTCCAGTTGCACAAGGCTTATTTACCAAATATAGCAATGCTTGATGGTCCACAAAAAATATGAATTTGTTTGCCAAAAGGTAATGGCAAAACTTTTTCACTGCGTATATCATGGACAATCCTTCTCTTTCTGTTATGGTGTAATTCTTCTCAGCATTGTTCAACTGTCGACTAGCATATGAGATTGGGAAATCCTTATTGTGTTCTCCCGCGACTGAGCCAAAATACATCCAATTGCAAAGTTGGAAGCATCAATGTGGACATGAAAGATTTGGTTCCAATCTGGTGCCCGTAAAATGGGTGCAGTCACTAATGCTTGCTTCAACTTTTCAAAGGATTCCTCACACTCATCAGTCCAATTAAACTTTACAAGAAGAGCATATAACGGTCTGGCTAGGACAGCATACATGTAGATGAATCTACGGTAATAGCCACAATGTCCCATGAATGTTTGTACCCCTTTAGGGTTGATAGGCCGAGGTAATGAGACAATGACATCAATTTTATCCATATCTGTTGAAATCCCATTGCGAGAAACAATATGGCCCAAAATTTTCCCTTGTCTTACCATGAATTTGCACTTGTCAGGATTCAAGCATATACGATAAAGTTGACACTTTTGAAACACAAGTCTGAGGTGTTCTATATGATCATCATGCTCTTGTGAGTGAACACATAAATCATCCATGAAAATCTCAAGAAATTGCCTAAGGTACTCCTTGAATACATGACTCATTAACCGCTGAAAGGTTGCTGGTGCATTTGTTAGACCAAACGGCATAACACGATAGGCAAAGATGCCATCTTCAGTAGCAAAGGCTGTCTTGTGTTGATCCTTTGGATCAATTGACACTTGATTGTACCCGGAGAATCCATCCAAGAAACTATATGCCTTTTTCCCTGCAACTCGTTCCAGAACATGATCCGTGATTGGAAGTGGGTAATGATCACGCACAGTAGCTGCATTTACCTTCTTGAGGTTTACACATACTCGAAGTTTTCCATTTTTCTTGGGCATCACTACAATAGGGGAGACCCATTCAGTGTGTTCAATCTCATAGATAAATTCTGCCTCTAAGAGCTTGTCTATTTCTTCCTTTATCTTCCATGCGAAGTTTTCATTGTAAGTATAAGGACGTTGCTTGGAGGGTTTTGCATCCTCTCGCAATGGAATTGTATGCTGACATATGCTTGGATCAACTCCTTTGAGGTCTTTATAACTCCAAGCAAAAACATCGCGATACTCCTTTATTGTTTGTATTAATAACTTCTCCTCATCTAAGGACAAGTCTGTGGCAATCCACACATAGCGAGGCTCTTCTCCTGGCTTAGCAATATCAATCTTTTTTGCATCTTCTGGACCATCGTATGAAACCCCTGGCACGCTTGGTTTTTGTCGCATGGGCTGTTGAAGAACAATCTTCCGATCTTGAAGAGTGTACTGTGTGAAATTAGGAGGAACATTTAGACCTTGTTCTTGTCCACTTGAGTCTTCACTCATTGAAGACCATGCGGTTTTGAGCTCTCCTTTGCTATCTTGCATCGGATTTTTTTGTTCAACCATTGTCTTTGCACTTCCCACACTTTTTTTTGAATCGGTTTTAGACGTGAGTTTTGTTTTTTGTTTCTTCATTTTTTTACGATTTTTGCCAACAGTTGTTAGCTTTTCCCCTGCTTGGAATCCATCTGATTGTTTGACTTGGGCTTTGATACTATCTTGTGCTTGGACATAGTATAGATATGCATTCTTTCCTAAGAAGTGAGGTGGTGGTCGAGAGTTTTCACTCTTAGACTCCTCCTTTTCTTTCTGTAGTCTCTCACGTTGTTCACGCTCATCTTGTCTACGGATTCTTTTATGGCTCTTACAGCATTTACGTTTAGGTCGGCTTCTAGGGATCTCTACCTGAACCTCCCTTCCTCTCAAGAGTAGGCGTGCCTTTCCTAACTCTTCCTCAGGGATTGTCACATCATTATTAAAATTAGAGTCCCATCCATCTTCCTTATCAGCATCATTAGCAGATTCGAGTGTTAAGTCCTCTACTGAGACTTCCTCGACATGCATAGCTATTGTGGATGTATCTCTATAGTACAAATCATCTAGAAGGGCACGTGGTTGTACCATTCGTATAGGAAAAATATCATATCCATCTGAGTCACAAAATTGAATTGGCTTCGGTAAAGCACATGTCGATAATGTTGCAAGGACATGACTCCATTCTAATGGATCAATTAAATGCTCAGGGAAGGGTTGTGGAATGTATGCCTCGTCTGATACACTTCGATTACCCTTAAGTCTCTCAGTGTTGAAATCCCTACATGAGGCTCCACACATCCATAGATCTTCTCGCCCATCGGACAATGTAACTCTTGAGCCCTCAGATGAAGCAGAATCAAACTCATCTATTGGAGACCTTGTTACATCACGATATGAGTGATTCCTTAGGTTGACCCTTGTGATGACAGAATCATGTCGGAGGTACAAATAATTGTATCCCCAATCTTGAATCATTTGAAATTGTCGCATGAATGGTCTACCCAATATCACTTCATAGTTTGGATGTTTTCCAAAATCCACTACTGCAAAGGTGTGCTCATATTCAATCCCACATGTGGTGACCAATATGTTCTCAAGCAGCCCAAGGGGATGTTCTAAGCTTCCATCTGCTAGCTGCAAGCGCATCCTGGTACTCCTAATAGCTGGTTTGCCCCACTTTTCCCAAATGGACCTTGTCACAATGCCCACTCCTGCGCCACTATCAAGTATTGCAGTTGAAGATACTTTTCGCACTTCTAATGGGAGGGTAGCATTTCCCTGATCGTCCTCACAAAATTTTCCTACTTTGTTGATAGGAACTGGCATTACATGCTTTGTCTCAGGGTGTATAGTACACTCATGGTGACCCTTTTGTAGCAATACGTGCTCTGACAAACATGTGGCAATATCATTCCACAACTCAGGTCGAATTTTAATCAAATCAAGCAAAGGTAAGGTACAAGCCACTGGTGCTGACAAAATAGCTTGCACCATACTCATATCCCTCTCCTTTGTCAACCTTTTATGCATGGAGGGTATCCTCAAGGTTTGAGAATAGTTGTCATATTTTCCCAGATATGATGGTAAGGTTTTCATTGTCTGCTTACTTCTAGGAGAAACAATTGTTTGAACTTCCTCCTGGATGCTTGGGTGTCTAAATTTGTTTTCCGTGCCCCTGGTAAAATCCACCTCAGAGAATGGAGGCGAACTAATAGAAGACATGTTCTCATGAACTTTCTCATGAACTGCGGCCCACATCTCATTTGCCATGTCCTCATTAGCATCAATAACTTCATCATTGCATGGGAGGACAAGGCTAGGTGGTGGCAGATTACCCCCTTTCAATTGGGTGTCAATTGGTGTAGACCTTTCGCTATGAGCTTGTGAAATGAGTTCACTTTTCATTTCCCGACTTGATGACACTTCTAGTATGGTTTCTAATGTTGGCTTAAGAGAGGTTGGGCCCCGAGGAATAGGTGGTGGTGGTCCCTCAAGTATTGACTGAGCTTCCCTAATGAGTTGCTGATGTACAGCTAGATTGATCTTCTCCTCACGAGGGTTTGGGTATTCTTGAAGCTTCTTGGGTAGCTCAGATAAAGTTGCAATGCGACTTCTATGAGCATCAATGATGGCCTCTAGAGTCTCATTCACTTTATCCACAAAAACAGAACCCCCAGAACTATCCTCAGTCGTACTAGCCTCATTTTGTTTAACACTAGGCTCAGTTTGAGGTTGATGTTCCTCATGCACTTCTTGGGATGTAAAAGTTTTATCCCTCATGTTTTGTTTAGAGGCTTCTTGAGAACTAGTGGATGTACTTTTAGTTTGCTTGTTTCGGTTCTTCTTCCTCCTAGTGGTCTTTTTTTTATTGGACTGTAGGGTCTTGTCCACTAGATTTGTTTTTGCATCCCTAGTTCGAGGTGTCTCATCAGTTTGTATTTCGGCATTTCGTGTCTGTGATCTAGTCATGACTCTAAGTGGCACGACATCCTCATTCTCAGATGAAGGTGGTGATGGAACTGCCCCTACAAGGTTGAGTGAGACCTTCGGTTGAGAGGTGCCTTCCTCATGTGGTTTCAGCAGACAATCTTTTGGGAAGTGTTCTACACAACACCCTAGACAATATCTTTCAATTGGTGGAAACTGTTGTACTGTTGTATTGGACCGAGATGCTTGTCTTGAGCGATGTGGACAATCACGAGCCCAATGGGGTTCTCCACACTCATAACAGGGGCCCATTGGTTTGGCCTCTACTTTCCTTGGTTGCCATTGACCTGAGGGGCCTGGAGTCCTAGGTTGGTAGCCGCCTAGCAACATTAAAGAGTTTTGTTCCCCTGGTTGAACGTCCAGTGCTGGGCTTGGGTATGTGGGACTTTCAAAGATATTTTCTTTGGATGAATATGATACATATTCTTTCTCCACATAGCCTGGGTTTACCAATTCTCTACACATATTTGAATTGTCGTAGTCAATAACCCTCACAGGATCAGTCCCTGGAGCAGGAGGTTGAGCACCAAGAACAGGTTGTGCTTGCTCTTGTGCCATAGGTGGCTTACGTTCAAAATTAGTATACTGTTGATAAATTTGTGGAGCCACTCACAGGCTTGGCACCACTTTTTTGTGGGTTGGTTTGTGACTAGAGGAGAAAAGGTATTACAATCCTCTGTTTTATGGTTACCGCCACATGCTCCACAAAGATGAGGACCTGTAGGAAGTACACTCCTCATTCTCTGCTGCTGTTGTTGTGGCTGCATGGGTGGACGATAGGTCTGTCCCAATCTCCGTAGTACTAGGTTAGCTATCTGGTCTGAATTTACTAGCACGCTAGACCCTGAACTTTGGTCATCACCCCACTGATCTCTAGGTTTCACCTCTGGGCCAGAACCATCTTGGAATTTGAAGTTATCGGTGAAATCCATAGCATCATGGCAACACTCATTGAAATTTGTATGTTTCTTCGCATAGAGATGTGTATGCAGAGTCGAATTTTTGAGTCCTTTTAAGAAGAGAGAAATTAATCGACTTTGGGCGGGCTTCTCATCTTCTGGGCAACGATTAATGTACTGCTTCATTCTATTTACACAGTCTCTAACACTCTCATTCTCGCCTTGCTTGAAAGAGTAGATGTGTGCTACCGTGTCATGTTGAATTCCCATCAAGGAAAAAGCAGCAATGAATCTCTCTTCCAAAACTCGTAAAGAAGATTTGTCTGAAGCCTCTAATGCCTGAAACCAAGCCAGGGTTTTTCCCTCAAGAGTGAGTCCAAATCCTTCAATTTGAGTATGCTTATCAGCCACTTGCTCAGCTCGAACTGCTTGCCTAAATGCTGCTACATGGTCGTATGGATCTCCCGACCCTTCATACTTCTTTACCAGTTTTTGAAGAGTTGATGGCCTTACTTGTCTTGAATACTCATCATAGGGCCTACGGCCTCTTACTCTCAGTGGGAATTGTTCCTCTCTTTGGAAAGATGGTCCACATGTTTCCAAAATTGGTGTGGGTACCCTATTACCAGCCTCACAAAACCCCTCCAAAGATCTTGTCATCCACATTTCAGGAGGTGCATTTATGGGAGGCCGAGTTGGCTCCCCTACCCTCCGATTGTTATAGTGAGAAAGATGTTGGTGTGGTGTGACCTGTGGTCGCACATTTGGTGTAGGACGATATCTTGGTGCTAGAGTTGGGCTACTAGCAGTGGTCCACTTAGATGTTGAAGGTCCCTCTCTAGTGAACTCTCGTAGGGGAGGAGCAATAGTTTCTCCAAGAAAGGCTGTCTCTCCTGGTTTGGCTGTATTTGTTGAGAACACTTCCATGAATAATGGTTGTCCTTTCCACGTGAGTTCCTGAATTTCTTTCCAATCTAAGGTTCGGTATTCATTGGCCCATTTATCAATTATTCTGTTCATGTGTCCTGCAAGCTTCTCAACTACCACCACATGAGCTAGAGGAAGATCCAGCTGTGGCAATCTAGTTGTAGCATAATATCCCTCTAACGAGTCCTTATAGACCTCTTGAAGTGGGTCATCCTGTAAGACCTTTGTCACAGGAATTTGTCGTACAAACTCCCATTGGCTTTCAGCCCCCTGATCCATTTTACTCTTGCCTTTCCTATCCCTTTCCAAATTTAGATCTATAAGAAGTAAATCATCTATGGATGGCTTTGAGGACTGGGCATTGGATGGTCCAGGCATGTCCGGCTCAATGAGCCAGTCATTTCTAGACTCCCTTGCTCTGGAAAGTTCTGATAAGTCTAAGAACTCGGTTTTAGAGAGCTCCCCTAATTTGTCTACCTTTTCTGGATGGTAGGTGACTTCGTAGCGAACACCATCTCCACCCATGTACATGTTACCCTGGTCATTGACTAGAGGTGCTCTATCAAGTTCTGAGAAAATGTCTGCGATCTTAACAAGATACCGTTGTTGTGGGTCCCTAAAGATCTCAGCTCCTTGAGCATTTGTGTAGACATATTGGAGTCTCACATTGAGTGTTAACCCCATGGTGTCGGCTTCAAATGGATTAAAGGATCTTGAGGGTGTCCTATTTGGGGCTACGGGATGACTATTTGTCGGCCCTAGATTGTCCATGGACAATGAACCAGTGTTCTAGAGGAAAGGGTATCGGATTGGGATTCAGAAAGGGTTTCAGCAATATCTGCCAAATTGCCTACCTATTGGGTCCCACTTTCTTGCGTAGGTACTCTAGAAGGTGCCCTAGGCCCTATGGCAGAATCTACAAGACGTCCCGACCGCAAGTGCATAAGGTCAAATTTTTTTGTTTTGTTTTTTTTTTGTTTTGTGTTTTTGTTGTGTTTTGTTTTGTTTTTGTTTTTTGTTTTAAATAAAATGTATATATATATATATTTTTTAACCTACCTAATCACTAAATGCAACTAAAATGAGTATGTGTGGCGTAACTATCAATCCTATTTTTTTGAATGATTTTTTTTAATGATTTAATGATTTTTATTTTTTTATTTTTTTAAATTTACACAAAAATTAGGAATCACACTAAAAAAATACTAATTATGCACAAAGTTACAAAAATTAAAAGATGCAAGTTACACTAATTATGCAAAAAATTAAAAAAAATAAAGAATTACAAAATATGCACAAAAGTAGACTCCTAAAAAACACTTAATTTATCAATTTATTTTTAAATTTTCTTTTGTTTTCTTTTGTTTTTTTTCTCCTTTTGTTTTTTTTTTGGGTTTGTTTGTTTGTTTGTTTTTGTTTTTTTTAAACTAATAAATTTCGTGCCAAATATAAAAAATATGAATTTACTAATTATGCATCAATTACAAAAAAAATAAAAAATGCACGCTACTTTAATTATGCAAAAATTTAAATAATGAACAATGGAAAAAAAACAAAAATTGTTTTTTTTTCTCTCTTTAAAAAAAAATAAATTTATTGTTTTAAGGAGTTTTTTTCTTTTTTTTCTTTTTTCTTTCTTTTTTCTTTCCCTTTTTTAAAAAAAAATTCTCTTTTTCTCTTTTTGTTTTTTTTAAAAAAATATTTTTTTATATTTTTTATTTTTATTTTTATTTAAAAATACAAAAAAACATGAAAAAATACAAAAAAAATAAAAAAAAGTAAAATTTGCACCTACCTTATCTTCCGCCTCCCGGCTCGCCCGGATTCCGCGCTGGCGCACCCACTCGCCCTGAATGCCTCCTGCACGTCTTCAATGCTGCGCTCTTCGTCTGCTCCTTCGCTTCCTCTTCCCACTTCCAGTCTCCGTCTGCTCCTTCGCTTCCTGCAGTCGCTTCCGGTTCCACAGTCGGTCGCCCGTCTACTCCTTTGCAGGCGCCGTCCCCACTGCTTCGCCCACTGCAGACGCCTCTTGCTTAGCTTCACACTGTCTGCTTTGCTTCCCACTGCAGACATTTGCTTCCAGCCGCCTACTTCCACGTTAATATATATATATATATATATTATTGCCGCCTTCGCCTGCGCTCTTGCGGACGGCCCCCTCCTCGTTGCATTCCACGTTAATCTCGATGTAGTGCCGACAAGCCTGCAGCTTCACGTAGTACTGCTGTTTTTTTTTTAAATATATTTTTGGCCTTCGCCTCCACTTCACGGCCCTTCAACAACTCTGCCGCCTTTGGTTGCGCTTCCACTGGCCGCCTTACAGATGCATGAATATATATATATATATATATATATATATATATATATCTATTTTTTTCTTTGCTGTAGAAGCCTCCCCAATGTATATATATAAATATATAAATATATATATATATATATATATATATATTAAGCCGCCTCCAATGTATATTTCCTCCTCGCTATACACCGGCCGCCCAACCTCTACAAGGTATATATATATGAATAAATAGATATATATATATATATATATATATATATATCTACTTATTTTTCTTTGCTGCGCTTATGGAGATGCCTCCCCACATGATAACAACACAACAAAACAATAAAAGAAAGGCCGCCTCCAACACTTCCTATCTACCACTCGCCAACCCCGTCAAAGATGCAAAAACAGAAAGTGCATAAATCTGATTAATGGCGGGATTTCTCTACCGCATTGGGGTTTTAATTATATTTGTTTTTTTTTGCTTCTAATCAAAAAACCGAAAACACACAAGGCGCCCTTGAGATCACACACTCAATGCCCTTGCAAACTCTACTCTAATCTACCCTAATCCACGATTTTGCAATCAATGGAACACTTAGTAAGAAGTAATGGTTAACACCCTTCACTAACTTAGGTGTGCATTCCCCGGCAGCGGCGCCATTGTTTGGGACATCATAGCATAGCGGAGGCTCCACTCCAACCCACACACTTGTCAATCCGTGAATGCAACCCGATTAGCGCATAGAGGCTATCCCGAATGGGAGAAGAAGAGTTAACCACACACTAATGACTTCTAGTCCTACTCAATCCTTCTTCAACACTCAAGCAATCAATCTTACATAATCAAAGCATCAAGATTAGGCTACACTTAAGCACAAAAATGCAACTTATGCAAAGATCCTAACATGCAAAGAGCTATCACACAAGCCTCAACTACACATCATTTCATGCACAAGCTCCATCACATGCACTCTACAATTCACAAATCAAAATATCATTAAGAAATCTAGATTAGCAAGTGTGTAGACCAAAACCTCATATCATTGAAAATGTAAAGAATAGAGAGTACAAGATTGAAGCATGAATGGAAATGGAGAGCCTTGGGAGAGCACTTGAGAAGGAGCTGTGGAGCAAGCTCTCTCTATGAGCCTCTCAACCAAATGACCAAAGAGTCCTCTCTAGCTCTCAAATGGGCCACCTTTTATACAAAAATTCTAGAACTCCCAAAAGTTCCCATGTGGGATTATTGTCAAGCCCTCTCCCACATTCATCTACAACTTTGAACTCTTTTCAAGAGCCCTAAGTGTCTTTTTTGTTGCATCCTTGTATTGATCTTCATTCGTCATGCAACAAGCTCCAATGCTTGCTCGACGCACGTGCAAGAAGCATAAAACCAGGGCAGCTCTGTGAGGAAGCCATGGAAGCTTCAATAAAAGCTTTAAAATAGTGTTTTTTATACTAATCTTTGATTAATTAATCTTAATCACTTAAGTGCTTTTGCTCTAGATCCTCTAAAATTGTTAGCATACACCATGAGGTGTTGAATAAGTCTCATTGTCAACAAGCTTCATCAAGTGTTCAACATTCCAAAGTGTGCTTATAAGCACTAAAGGTGTTGCTAAACACCATTGGTGGGTGTAGCCATTAGCAAAAGGGAGCCTCTTGACATTACGAAGTGCTTTTAAGCACTAAGAGTGTTCTTAAACACTAATGGTATATCTAATCACCAATGCAAGTGTCATTAGACACTAAAAATGTGCTCTTAAGTACTAATAGTATTGCTAAACACTAATGGTGATCTTAATTACCAAAGAAAGTGTTCTTTGATACTAATGAAGCTCATCTTTATCAGAATTAGTGGTTGGGCACAAACTCTAAGTGCTAAACCATAAGCTTCATCAACTTAATCTCTTTTTATGCAACATCCTTGGCTTGATTAAGGCTTGTTGCACTCTCATAAGCCATTCTCTTTCTACTTAAGCCAAAACATCACAAATTTTTTGGTTTTCTTCTTCATAAATCAGCCCATTAACACTCTTGTAAGATCTTCCTATTTTTGCGTTCAAGGCTTCCATAGCCTAGGTGTCCTAATTGCTGGAATCCTAAGCTCCTCATCAAGGCTCATCTCCGAGGTACTAGACTCTCTATCGACAACACGAGAATGCCCTATAGAAATATCAGGCATACCAAGGGGCCCAACCACTTTCTCTTTGCCTTTATGTGATGTATCAATAACATTTCCAAGACTGGTATTATCATGCAGCCTGTCACTCCATGGTCTATTAACAGAACTATTGGATGTGGACTCTCCCTGCTCCACTCAATGACTATGATTGCTGACTTGCATTCGGTGCAACCATGTTTCCACTTACATCAGTCCTAATAACATCTTTTTCAGCAGCATACCATCTACTCATCTCATCAAATACAACATCTGTGCTTATCCTCAATTCATGTGTAGTAGGATTATAACATCTATATCCCTTTTCCCAACAAAGGGAATACCCAATAAACACACATTTTTTTACCTTTTGATCCAGCTTGGTATGCAACTCATCTGGCACATGCACATATGCAATACATCCAAAAAAATTCAAGTGAGACAAATCATATTTCCTGGTAGTAAACTTCTCGTCTGGTGTTACATTATGTATGGCTGTAGTAGGAGTCCTATTCATGATGTAGACACAGCCTCAGCCCAATAGCTATGTGGGATATTCTTCTCTGCCATCAATGCTTGTGCTGTCTCTAAAATGTGCCTATTTTTTCGCTCAGCAACTCCATTTTGCTGCGGAGTATATCTACATGTAAATTGTCTCTGAATGCCATTCTTTCGTAAGAATTCAGAAAACTCATTGGAGAAGTATTCTCCCCCTCCATCTGACCATAGGCACTTCACATGCTTTCGTGTTTGTTTTTCAGCCCCATCACTCTTAAAGTCTTAAAATGAGTGAACACTTCACTCTTCTCCTTCACATGAAATACACCCACACTTTCCTCGTGTGGTCATCAATGAGTGTTATGTAGTACCTATAGTCCCCCATAGACATAGTCTTCGCAGGACCCCATACATCTGAATGGACAACATCTAGTTCATTCCTGCTCACATTTCTATCATGTGGAAATACATGATTTGTTTGCTTCCAAATCGACATGCTTCACATACTTTCTGCATACTTTCAACCTTAAACTTAGGCAGCCTTGTCACAATTTCTTTAGTCTACATAGACTTCATTCTTTATACATTTACATGCCCAAATCTCTTGTGCCAAATGTATGTATGTGCAACAACTCCTGAACCATTTGCAAACATTACAGCACTCACTTCAGTTATATTTACATTCAATGTAAACATTCTTCCCTCTCTTACCTTTTGTAACAACCAACCTGCACTTATCTTTAAAGTCTTCTACATAACAACCATCTGGACCTACAAACCCTACTCAATTATCTAGCCAAGTAAAACCAGATTCTTTATAATGTTCGGAACTAGAAGTACATCTGGAAGATACTTCACCTTACCATCCTACATAGACAATGGCACATCACCAACATGGTGGGCAATCGGATGAGCAGTGTCATTCCCTGTTTCAAAAAATGCTAGTCTTTCAAGACTCTTCATTTCCTTGAACCACTCACCATGACTTGTGATGTGGTTCAAAGCACCTAAATCAACACACCATACATCATCCTTATATTCTATTGCATCATTTCTAGACATAGAATTAACCACATGTTGCATAACAAACAATCTCTCATTATCCTCATTATTTTTGCTAGAGGATGTATAGTTGTTTTGCTGCACTTTTCCATTGCTCATGTCACTCTGCTTCTTATAGCAATCTGCTTTGCACTCACATGTCCAGGCTTACCATATTAAAAACAGCCTCATGTATCATTATGCCTCTGTTGCCAAGTACCTCGACCTTGTTCGCTCCCCCTGCCTCTAAACTGGTCTCTTCCACCTATGTGTTGTTTTGTGAATCCTAGGATTGTTGCTGCTGCTGCTGACTATAATTCTGATTACCTATTTGACCACCACCTTGCCCACGTCCACGTCCACGACCTCTACCTTATCCTCTACATGAACTAGAAGGCCTGCTCCTCTAAATGGTTTTTGTTTTGTGAAGTCTATTGATCTTCACCCAAATTCTTCTCTTAAATGATAAGCATTGACACCAAATCTGTGAAGTTGGGAATGTTCTCCCAAGTTTGAATAGACGTCTTGAACACCTTGCATTATGGCCCGAGACCATGTAGACACACTTCCACCTTATCATCATCATCAACAAGAACACCAATTGATGATGCAAGGGATTCCACAACGCTCTTGATAGATCTTCAAGGCATAATCATTCACATACCTATTTTTCTTCTCCACAGTATGAAGCTCTTTATTCAACTAAATGTTTTGTGCCTTGGTGTTAGTTTTATACAACTTCACCAAGGTATCCGATGCCTTCTTTAGTGACTTGGCATCCTGTATATACCCAATCATAGTGTCCTATATACCAATAGAAAGCCAATACATGAATTTCCTTGCTCATTGATTCCAATCCTTGAATTATTTTACATCTACCAGTTGGATTAATCTTCGGTATCTTTGGTGCCTTCTCATGTTCATCTTAAATGAGTCCCAATAACCTTTTCCCATTAGGAAATTTTTCAATTTGAACCTCTAAGCATGGAAGCCATTTATTTCATCATTCGACATCTTTTCTGCAACACAAATTTACCAAAAACAACACTCTTGTTTGACTTGCATGCTACAAACTATTGTATTCTTTTGCAGTGGTACTATACTGCACCAAACTATCACAACTAGTGACTCCAATTTGCATACATATAACCAATGGCAACTTTGAGACATCTTTGAAGTACACACAGTGTCTGCACAACCAATCTCCCTTCCTGCAATTCCAAAAACAAAGTTCTATAGAGAATTAAAACTTACCCGCCAGTGCGTGTGAATTCCTGTGAACTGAAAAATGAAGGTCCATATACAGACAGTAAAGTTACCCTCTGTAGCTCTACTCCCACAAAGAAAGCTCCTCAATCAGAGTTTGTTTTCCAATTTCTCCCAAATATCTCCCCACAAGGATGTAGTAACAAACACAAAGGGGAAAGAGTGGATGAAGTTCTTAACCTCGTACCGCTTCCTGTACTTCTCTTGCTTGCTGCTCAGTCCTTAGCATGAACTAGGCTATGATATCATAATAAGATATGCAAGGGAGAAGGGATCTTGAGCTGTTGCAAGCACACACACACTCACACAAACCCTAGAAGAGAACACACAAGAGGCTGAAAAATCTTCTTCTTCTTCACAGAACAAAAGAGGTCTACAAAGAAGATAAAGTGACGAACACACATAATAGAGTATATATAAGTTGCCCATAATGTGAACACGCTAAGTTGAGTGGGTAGGTGTGGACTAGTCAATGTAGTCCAGCTAGCAGTGCCAGCTACCAAACCCATCAGTGATGTAAATGTCGAACGCTCATGCAGACGCCTCGTGAGTGTTAGCTCACGCGGCGCCTCGTGAGTGTTAGCTCATGTTGAGCTTGACATCTCAACATCTCTCAAATAGTGCAGACATATCTTTGTTGGTCATGAGGGGGGCTGAGGGCACTGGGAGGCGCAAGGAGGGAGGGGCGGATGGAAAAAAGAAATCAAACTCCATTGTAATTTTTCTGATGTATTTTAAGAAATATGTATGGAGGAAAATCTGTCATCAGTGTAGCAATTTGGGAGCTATTAATTTCAAGAGATAGTGAAGCGATTAGTAGAAGGCATACACATAAATAGGTATATGTGCGTTTTGTTTCTAGTACATATTTTTTTATTAACACACCAAATTTAATTATTATCTTTTTATCTTCTGAAAAACCAAATAAAAACTTGCTTGATTACAAATATCTTGCAAATTACTATGGAACTCTATAAGAGGTGGCACTTGGTTTTGACCTAACAGTAGTGAATCGGCAGAAGGTTTCTCATGGTGGCTAGATATTAAGTGAGTCTTCTAGTACCTCAAAAGGCTAAACACACACACCTTGCTTCCCTCTCTCAATGCATGATTAGAGTCATGGAAGGTAGGTCCTTATTCTTAAAGTAATATTAGGTCTTAGATCACAATCATCTCTAGTAATCTCTTTGTTATCTCGCTCGAGGAAAAAAGAGCTCATATGAGATGATAGGAGCTCTTCTTTGATTATATTACTTATAGAATCTCATGGGAGTCATTGTGTGGTGGAAACTCTTATAATCATATAAGATCAACTAATTCAATGTAGAGGACCATGAAGGAGCCACTTATTCATATGATTAACATCACTAGTAGGTTCTTCTTGTCATCATCAAGAGTTCATATGTGACCTCATGGGCTCTTTAAAAGGTCTTACAAGTTCTAGAGCTTTTCTCAACCCATATGTGATCCTACGGGCTTGTAGGAAGTCTTGTGGGTCTTATGATCTCATTAGATATTTAACAAGATTTTTGAAATTATATGAGATCTTACATGAGAGAATTACATTGAAGACTAAAGTAGCTGTAGCCTAGGTTAGAGCCCCAAGGCCCCAATTTCGATCCATCATTCAATCCCATTTTTTCTCTAAGGTTGTCCCATTTCTTCTTCTCTTTTCCCATCATAACTAAGCTTCCCCCACATCTGTCTAATTACTTCTCAACCAAATTGAAATCCCCCATCATAATACAAGGGCATTGGATGCCCAACTTCCTGATCCACTCCCACATTTCCCCCTTGATTTTGTGGTTATGAGCCCCATAGATGTTGATTAACCGTAGCTTCTCATCCTCTAACTGGATCTCAACAACTAGAATCATACCATTGGGATGGTTGGCAATAATAGTAGGCTTTAACTGTTTCTTAATGATAGATAGAACCCCACTGTAGCCTGATTTCACCTCCCCATACAATACTACCTAGTCCCTGAAACATTCTCTCTTCCCCCCTTTAGTATCCATTAGATTATGTTTCTATATGGCCATTATGGACAGATTCCAATCCTTCACCATCCCCAAAAAAAGTTTCATTTTTTCTCTTATCCTTCAAACCTTCAACATTCCACGTACACCCTCTAAACTTTTTTACCTTATTCATTCTAAAGTAGTAGAAGCAAGAACCATCTCTACCCCCAGCCCCTCTTCTGCTCATGTTTTTGTCCTAACCTCTCCAGTCTCTGTTTGAAGCTCCCTCCAAGTAGTATCCACTTGGCCAATTGAACCTCCCCATGGATGAGGTCTCACTATCATCCCCTAGAGGGCTAAAGGGATTAGAGTATATAGGAGGACTGAGCCCTTCTACACACAGACTTACCTACTTCTACCCCTTCCCCTCCAATTCTAAGTTGATTATTTCTAGCTTCCCCTTTTATATTTCTGAGGTTATTTTTTCCCTTGGATCTTTCAGTTGTAACCCAAGTTAACCTAAGATTTTCAGTGTCCTTTCTCTCCATATTCATCTTCTCTTTTCATTTGTCAACTTTGTCAACCTATACTCCTGGAGTTTCCCCTTTACCTATTCTAAAGATTATCCCTCTTCCTTGTTCTGCTCCCCATTTTTTTTATGTCACTGCTCGCTCCACAATTTCTAGCGATATGACCAAAGTTTCCACACCTAAAGAAAGCTCCCAGAAAATTTCCAAACTTTAACTTTAGCTCTATTTTTTAGAATTCCCCTAGGTCCATGTCAAGAAGATTTGGGGTTTCAAACATAGTATTCCAAGATACACATACCTTACTAGAGTGGCGACTATTGTCTTTATTAGTAGGTACAAACAATAGTAGGTACAAACAATAGTAGATACACATACCTTACTAGAGTGGCGACTCTTGTCTTTATTAGTAGGTACAAACAATACCATGCCAAGTGCACTAGCCAAGTTCTTCATAGTTGGTCTCAACCAAGGGGGAGACCTATTATGTCCACCTAGACTAGACATGATTCCCTGAGGCTCCGGTTGACAATAAACGTGGGGTCAAAGGGCATCATATGAATTAACTTCGATCCCATAAACAATTGGGCTTTTGCAAATAAATCAACTACTATCTGTCTTTAACAAATATCACATTGAAAAACCCTTTTCAAAGGTAGTAAACTTGAGATACAACTCTGTCGTGGAAAACTTCATCTTGAAGCCATCTCCCCAACTTCTCTGTACTAGGCGGTTTCCTAGAGAAAAATAGAATTCTGTTGCTCAAGGAGAATTAACCAATTTGTCTTTTGACCACTTCAGATGAGACGTTAATGCATGCCTTATTTTTGCGTAGATTCTCAAGGCGTTGCTGAGTATTCAGAGACAGTCAGAAATTTAGTCACATGGTGTCACTTCTTCATCTCTTCATTTGAGTCCCATTCTCCACACCCCCCCTCTCCAGCCTCTTCTGGAAGATCCCAACCACCCACCATTGCATCACTACATGCATGTGCTCACGTAAGGTGACCATGGTACTATTGCATGCATAGCCACGTGAGAGAATAAACTTTACCACTACCTCGTATCCCAACAAAACCTTCACCTCGCAACTCAAGATTTTTCAATCTTGTGCTTACTCAATTTGCTAATCGACTCTTAAGCCTTGCATACAATTTTAGCTAATACTTTGAGGATGGGATTCTATACAATTTATGAACTCAAAGAAACTTTTTCACGTAAACCCTTTAAAACAATCTACATACATCTTTAAACTAATCTTTAGAAGCTATGTAGGTGGCTTCTACATAAAACATAAACCCTTTAAAACAATCTACATGCATCTTCATACTAACCTTTGAAAGCTATGTAGGTAGCTTCTGTCAAAACACTCACTCTTTCTCACCATTCCCATGCTTGTAGGTTCATTTGAATATCGTTTTAAACTCCAAACTTATGAAAAGCCTCCTCTTCTACACATGTGGTGCATGTCCCATGGAGTTCACTAAGAAACTTGTAAGATGACACACATTTCAATAACAGTTTTTTTTTCTTTTATGGCGTTATGGAAAAATTTACATACTTAAGCATTATCTTGATTCAAAAAGTGACAAAATTTTCCATACAGAAGAGGCACTTTTATCATTAGATCTAAATTTACATATTGGATATATATAAGTTATAAAAATCCGTAGTTAGGGCACTTGAACACACATGTTGTATGGGTTTTTTACATATTTGGACTCAAAATGGATGGATGAGGTCTATTGCTAGGAGCACTCAAACCTCTTAGGGGCCTACCAAAAATCTCTTCCCTCATAAAAGTGATTAGACGAAGAGAGCGCATGTTGTAAAACCCCAACTTCTACACATCTAGTGCATGTCCCAGGGAGTTCACTAAGGAACTTGTAAGATGGCACACACGTTTCAGCAATAGAATTCTTTTTTGTGGAGTTATGGAAATTTTACATACTTAAGCGGTATGTTGATTCAAAAAGTTATGAAATTTTCCATAGAAGAGGTACTTTTATCATCAGATCTGAATTTACATATTGGATGCATATAAGTTATAAAAATTCGTAGTTTTAGGGCCCTTGAACACACATGTTGTATGGGTTTTTTACATAGTGAACATGCGAGGGTGCATGTTTGATGTAGGTATATGGATGGATGATATGGGTGGTACGTGTAAATGAAGGTATTCCCTTTCGCCTTGCTACATAGCTTTTGACTTACTCAGTAACGTCTAACCTTGTTGTTGAATGCAATGTTAAATGAAACACACACATTAACATATTACTAACATTCCCCTTATATTTTTACACATAATCCTAGCCTACCATGATTTTCCATTCTTTCAAGAAGCCACATTTAACATCTTTTCTAACATATTGATGTGTTGTAAATATTACACAAAACTGCTAAAACACTTCTCTCAACCCCTAAAAAAAATGTTTCAATACACTTTTTAACGTATGACCATTCTTTATATAAAGTACACGGTCCTTTTATTCCCCACTCAAACCAACAATGATCGAAAAAACTATATTTTTCAACCAATCAAAATAAGGACAACTCTTATATCTATCACGTTTTTGTTTCCTAGATCTCCACAATATGCCAGTTTTATAACTAAAATATATGAAAAATTTTCCTTAAAATAAGAGCTCCTTAAAATCTTAGCTCTTTTTTATTATTGTGCTAGTACAAATACACTAGAATGATGTTTTTTTGGTGGACTGATGCTCATGAATCCAACCACGCCTAACCTATAACTTTAAATAATTATACGTACTCTAAAGACCTAGTAGGAAAAAACAAAGAGACGTCACCTAATACTACTTTCTTTCCCTTAGATAGTCCAAAATGTATGAAAAGTTATTTATATCTTTTTGTCTCAAGTTTAAATAGGCAGGATTTTTTGCTCTAGCCGTATTTAAATTTTACAGTTACATGATAAAAAGGAGAGATAAATCTTAAGGAATGAAATTTAGTGATTTTGATCTCCTTTGGATGCAAACCAATAAAGTAAACAAAGATGATGAAAAGAAATAGTATTCGAAACTCAAAACATTTTACAAGGCTTAAGATATGTGAACAGAACCTCCATCTCTCGCTGAAGGATTGGGAATGGAGGAGATGGATGGGAGACCGCCAATCTCTGATTATATGCCTCCACCCACTGTAGGATCTCTGATTATATGCCTCCACCCACTGTAGGATTTAATCAAAGAGTGGTAGGTAATCTGTGACGGGCCGGGATAGTCTGTAAAGAAGCAAGGGCTATTTCACTGGTGGTGGTGGTGCGAGTCACTGCAGATTGAGCATGGGAAACCTGGCTCCCCTGGCTCCAGCTAGAACCCAAGAGAGATGAAATTTCATGTTCTTCGTTGTCACCAGCACTTTCTTGCGATATGATGGGCCTTATAAAATGCTCAATTGATGAACTTGGGCTTTGACTAGAAAGTTCCACCACCTCATCCACTAATGTCCACTTAGATTGGATCTCCTGCAGCTTGCCATGCACCTCTTCCATTGTGGGCCTTTGATGCCCCTGCATAGCCAAGCAATGGATTGCTAGCTGTGCAACAGCTTGGATGGATGCCAAGACGTTTGGGTGTGTGCTTAATCGAGGGTCGATGAGATATGTCAGCTTCCCAGCTCTAAAACGAGTCTGGAAGTGATAGGCGAGAATCCCTAGCTTTGTGCCAAGGTCCGCTGGCATGGCCGAGATGAGCTCAAGCAAGATAACACCAAAACTATACACATCACTTTTATTAGTGAATTGGCAGCTGAGGTGGTACTCAGGGTCCAGATAGCCATGGGTGCCTACCACTGCGGCGAAGGTGAGGTGGGTCGCGCCGGAGGGGAGGAAACGCGAGGCTCCAAAGTCGCCCACCTTGGGGTTGTAGGACATGTCGATGAGGATGTTGGTGGACTTTATGTCCCGATGAAGAATAGGTGGACTTTATGCCAAGCCGTCTCCCCCAGTTCGGCCCTAGCAGGCTTCTTTGGTCTTTGCCTGGATGCAAGTGATCCCAGAGTGTTCCATTCTCCACAAATTCATACACAAGGAGAGGCACTCGGGTCTCTACGCAGCAGCCCAATAGCCTGACAACATTTTCATGCACGGTCTTCCCTAACAGGAGTATCTCGGACACAAAGGATTTAATTTGGTCCTCTTCCCTGTCCGCATCCTCCATGTGCTTGGGTTTCTTAATGGCCACCTTGCCGTGGTTGATAAGGCTGCCCCAATAAACCGTGCCATAGCCCCCTTTTCCGAGCTCATGCTCCCGAGAGAAGTTGTTTGTGGCTCTCCTCAGCTCATCTTCAGAAAATAGCATGGACCGCAGCTCTTCACCTCCGTTGCGATGGAAATTTTGCTCTCTCTGTTGCTTCCGTCTGCGAGCTCTTCTCGACCAGCGGACGATGATAATGACTACGGTGATGATGAAGGCACCAGATAGAATTCCTGCGCAACGTTAATTTTGATGACTTTAGACTAGGGCTTCAACAGAAGTGTGGCACAAATTATAATCTATGGCACTCGCTTACTAAGAATTGATCGTGTTATAATCCATGGGTCGAAGTCATTTCCGGGCTCGTTCGAATAGCCTAAAATGTCAAAAAAAACACAAGTTAAGAGTAACCTGAAATAGAAGGGATGTCGAAGCATTTTTTACCTTGACAGCGGGTTCCATTCCTGTATCCATCCCCCTGGTAGATAATTCGAGGGGCAACGGCAAGTATAACCGGGCACCCATGGATCATAAAGACACTCCGCCTCATTAGAGCAAGCGTAATCCGACCTGTGCTTTACCGTAGAGCAGTTCTCCGAAACGTTGAGAATGAGAGCCCATGATAGGACCAGGACATCGCCCGGTAGATCGGGGATGTAAGGGCTGAGCACAGTGGAGAATCCACAGACACCAGGAAAGTCTGGGGAGGCTACTCCATTTCCACTGAGGTGGAGGTGCCGAGAGCCACGCGGTATGCGTTGGAGACAGCAGTCGCAGGGGTAATAGAAAGGTCCATCATAGAAATAATCATAGAAAGGTCCATCATAGAAATAATCTGTCGACCTGTTTCTGAGACACCGCTGATTGTAGCAATCAGTGCTGCACTGATTATTGTAGTAATCAGTGCTGCAATTCATAGTCGAAGTGAACGACAAGGCGTTGGAAGAGACGTTGTTGGAAGACGAGGCGACACAGGAGCCTTGGGATCGGCATCCGATCACGGCAAAGAAGTTATGATCGGAGAGGACGAAAGGCCCACTGGAAGGGAGCTCCAAGGAAGCCTCAGCGTAGCCATCTGATTTGCCGCAGTTATGAGGAGTGGGCATGGCCTTAAGCTCGGTAGAGTTTACGGCTATGTTGTTGCCGTAGAGGAAACTCAGCACCTGTAGCTCTTGGGTGGAGGCCGTGCCCACCTGGAGGAAGGGCAGTAGGCCCGTGCCATAGCTTGGATTGAGCTTGCACGAGATCCTGTAGCCCCGCAGCCCGCATTCACTCGACATCCCAAACGGATAGGGAATGATCATATTCCCGCAAGTTTGTGAGGTGGAGTTGCAAGGGCCGGAGGCAGCAGCTACCCAATTTAGACTGCTGCACGCCCAATAGCCCAGCAGCAGCAGGAACACTCCAAAAGACATCCAGTGCTCCATGGAAAACAACAGCCGAATTAAGAAAACCGAGGACATCGCCGTTTATATAAAATTAGAACCAACGCTGAAGACCCTACTCGCTCACGATTCTGTGAGTCAATCAAGGACAAAGATAGGTTCGACGTAGCCTAAAATTTGCTCGAGAACGAGAAGAATCTCTTTAAGTTTGAGTTATATTTTGTAAAATTTATAAAGAAACACTTTTTCAAAATGGTCAATTTCCTCTTCAAATTATTTAAATTTCTAGAAAAATATATTTTTAAAATGGTCAATTTCCTCTTTAAATTATAATGAGAAAGTTTTTAGTTATAAAAAACTCTTAAACTTTAAGGATTCATTTATTATATATTTTAGTTATAAAACCTGCATGTAGTACACATTTTGGGAACCAAAACCCAGTAGATTGAGAAATTATCCATATTTTGAGTGGTTGAAAATTATGTTTTTATCAAGAACTACTTTGGCCTGTAGAAAAGCAAGCCTAAGTATGATTATGTCCTTACTCATTTTTGGTTGTCTTTACACGTTTTTTTTAATTTCATTAGGCTCGTCAAAAAGCAAGCCTGAGTACGATTATGTCCTTACTCGTTTTTGGTTGTCTTCACGCGCTTTTTTGTTGCCTTTAGTAAAAGGAAAGTGTTAGCAACACTCCAAAATGTTGGCTAAATGATCATCTTGAAAACTTCAAAGAAAATCAAATAGTATCTACTTTTCTATGATTTGATAGCGGATGGTTCTTTTTCAAATAGACGCTACTCGCTCACGACTCTCTAAGTCAATCAAGACTTAACAAGCGTGGTTGGGACTTTGTGAGCACTCAATCAAGACTAAAATTCATAGGTAAATCGGTTTTACAACTAAAATTTTAAAATTTTGAATTTTAAAATTATTTTCCTCAACGGTATTAATAAAAAGAATATAAACATCACCCACTGTAGGATCTCTGATTATATGCCTCCACCCACTCATAAGAGTGGTAGGTAATGTGTGACGGGCGGGGATAGTCTGTAGGGCTATTTCACTGGTGGTGGTGCGAGTCACTGCAGATTGAGCATGGGAAACCTGGCTCCCCTGGCTCCAGCTAGAACCCAAGAGAGCAGAAATTTCATGTCCTTCGTTGTCAGCAGCACTTTCTTGCGATGTGATGGGCCTTATAAAATGCTCAATTGATGAACTTGGGCTTACGCTACTCGCTCACGATTCTGTGAGTCAATCAAGGTGGGCAGGTTCGACGTAGCCTAAAATTTGCTCAAATTTGTGGAGAACGAGAAGAATCTCTTTAAGTTTGAGTTATATTTTGTAAAATTTATAAAGAAACACTTTTTCAAAATGGTCAATTTCCTCTTCAAATTATTTAAATTTCTAGAAAAATATATTTTTAAAATGGTCAATTTCCTCTTTAAATTATAATGAGAAAGTTTTCAGTTATAAAACTGTTAAACTTTAAGGATTCATTTATTATATATTTTAGTTATAAAACCTGCATGTAGTACACATTTTGGGAACCAAAACCCAGCCGATTGAGAAATTATCCATATATTGAGTGGTTGAAAATTTTGTTTTTATCAAGAACTACTTTGGCCTGTAGAAAAGCAAGCCTAAGTATGATTATGTCCTTACTCATTTTTGGTTGTCTTTACACGTTTTTTTTAATTTCATTAGGCTCATCAAAAAGCAAGCCTGAGTACGATTATGTCCTTACTCGTTTTTGGTTGTCTTCACACGCTTTTTTGTTGCCTTTAGTAAAAGGAAAGTGTTAGCAACACTCCAAAATGTTGGCTAAATGATACTCTTGAAAACTTCAAAGAAAATCAAAGAGTATCTACTTTTCTATGATATGATAGCTGATGGTTCTTTTTCAAATAGACGCTACTCGCTCACGAGTCTCTAAGTCAATCAAGACTTAACGAGCGTGGTTGGGACTCTGTGAGCACTCAATCAAGACTTAACAAGCCCACCGTGGCCCTTTGTAACCCACCGTGGCCCTTTGTAAAAGGATCGTTAAGTAATGTCACAATAAGCATTTTTTTCTAACCAAAAAGGATCACAATCAAGCTCACCCGTTTTTATTGAAAAAAAATGCATAAGTTAGTTTGTTTTATAGCTAAGATTTCAAACTCTTAAATCTTGAAATTGATTAAGGCTGGTTTTTCTCGTGAAAGTTCCACTTTTTCTTGACACTTATTAAAAAGTTCCACTAAAGCACACATGTGGGTAGCGGCCGTGCCCACCCGAAAGTTTGTGAGGTGTAATTGTAAGGGCCGGAGGCAGCAGGTGCAGCTACCAAATTTAGACTGCTGCTCCAGTGCCCCATGGAGAACAACAGCCGAATTAAGAAAACCGAGGACATCGCCATTACTATAAAATTAGAACCAACACTACTCTCTCACGACCATGTATGTGAGTCAATCAAGACTTAACAAGTGTGGTCGTCACGAAACCACCGTACAAGCGAACCTGTAAAAGCAAGGTGAGAATAAACATTTAAAAAAAAACCAAGCTCAACCATTTTTATTGACAAAATTCATAGGTAAATCGGTTTTATAACTAAAATTTTTGAAATTTGAAATTATTTTCCTCAAAGATATTAATAAAAAGGATATAAACATCAATTGGTTTTCCATTAAAAAATACACATCAAAAATTTACATAGCAATCAGTTTTTTAGACATCAATTGGTTTGAAAACAAAAGGCTTGAAGATTACGGCATTATTTTCAAGGCAAGCCAAATCTACAAGTCAATTGCACAATGCCAATTTTAGAAATCACATCAATCGGTTTCAAAACAAAAAATTTCAAGATGTTAGGCCTGCATTAAATGTAAGTCAATCTAATTAATTTTTATCTCTGAATATTTTTCAATCTTAGCCATAAAAAATATGCGAGAGGATAGCATTGATTGTTATAACAAGGCCACGCTTTAAAATTTAACTCCACATATTGGCCATTGAAAAGGGACATTTGACCTACTTCTCTCTTCTTCTGACTTCACAACTTGTTCAACTCAAGAGTGGTATATTTCCAAGAGCTTTCTTTATACTTTTCTTTGAATGTCTTTAAAAGAAAACCTATAGTTTATTTTTTACAAAAAATGCTTGGGGAGGTTCCCATGGTAAGTCACTTTAAATGTGTGTGTGTGTGTCCCCTCCCACAACACACCTAGAGCCCGATAACGATTCCCCCAATAGCTGTCTCTGCGAGCACCACACGATGATGTGATAAGGTCGTAGAGTCTTAATTTATACATATATATAAAACATGTTTTGTAGGAGGTTCACACGAAACGTAACCTCACACATGCTTGTGGGGTGGTGTGTGTGAAACACACACGATGACATGAGTCTTAAGCAATGTAAGAGGCTCGGGGGGGGTCACTATATGTAAATCCTCTATATCACGTGCGTTCAAGGCCTATTTAAAAAGTCCCTTATCTGTGAATTTTTTAGTGAATATAATGTATCCTTTCCTATTCAAATCTGTAATTTTTTTTAAAAATACAATAAATAAATCCCCTCTGTAAATGTATTTCTGTAAGTTTTAAATATTTAAAATGACCTTCTGTTGAACCCACGTGATACTTACATATTTATACGAGTGACCCCCTCGAGGTAAGAGGTGTGGGATTAACTATTACCTCATGTGTGTGGGGGGGGGACACAAGAATTTGGGAGGATACAGGGGAGTCTATCTTGGCTTTAAAAAAAAAAACAAAATATATTATTCAATCATGAAATTTGTACAAATTACAATCTAACAATAAGTCCAACAATTCTGTCTCTCATGTTTGTATCATTGATAAGCAATACCATCTTCCATCGATTTTGTTTTTAGAGCTGGCCAAGGTAACCCAGAAGAGAATATTCCTTGACCTTGAAACACTGTTGTGTTTCTAGACAACCATATCAACCAGCATCCAAAATCTAAGATGAGTAATGATCCACTAAAGTTCCTCCATTGCATAGTGTAAAGTACCAAAAGTAAGTTGATAACATGAGGTCTATATCCCCAAGCTTGTTGAAATTCGTGGTGCTTATGCTAGATCAAGATGAGTGGAGGAGACAGACCCACAAAATACAAGAACAATTCTTGTTTATTAAGTTGCTTACGCATACAACTTGGCCTTTGCACACTACATAATGCCTTCTAGCTTCACCTTTAAATAGGTGAGCTAGTGGACCATAAGTCCATTCACACACACACACCCTTCTCCTACCCTTTTACATGACCTTAGTCTTTTAATACCCTCCCTCAATACCACCTATGAAAGAATTGGAATAGGTGGTATTGGACATAGGTTGCCTTTATAACATTAGGCGTACAAGTTGAGGAATATAGGTGTTGTTACATTGAGATTTAAAATAAGTGCTCAGAGGAGTTAGAGGTTGATACAAAGTTAGCCTCTGACTCCTTGTTAGGGCATTTAGAAGTGATATGTCCTGTTTGTTTACACTTGTTACATTTCATCTTGTTGGGATATTTGATCCAACAATTATTTGTAAAATAACCTACCTTTTTGCAATGGGTACACCTTACTTTGCTTACTTGATGTGACAAAGCTTGTCCGATATTCAATGGAGTAGATGCACTTGAAGATTCAGCTCCTCCCTTTGGCCTCTTTTCTTTATCAAGACAAGATTGAATGACTCCTTCAAGGGTGGGATTAGGTATGTTCTTCAGGGTGATGAGACTAAGGTGGGATACACCTTCTTGACTGCTTTTAACAAAACAACCACTGCATCATCTTCATCCATTCTCACATTCACTGATGCAAGTTGAGCCATAAGGCCCTTCAAATGAGAGATAAAGGCTCCAATGCCCTCATTTGTCTCATCTGAAAGTCTTTGGATGCATTGCATATGTGCATGTGCCAGATGAGCTGAGAACTAAGCTGGATCCAAAAGCTGAAAAATGTGTGTTTATTGGATATTCCCTCGAGCAAAAGGGATACAGGTGTTATAACCCTGCTACACGTGAGTTGAGGGTAAGCAGGGATGTTTTTTTTATGAGATGAGCAGCTGGTATGCTGCTGAAAAAGAAGCTCTTGGGGCTGATGTGAGTGGAAATGTGGTTGCACAGAATGCAAGTTAGCAATCACAGTCTTTGAGTGGACCAGAAGAGTCCTCATCTAGTGGTTTAGTTGATAGACCATGGAGTCGTAGGCTGCATCATAATACCAGTCCTGCAAATGTGATTAGTACATCACATAAAGGCAAAGAGAAAGTGATTGAGCCCCTTAGTATGCCTGACATTTCTGCAGGGCATTCTCATATTGATGGAGAGTCTAGTGGCTCAGAGATGAGCCTTGATGAGGATCTTGGGATACCAGCTATGAGAACACCTGGCGTAAAGAAGGCTATGGAAGCCATGAATGCAAAGCTATGAAGATCTAGGAGAGTGAAGAATCCTGTGTAGAGGTTTATCTATGATGGTGATGTGGCACATCACTATGCATACATGGCAAAAGTTGTGCAGGTTGTAGAGCCCACATGCAGGTTGTAGAGCCCACATGCATTGATAAGGCTGTTGGAAATGTGTGTTCGGAGAAAGCTATGGGGATGAGGAGATGGATGCACTATATGGAAATGAGACTTGGGATTTAGTGCAATTGCGTGAAGGCAAGAAAGCCATTGGATGCAAGTGGGTGTACAAAGTAAAACATAACAGTGATGGAAGCATAAGCAGGTACAAGGCTAGATTGGTAGCAAAAGGATATGCACAGACATATGGCATTGATTATGAGAAACTTTTAGCCCAGTTGCCTGCATTCTTGCATGGGGATTTGCAAGAAGAGGTGTATATGTTGTAGCCACCTGGTTATGAGGATGTGAGTCACCCCGAGCATGTGTGCAGGTTGAAGAAAGCCTTGTATGGCTTAAAACAAGCACCAAGAGCATGGTTTGACAAGATTTCTGAATATCTTGTCACTATTGGCTTTCATGTAACCAATGCAGATTTCTCCCTGTATGTGAGACACAATGATAGAGGGGTTGTGCTTGTTGTCATCTATGTAGATGATCTGATCATTACGGGGGACCATGATGTAGAGATCTTTGATATAAAGATCTTGCTTAGACAAAAGTTTGAGATGAAGGATCTGGGGAGCTCAGATATTTCTTGGGCATTGAGGTGATTAGGTCACCACATGGTATTGGATTACTGCAAAAATAGTATGGCTTGGACATGTTCTCTAAGTATGGTATGACAGGCTGTAAGCCTATCTCAGTGCCATTGGATCAGAATGGCAAGTTGAGTGCAGATTCAAGAGAGATTTTGGAGGATCCTACTATGTATCGGCGCATAGTAGGAAGCTTGATCTACATGACGATCACTAGGAAAGATTTAAGCTATGTTGTTGGGTTGGTGAGTCACTTTATGTAGGTTCCTCGGAAGCCGCATTTGGATGCATTGAGACGCATACTGAGGTATGTGAGGTCTACTTTGCATTGAGACGCATATTGAGGTATGTGAGGTATGCATTGAGACGCATAGTGAGGTATGTGAGGTCTACTTTGCATTGTGGACTATTTTATGAAACTGGGACATAGATATGTGTACATGGGTACGCAGATGCTGATTGGGCTGGTAGTATCTTAGATAGAAGATCTACTAGTGGCTTCATGTTTTCTTTGGGGAGTGCTGCTGTGACTTGGAGCAGCAAGAAGCAGCCTACGGTTGCTCTATCCAGTACAGAGGCCGAGTACAGAGGTGCTGCTATGGCAGCATGTGAGGTAGCTTGGTTGAGAAAGCTACTTGTTGCAGATTTGGGTCTATCAGTGGATAGACAAGTTGTCATTTTCTGTGACAACATTAGCAATATACAGTTAGCCAGGAACCCAGTTTTGCATGCTCGTACGAAGCATATAGAGATCCACAACCATTTTGTCAGAGAGAAAGTTTTGGCAGGAGACATTGACCTTGTTTATGTCAGCACACAGGATCAGGTCGCTGACATCTTCACCAAAGCATTGGGTACAGAGAAGCTCCGCAGATTCAGGGCTTCACTTGGTGTACATGAGATGGAGTTGAGCTCGAGGGGGAGTGTTGAGATATCGAGCTCATCTAGTGAGGCGGTGCTGATGACCTGCCTACTGTGTAACAGTCATTCTAGAGACTGGCATAGTTATAACGCCAGCTCATTTAGTTGGGTTCACACTATAGAGAACCCTAGTATGTATTTGGTTGAGTACACCTTTTCATATGCGGGTACTCTTATCTTTGTATATGGTGTGTTGAGTGTTGTGTGAAGAAGAAGAAGATTTTCAGCCTCTCACCTTGTGTGTTCTCTTTTAGGGTTTTGTGAGTGTGTGTGTGCTTGCAAGAGCTCAAGCTCTCTTCTCCCGTGCATCTTTTCAAGTGAGCAGGTGGTGAGCATTCTGGTTGCCAATATTGCCATAGGTACATTGAGGAAGGAATGATTAGAATTTGGACATGGAACTGGAATACTGAGGATTATGATAGAAACACTGTGGTTTTATTGCAGTGCTGTTTTGGAAATAGTTGAGTCTAAGAAAAGGCAATTTCATATTGGGTGCGTAAGTGGTGTGTCTATTTAAGTTTTGCATCGCCTATGTTTTCTAGGCGAGGGAGGTTTTTTCTGGGTTTGGTGTTGGAAGAGCCACCGGATTAGTCTCTTGTCCGAACATCCGTGGGTGAGGCCCCGAGTGGGAAGCTCTGCCCTGTGCGCAAGGTTGCTACTTCCGCTGCCAGCACTCCAGAGTCCAATGCGCAGAGGGGATGCACAGAGGGGGTATGGATCTCACACTTACAGTTGCCATCTTTTCAACCGGAACAAATGTATCCTCATAATCAGTCCCATGTGTTTGTGCATATTCCTTGGGTACCAATCTAGCCTTGTACCTGCTTAAAATACCATCACTGTTATGTTTCACCTTATACACCCACTTACAACTAATAGCTTTCTTGCCTTCAGAAAATGGCACCAAATCCCAAGTCTCATTTCCATACAATGCATCCATCTCCTCATCCATAGCTTTCTCCCACAACACACAATTCCAATAGCCTCATCAAAACATGTGGGTTCTATAATCTACACAACTTTTGACATATAAGTATAGTGATGGCCACATAACCATCATAAGTCAACCTCTGCACAAGGTTTTTTACTCTTCCAGATCTTCCTATTTTTGCGTTCATGGCTTCCATAGCCTTCTTTATACTAGGTGTCCTAATAGCTGGAATCCCAAGCTCCTCACATCAAGGCTCATCTCCGAGCCACTAGACTCTCCAGAATGCCCTATATAAATATCAGGCATACCAAGGGGCTCAACCACTTTCTCTTTACCTTTATGTGATGTATCAACAACATTTCCAGGACTGGTATTATGATGTAGCCTGCCACTCCATGGTCCATTAACAGAACCGCTGGATGTGGACTCTCCTGCTTCACTCTGCTAACTTGCATTCGGTGCAACCATGTTTCCACTTACATCAGCCCTAATATCTTTTTCAATAGCATACCATCTACTCATCTCATCGAATACAACATCCGTGCTTATCCTCAATTCATGTGTAGTAGGATTATAACATTTTTTTGCCTTTGGATCCAGCTTGGTATGCAACTCATCTGGCACATACACATATGCAATACATCCAATTTCAAGTGAGACAAATCATATTTCCTGGTAGTAAACTTCTCGTCTGGTGTTACATTATATATGGCTGCAGTAGGAGTCCTATTCATGATGTAGACATAGCCTCAGCCCAATAGCTATGTGGCATATTCTTCTCTGCCATCAATGCTCGTGCTATCTCCAAAATGTGCCTATTTTTTCGCTTAGCAACTCCATTTTACTACGGAGTATATCTACATGTAAATTGTCTCTGAATGCCATTCTTTCGTAAGAATTCAGAAAACTCATTGGAGAAGTATTCTCCCCCTCCATCTGACCATAGGCACTTCACATGCTTTCGTGTTTGTTTTTCAGCCACCATCACTCTTAAAGTCTTAAAATGAGTGAACACTTCACTCTTCTCCTTCACGAAATACACCCACACTTTCCTCTTGTGGTCATCAATGAATGTTACGTAGTACCTATAGTCTCCCATAGACATAGTCTTCGCAGGACTCCATACATTTGAATGGACAACATCTAGTACATTCCTGCTCACATTTCTGTCATGTGGAAATAAATGCTTTGTTTGCTTCCAAACCGACATGCTTCACATACTTTCTGCATACTTTCAACCTTAAACTTAGGCAGCCTTGTCACAATTTCTTTAGTCTACATAGACTTCATTCTTTGCATATTTATATAACAGCCATCCGGACCTACAAACCCTACTCAATTATCTAGCCAAGTAAAACCAGATTCTTTGTAATGTTCGGAACTAGAAGTACATCTGGAAGATACTTCACCTTACCATCCTACATAGACAATGGCACATCACCAACATGGTGGCGCAGTGTCATTCCCTGTTTCAAAAAATCCTAGTCTTTCAAGACTCTTCATTTCCTTGAACTACTCACCATGACTTGTGATGTGGTTCAAAGCACCTAAATCAACACACCATACATCATCCTTATATGTTGTTGCATCATTTCTAGACATAGAATTAACCACATGTTGCATAACAAACAACTCTCATTATCCTCATTATTTTTGCTAGAGGATATATAGTTGTTTTGCTGCACTTTTCCATTTCTCATGTGACTCTGCTTCTTATACCAATCTGCTTGCACTCACATGTTCAGGCTTACCATATTAAAAATAGCCTCATCGGTATCTTTGGTGCCTTCTCATGTTCATCTTAAATGTAGTCCCAATAACCTTTTCCCATTAGGAAATTTTTCAATTTGGACCTCTAAGCATGGAAGCCATTTATATCATCATTCGATATCTTTTTTGCAACACAAATTTACCAAAAACAACACTCTTGTTTGACTTGCATGCTACAAACTATTGTATTCTTTTCCAGTGGTACTATACTGCACCAAACTATCACAACTAGTGACTCCAATTTGCATACATACAACCAATGGCAACTTTGAGACATCTTTGAAGTACACACAGTGTCTACACAACCAATCTCCCTTCCTGCAATTCCAAAAATAAAGTTCTATAGAGAATTGAAACTTACCCGCCCGCAGTACGCGTGAATTCCTGTGAACTGAAAAATGAAGGTCCATATACAGACAGTAAAGTTACCCTCTGTAGCTCTGCTCCCACGAAGAAAGCTCCTCAATCAGAGTTTGTTTTCCAATTTCTCCCAAAGATCTCCCGACAAGGATGTAGTAACAAACACAAAGGGGAAAGAGTGGATGAAGTTTTTACCCTCGTACCGCTTCCTGTGCTTCTCTTGCTGCTCAGTCCTTAGCATGAACTAGGCTATGATATCATAAAAAGATATGCAAGGTAGAAGGGATCTTGAGCTGTTGCAAGCACACACACACTCACACAAACCCTAGAAGAGAACACACAAGATGAGAGGCTGAAAAATCTTCTTCTTCTTCACAGAACAAAAGAGGTCTACAAAGAAGATAAAGTGACGAACACACATAATAGAGTATATATAAGTTGCCCATAATGTGAACACGCTAAGTTGAGTGGGTAGGTGTGGACTAGTCAATGTAGTCCAGCTAGCAGTGCCAACTACCAAACCCATCAGTGATGTAAATGTCGAACGCTCATCAAGGCGCCTCGTGAGTGTTAGCTCACGAGGCGCCTCGTGAGTGTTAGCAGGTGCCTCATGAGTGTTAGCTCATGTTGAGCTTGACATCTCAACATCTCTCAAATAGTGTAGACATATCTTTGTTAGTCATGAGGGGGGCTGAGGGCACTGGGAGGCGCAAGGAGGGAGGGGCGGATGGAAAAAAGAAATTAAACTCCATTGTAATTTTTCTAATGTATTTTAAGAAATATGTATGGAGAAAAATCTGTCATCAGCGTAGCAATTTGGGAGCTATTAATTTCAAGAGATAGTGAAGCGATTAGTAGAAGGCATACACATAAATAGGTATATGTGCGTTTTGTTTCTAGTACATATTTATTTATTAACACACCAAATTTAATTATTATCTTTTTATCTTCTGAAAAACCAAATAAAAACTTGCTTGATTACAAATATCTTGCAAATTACTATGGAGCTCTATAAGAGGTGGCACTTGGTTTTGACCTAATAGTAGTGAATCGGCAAAAGGTTTCTCATGGTGGCTAGATATTAAGTGAGTCTTCTAGTACCTCAAAAGGCTAAACACACACACCTTGCGTCCCTCTCTCAATGCATGATTAGAGTCATGGAAGGTAGGTCCTTATTCTTAAAGTAATATTAGGTCTTAGATCACAATTATCTCTAGTAATCTCTTTGTTATCTCGCTCGAGCAAAAAAGAGCTCATATGAGATGATAGGAGCTCTTCTTTGATTATATTACTTATAGAATCTAATGGGAGTCATTGTGTGGTGGAAACTCTTATAATCACATAAGATCAACTAATTCAATGTAGAGGACCATGAAGGAGCCACTTATTCATATGATTAACATCACTAGTAGGTTCTTCTTGTCATCATCAAGAGTTCATATGTGACCTCATGGGCTCTTTAAAAGGTCTTACAAGTTCTAGAGCTTTTCTCAACCCATATGTGATCCTACGGGCTTGTAGGAAGTCTTGTGGGTCTTATGATCTCATTAGATATTTAACAAGATTTTTGAAATTATATGAGATCTTACATGAGAGAATTACATTGAAGACTAAAGTAGGTGTAGCCTAGGTTAGAGCCCCAAGGCCCCAATTTCAATCCATCATTCAATCCCATTTTTTCTCTAAGGTTGTCCCATTTCTTCTTCTCTTTTCCCATCATAACTAAGCTTCCCCCACATCTGTCTAATTACTTCTCAACCAAATTGAAATCCCCCATCATAATACAAGGGCATTGGATGCCCAACTTCCTGATCCACTCCCACATTTCCCCCTTGATTTTGTGGTTATGAGCCCCATAGATGTTGATTAACCGTAGCTTCTCATCCTCTAACTGGATCATCTCAACAACTAGAATCATACCATTGGGATGGTTGGCAATAATAGTAGGCTTTAACTGTTTCTTAATGATAGATAGAACCCCACTGTAGCCTGATTTCACCTCCCCATACAATACTACCTAGTCCCTAAAACATTCTCTCTTCCCCCCTTTAGTATCCATTAGATTATGTTTCTATATGGCCATTATGGACAGATTCCAATCCTTCACCATCCCCAAAAAAGTTTCATTTTTTCTCTTATCCTTCAAACCTTTAACATTCCACGTACACCCTCTAAACTTTTTTACCTTATTCATTCTAAAGTAGTAGAAGCAAGAACCATCTCTACCCCCAGCCCCTCTTCTGCTCATGTTTTTGTCCTAACCTCTCCAGTCTCTGTTTGAAGCTCCCTCCAAGTAGTATCCACTTGGCCAATTGAACATCCCCATGGATGAGGTCTCACTATAATCCCCTAGAGGGCTAAAGGGATTAGAGTATATAGGAGGACTGAGCCCTTCCACACACAGACTTACCTACTTCTACCCCTTCCCCTCCAATTCTAAGTTGATTATTTCTAGCTTCCCCTTTTATATTTCTGAGGTTATTTTTTCCCTTGGATCTTTCTGCTGTAACCCAAGTTAACCTAAGATTTTCAGTGTCCTTTCTCTCCATATTCATCTTCTCTTTTCATTTGTCAACTTTGTCAACCTATACTCCTGGAGTTTCCCTTTTACCTACTCTAAAGATTATCCCTCTTCCTTGTTCTGTTCCCCATTTTTTTTATGTCACTGCTCGCTCCACAATTTCTAGCGATATGACCAAAGTTTCCACACCTAAAGAAAGCTCCCACAAAATTTCCAAACTTTAACTTTAGCTCTATTTTTTAGAATTCCCCTAGGTCCATGTCAAGAAGATTTGGGGTTTCAAACATAGTATTCCAAGATACACATACCTTACTAGAGTGGCGACTATTGTCTTTATTAGTAGGTACAAACAATAGTAGGTACAAACAATAGTAGATACACATACCTTACTAGAGTGGCGACTATTGTCTTTATTAGTAGGTACAAACAATACCATGCCAAGTGCACTAGCCAAGTTCTTCAAAGTTGGTCTCAACCAAGGGGGAGACCTATTATGTCCACCTAGACTAGACATGATTCCCTGAGGCTCCGGTTGACAATAAACGTGGAGTCAAAGGGCATCACATGAATTAACTTCGATCCCATAAACAATTGGGCTTTTGCAAATAAATCAACTACTATCTGTCTTTAACAAATATCACATTGAAAAACCCTTTTCAAAGGTAGTAAACTTGAGATACAACTCTGTCGTGGAAAACTTCATCTTGAAGCCATCTCCCCAACTTCTCTGTACTAGGTGGTTTCCTAGAGAAAAATAGAATTCTGTTGCTCAAGGAGAATTAACCAATTTGTCTTTTGACCACTTCAGATGAGACGTTAATGCATACCTTATTTCTGCGTAGATTCTCAGGGCGTTGTTGAGTATTCAGAGACAGTCAGAAATTTAGTCACATGGTGTCACTTCTTCATCTCTTCATTTGAGTCCCATTCTCCACACCCCCCTCTCCAACCTCTTCTGGAAGATCCCAACCACCCACCATTGCATCACTACATGCATGTGCTCACGTAAGGTGACCATGGTACTGTTGCATGCATAGCCACGTGAGAGAATAAACTTTACCACTACCTCGTATCCCAACAAAACCTTCACCTCGCAACTCAAGATTTTTCAATCTTGTGCTTACTCAATTTGCTAATCGACTCTTAAGCCTTGCATACAATTTTAGCTAATACTTTGAGGATGGGATTCTATACAATTTATGAACTCAAAGAAACTTTTTCACGTAAACCCTTTAAAACAATCTACATACATCTTTAAACTAATCTTTAGAAGCTATGTAGGTGGCTTCTACATAAAACATAAACCCTTTAAAACAATCCACATGCATCTTCATACTAACCTTTGAAAGCTATGTAGGTAGCTTCTGTCAAAACACTCACTCTTTCTCACCATTCCCATGCTTGTAGGTTCATTTGAATATCGTTTTAAACTCCAAATTTATGAAAAGCCTCCTCTTCTACACATGTGGTGCATGTCCCATGGAGTTCACTAAGAAACTTGTAAGATGACACACATTTCAATAATAGTTTTTTTTTTCTTTTGTGGCATTATGGAAAAATTTACATACTTAAGCATTATCTTGATTCAAAAAGTGACAAAATTTTCCATATAGAAGAGGCACTTTTATCATTAGATCTAAATTTACATATTAGATATATATAAGTTATAAAAATCCGTAGTTAGGGCCCTTGAACACACATGTTGTATGGGTTTTTTACATATTTGGACTCAAAATGGATGGATGAGGTCTATTGCTAGGAGCACTCAAACCTCTTAGGGGCCTACCAAAAATCTCTTCCCTCATAAAAGTGATTAGACGAAGAGAGCGCATGTTGTAAAACCCCAACTTCTACACATCTAGTGCATGTCCCAGGGAGTTCACTAAGGAACTTGTAAGATGGCACACACGTTTCAGAAATAGAATTCTTTTTTGTGGAGTTATGGAAATTTTACATACTTAAGCGGTATGTTGATTCAAAAAGTTATGAAATTTTTCATAGAAGAGGTACCTTTATCATCAGATCTAAATTTACATATTGGATGCATATAAGTTATAAAAATTCGTAGTTTTAGGGCCCTTGAACACACATGTTGTATGGGTTTTTTACATAGTGAACATGCGAGGGTGCATGTTTGATGTAGGTATATGGATGGATGATATGGGTGGTACGTGTAAATGAAGGTATTCCCTTTCGCCTTGCTACATAGCTTTTGACTTACTCAGTAACGTCTAACCTTGTTGTTGAATGGCATGTTAAATGAAACACACACATTAACATATTACTAACATTCCCCTTATATTTTTACACATAATCCTAGCCTACCATGATTTTCCATTTTTTCAAGAAGCCACATTTAACATCTTTTCTAACATATTGATGTGTTGTAAATATTACACAAAACTGCTAAAACACTTCTCTCAACCCCTAAAAAAATTGTTTCAATACACTTTTTTACGTATGACCATTCTTTATATAAAGTACACGGTCCTTTTATTCCCCACTCAAACCAACAATGATCGAAAAAACTATATTTTTCAACCAATTAAAATAAGGACAACTCTTATATCTATCACGTTTTTGTTTCCTAGATCTCCACAATATGCCAGTTTTATAACTAAAATATATGAAAAAATTTCCTTAGAATAAGAGCTAGCTCTTTTTTATTATTGTGCTAGTACAAATACACTAGAATGCTGTTTTTTTGGTGGACTGAATCTGCTCATGAATCCAACCACGCCTAACCTATAACTTTAAAGAATTATACGTACTCTAAAGACCTAGTAGGAAAAAACAAAGAGACGTCACCTAATACTACTTTCTTTCCCTTAGATAGTCCAAAATGTATGAAAAGTTATTTAGATCTTTTTGTCTCACAAGTTTAAATAGGCAGGATTTTTTGCTCTAGCCGTATTTAAATTTTACAGTTACATGATAAAAAGGAGAGAGAAATCTTAAGGAATGAAATTTAGTGATTTTGATCTCCTTTGGATGCAAACCAATAAAGTAAACAAAGATGATGAAAAGAAATAGTATTCGAAACTCAAAACATTTTACAAGGCTTAAGATATGTGAACAGAACCTCCATCTCTGATCATATGCCTCCACCCACTGTAGGATCTCTGATTATATGCCTCCACCCACTGTAGGATTTAATCAAAGAGTGGTAGGTAATCTGTGACGGGCGGGGATAGTCTGTAGGGCTATTTCACTGGTGGTGGTGGTGCGAGTCACTGCAGATTGAGCATGGGAAACCTGGCTCCCCTGGCTCCAGCTAGAACCCAAGAGAGCAGAAATTTCATGTCCTTCGATGTCACCAGCACTTTCTTGCGATGTGATGGGCCTTATAAAATGCTCGATTGATGAACTTGGGCTTTGACTAGAAAGTTCCACCACCTCATCCACTAATGTCCACTTAGATTGGATCTCCTGCAGCTTGCCATGCACCTCTTCCATTCTGGGCCTTTGATGCCCCTGCATAGCCAAGCAATGGATTGCTAGCTGTGCAACAGCTTGGATGGATGCCAAGACGTTTGGGTGTGTGCTTAATCGAGGGTCGATGAGATATGTCAGCTTCCCAGCTCTAAAACGAGTCTGGAAGTGATGGGCGAGAATCCCTAGCTTTGTGCCAAGGTCCGCTGGCATGGCCGAGATGAGCTCAAGCAAGATAACACCAAAACTATACACATCACTTTTATTAGTGAATTGGCAGCTGAGGTGGTACTCAGGGTCCAGATAGCCATGGGTGCCTACCACTGCGGCGAAGGTGAGGTGGGTCGCGCCGGAGGTGAGGAAACGCGAGGCTCCAAAGTCGGCCACCTTGGGGTTGTAGGACATGTCGATGAGGATGTTGGTGGACTTTATGTCCCGATGAAGAATAGGTGGGCTCATCTTGTGGAGATAACTAAGTGCCTTAGCGGTGTTCACCGCAATGCCAAGCAGCTCGGCCCTAGCAGGCTTCTTTGGGCGGGGTCTTTGCCTGGATGCAAGTGATCCCAGAGTGTTCCATTCTCCACAAATTCATACACAAGGAGAGGCACTCGGGTCTCTACGCAGCAGCCCAATAGCCTGACAACATTTTCATGCACGGTCTTCCCTAACAGGAGTATCTCGGACACAAAGGATTTAATTTGGTCCTCTTCCCTGTCCGCATCCTCCATGTGCTTGGGTTTCTTAATGGCCACCTTGCCGTGGTTGATTAGGCTGCCCCAATAAACCGTGCCATAGCCCCCTTTTCCGAGCTCATGCTCCCGAGAGAAGTTGTTTGTGGCTCTCCTCAGCTCATCTTCAGAAAATAGCATGGACCGCAGCTCTTCACCTCCGTTGCGATGGAAATTTTCCTCTCTCTGTTGCTTCCGTCTGCGAGCTCTTCTCGACCAGCGGACGATGATGAAGGCACCAGATAGAATTCCTGCGCAACGTTAATTTTGATGACTTTAGACTAGGGCTTCAACAGCAGTGCGGTACAAATTATAATCTATGGCACTCGCTTACCAAGAATTGGTAGTATTATAATCGATGGGTCGATGTCATTTCCGGGCTCGTTCCAATAGCCTAAAATGTCAAGAAAAAAAAAAAGAAGTTAAGAGTAACCTGAAATAGAAGGGATGTCGAAGCATTGTATGGTTTCTTAGGTTCACGGTTATTACCTTGACAGCCGGTTCCATTCCTGTATCCATCCCCTCTTAGATAGTTCCTGGGGCAACGGCAAGTATAACCGGGCACCCATGGATCATAAAGACAGTCCGCCTCATTAGAGCAAGCGTAATCCGACCTGTGCTTTACCGTAGAGCAGTTCTCCGAAACGCTGAGAATGAGAGCCCATGATATGACCAGGACATCGCCCGGTAGACACCAGGGAGCACAGTGGAGAATCCACAGACACCAGGGAAGTCTGGGGAGGCTACTCCATTTCCACAGCTGAGGTGCCGAGAGCCACGCGGTATGCGTTGGAGACAGCAGTCGCAGGGGTAATAGAAAGGTCCATCATCATCATAGAGAGGTCCATCATCATCATAGAAATAATCTGTCGACCTGTTTCTGAGACACCGCTGATTGTAGCAATCAGTGCTGCACTGATTATTGTAGTAATCAGTGCTGCAATTCATAGTCGAAGTGAACGACAAGGCGTTGGAAGAGACGTTGTTGGAAGACGAGGCGACACAGGAGCCTTGGGATCGGCATCCGATCACGGCAAAGAAGTTATGATCGGAGAGGACGAAAGGCCCACTGGAAGGGAGCTCCAAGGAAGCCTCAGCGTAGCCATCTGATTTGCCGCAGTTATGAGGAGTGGGCATGGCCTTAAGCTCGGTAGAGTTTACGGCTATGTAGTTGCCGTAGAACTCCAGCACCTGTAGCTCTGGGGTGGAGGCCGTGCCCACCTGGAGGAAGGGCAGTAGGCCCGTGCCATAGCTTGGATTGAGCTTGCACGAGATCCTGTAGCCCCGCAGCCCGCATTCACTCGACATCCCAAAAGGATAGGGTATGTTCATATTCCCGCAAGTTTGTGAGGTGGAGTTGCAAGGGCCGGGGGCAGCAGCTACCCAATTTAGACTGCTGCACGCCCAATAGCCCAGCAGCAGCAGGAACACTCCAAAAGACATCCAGTGCTCCATGGAAAACAACAGCCGAATTAAGAAAACCGAGGACATCGCCGTTTATATAAAATTAGAACCAACGCTGAAGTCCCTACTCGCTCACGATTCTGTGAGTCAATCAAGGACAAAGATAGGTTCGACGTAGCCTAAAATTTGCTCGAGAACGAGAAGAATCTCTTTAAGTTTGAGTTATATTTTGTAAAATTTATAAAGAAACACTTTTTCAAAATGGTCAATTTCCTCTTCAAATTATTTAAATTTCTAGAAAAATATATTTTTAAAATGGTCAATTTCCTCTTTAAATTATAATGAGAAAGTTTTAAGTTATAAAAAACTCTTAAACTTTAAGGATTCATTTATTATATATTTTAGTTATAAAACCTGCATACATGTAGTACACATTTTGGGAACCAAAACCCAGTAGATTGAGAAATTATCCATATTTTGAGTGGTTGAAAATTATGTTTTTATCAAGAACTACTTTGGCCTGTAGAAAAGCAAGCCTAAGTATGATTATGTCCTTACTCATTTTTGGTTGTCTTTACACGTTTTTTTTAATTTCATTAGGCTCGTCAAAAAGCAAGCCTGAGTACGATTATGTCCTTACTCGTTTTTGGTTGTCTTCACGCGCTTTTTTGTTGCCTTTAGTAAAAGGAAAGTGTTAGCAACACTCCAAAATGTTGGCTAAATGATCATCTTGAAAACTTCAAAGAAAATCAAATAGTATCTACTTTTCTATGATTTGATAGCGGATGGTTCTTTTTCAAATAGACGCTACTCGCTCACGACTCTCTAAGTCAATCAAGACTTAACAAGCGTGGTTGGGACTTTGTGAGCACTCAATCAAGACTAAAATTCATAGGTAAATCGGTTTTATAACTAAAATTTTAAAATTTTGAATTTTAAAATTATTTTCCTCAACGGTATTAATAAAAAGAATATAAACATCACCCACTGTAGGATCTCTGATTATATGCCTCCACCCACTCATAAGAGTGGTAGGTAATCTGTGACGGGCGGGGATAGTCTGTAGGGCTATTTCACTGGTGGTGGTGCGAGTCACTGCAGATTGAGCATGGGAAACCTGGCTCCCCTGGCTCCAGCTAGAACCCAAGAGAGCAGAAATTTCATGTCCTTCGTTGTCAGCAGCACTTTCTTGCGATGTGATGGGCCTTATAAAATGCTCAATTGATGAACTTGGGCTTACGCTACTCGCTCACGATTCTGTGAGTCAATCAAGGTGGGCAGGTTCGACGTAGCCTAAAATTTGCTCAAATTTGTGGAGAACGAGAAGAATCTCTTTAAGTTTGAGTTATATTTTGTAAAATTTATAAAGAAACACTTTTTCAAAATGGTCAATTTCCTCTTCAAATTATTTAAATTTCTAGAAAAATATATTTTTAAAATGGTCAATTTCCTCTTTAAATTATAATGAGAAAGTTTTCAGTTATAAAACTGTTAAACTTTAAGGATTCATTTATTATATATTTTAGTTATAAAACCTGCATGTAGTACACATTTTGGGAACCAAAACCCAGCCGATTGAGAAATTATCCATATATTGAGTGGTTGAAAATTTTGTTTTTATCAAGAACTACTTTGGCCTGTAGAAAAGCAAGCCTAAGTATGATTATGTCCTTACTCATTTTTGGTTGTCTTTACACGTTTTTTTTAATTTCATTAGGCTCGTCAAAAAGCAAGCCTGAGTACGATTATGTCCTTACTCGTTTTTTGTTGTCTTCACATGCTTTTTTGTTGCCTTTAGTAAAAGGAAAGTGTTAGCAACACTCCAAAATGTTGGCTAAATGATACTCTTGAAAACTTCAAAGAAAATCAAAGAGTATCTACTTTTCTATGATATGATAGCTGATGGTTCTTTTTCAAATAGACGCTACTCGCTTACGAGTCTCTAAGTCAATCAAGACTTAACGAGCGTGGTTGGGACTCTGTGAGCACTCAATCAAGACTTAACAAGCCCACCGTGGCCCTTTGTAACCCACCGTGGCCCTTTGTAAAAGGATCGTTAAGTAATGTCACAATAAGCATTTTTTTCTAACCAAAAAGGATCACAATCAAGCTCACCCGTTTTTATTGAAAAAAAATGCATAAGTTAGTTTGTTTTATAGCTAAGATTTCAAACTCTTAAATCTTGAAATTGATTAAGGCTGGTTTTTCTCGTGAAAGTTCCACTTTTTCTTGACACTTATTAAAAAGTTCCACTAAAGCACACATGTGGGTAGCGGCCGTGCCCACCCGAAAGTTTGTGAGGTGTAATTGTAAGGGCCGGAGGCAGCAGGTGCAGCTACCAAATTTAGACTGCTGCTCCAGTGCCCCATGGAGAACAACAGCCGAATTAAGAAAACCGAGGACATCGCCATTACTATAAAATTAGAACCAACACTACTCTCTCACGACCATGTATGTGAGTCAATCAAGACTTAACAAGTGTGGTCGTCACGAAACCACCGTACAAGCGAACCTGTAAAAGCAAGGTGAGAATAAACATTTAAAAAAAAACCAAGCTCAACCGTTTTTATTGACAAAATTCATAGGTAAATCGGTTTTATAACTAAAATTTTTGAAATTTGAAATTATTTTCCTCAAAGATATTAATAAAAAGGATATAAACATCAATTGGTTTTCCATTAAAAAATACACATCAAAAATTTACATAGCAATCAGTTTTTTAGACATCAATTGGTTTGAAAACAAAAGGCTTGAAGATTACGGCATTATTTTCAAGGCAAGCCAAATCTACAAGTCAATTGCACAATGCCAATTTTAGAAATCACATCAATCGGTTTCAAAACAAAAAATTTCAAGATGTTAGGCCTGCATTAAATGTAAGTCAATCTAATTAATTTTTATCTCTGAATATTTTTCAATCTTAGCCATAAAAAATATGCGAGAGGATAGCATTGATTGTTATAACAAGGCCACGCTTTAAAATTTAACTCCACATATTGGCCATTGAAAAGGGACATTTGACCTACTTCTCTCTTCTTCTGACTTCACAACTTGTTCAACTCAAGAGTGGTATATTTCCAAGAGCTTTCTTTATACTTTTCTTTGAATGTCTTTAAAAGATTTTATTTTTTACAAAAAATGCTTGGGGAGGTTCCCATGGTAAGTCACTTTAAATGTGTGTGTGTGTGTCCCCTCCCACAACACACCTAGAGCCCGATAACGATTCCCCCAATAGCTGTCTCTGCGAGCACCACACGATGATGTGATAAGGTCGTAGAGTCTTAATTTATACATATATATAAAACATGTTTTGTAGGAGGTTCACACAAAACGTAACCTCACACATGCTTTAAATGTGTGTGTGTGGGGTGGTGTGCGTGAAACACACACGATGACATGAGTCTTAAGCAATGTAAGAGGCTCGGGGGGGTCACTATATGTAAATCCTCTATATCACGTGCGTTCACTACAAGGGATTGGGCTCATACCCGCGCTCCTAGCCGCTAAAAATGACTTGTGAAAAAAAGTAGCGGGCCCGTGTATCAGCGCGTGTATCATCGCGGCCACAGACATGCGTGTAAAAGCACGTGTATTGCACTCTTAGACGCGCTTATACACGGGTGTGTAGCCGCGTTTTTTTTACAGACGCGTTGATACATGCCGCTATACACGCTTTTTTTTAATTTAGCCGCGCTTATACACGGGTGTATAGCCGCGTTTTGTTCAGTTCAGAAACGCGTTGATACCTGCGTCTATACACGCGTTTCTTTAATTTAGATGCGCTTATACATGCGTAATTGTCAGTTTTGACGCATTAATACACGCGTATTTTATAGAGTATCCGCGTAGATACACGCGAGTTTTAGCAGTTCTGACGCGTTTATACACGCGAACAGAAAGCAAAAAAAAAAATCCAGAGAGTGCTTTTTGGTGCCTGAATACTGTTCCAGCATTCCAGCACCCAATAACACTCTCTGGATTTTTTTTTTGTGCATTAGACCATCCCATTAGACCATCCACGAAGAACATATGCACGAGGGAGATTAAGACAAGAACGACATGAATGCATACATTGTCAATACACGATTCAAGACAGACATGAATGTAATACTATCGATCAATCAATTCAATATTACTATCAAAATTTCATACATGTATACAAGGGAGTCCATATCTCGAAGTAGCCCATGGCTTCAGTTTACAAAAAAATATATACAATCACATCCTCAATATGGAATGTGATACTATAAGTCTGAGTACTACTCAGACCCAGATGATGACTCGGTGCTCCCTCCATGCTCAGATGAGCTCACATCGGTCGGAATGTTCGATGAGTAGTGCTCACGTCCACCCTCTGCAGTGGCGGCCGGTGGATCATCAGCAGCTTGTGCCTGTTCAAGTAATATATAGTATATAAGTATATATATATGTAATTCAATAAACCAAAATCATTCGTTTAGAATTTTCAAGTACCTGTCGACCGTATGGTCTCATGGCCATCTCAAACTGCGCGTCCATAATACATCCCTTGGCTCTGAAGATGGCCCACGTGTCACGTCTGCTATGCCGGCGAGCATACGCAGTATCGTGGGTTGTGGGCTTCCTCCCCGTAACCTGTCGCTGTATCATAATCAACACAATTTGTAAGATTAAAACAATCATAGAATCAATGAATTAAGTAAACAATCAAATAAAGTGGCAAGATACTTACGAACTCTGCCTCCCATGACTCGACGCCGCCAGATCCGAAATGCGAAGATCCAATGGTCTCCATCTGGATCCGTCGTGCCTCCACATGCTGCCTGCTCTTCACGCCACCCTCTGCTCGTTTCTTTGCCTCCTTCCACTCGCGTTTGTGCGCAGTGGTAGGTTTCTCGGCAGGATAGCCACCCGCAGCTACATTTAGCCGGTCATCGTACGCGAGTTTTTTAAGGTGAGATCTTTTATTACTTAAGATCTCCCTTATTCGCGTCCTTCCCCATACATCCGAGAATGTAGCATGTGGGGGATTGGGGTACCGACTATGTACAGCCTCTATCACCTCCCCAACTAATCGGCTATTTTGATCTTTAAATTTAATAAAACAATTTCTATATGAGTTTGATACTACCCCATGCATGTACTCCATTACCTCCCTCCCCCTCGCATCCATCACTATCCCGCCCCTATCCGTCACATCGTAGCAGACCACTCTCTCCATCTCTCTCATCTCCTCCTCTTCCAAACTGTCTCCTCTAACTCTTCTCCCTCTATCTCCTCTCTCACCGCGTGCCCTACTACCTCCCCCACCTCCCCCACCTCCCCCACCAAAGCACCCGCCGCATCCTCCACTCCCACTCTTCCTACTGCTGCGGGTGGAGTCACGACTGGGGGATTGTCTACGTGACGGTGGCTGTGAGCCCTGACGTGACGGTGGCTCTGAGGGAGCACGTGATGGTGGCTTTGAGGGTGTACGTGAGTGTGTCTGGGACGAGGTATGTCTCCTCGGTGGACGTGGAAGAGGAGAAGCTGCATGCCGTCTCGTCGGACTCGGAGGAATAGACGGCACTGGAGTGCCCTGGATACTCGCTGTAGGGGTATAGACACCAGGCAGGGAAGGAGGGGGATGGGCATACATATACTCTGTAAGCTCAATCGGACTAGGATGGCGCCCAAAATGATTCAGCATCTCCATCTGTACGCAAATGGATCGGATGAAGAACCTGGAATATCCATAAAGAACCTGCAACAAACATCTTCATGTACATCATGGGCTGTCTCTTGACTCACACAAATATCATCATTCAAGTCAGTTGTGTTGCCTGCAAATCATGAATTCTGAAACGCAGTCTCGTGTATACACCCGTGCAGAAACGCGTGTATACACCCATCACAAAACGCGTATATACACCCGTCCAGAAACGCGTGTATATCCGCGTGAACAGACTGTGCAGACAGATTACACGCGTTTTTACACGCGTTTCTACACGCGACCTGCGAAAATTTTTTTTCAAAAGGACCGACCCCCGACAAAGACAAAGTGTCCTTATAAAAGGACCATTGTCGCCCCTGTCAGAATCATTCACCCAATCGTGTGCACAGAAGCAAAAGGACGGAGACAAACCCAAAAAGCAAAGAGCAAATAGCATAAACAAATCTGAGGAAAAAGACAAGGCACAGGTTAAAGTGACTCACCTCTGAAAAAGTGAGTCTTCTCTGCTCCTTCTCTGCTCCCTCCTTCTCCCGTGTGTGCTCCTTTCTCTGCTCCCTCCTTGCTGTTGGAAGAGGCGAAAACAGGCAAAAACGCAAGCAGTGTTGATATGTTAGTTCAAAATCTATATTTGGAGAAGGCGGGCTATTTTTAGTTTAAACATATCGTCGCGTGTATATTCGCGTGTATGATATTTTAGCTGCGTTAATACACGCGTTTTGCAGAAATTACCCGCGTTAATACACGCGATTTTTAAGAAATAGCCGCGTGAATACACGCAATTTTTAGGAAATAGCCGCGTCAATACACGCGATTTTTGTACTTTCATTAAAAACATATTATGATTTTGTGTTTTCTGGTTTGTACACAGGATGTCATCAACCTCTTCCAGCAATTCTGGGGAAGATGAGACAATGCGTCATCGTAATCGCAATGTGTGGTTGGGACAACAGATCAAATGTATGTGTAATCGATGTCAAGGATGCATTGTATGAGCATTTGATGTACCTCGTAAAGTCTTGCGACACTTTCCTATAATTCCTCGCATCAAACACATGTTCAAGTGTAAATCCATAGCAGAGCTCATGTCATGGCATTCCTCACATCGATCGGATGATGGCATGTGGAGAATTCCTGCAGACACTCCTGCTTGGAAGCATATTGAAGATGAGTGGCCCAGCTTTAAAACAGAGCCCAGAAACTTGAGACTTGGCCTGGGTATGGATGGAGTGAATCCATTTGGTTTCAAAAGCACCGCATACAGCGTGTGGCCAGTTGTGTTGGTGAATTACAACCTTCCACCATCAATGGCGATCAAGAAGGGACATCTTATGTTATCCCTTCTAATTCCAGGGAAACATAAAGTCAAGCATATGGATGTTTATCTTGAACCATTGATTGATGAGTTGGAGGAACTATGGAGAGGTGTTGCGGTGGTGGACATTAGTAGGCCTCCCTCCTCTCGACACTTCCACTTAAAAGCAGTGTTGATGTGGACAATGCATGACTTTCCAGGATACAGCGATTGTTCTGGTAAGAATTCTAATTACCTCCCTACTCTATTACTATTGGCTATATATATTAATTAGATGGTTTGACTTTATTATTCTAACTTTTATTTATATTTTAACAGGTTTGAAAACATCGGGTAAACATGCATGTCCTGTTTGTGGCCCTTCGTTAGTACATGAGTATGCTGACGGTTTGTGTAAGACTATATTCAATAATCATCATCGATTTCTCCCCTCAGATCATCCTAAATATGTTGCTAGTAAGAGTAACATTCCTCCACAGACACTTCGTGCAAAAGATTGGAAGCGTATTTGGGAGTCTACAACTATTCTTCCTCCAGATGGCATGAACAGGTATAGTGATGTTTTTTCAATCTTGTTTTGTGTAGTCTCTAATTGGATTAAAGGTCACATAGAGCAATCCCTTGTGTAGGTACTCCATTTTTTTTCGGCTGCCATATTGGACCCATCTTAAGATCAACCATCTTCTTGATCCCATGCACATCTTCAAGAATGTGGGATCTGGTATTTGGGAACATATTATTGGTAAACGAGAAAATGTTAGCGTACGTGAGGACTTGCGGGTCGCAGGACGTATGCGTCAAGCTTGGCCACGAGAGGTGGGTGGGCACGTTCGTCTTCCGCCTGCACCATGGATTATATCAAAGAAAGAGGAGAAGCAGGTAAAGCAGGCCATCACCACTTTGCGTACTCCCACTGGATGCATGAGATCATTGAAGGGAGCCTTTACAACCACTAAGAAAAGAGGCGTTGAGCAACTATATGGGTTGAAGTCCCACGATTGGCACAAGATGCTTCAAGTAAGTGTTTTCCAAGTCTTGTACGTACGTTGAAATTAAATTTTGTAATGCCATAAACCATACATACATGTGCTCTTATGTGCGCAGTTCATACTACCTACTAGCATCGACCATTGTGCAAATAAGAGTTTGAAAAAATGTATTTATAAGATGGGCGAGCTTGTGAGGTATGTAAAACCCATGCTCAGATCACCCTTCATTATACCTTGCAAAATGAACGTGCATGAGGTATAACGTACTATTTATTTATTTTTCAGATATGTTAGTTCCAAAACAATTGATCCAGCCACGTTGGATGATACGCGTGTTATGGCAGTGGAGGTGGTTTGTTTGGTAGAGGAGACTTTTCCGCGAACCATTCTCACGAGTCAACTACATCTCATTGTGCATTTAGTGGACGAAATTGCTTTATGTGGTACTGTGCATGCACGCTGGATGTTCTTCCTAGAGCGCTTCATGAAGACCTTAAAAGACTTTGTGAGGCAAAGTGTAAGGCCTGAAGGAAGCATGGCCGAGGGTTGGTTGATACAAGAGTCTCTTGTATATATTTCAGAATTTCTTGGTCAGGTGGACAGCTCTTTGCCACAACTATGGAGCAATGAAGAGGACTTGAGGATGACCTCTATTGTGCCTCAAGGAAAAGGACAGAGTAGAGTAATTGACAGAACATTGATTGATGATCTCAATTTCACTTGTATCCTTAATAGTGATGCGATGAGCAGATGGGTTACAAGATATGAGGATGCAAAGACAAAAAGGCAAGCAGAAAGAGCTCTCTTTCGGAGGCAACATGGCTCTCGGAAGGCGTACCCTAAGCATCTAGCAACACTTCCGAATGATATCCATGTTGATTGGTTGCATGAGGAAATGGAGAGAGCAGAGAGCGACGAGGGGCTGCATATCACGGCAGAAGAATGGGAGTATGCACGAGGATGCATGTCAAAGGTACATAGAACTAATGTTTTGCATTAGTTGTAAGTGATTTGCTTTTAATATTTATTCACATTGCTTATACAAATATTGCTTCTATTTTGGTCCAGTGCACTATGTTCAATGCTATATGGTGTAAAGGCAAGCATTTTCGAATACAAAGAATTGATGAAAAGAGAAATACACAAGATTGCGGTGTCATTAGTAGCTTTGAGGGAGCTAATGGAAAAATGGATGATTATTGTGGCATAATCCAAGACATATTTAGGCTTGACTTTCGTCGCTTCTTTTTGTATGTTTTGGATGTCAAATGGCAAATGAACGTGGTGGAAAAAGGGCCTGATGCAACGATAAAACGCCATGCAAGTGGATATGTAACTATTGACTCTACAAAGTTCTGGCAAACAAAGAAAGATAGGCTCGTATTGCCACAACAATGTGAGCAGGTATGCATTTTTTTACTAATGTGTTTTATGTACATATATATCTAAGCTCGCGTACCCCTTGACTTTTGATATGCTAATTAATTACTGTACTATGTGTATTTGAGTAGGTTATCTATCTACCAATGGTGCATGACATCAAATGGTGGTACGTCATCCCTATTGCACCACGTTCCAAAGTGATGTATAATACATTCACTGATATGGAGCATATGGAGGATGTAACAAGCCGCAATGAAGATGATGTCGAACATGCCATTGAAGATGTTGTGATCGATGATCAAGAAATAAGAGATGATCATGATAATGAGGATGAGCATGCCATTTCTCATGATCATGAGAATGACCCTACCATTGAGGATGATGGTGATATTGATGAGGATGATCAGGACATCGATACCATTATCAATGGAGTACAGAATATCGATAGTGGAATAAATTTAATCGTAGCCTTACAAATTGATGAAATGGATATTGATGTTGATCGTTTGGCAAGGATGGATCTTATTGAAGATGAGATCGAACCCTAACCAATCCGTCACACTGTACGTTCTAAATTGATGACATTTCTATCATCTCATATGCATGATTTATTTCTGAATATATTTCATTGTTGTAAATGCATGTAGTGGGATTGTGTAATGATGTATACTGTAATGTACTATGAGATGGTTTAAAGAAAATAGTTTTTAATTTTGTAAAGGAATTCAGTTTTTCTCTGCCATGCCTGTATTAATCCGTGTATAGTGGCGTGTATTGATCCGTGTATAATAGCGTGTATTAATCCGTGAATATTACCGTGTATAGATGCGTGTATTACTGCGTGTATATAAACGCATTGATAAATGCAAACATACACGCGAACTTAAATGCTAAAATACACGCGTCCGATTCTATTCAAATACAGACGCGACCATACACGCGTTCGTAATTTATCGCGTGTATGAAACGCGTGTATGGCAGCATTGTCTTGTAGTGGTTCAAGGCCTATTTAAAAAGTCCCTTATCTGTGAATTTTTTAGTGAATATAATGTATCCTTTCCTATTCAAATCTGTAATTTTTTTAAAAAATACAATAAATAAATCCCCTCTGTAAATATATTTCTGTAAGTTTTAAATATTTAAAATGACCTTCTGTTGAACCCACGTGATACTTACATATTTATACGAGTGACCCCCCCCCCCCCCCCCGAGGTAAGAGGTGTGGGATTAACTATTACCTCATGTGTGTGGGAGGGGTACACAAGAATTTGGGAGGATACAGGGGAGTCTATCTTGGATTAAAAAAAAAAACAAAACAAAATATATTATTCAATCATGAAGTTTGTACAAATTACAATCTAACAATAAGTCCAACAATTCTGTCTCTCATGTTTGTATCATTGATAAGCAATACCTTCTTCGATCGATTTTGTTTTTAGAGCTGGCCAAGGTAACCCAGAAGAGAATATTCCTTGACCTTGAAACACTGTTGTGTTTCTAGACAACCATATCAACCAGCATCCAAAATCTAAGATGAGTAATGATCCACTAAAGTTCCTCCATTGCATAGTGTAAAGTACCAAAAGTAAGTTGATAACATGAGGTATGTATCCCCAAGCTTGTTGAAATTCGTGGTGCTTATGCTAGATCAAGATGAGTGGAGGAGACAGACCCACAAAATACAAGAACAATTCTTGTTTATTAAGTTGCTTATGCATGCAACTTGGCCTTTGCACACTACATAATGCCTTCTAGCTTCACCTTTAAATAGGTGAGCTACTGGACCATAAGTCCATTCACACACATACACCCTTCTCCTACCCTTTTACATGACCTTAGTCTTTTAATACCCTCCCTCAATACCAACTATGAAAGAATTGGAATAGGTGGTATTGGACATAGGTTGCCTTTATAACATTAGGCGTACAAGTTGAGGAATATAGGTGTTGTTACATTGAGATTTAAAATAGGTGCTCAGAGTTAGAGGTTGATACAAAGTTAGCCTTGTTAGGGCATTTAGAAGTGATATGTCCTGTTTGTTTATGCTTGTTACATTTCATCTTGTTGGGATATTTGATCCAACAATTATTTGTAAAATAACCTATCTTTTTGCAATGGGTACACCTTACTTTGCTCACTTGATGTGACAAAGCTTGTCCGATATTCAATGGAGTAGATGCACTTGAAGATTCAGCTCCTCCCTTTGGCCTCTTTTCTTTATCAAGACAAGATTGAATGACTCCTTCAAGGGTGGGATTAGGTATGTTCTTCAGGGTGGTGAGACTAAGGTGGGGTACACCTTCTTGACTGCTTTTAACAGAACAACCACTGTATCATCTTCATCCATTCTCACATTCACTGATGCAAGTTGAGACTAAGGTGGGGTACACCTTCTTGACTGCTTTTAACAGAACAACCACTGTATCATCTTCATCCATTCTCACATTCACTGATGCAAGTTGAGCCATAAGGCCCTTCAAATGAGAGATAAAGGCTCCAATGCCCTCATTTGTCTCATCTGAAAGTCTTTGGATGCATTGCATATGTGCATGTGCCAGATGAGCTGAGAACTAAGCTGGATCCAAAAGCTGAAAAATGTATGTTTATTGGATATTCCCTCGAGCAAAAGGGATACAGGTGTTATAACCCTGCTACACGTGAGTTGAGAGTAAGCAGGGATGTTTTTTTTATGAGATGAGCAGCTGGTATGCTGCTGAAAAAGAAGCTGTTGGGGCTGATGTGAGTGGAAATGTGGTTGCACAGAATGCAAGTTAGCAATCACAGTCTTTGAGTGGACCAGAAGAGTCCTCATCTAGTGGTTCAGTTGATAGACCATGGAGTGGTAGGCTGCATCATAATACCAGTCCTGCAAATGTGATTAGTACATCACATAAAGGCAAAGAGAAAGTGATTGAGCCCCTTAGTATGCCTGACATTTCTGCAGGGCATTCTCATATTGATGGAGAGTCTAGTGGCTCAGAGATGAGCCTTGATGAGGATCTTGGGATACCAGCTATGAGAACACCTGGCGTAAAGAAGGCTATGGAAGCCATGAATGCAAAGCTATGAAGATCTAGGAGAGTGAAGAATCCTGTGCAGAGGTTTATCTATGATGGTGATGTGGCACATCACTATGCATACATGGCAAAAGTTGTGCAGGTTGTAGAGCCCACATGCATTGATAAGGCTGTTGGAAATGTGTGTTGGGAGAAAGCTATGGGGATGAGGAGATGGATGCACTATATGGAAATGAGACTTGGGATTCAGTGCAATTGCGTGAAGGCAAGAAAGCCATTGGATGCAAGTGGGTGTACAAAGTAAAACATAACAGTGATGGAAGCATAAGCAGGTACAAGGCTAGATTGGTAGCGAAAGGATATGCACAGACATATGGCATTGATTATGAGAAACTTTCAGCCGAGTTGCCTGCATTCTTGCATGGGGATTTGCAAGAAGAGGTGTATATGTTGTAGCCACCTGGTTATGAGGATGTGAGTCACCCCGAGCATGTGTGCAGGTTGAAGAAAGCCTTGTATGGCTTAAAACAAGCACCAAGAGCATGGTTTGACAAGATTTCTGAATATCTTGTCACTATTGGCTTTCATGTAACCAATGCAGATTTCTCCCTGTATGTGAGACACAATGATAGAGGGGTTGTGCTTGTTGTCATCTATGTAGATGATCTGATCATTACGGGGGACCATGATGTAGAGATCTTTGATATAAAGATCTTGCTTAGACAAAAGTTTGAGATGAAGGATCTGGGGAGCTCAGATATTTCTTGGGCATTGAGGTGATTAGGTCACCACATGGTATTGGATTGCTGCAAAAATAGTATGGCTTGGACATGTTCTCTAAGTATGGTATGACAGGCTGTAAGCCTATCTTAGTGCCATTGGATCAGAATGGCAAGTTTAGTGCAGATTCAGGAGAGATTTTGGAGGATCCTACTATGTATCGGCGCATAGTAGGAAGCTTGATCTACATGACGATCACTAGGAAAGATTTGAGCTATGCTGTTGGGTTGGTGAGTCACTTTATGTAGGTTCCTCGGAAGCCGCATTTGGATGCATTGAGACGCATACTGAGGTATGTGAGGTCTACTTTGCATTGAGACGCATATTGAGGTATGTGAGGTATGCATTGAGACGCATACTGAGGTATGTGAGGTCTACTTTGCATTGTGGACTATTTTATGAAACTGGGACATAGATATGTGTACATGGGTACGCAGATGCTGATTGGGCTGGTAGTATCTTAGATAGAAGATATGTGAGGTCTACTTTGCATTGTGGACTATTTTATGAAACTGGGACATAGATATGTGTACATAGGTATGCATTGAGACGCATACTGAGGTATGTGAGGTCTACTTTGCATTGTGGACTATTTTATGAAACTAGGACATAGATATGTGTACATGGGTACGCAGATGCTGATTGGGCTGGTAGTATCTTAGATAGAAGATCTACTAGTGGCTTCATGTTTTCTTTGGGGAGTGCTGCTGTGACTTGGAGCAGCAAGAAGCAGCCTACGGTTGCTCTATCCAGTACAGAGGCCGAGTACAGAGGTGCTGCTATGGCAGCATGTGAGGTAGCTTCGTTGAGAAAGCTACTTGTTGCAGATTTGGGTCTATCAGTGGATAGACAAGTTGTCATTTTCTGTGACAACATTAGCAATATACAGTTAGCCAGGAACCCAGTTTTGCATGCTCGTACGAAGCATATAGAGGTCCACAACCATTTTGTCAGAGAGAAAGTTTTGGCAGGAGACGTTGACCTTGTTTATGTCAGCACACAGGATCAGGTCTCTAACATCTTCACCAAAGCATTGGGTACAGAGAAGCTCCGCAGATTCAGGGCTTCACTTGGTGTACATGAGATGGAGTTGAGCTCGAGGGGGAGTGTTGAGATATCGAGCTCATCTAGTGAGGCGGTGCTGATGACCCGCCTGCTGTGTAACAGTCATTCTAGAGACTGGCATAGTTATAACGCCAGCTCATTTAGTTGGGTTCACACTATAGAGAACCCTAGTATGTATTTGGTTGAGTACACCTTTTCATATGCGGGTACTCTTATCTTTGTATATGGTGTGTTGAGTGTTGTGTGAAGAAGAAGAAGATTTTCAGCCTCTCACCTTGTGTGTTCTCTTTTAGGGTTTTGTGAGTGTGTGTGTGCTTGCAAGAGCTCAAGCTCTCTTCTCCCGTGCATCTTTTTAAGTGAGCAGGTGGTGAGCGTTCTGGTTGCCAATAATGCCATAGGTACGTTGAGGAAGGAATGATTAGAATTTGGACGTGGAACTGGAATACTGAGGATTATGATAGAAACACTGTGGTTTTATTGCAGTGCTGTTTTGGAAATAGTTGAGTCTAAGAAAAGGCAATTTCATATTGGGTGCGTAAGTGGTGTGTCTATTTAAGTTTTGCATCGCCTATGTTTTCTAGGCGAGGGAGGTTTTTTCTGGGTTTGGTGTTGGAAGAGCCACCGGATTAGTCTCTTGTCCGAACATCTGTGGGTGAGGCCCCGAGTGGGAAGCTCTGCCCTACGCGCAAGGTTGCTACTTCCGCTGCCAGCACTCCAGAGTCCAATGCGCAGAGGGGATGCACAGAGGGGGTATGGATCTCACACTTACAGTTGCCATCTTTTCAACCGGAACAAATGTATCCTCATAATCAGTCCCATGTGTTTGTGCATATTCCTTGGCTACCAATCTAGCCTTGTACCTACTTATGCTACCATCACTGTTATGTTTCACCTTATACACCCACTTACAACTAATAGCTTTCTTGCCTTCAGAAAATGGCACCAAATCCCAAGTCTCATTTCCATACAATGCATCCATCTCCTCATCCATAGCTTTCTCCCACAACACACAATTCCAATAGCCTCATCAAAACATGTGGGTTCTATAATCTACACAACTTTTGACATATAAGTATAGTGATGGCCACATAACCATCATAAGTCAACCTCTGCACAAGGTTTTTGACTCTTCCAGATCTTCCTATTTTTGCGTTCATGGCTTCCATAGCCTTCTTTATACTAGGTGTCCTAATAGCTGGAATCCCAAGCTTCTCACATCAAGGCTCATCTCCGAGCCACTAGACTCTCCAGAATGCCCTATATAAATATCAGGCATACCAAGGGGCTCAACCACTTTCTCTTTGCCTTTATGTGATGTATCAACAACATTTCCAGGACTGGTATTATGATGTAGCCTGCCACTCCATGGTCTATTAGCAGAACCGCTGGATGTGGACTCTCCTGCTCCACTCAATGACTATGATCGCTAACTTGCATTCGGTGCAACCATGTTTCCACTTACATCAGCCCTAATAACATCTTTTTCAACAGCATACCATCTACTCATCTCATCGAATACAACATCCATGCTTATCCTCAATTCATGTGTAGTAGGATTATAACATCTATATCCCTTTTCCTAAAGGGAATACCCAATAAACACACATTTTTTTGCCTTTGGATCCAGCTTGGTATGCAACTCATCTGGCACATACACATATGCAATACATCCAAAAAATTTCAAGTGAGACAAATCATATTTCCTGGTAGTAAACCTCTCGTCTAGTGTTACATTATGTATGGCTGCAATAGGAGTCCTATTCATGATGTAGACATAGCCTCAGCCCAATAGCTATGTGGCATATTCTTCTCTACCATCAATGCTCGTGCTATCTCCAAAATGTGCCTATTTTTTCACTTAGCAACTCCATTTTACTGCGGAGTATATCTACATGTAAATTGTCTCTGAATGCCATTCTTTCATAAGAATTGAGAAAACTCATTGGAGAAGTATTCTCCCCCTCCATCTGACCATAGGCACTTCACATGCTTTCGTGTTTGTTTTTCAGCCACCATCACTCTTAAAGTCTTAAAATGAGTGAACACTTCACTCTTCTCCTTCACGAAATACACCCACACTTTCCTCTTGTGGTCATCAATGAATGTTACGTAGTACCTATAGTCTCCCATAGACATAGTCTTCGCAGGACCCCATACATTTGAATGGACAACATCTAGTACATTCCTACTCACATTTCTGTCATGTGGAAATAAATGCTTTGTTTGCTTCCAAACCGACATGCTTCACATACTTTCTGCATACTTTCAACCTTAAACTTAGGCAGCCTTGTCACAATTTCTTTAGTCTACATAGACTTCATTCTTTGCATATTTACATGCTCAATTCTCTTATGCCAAATGTATGTATATGCAATAAGTCATGAACCATTTGCAAACATTATAGCACTCACTTCAGTTATATTTACATTCAATGTAAACATTCTTCTCACTCTGTTACCTTTTGCAACAACCAACCTGCACTTGTCTTTAAAGTCTTCTATATAACAGCCATCCGGACCTACAAACCCTACTCAATTATCTAGCCAAGTAAAACCAGATTCTTTGTAATGTTCGGAACTAGAAGTACATCTGGAAGATACTTCACCTTACCATCCTACATAGACAATGGCACATCACCAACATGGTGGGGCAGTGTCATTCCCTGTTTCAAAAAATCCTAGTCTTTCAAGACTCTTCATTTCCTTGAACTACTCACCATGACTTGTGATGTGGTTCAAAGCACCTAAATCAGCACACCATACATCATCCTTATATGTTGTTGCATCATTTCTAGACATAGAATTAACCACATGTTGCATAACAAACAACTCTCATTATCCTCATTATTTTTGCTAGAGGATATATAGTTGTTTTGCTGCACTTTTCCATTTCTCATGTGACTCTGCTTCTTATACCAATCTGCTTGCACTCACATGTTCAGGCTTACCATATTAAAAATAGCCTCATGTATCATTATGCTTCCTTTGCCAATTACCTCTACCTCGTTCGCTCCCCCTGCCTCTAAACTGGCCTCTTCCACCTGTGTGTTGTTGTGAATCTTGGGACTGTTGTTGCTGCTGCTAACTATAATTTTGATTACCTATTTCACCACCACCTTGGCCACGTCCACGTCCACGACCTCTACCTCATCCTCTACATGAACATGTGTAGAAGGCCTGCTCCTCTAAATTATTTTTGTTTTGTGAAGACTATTGATCTTCACCCAAATTCTTCTCTTAAATGATAAGCATTGACACAAAATCTGTGAAGTTGGGAATGTTCTCTCGAGTTTGAATAGACGTCTTGAACACCTTGCATTGTGGCCCGAGACCACGTAGTCATCATCATCAACAAGAACACCAATTGATGATGTAAGGGATTCCACAATGCTCTTGATCTTCAAGAGCGTTTCTCCCAAAGATCTCCCGACAAGGATGTAGTAACGAACACAAAGGGGGAAGAGTGGATGAAGCTGTTACCCTCGTACCGCTTCCTGTGCTTCTCTTGCTTGTTGCTCAGTCCTTAGCATGAACTAGGCTATGATATCATAAAAAGATACAAGGGAGAAGGGAGAAGGGAGCTTGAGCTCTTTCAAGAACACACACACTCACACAAACCCTAGAAGAGAACACACAAGGTGAGAGGCTAAAAAATCTTCTTCTTCTTCACAAAACAAAAGAGGTCTACAAAGAAGATAAAGTGACCAACACACATAATAGAGTATATATAAGTTGCCCATAATGTGAACACGCTAAGTTGAGTGGGTAGGTGTGTACTGGTCCAGCTATAGAATCTCTGGGGCGACGATATGTGAGTGCCAGCTACTACCAAACCCGTCAGTGATGTAAATGTCGAATGCTCTGAGAACAAGACATCTTTTACTGGAGAAATGCAATCAATTTTGGAAACTGTAGAAATCAGATTCATGGTGGGACAAAAGATTTGAGGAACTATGGAAGTGTGATTTGGACTTTAAGATTGAGGTATTTCTTTGGAGGACTATGGTGGGTTCATTACCTCTAGAAACTAAGGTGCTCCCCTGTCCCTTACTTCACCTCAGTGCGAATGGACTTATGGTCCACTAGCTCACCTATTTAAAGGTGAAGCTAGAAGGCATCATGTAGTGTGTAAAGGGCAAGTTGTATGCATAAGCAACTTAATAAACAAGAATTGTTCTTGTATTTTGTGGGTCTCTCTCCTCCACTCATCTTGATCTAGCATAAGCACCATGAATTTCAACATGGTATCTAGAGCTAGGTAGCTTGCAAGGTGTAGACTAGGTCAAAAAAGTGTTTTTTGAGTGCATCTCATCTACCCCCAGCTAGTGGAGGCCTTCCAGCTGCTTGTGGAGGCCATATCTTGGCGTGCTTTCAACTAGAAAGATGAAGAATACCTCTGGGCGCTCAGGTTCGTACAACCAATTTTTGGATTTCATCTCTCTTAGGCACGTCATTAATCTCTGAGCAGGCCGACACATGCTTTCACTGCAGTGCTGATTTCGTATAGAAATACACAGACTGTGGGAAAGTTCAAGCCACACAAGCTTAGGGCTTTTGAAGCCCATAGTCTCAAGGTGCTCCAGTCAAGAGATGAGCTCCAATGCTTGCTCGACGCACGTGCAAGAAGCATAAAACCAGGGCAGCTCTGTGAGGAAGCCATGGAAGCTTCAATAAAAGCTTTAAAATAGTGTTTTTTTACACTAATCTTTGATTAATTAATCTTAATCTCTTAAGTGCTTTTGCTCTAGATCCTCTGAAATTGTTAGCATACACCATGAGGTGTTGAATAAGTCTCATTGTCATCAAGCTTCATCAAGTGTTCAACATTCCAAAGTGTGCTTATAAGCACTAAAGGTGTTGCTAAACACCATTGGTGGGTGTAGCCATTAGCAAAGGGGAGCCTCTTGACATTATGAAGTGCTTTTAAGCACTAAGAGTGTTCTTAAACACTAATGGTACATCTAATCACCAATGCAAGTGTCATTAGACACTAAAAATGGGCTCTTAAGCACTAATAGTGTTGCTAAACACTAATGGTGATCTTAATTACCAAAGAAAGTGTTCTTTGACACTAATGAAGCTCATCTTTATCAGAATTAGTGGTTGGGCACAAACTCTAAGTGCTAAACCATAAGCTTCATCAACTTAATCTCTTTTTATGCAACATCCTTGGCTTGATTAAGGCTTGTTGCACTCTCATAAGCCATTCTCTTTCTACTTAAGCCAAAACATCACAAATTTTTTGGTTTTCTTCTTCATAAATCATCCCATTAACACTCTTGTAAGATCTTCCTATTTTTGCGTTCAAGGCTTCCATAGCCTTTTTCATACTAGGTGTCCTAATTGCTGGAATCCTAAGATCCTCATCAAGGCTCATGTCCGAGCTACTAGACTCTCTATCGCGACAACACGAGAATGCCCTATAGAAATATCAGGCATACCAAGGGGCCCAACCACTTTCTCTTTGCCTTTATGTGATTGTATCAATAACATTTCCAAGACTGGTATTATCATGCAGCCTGTCACTCCATGGTCTATTAACAGAACCGTTGGATGTGGACTCTCCCTGCTCCACTCAATGACTATGATTGCTGGGTGCAACCATGTTTCCACTTACATCAGCCCTAATAACATCTTTTTCAGTAGCATACCATCTACTCATCTCATCGAATACAACATCCCTGCTTATCCTCAATTCATGTGTAGTAGGATTATAACATCTATATCCCTTTTCCCAACAAAGGGAATACCCAATAAACACACATTTTTTTGCCTTTTGATCCAGCTTGGTATGCAACTCATCTGGCACATGCACATCTGTAATACATCCAAAAAATTTCAAGTGAGACAAATCATATTTCCTGGTAATAAACTTCTCGTCTGGTGTTACATTATGTATGGCTGTAGTAGGAGTCCTATTCATGATGTAGACACAGCCTCAGCCCAATAGCTATGTGGGATATTCTTCTCTCCCATCAATGCTTGTGCTGTCTCTAAAATGTGCCTATTTTTTTGCTCAGCAACTCCATTTTGCTGCAGAGTATATCTACATGTAAATTGTCTCTGAATGCCATTCTTTCATAAGAATTCAGAAAACTCATTGGAGAAGTATTCTCCCCCTCCATCTGACCATAGGCACTTCACATGCTTTCGTGTTTGTTTTTCAGCCATCACTCTTAAAGTCTTAAAATGAGTGAACACTTCACTCTTCTCCTTCACACGAAATACACCCACACTTTCCTCGTGTGGTCATCAATGAGTGTTACGTAGTACCTATAGTCCCCCACCATAGACATAGTCTTCACAGGACCCCATACATCTGAATGGACAACATTTAGTTCATTCCTGCTCACATTTCTGTCATGTGGAAATACATGATTTGTTTGCTTCCAAATCGACATGCTTCACATACTTTCTGCATACTTTTAACCTTAAACTTAGGCAGCCTTGTCACAATTTCTTTAGTCTACATAGACTTCATTCTTTGTACATTTACATGCCCAAATCTCTTGTGCCAAATGTATGTATGTGCAACAACTCCTGAACCATTTGCAAACATTACAGCACTCACTTCGGTTATATTTACATTCAATGTAAACATTCTTCCCTCTCTTACCTTTTGTAACAACCAACCTGCACTTATCTTTAAAGTCTTCTATATAACAACCATCCGGACCTACAAACCCTACTTCACCGGCCAAGTAAAACTAGATTCTTTATAATGTTCAGAACTAGAAGTACATCTGGAAGATACTTCACCTTACCATCCTACATAGACAATGGCACATCACCAACATGGTGGGCAATCGGATGAGCAGTGTCATCCCCTGTTTCAAAAAATCCTAGTCTTTCAAGACTCTTCATTTCCTTGAACCACTCACCCATAACTTGTGATGTGGTTCAAAGCACCTAAATCAACACACCATAAATCATCCTTATATGCTATTGCATCATTTCTAGACATAGAATTAACCACATGTTGCATAACAAACAATCTCTCATCATCCTCATTATTTTTGCTAGAGGATGTATAGTTGTTTTGCTGCACTTTTCCATTGCTCATGTCACTCTGCTTCTTATAGCAATCTGCTTTGCACTCACATGTCCAGGCTTACCATATTAAAAACAGCCTCATGTATCATTATGCTTCTGTTGCCAAGTACCTCGACCTTGTTCGCTCCCCCTGCCTCTAAACTGGTCTCTTCCACTTGTGTGTTGTTTTGTGAATCTTGGGATTGTTGCTGCTGCTGACTATAATTCTAATTACCTATTCGACCACCACCTTGCCCACGTCCACGTCCACGACCTCTACCTCATCCTCTACATGAACTAGAAGGCCTGCTCCTCTAAATGGTTTTTGTTTTGTGAAGTCTATTGATCTTCACCCAAACTCTTCTCTTGAATGATAAGCATTGACACCAAATCTGTGAAGTTGGGAATGTTCTCCCAAGTTTGAATAGACATCTTGAACACCTTGTATTATGGCCCGAGACCACGTAGACACACTTCCACCTTATCATCATCATCAAACAAGAACACCAATTGATGATGCAAGGGATTCCACAACGCTCTTGATCTTCAAGGCATAATCATTTACATACCTATTTTTCTTCTCCACAGTATGAAGCTCTTTATTCAACTAAATGTTTTGTGCCTTGGTGTTAGTTTTATACAGCTTCACCAAGGTATCCGATGCCTTCTTAAGTGACTTGGCATCCTGTATATACCCAATCATAGTGTCCTATATACCAATAAAAAGCCAATACATGAATTTCCTTGCTCCTTGATTCCAATCCTTGAATTATTTTACATCTACCAGTTAGATTAATCTCCGGTATCTTTGGTGCCTTCTCATGTTCATCTTAAATGTAGTCCCAATAACCTTTTCCCATTAGGAAATTTTTCAATTTGAACCTCTAAGCATGGAAGCCATTTATTTCATCATTCGACATCTTTTTTGCAACACAAATTTACCAAAAACAACACTCTTGTTTGACTTGCATGCTACAAACTATTGTATTCTTTTCCAGTGGTACTATACTGCACCAAACTATCACAACTAGTGACTCCAATTTGCATACATACAACCAATGGCAACTTTGAGACATCTTTGAAGTACACACAGTGTCTGCACAACCAATCTCCCTTCCTGCAATTCCAAAAACAAAGTTCTATAGAGAATTGAAACTTACCCGCCCGCAGTGCGCGTGAATTAAAGTTACCCTCTGTAGCTCTGCTCCCACGAAGAAAGCTCCTCAATCAGAGTTTGTTTTCCAATTTCTCCCAAAGATCTCCCGACAAGGATGTAGTAACAAACACAAAGGGGAAAGAGTGGATGTTCTTACCCTCGTACCGCTTTCTGTGCTTCTCTTGCTTGCTGCTCAGTCCTTAGCATGAACTAGGCTATGATATCATAAAAAGATATGCAAGGTAGAAGGGATCTTGAGCTGTTGCAAGCACACACACAGTCACACAAACCCTAGAAGAGAACACACAAGATGAGAGGCTGAAAAATCTTCTTCTTCTTCACAGAACAAAAGAGGTCTACAAAGAAGATAAAGTGACGAACACACATAATAGAGAATATATAAGTTGCCCATAAGGTGAACACGCTAAGTTGAGTGGGTAGGTGTGGACTAGTCAATGTAGTCCAGCTAGCAGTGCCAGCTACCAAACCCATCAGTGATGTAAATGTCGAACGCTCATGCAGGCGCCTCGTGAATGTTAGCAGGTGCCTCATGAGTGTTAGCTCATGTTGAGCTTGACATCTCAACATCTCTCAAATAGTGCAGACATATCTTTGTTGGTCATGAGGGGGGCTGAGGGCACTGGGAGGCGCAAGGAGGGAGGGGCGGATGAAAAAAAGAAATTAAACTCCATTGTAATTTTTCTAATGTATTTTAAGAAATATGTATGGAGAAAAATCTATCATCAGCGTAGCAATTTGGGAGCTATTAATTTCAAGAGATAGTGAAGTGATTAGTAGAAGGCATACACATAAATAGGTATATGTGTGTTTTGTTTCTAGTACATATTTATTTATTAACACACCAAATTTAATTATTATCTTTTTATCTTCTGAAAAACCAAATAAAAACTTGCTTGATTACAAATATCTTGCAAATTACTATGGAACTCTATAAGAGGTGGCACTTGGTTTTGACCTAACAGTAGTGAATCGGCAAAAGGTTTCTCATGGTGGCTAGATATTAAGTGAGTCTTCTAGTACCTCAAAAGGCTAAACACACACACCTTGCTTCCCTCTCTCAATGCATGATTAGAGTCATGGAAGGTAGGTCCTTATTCTTAAAGTAATATTAGGTCTTAGATCAGAATTATCTCTAGTAATCTCTTTGTTATCTCGCTCGAGCAAAAAAGAGCTCATATGAGATGATAGGAGCTCTTCTTTGATTATATTACTTATAGAATCTCATGGGAGTCATTGTGTGGTGGAAACTCTTATAATCATATAAGATCAACTAATTCAATGTAGAGGACCATGAAGGAGCCACTTATTCATATGATTAACATCACTAGTAGGTTCTTCTTGTCATCATCAAGAGTTCATATGTGACCTCATGGGCTCTTTAAAAGGTCTTACAAGTTCTAGAGCTTTTCTCAACCCATATGTGATCCTACGGGCTTGTAGGAAGTCTTGTGGGTCTTATGATCTCATTAGATATTTAACACGATTTTTGAAATTATATGAGATCTTACATGAGAGAATTACATTGAAGACTAAAGTAGGTGTAGCCTAGGTTAGAGCCCCAAGGCACCAATTTCGATCCATCATTCAATCCCATTTTTTCTCTAAGGTTGTCCCATTTCTTCTTCTCTTTTCCCATCATAACTAAGCTTCCCCCACATCTGTCTAATTACTTCTCAACCAAATTGAAATCCCCCATCATAATACAAGGGCATTGGATGCCCAACTTCCTGATCCACTCCCACATTTCCCCCTTGATTTTGTGGTTATGAGCCCCATAGATGTTGATTAACCGTAGCTTCTCATCCTCTAACTGGATCATCTCAACAACTAGAATCATACCATTGGGATGGTTGGCAATAATAGTAGGCTTTAACTGTTTCTTAATGATAGATAGAACCCCACTGTAGCCTGATTTCACCTCCCCATACAATACTACCTAGTCCCTGAAACATTCTCTCTTCCCCCCTTTAGTATCCATTAGATTATGTTTCTATATGGCCATTATGGACAGATTCCAATCCTTCACCATCCCCAAAAAAGTTTCATTTTTTCTCTTATCCTTCAAACCTTTAACATTCCACGTACACCCTCTAAACTTTTTTATCTTATTCATTCTAAAGTAGTAGAAGCAAGAACCATCTCTACCCCCAGCCCCTCTTCTGCTCATGTTTTTGTCCTAACCTCTCCAGTCTCTGTTTGAAGCTCCCTCCAAGTAGTATCCACTTGGCCAATTGAACCTCCCCATGGATGAGGTCTCACTATAATCCCCTAGAGGGATAAAGGGATTAGAGTATATAGGAGGACTGAGCCCTTCCACACACAGACTTACCTACTTCTACCCCTTCCCCTCCAATTCTAAGTTGATTATTTCTAGCTTCCCCTTTTATATTTCTGAGGTTATTTTTTCCCTTGGATCTTTCTGCTGTAACCCAAGTTAACCTAAGATTTTCAGTGTCCTTTCTCTCCATATTCATCTTCTCTTTTCATTTGTCAACTTTGTCAACCTATACTCCTGGAGTTTCCCTTTTACCTACTCTAAAGATTATCCATCTTCCTTGTTCTGTTCCCCATTTTTTTTTATGTCACTGCTCGCTCCACAATTTCTAGCGATATGACCAAAGTTTCCACACCTAAAGAAAGCTCCCACAAAATTTCCAAACTTTAACTTTAGCTCTATTTTTTAGAATTCCCCTAGGTCCATGTCAAGAAGATTTGGGGTTTCAAACATAGTATTCCAAGATACACATACCTTACTAGAGTGGCGACTATTGTCTTTATTAGTAGGTACAAACAATAGTAGGTACAAACAATAGTAGATACACATACCTTACTAGAGTGGCGACTATTGTCTTTATTAGTAGGTACAAACAATACCATGCCAAGTGCACTAGCCAAGTTCTTCAAAGTTGGTCTCAACCAAGGGGGAGACCTATTATGTCCACCTAGACTAGACATGATTCCCTGAGGCTCCGGTTGACAATAAACGTGGGGTCAAAGGGCATCACATGAATTAACTTCGATCCCATAAACAATTGGGATTTTGCAAATAAATCAACTACTATCTGTCTTTAACAAATATCACATTGAAAAACCCTTTTCAAAGGTAGTAAACTTGAGATACAACTCTGTCGTGGAAAACTTCATCTTGAAGCCATCTCCCCAACTTCTCTGTACTAGGCGGTTTCCTAGAGAAAAATAGAATTCTGTTGCTCAAGGAGAATTAACCAATTTGTCTTTTGACCACTTCAGATGAGACGTTAATGCATACCTTATTTCTGCGTAGATTCTCAGGGCGTTTGCTGAGTATTCAGAGACAGTCAGAAATTTAGTCACACGGTGTCACTTCTTCATCTCTTCATTTGAGTCCCATAATCCATTCTCCACACCCCCCTCTCCAACCTCTTCTGGAAGATCCCAACCACCCACCATTGCATCACTACATGCATGTGCTCACGTAAGGTGACCATGGTACTGTTGCATGCATAGCCACGTGAGAGAATAAACTTTACCACTACCTCATATCCCAACAAAACCTTCACCTCGCAACTCAAGATTTTTCAATCTTGTGCTTACTCAATTTGCTAATCGACTCTTAAGCCTTGCATACAATTTTAGCTAATACTTTGAGGATGGGATTCTATACAATTTATGAACTCAAAGAAACTTTTTCACGTAAACCCTTTAAAACAATCTACATACACCTTTAAACTAATCTTTAGAAGTTATGTAGGTGGCTTCTACATAAAACATAAACCCTTTAAAACAATCCACATGCATCTTCATACTAACCTTTGAAAGCTATGTAGGTAGCTTCTGTCAAAACACTCACTCTTTCTCACCATTCCCATGCTTGTAGGTTCATTTGAATATCGTTTTAAACTCCAAATTTATGAAAAGCCTCCTCTTCTACACATGTGGTGCATGTCCCATGGAGTTCACTAAGAAACTTGTAAGATGACACACATTTCAATAACAATTTTTTTTTTCTTTTGTGGCATTATGGAAAAATTTACATACTTAAGCATTATCTTGATTCAAAAAGTGACAAAACTTTCCATACAGAAGAGGCACTTTTATCATTAGATCTAAATTTACATATTGGATATATATAAGTTATAAAAATCCGTAGTTAGGGCCCTTGAACACACATGTTGTATGGGTTTTTTACATATTTGGACTCAAAATGGATGGATGAGGTCTATTGCTAGGAGCACTCAAACCTCTTAGGGGCCTACCAAAAATCTCTTCCCTCATAAAAGTGATTAGACGAAGAGAGCGCATGTTGTAAAACCCCAACTTCTACACATCTAGTGCATGTCCCAGGGAGTTCACTAAGGAACTTGTAAGATGGCACACACGTTTCAGCAATAGAATTCTTTTTTGTGGAGTTATGGAAATTTTACATACTTAAGCGGCATGTTGATTCAAAAAGTTATGAAATTTTCCATAGAAGAGGTACTTTTATCATCAGATCTAAATTTACATATTGGATGCATATAAGTTATAAAAATTCGTAGTTTTAGGGCCCTTGAACACACATGTTGTATGGGTTTTTTACATAGTGAACATGCGAGGGTGCATGTTTGATGTAGGTATATGGATGGATGATATGGGTGGTACGTGTAAATGAAGGTATTCCCTTTCGCCTTGCTACATAGCTTTTGACTTACTCAGTAACGTCTAACCTTGTTGTTGAATGGCATGTTAAATGAAACACACACATTAACATATTACTAACATTCCCCTTATATTTTTACACATAATCCTAGCCTACCATGATTTTCCATTCTTTCAAGAAGCCACATTTAACATCTTTTCTAACATATTGATGTGTTGTAAATATTACACAAAACTGCTAAAACACTTCTCTCAACCCCTAAAAAAATTGTTTCAATACACTTTTTTACGTATGACCATTCTTTATATAAAGTACACGGTCCTTTTATTCCCCACTCAAACCAACAATGATCGAAAAAACTATATTTTTCAACCAATCAAAATAAGGACAACTCTTATATCTATCACGTTTTTGTTTCCTAGATCTCCACAATATGCCAGTTTTATAACTAAAATATATGAAAAAATTTCCTTAAAATAAGAGCTAGCTCTTTTTTATTATTGTGCTAGTACAAATACACTAGAATGCTGTTTTTTTGGTGGACTGAATCTGCTCATGAATCCAACCACGCCTAACCTATAACTTTAAAGAATTATACGTACTCTAAAGACCTAGTAGGAAAAAACAAAGAGACGTCACCTAATACTACTTTCTTTCCCTTAGATAGTCCAAAATGTATGAAAAGTTATTTAGATCTTTTTGTCTCACAAGTTTAAATAGGCAGGATTTTTTGCTCTAGCCGTATTTAAATTTTACAGTTACATGATAAAAAGGAGAGAGAAATCTTAAGGAATGAAATTTAGTGATTTTGATCTCCTTTGGATGCAAACCAATAAAGTAAACAAAGATGATGAAAAGAAATAGTATTCGAAACTCAAAACATTTTACAAGGCTTAAGATATGTGAACAGAACCTCCATCTCTGATCATATGCCTCCACCCACTGTAGGATCTCTGATTATATGCCTCCACCCACTGTAGGATTTAATCAAAGAGTGGTAGGTAATCTGTGACGGGCGGGGATAGTCTGTAGGGCTATTTCACTGGTGGTGGTGGTGCGAGTCACTGCAGATTGAGCATGGGAAACCTGGCTCCCCTGGCTCCAGCTAGAACCCAAGAGAGCAGAAATTTCATGTCCTTCGATGTCAGCAGCACTTTCTTGCGATGTGATGGGCCTTATAAAATGCTCGATTGATGAACTTGGGCTTTGACTAGAAAGTTCCACCACCTCATCCACTAATGTCCACTTAGATTGGATCTCCTGCAGCTTGCCATGCACCTCTTCCATTGTGGGCCTTTGATGCCCCCGCATAGCCAAGCAATGGATTGCTAGCTGTGCAACAGCTTGGATGGATGCCAAGACGTTTGGGTGTGTGCTTAATCGAGGGTCGATGAGATATGTCAGCTTCCCAGCTCTAAAACGAGTCTGGAAGTGATGGGCGAGAATCCCTAGCTTTGTGCCAAGGTCCGCTGGCATGGCCGAGATGAGCTCAAGCAAGATAACACCAAAACTATACACATCACTTTTATTAGTGAATTGGCAGCTGAGGTGGTACTCAGGGTCCAGATAGCCATGGGTGCCTACCACTGCGGCGAAGGTGAGGTGGGTCGCGCCGGAGGTGAGGAAACGCGAGGCTCCAAAGTCGGCCACCTTGGGGTTGTAGGACATGTCGATGAGGATGTTGGTGGACTTTATGTCCCGATGAAGAATAGGTGGGCTCATCTTGTGGAGATAACTAAGTGCCTTAGCGGTGTTCACCGCAATGCCAAGCAGCTCGGCCCTAGCAGGCTTCTTTGGGCGGGGTCTTTGCCTGGATGCAAGTGATCCCAGAGTGTTCCATTCTCCACAAATTCATACACAAGGAGAGGCACTCGGGTCTCTACGCAGCAGCCTAATAGCCTGACAACATTTTCATGCACGGTCTTCCCTAACAGGAGTATCTCGGACACAAAGGATTTAATTTGGTCCTCTTCCCTGTCCGCATCCTCCATGTGCTTGGGTTTCTTAATGGCCACCTTGCCGTGGTTGATTAGGCTGCCCCAATAAACCGTGCCATAGCCCCCTTTTCCGAGCTCATGCTCCCGAGAGAAGTTGTTTGTGGCTCTCCTCAGCTCATCTTCAGAAAATAGCATGGACCGCAGCTCTTCACCTCCGTTGCGATGGAAATTTTCCTCTCTCTGTTGCTTCCGTCTGCGAGCTCTTCTCGATCAGCGGACGATGATGAAGGCACCAGATAGAATTCCTGCGCAACGTTAATTTTGATGACTTTAGACTAGGGCTTCAACAGCAGTGCGGTACAAATTATAATCTATGGCACTCGCTTACCAAGAATTGGTAGTATTATAATCGATGGGTCGATGTCATTTCCGGGCTCGTTCCAATAGCCTAAAATGTCAAGAAAAAAAAAAAAGTTAAGAGTAACCTGAAATAGAAGGGATGTCGAAGCATTGTATGGTTTCTTAGGTTCACGGTTATTACCTTGACAGCCGGTTCCATTCCTGTATCCATCCCCTCTTAGATAGTTCCTGGGGCAACGGCAAGTATAACCGGGCACCCATGGATCATAAAGACAGTCCGCCTCATTAGAGCAAGCGTAATCCGACCTGTGCTTTACCGTAGAGCAGTTCTCCGAAACGCTGAGAATGAGAGCCCATGATATGACCAGGACATCGCCCGGTAGACACCAGGGAGCACAGTGGAGAATCCACAGACACCAGGGAAGTCTGGGGAGGCTACTCCATTTCCACAGCTGAGGTGGAGGTGCCGAGAGCCACGCGGTATGCGTTGGAGACAGCAGTCGCAGGGGTAATAGAAAGGTCCATCATCATCATAGAGAGGTCCATCATCATCATAGAAATAATCTGTCGACCTGTTTCTGAGACACCGCTGATTGTAGCAATCAGTGCTGCACTGATTATTGTAGTAATCAGTGCTGCAATTCATAGTCGAAGTGAACGACAAGGCGTTGGAAGAGACGTTGTTGGAAGACGAGGCGACACAGGAGCCTTGGGATCGGCATCCGATCACGGCAAAGAAGTTATGATCGGAGAGGACGAAAGGCCCACTGGAAGGGAGCTCCAAGGAAGCCTCAGCGTAGCCATCTGATTTGCCGCAGTTATGAGGAGTGGGCATGGCCTTAAGCTCGGTAGAGTTTACGGCTATGTAGTTGCCGTAGAACTCCAGCACCTGTAGCTCTGGGGTGGAGGCCGTGCCCACCTGGAGGAAGGGCAGTAGGCCCGTGCCATAGCTTGGATTGAGCTTGCACGAGATCCTGTAGCCCCGCAGCCCGCATTCACTCGGCATCCCAAAAGGATAGGGTATGTTCATATTCCCGCAAGTTTGTGAGGTGGAGTTGCAAGGGCCGGAGGCAGCAGCTACCCAATTTAGACTGCTGCACGCCCAATAGCCCAGCAGCAGCAGGAACACTCCAAAAGACATCCAGTGCTCCATGGAAAACAACAGCCGAATTAAGAAAACCGAGGACATCGCCGTTTATATAAAATTAGAACCAACGCTGAAGACCCTACTCGCTCACGATTCTGTGAGTCAATCAAGGACAAAGATAGGTTCCTCGAGAACGAGAAGAATCTCTTTAAGTTTGAGTTATATTTTGTAAAATTTATAAAGAAACACTTTTTCAAAATGGTCAATTTCCTCTTCAAATTATTTAAATTTCTAGAAAAATATATTTTTAAAATGGTCAATTTCCTCTTTAAATTATAATGAGAAAGTTTTAAGTTATAAAAAACTCTTAAACTTTAAGGATTCATTTATTATATATTTTAGTTATAAAACCTGCATACATGTAGTACACATTTTGGGAACCAAAACCCAGTAGATTGAGAAATTATCCATATTTTGAGTGGTTAAAAATTTTGTTTTTATCAAGAACTACTTTGGCCTGTAGAAAAGCAAGCCTAAGTATGATTATGTCCTTACTCATTTTTGGTTGTCTTTACACGTTTTTTTTAATTTCATTGGGCTCGTCAAAAAGCAAGCCTGAGTACGATTATGTCCTTACTCGTTTTTGGTTGTCTTCACACGCTTTTTTGTTGCCTTTAGTAAAAGGAAAGTGTTAGCAACACTCCAAAATGTTGGCTAAATGATCATCTTGAAAACTTCAAAGAAAATCAAATAGTATCTACTTTTCTATGATTTGATAGCGGATGGTTCTTTTTCAAATAGACGCTACTCGCTCACGACTCTCTAAGTCAATCAAGACTTAATAAGCATGGTTGGGACTTTGTGAGCACTCAATCAAGACTTAACAAGTCCACCGTGGCCCTTTGTAACCCACCGTGGCCCTTTGTAAAAGGATCGTAATAAGTAATGTCACAATAAGCATTTTTTTCTAACCAATGAAAAAAGGATCACAATCAAGCTCACCCGTTTTTATTGAAAAAAATCCATAAGTTAGTTTGTTTTATAGCTAAGATTTCAAAAACTTCAAAGAAAATCAAATAGTATCTACTTTTCTATGATTTGATAGCTGATGGTTCTTTTTCAAATAGACGCTACTCGCTCAGCTACTCGCTCACGACTCTCTAAGTCAATCAAAACTAAGATTTCAAACTCTTAAATCTTGAAATTGATTAAGGCTGGTTTTTCTCGATTTGAGTCGTGAAAGTTCCACTTTTTCTTGACACTTATTAAAAAGTTCCACTAAAGCACACATGTGGGTAGCGACCGTGTCCACCCGAAAGTTTGTGAGGTGTAGTTGTAAGGGCCGGAGGCAGCAGGCGCAGCTACCAAATTTAGACTGCTGCACGCCCAATAGCTCAGCAGCTCGAGCATCCCAAAAGACATCCAGTGCCCCATGGAGAACAACAGCCGAATTAAGAAAACCGAGGACATCGCCGTTACTATAAAATTAGAACCAACACTACTCTCTCACGACCATGTATGTGAGTCAATCAAGACTTAACAAGCATGGTCGTCACGGAACCACCGTACAAGCGAACCTGTAAGCTAGGTGAGAATAAACATTTAAAAAAAAACCAAGCTCAACCGATTTTATTGACAAAATTCATAGGTAAATCGGTTTTATAACTAAAATTTTCTAATTTTGAAATTATTTTCCTCAAAGATATTAATAAAAAGGATATAAACATCAATTGGTTTTCCATTAAAAAATACACATCAAAAATTTACATAGCAATTGGTTTTTTAGACATCAATTGGTTTGAAAACAAAAGGCTTCAAGATTACAGCATTATTTTCAAGGCAAGCCAAATCTACAAGTCAGGTTCACACGAAACGTAACCTCACACATGCTTTAAATGTGTGTGTGGGGTGGTGTGCATGAAACACACACGATGACATGAGTCTTAAGCAATGTAAGAGGTGTGGGATTAACTATTACCTCATGTGTGTGGCAGGGGACACAAGAATTTAGGAGGATACAAGGGAGTCTATCTTGGCTATACAAAAGAAAAAACAAAATATATTATTCAATCATGAAATTTGTACAAATTACAATCTAACAATAAGTCCAACAATTCTGTCTCTCATGTTTGTATCATTGATAGGCAATTTACCATCTTCCATCAATTTTGTTCTTAGAGCTGGCCAAGGTAACCTTGAAGAGAATATTCCTGGACCTTGAAACACTGTTGTGTTTCTAGACAACCATATCAACCATAGCATCCAAAACCTAAGATGAGTAATGATCCACTAAAAGTCCTCCATTGCATAGTGTAAAGTACCAAAAGTAAGTTGATAACATGAGGTCTGTATCCCCAAGCTTGTTGAAATTCATGTTGCTTATGCTAGATCAAGATGAGTGGAGGAGAGAGACCCACAAAATACAAAAACAATACTTGTTTATTAAGTTACTTATGCATACAACTTGGCTCTTGCACACTACATAATGCCTTCTAGCTTCACCTTTAAATAAGTGAGCTAGTGGACCATAAGTCCATTCATACACACACCCTTCTCCTACCCTTTATGACCTTAGTCTTTTAATACCCTCCCTTAATACCAACTATGAAAGAATTGGAATAGGTGGTATTGGACATAGGTTGCCTTTATAACATTAGGCGTACAAGGTGAGGAATATAGGTGTTGTTACATTGAGATTTAAAACAAGTGCTTAGAGGAGTTAGAGGTTGATACAAAGTTAGCCTCTGACTCCTTGTTAGGACATTTAGAAGTGATATGTCCCGTTTGTTTACACTTGTTACATTTCATCTTGTTGGGATATTTGATCCAACAATTATTTACAAAATGACCTACCTTTTTGCAATGGGTACACCTTACTTTGCTCACTTGATGTGACAAAGCTTGTCCGATATTCAATGGAGTAGATGCACTTGAAGATTCAGCTCCTCCCTTTGGTCCTTTTCTTCATCAAGACAAGATTGAATGACTCCTTCAAGGGTGGGATTAGGTATGTTCTTTAGGGTGGTGAGACTAAGGTGGGGTACACCTTCTTGACTGCTTTTAACAAAACAACCACTGCATCATCTTCATCCATTCTCGCATTCACTGATGCAAGTTGAGCCATAAGGCCCTTCAAATGAGAGATAAATGCTCCAATGCCATCTCCCTCTTTGAGCTCCAAGCTGAAAAATTCAATTTTAAGTGAGATCTTGGAATTCTTACCACGAGCTCCATCAAGCTTGTCAAGCTTATCCCATTTCTCCTTTGCAGTTGGAAGCTGGTCCACATGGTGAATAAGAGCCTCATCAAGATATAGCATGATGATGGCTTGTGCCCTCTCATCATCTTCAATATCTTCAGCCTTAGTTTGATCAATAACCTTAGTGCTGGAGATGAATGGCCAAAAACCTTTGGACATCATCTTATACTTGACAAGAACTTGCCAAGTGTGGAAGCCCTCTCCTGAGAACTTCTTAATTTGGGTGTTTTTCTTTGACATTGGGTATTGAAGGGAGATTACAAGAGTGTTAATGGGCTGATTTATGAAGAAGAAAACCAAAAAATTTGTAATGTTTTGGCTGAAGTAGAAAGAGAATGGCTTATGAGAGTGCAACAACCCTTAATCAAGCCAAAGATGTTGCATAAAAAGAGATTAAGTTGATGAAGCTTATGGTTTAGCACTTAGGGTTTGTGCCCAACCACTAATTCTGATGAAGATGAGCTTCATTAGTGTCAAAGAACACTTTCTTTGGTAATTAAGATCACCATTAGTGTTTAGCAACACTATTAGTACTTAAGAGTATATTTTTAGTGTCTAATGACACTTGCATTGGTGATTAGATGTACCATTAGTGTTTAAGAACACTCTTAGTGCTTAAAAGCACTTCGTAATGTCAAGAGGCTCCCCTTTGCTAATGGCTACACCCACCAATGGTGTTTAGCAACACCTTTAGTGCTTATAAGCACACTTTGGAATGTTGAACACTTGATGAAGCTTGATGAAGCTTGATGACAATGAGACTTATTCAACACCTCATGGTGTATGCTAACAATTTTAGAGGATCTAGAGCAAAAGCACTTAAGTGATTAAGATTAATTAATCAAAGATTAGTGTAAAAAAACATTATTTTAAAGCTTTTATTGAAGCTTCCATGGCTTCCTCACATAGTTGCCCTGGTTTTATGCTTCTTGCGCGTGTGTCGAGCAAGCATTGGAGCTCATCTCTTGACTGGAGCACCTTGAGACTATGGGCTTCAAAAGCCCTAACCTTGTGTGGCTTGAACTTTCCCACAGTCTGCGTATTTCTGTACGAAATCAGCGCTGTAGTGAAAGCATGCGTCGGCCTACTCAGAGATTAATGACGTGGCTAAGAGAGATGAAATCCAAAAATTGGCTGTACGAACCTGAGCGCCCAGAGGTATTCTTCATCTTCCTAGTTGAAAGCACGCGAAGATATGGCCTCCACAAGTAGCTGGAAGGCCTCCACTAGCTGGGGTAGATGAGATGCACTCAAAGAACACTTTTTTGACCTAGTCTACACCTTGCAAGCTACCTAGCTCTAGATACCATGTTGAAATTCATGGTGCTTATGCTAGATCAAGATGAGTGGAGGAGAGAGACCCACAAAATACAAGAACAATTCTTGTTTATTAAGTTGCTTATGCATACAACTTGCCCTTTGCACACTACATAATGCCTTCTAGCTTCACCTAGGTGCCTCATGAGTGTTAGCTCATGTTGAGCTTGACATCTCAACATCTCTCAAATAGTGTAGACATATCTTTGTTGGTCATGAGGGGGGCTGAGGGCACTGGGAGGCGCAAGGAGGGAGGGGCGGATGGAAAAAAGAAATTAAACTCCATTGTAATTTTTTTGATGTATTTTAAGAAATATGTATGGAGGAAAATCTATCATCAGCGTAGCAATTTGGGAGCTATTAATTTCAAGAGATAGTGAAGTGATTAGTAGAAGGCATACACATGAATAGGTATATGTGCGTGTTGTTTCTAGTACATATTTATTTATTAACACACCAAATTTAATTATTATCTTTTTATCTTCTGAAAAACCAAATAAAAACTTGCTTGATTACAAATATCTTGAAAATTACTATGGAACTCTATAAGAGGTGGCACTTGGTTTTGACCTAACAGTAGTGAATCGGTAGAAGGTTTCTCATGGTGGCTAGATATTAAGTGAGTCTTCTACCTCAAAAGGCTAAACACACACACCTTGCTTCCCTCTCTCAATGCATGATTAGAGTCACAATCATCTCTAGTAATCTCTTTGTTATCTCGCTCGAGCAAAAAAGAGCTCATATGAGATGATAGGAGCTCTTCTTTGATTATATTACTTATAGAATCTCATGGGAGTCATTGTGTGGTGGAAACTCTTATAATCATATAAGATCAACTAATTCAATGTAGAGGACCATGAAGGAGCCACTTATTCATATGATTAACATCACTAGTAGGTTCTTCTTGTCATCATCAAGAGTTCATATGTGACCTCATGAGCTCTTTAAAAGGTCTTACAAGTTCTAGAGCTTTTCTCAACCCATATGTGATCCTACGGGCTTGTAGGAAGTCTTGTGGGTCTTATGATCTCATTAGATATTTAACAAGATTTTTGAAATTATATGAGATCTTACATGAGAGAATTACATTGAAGACTAAAGTAGGTGTAGCCTAGGTTAGAGCCCCAAGGCCCCAATTTCGATCCATCATTCAATCCCATTTTTTCTCTAAGGTTGTCCCATTTCTTCTTCTCTTTTCCCATCATAACTAAGCTTCCCCCACATCTGTCTAATTACTTCTCAGCCAAATTGAAATCCCCCATCATAATACAAGGGCATTGGATGCCCAACTTCCTGATCCACTCCCACATTTTCCCCTTGATTTTATGGTTATGAGCCCCATAGATATTGATTAACCGTAGCTTCTCATCCTCTAACTGGATCTCAACAACTAGAATCATAGCATTGGGATGGTTGGCAATAATAGTAGGCTTTAACTGTTTCTTAATGATAGACAGAACCCCACTGTAGCTTGATTTCACCTCCCCATCCCCATACAATACTACCTAGTCCCTGAAACATTCTCTCTTCCCCCCTTTAGCATCCATTAGATTATGTTTCTATATGGCCATTATGGACAGATTCCAATCCTTCACCATCCCCAAAAAAGTTTCATTTTTTCTCTTATCCTTCAAACCTTTAACATTCCACGTACACCCTCTAAACTTTTTTACCTTATTCATTCGAAAGTAGTAGAAGCAAGAACCATCTCTACCCCCAGCCCCTCTTCTGCTCATGTTTTTATCCTTAGCTCTTCAGTCTCTGTTTGAAGCTCCCTCCAAGTAGTATCCACTTGGCCAATTGAACCTCCCCATGGATGAGGTCTCACTATCATCCCCTAGAGGGCTAAAGGGATTAGAGTATATAGGAGGACTGAGCCCTTCCACACACAGACTTACCTACTTCTACCCCTTTCCCTCCAATTCTAAGTTGATTATTTCTAGCTTCCCCGTTTATATTTCTGAGGTTATTTTTTCCCTTGGATCTTTCTGTAACCCAAGTTAACCTAAGATTTTCAATGTCCTTTCTCTGCATATTCATCTTCTCTTTTCATTTGTCAACTTTGTTAACCTATACTCCTGGAGTTTCCCCTTTACCTACTCCAAAGATTATCCCTCTTCCTTGTTCTATTCCGCATTTTTTTTATGTCACTGCTCGCTCCACAATTTCTAGCGATATGACCAAAGTTTCCACACCTAAAGAAAGCTCCCACAAAATTTCCAAACTTTAACTTTAGCTCTATTTTTTGGAATTTCCCTAGGTCCATGTCAAGAAGCTTTGGGGTTTCAAATATAGTATTCCAAGATACACATACCTTACTAGAGTGGCGACTGTTGTCTTTACAATTAGTAGGTACAAATAATACCATGCCAAGTGCACTAGCCGTTCTTCAAAGTTGGTCTCAACCAAGGGGGAGACCTATTATGTCCCCCTAGACTAGACATGATTCCCTGAGGCTCCGGTTGACAATAAACGTGGGGTCAAAGGGCATCACATGAATTAACTTCGATCCCATAAACAATTGGGCTTTTGCAAATAAATCAACTACTATCTGTCTTTAACAAATATCACATTGAAAAACCCTTTTCAAAGGTAGTAAACTTGAGATACAACTCTGTCGTGGAAAACTTCATCTTGAAGCCATCTCCCCAACTTCTCTTTACTAGGCGGTTTCCTAGAGCAAAATAGAATTCTGTTGCTCAAGGAGAATTAACCAATTTGTCTTTTGACCACTTCAGATGAGACGTTAATGCATACCTTATTTCTGCGTAGATTTCTATGTAGATTCTCAAGGCGTTGCTGAGTATTCAGAGACCATCAGAAATTCAGTCATGGGGTGTCACTTCTTCATCTCTTCATTTGAGTCCCATTCTCCACACCCCCCCTCTCCAGCCTCTTCTGGAAGATCCCAACCACCCACCATTGCATCACTACATGCATGTGCTTACGTAAGGTGACCATGGTACTGTTGCATGCATAGCCATGTGAGAGAATAAACTTTACCACTACCTCGTATCCCAACAAAACCTTCACCTCGCAACTCAAGATTTTTCAATCTTGTGCTTACTCAATTTGCTAATCGACTCTAAAGCCTTGCATACAATTTTAGCTAATACTTTGAGGATGGGATTCTATACAATTTATGAACTCAAAGAAACTTTTTCACGTAAAAACAATCTACATACATCTTTAAACTAATCTTTAGAAGCTATGTAGGTGGCTTCTACATAAAACATAAACCCTTTAAAACAATCTACATGCATCTTCATACTAACCTTTGAAAGCTATGTAGGTAGATTCTGTCAAAACACTCACTCTTTCTCACCATTCCCATGCTTGTAGGTTCATTTGAATATCGTTTTAAACTCCAAACTTATGAAAAGCCTCCTCTTCTACACATCTGGTGCATGTCCCATGGAGTTCACTAAGAAACTTGTAAGATGACACACATTTCAATAATAGTTTTTTTTTCTTTTGTGGAGTTATGGAAAAATTTACATACTTAAGCATTATCTTGATTCAAAAAGTGACAAAATTTTCCATACAAAAGAGGCACTTTTATCATTAGATCTAAATTTACATATTGGATATATATAAGTTATAAAAATCTGTAGTTAGGGCCCTTGAACACACATGTTGTATGGGGTTTTTACATATTTGGACTCAAAATGGATGGATGAGGTCTATTTCTAGGAGCACTCAAACCTCTTAGGGGCCTACCAAAAATCTCTTCCCTCAGAAAAGTGATTAGACGAAGAGAGCGCATGTTGTAAAACCCCAACTTCTACACATCTAGTGCATGTCCCAGGGAGTTCACTAAGGAACTTGTAAGATGGCACATACGTTTCAGCAATAGAATTCTTTTTTGTGGAGTTATGGAAATTTTACATACTTAAGCAGTATGTTGATTCAAAAAGTTATGAAATTTTCCATAGAAGAGGTACTTTTATCATCAGATCTAATTTTACATATTGGATGCATATAAGTTATAAAAATTCGTAGTTTTAGGGCCCTTGAACACACATGTTGTATGGGTTTTTTACATAGTGAACATGCGAGGGTGCATGTTTGATGTAGGTATATGGATGGATGATATGGGTGGTACGTGTAAATGAAGGTATTCCCTTTCACCTTGCTACATAGCTTTTGACTTACTCAGTAACGTCTAACCTTGTTGTTGAATGGCATGTTAAATGAAACACACACATTAACATATTACTAACATTCCCCTTATAATTTTACACATAATCCTAGCCTACCATGATTTTCCATTCTTTCAAGAAGCCACATTTAACATCTTTTCTAACATATTGATGTGTTGTAAATATTGCACAAAACTGCTAAAACACTTCTCTCAACCCCTAAGAAAAGAGTTTCAATACACTTTTTTACATATGACCATTCCTTATATAAAGTACACGGTCCTTTTATTCACCACTCAAACCAACAATGGTCGAAAAAACCATATTTTTCAACCAATCAAAATAAGGACAACTCTTACATCTATCACGTTTTTGTTTCCTAGATCTCCACAATATGCCAGTTTTATAACTAAAATATATGAAAAAATTTCCTTAAAATAAGAGCTCCTTAAAATCTTAGCTCTTTTTTATTATTGTGCTAGTACAAATACACTAGAATGCTGTTTTTTTGGTGGACTGATGCTCATGAATCCAACCATGCCTAACCTATAACTTTAAATAATTATACGTACTCTAAAGACCTAGTAGGAAAAAACAAAGAGACGTCACCTAATACTACTTTCTTTCCCTTAGATAGTCCAAAATGTATGAAAAGTTATTTATATCTTTTATGTATGAAAAGTTATTTATATCTTTTTGTCTCACAAGCTTAAATAGGCAGGATTTTTTTTTATTTTAGCAGGTACAGGAAATTTGTAGAAATACTCACACACACCCCCAACCCCCCCTCAGGTATGGCCGTATTTAAATTTTACAGTTACATGATAAAAAGGAGAGAGAAATCTTAAGGAATGAAATTTAGTGATTTTGATCTCCTTTGGATGCAAACCAATAAAGTAAACAAAGACGATGTATTCGAAACTCAAAACATTTTACAGGCTTAAGATATGTGAACAGAACCTCCATGCACCATCTCTCGCTGAAGGATTGGGAATGGAGGAGGTGGATGGGAGACCGCCAATCTCTGATTATATGCCTCCATCCAGTGTAGGATTTAATCAAAGAGTGGTAGGTAATCTGTGACGGGCGGGGATAGTCTGTAAAGAAGCAAGGGCTATTTCACTGGTGGTGGTGGTGCGAGTCACTGCAGATTGAGCATGGGAAACCTGGCTCCCCTGGCTCCAGCTAGAACCCAAGAGAGCAGAAATTTCATGTTCTTCGTTGTCGCAAGCACTTTCTTGCGATATGATGGGCCTTATAAAATGCTCAATTGATGAACTTGGGCTTTGACTAGAAAGTTCCACCACCTCATCCACTAATGTCCACTTAGATTGGATCTCCTGCAGCTTGCCATGCACCTCTTCCATTGTGGGCCTTTGATGCCCCTGCATAGCCAAGCAATGGATTGCTAGCTGTGCAACAGCTTGGATGGATGCCAAGACGTTTGGGTGTGTGCTTAATCGAGGGTCGATGAGAATCCCTAAAACGAGTCTGGAAGTGATGGGCGAGAATCCCTAGCTTTGTGCCAAGGTCCGCTGGCATGGCCGAGATGAGCTCAAGCAAGATAACACCAAAACTATACACATCACTTTTATTAGTGAATTGGCAGCTGAGGTGGTACTCAGGGTCCAGATAGCCATGGGTGCCTACCACTGCGGCGAAGGTGAGGTGGGTCGCGCCGGAGGTGAGGAAACGCGAGGCTCCAAAGTCGGCCACCTTGGGGTTGTAGGACATGTCGATGAGGATGTTGGTGGACTTTATGTCCCGATGAAGAATAGGTGGGCTCATCTTGTGGAGATAACTAAGTGCCTTAGCGGTGTTCACCGCAATGCCAAGCCGTCTCCCCCAGCTCGACCCTAGCAGGCTTCTTTGGGCGGGGTCTTTGCAAGTGATCCCAGAGTGTTCCATTCTCCACAAATTCATACACAAGGAGAGGCACTCGGGTCTCTACGCAGCAGCCCAATAGCCTGACAACATTTTCATGCACGGTCTTCCCTAACAGGAGTATCTCGGACACAAAGGATTTAATTTGGTCCTCTTCCCTGTCCGCATCCTCCATGTGCTTGGGTTTCTTAATGGCCACCTTGCCGTGGTTGATTAGGCTGCCCCAATAAACCGTGCCATAGCCCCCTCTTCCTAGCTCATGCTCCCGAGAGAAGTTGTTTGTGGCTCTCCTCAGCTCATCTTCAGAAAATAGCATGGACCGCAGCTCTTCACCTCCGTTGCGATGGAAATTGTCCTCTCTCTGTTGCTTCCGTCTGCGAGCTCTTCTCGACCAGCGGACGATGATAATGACTACGGTGATGATGAAGGCACCAGATAGAATAACTGCGCAACGTTAATTTTGATGACTTTAGACTAGGGCTTCAACAGTAGTGTGGAACAGTAGTGTGGAGCTCGCCTAAAATGTCAAAAGAAACACAAGTTAAGAGTAACCTGAAATAGAAGGGATGTCGAAGCATTGTATGGTTTCTTGGGTTCACGGTTTTTACCTTGACAGCGGGTTCCATTCCTGTATCCATCCCCTGTTGCATAATTCGAGGGGCAACGGCAAGTATAACCGGGCACCCATGGATCATAAAGACACTCCGCCTCATTAGAGCAAGCGTAATCCGACCTGTGCTTTACCGTAGAGCAGTTCTCCGCCGAAACGCTGAGAATGAGAGCCCATGATATGACCAGGACATCGCCCGGTAGATCGGGGGTGTAAGGGCTGAGCACAGTGGAGAATCCACAGACACCAGGGAAGTCTGGGGAGGCTACTCCATTTCCACTGAGGTGGAGGTGCCGAGAGCCACGCGGTATGCGTTGGAGACAGCAGTCGCAGGGGTCATAGAAAGGATCATTTCCATCATCATAGAAAGGTCCATCATCATAGAAATAATCTGTCGACCTGTTTCTGAGACACCGCTGATTGTAGCAATCAGTGCTGCACTGATTATTGTAGTAATCAGTGCTGCAATTCATAGTCGAAGTGAACGACAAGGCGTTGGAAGAGACGTTGTTGGAAGACGAGGCGACACAGGAGCCTTGGGATCGGCATCCGATCACGGCAAAGAAGTTATGATCGGAGAGGACGAAAGGCCCACTGGAAGGGAGCTCCAATGAAGCCTCAGCGTAGCCATCTGATTTGCCGCAGTTATGAGGAGTGGGCATGGCCTTAAGCTCGGTAGAGTTTACGGCTATGTAGTTGCCGTAGAACTCCAGCACCTGTAGCTCTGGGGTGGAGGCCGTGCCATAGCTTGGATTGAGCTTGCACGAGATCCTGTAGCCCCGCAGCCCGCATTCACCTGGAGGAAGGGCAGTAGGCCCGTGCCATAGCTTGGATTGAGCTTGCACGAGATCCTGTAGCCCCGCAGCCCGCATTCACTCGGCATCCCAAAAGGATAGGGTATGTTCATATTCCCGCAAGTTTGTGAGGTGGAGTTGCAAGGGCCGGAGGCAGCAGCTACCCAATTTAGACTGCTGCACGCCCAATAGCCCAGCAGCAGCAGGAACACTCCAAAAGACATCCAGTGCTCCATGGAAAACAACAGCCGAATTAAGAAAACCGAGGACATCGCCGTTTATATAAAATTAGAACCAACGCTGAAGACCCTACTCGCTCACGATTCTGTGAGTCAATCAAGGACAAAGATAGGTTCGACGTAGCCTAAAATTTGCTCGAGAACGAGAAGAATCTCTTTAAGTTTGAGTTATATTTTGTAAAATTTATAAAGAAACACTTTTTCAAAATGGTCAATTTCCTCTTCAAATTATTTAAATTTCTAGAAAAATATATTTTTAAAATGGTGAATTTCCTCTTTAAATTATAATGAGAAAGTTTTTAGTTATAAAAAACTCTTAAACTTTAAGGATTCATTTATTATATATTTTAGTTATAAAACCTGCATGTAGTACACATTTTGGGAACCAAAACCCAGTAGATTGAGAAATTATCCATATTTTGAGTGGTTGAAAATTATGTTTTTATCAAGAACTACTTTGGCCTGTAGAAAAGCAAGCCTAAGTATGATTATGTCCTTACTCATTTTTGGTTGTCTTTACACGTTTTTTTTAATTTCATTAGGCTCGTCAAAAAGCAAGCCTGAGTACGATTATGTCCTTACTCGTTTTTGGTTGTCTTCACACGCTTTTTTGTTGCCTTTAGTAAAAGGAAAGTGTTAGCAACACTCCAAAATGTTGGCTAAATGATCATCTTGAAAACTTCAAAGAAAATCAAATAGTATCTACTTTTCTATGATTTGATAGCGGATGGTTCTTTTTCAAATAGACGCTACTCGCTCACGACTCTCTAAGTCAATCAAGACTTAATAAGCATGGTTGGGACTTTGTGAGCACTCAATCAAGACTTAACAAGTCCACCGTGGCCCTTTGTAACCCACCGTGGCCCTTTGTAAAAGGATCGTAATAAGTAATGTCACAATAAGCATTTTTTTCTAACCAATGAAAAAAGGATCACAATCAAGCTCACCCGTTTTTATTGAAAAAAATCCATAAGTTAGTTTGTTTTATAGCTAAGATTTCAAAAACTTCAAAGAAAATCAAATAGTATCTACTTTTCTATGATTTGATAGCTGATGGTTCTTTTTCAAATAGACGCTACTCGCTCAGCTACTCGCTCACGACTCTCTAAGTCAATCAAAACTAAGATTTCAAACTCTTAAATCTTGAAATTGATTAAGGCTGGTTTTTCTCGATTTGAGTCGTGAAAGTTCCACTTTTTCTTGACACTTATTAAAAAGTTCCACTAAAGCACACATGTGGGTAGCGACCGTGTCCACCCGAAAGTTTGTGAGGTGTAGTTGTAAGGGCCGGAGGCAGCAGGCGCAGCTACCAAATTTAGACTGCTGCACGCCCAATAGCTCAGCAGCTCGAGCATCCCAAAAGACATCCAGTGCCCCATGGAGAACAACAGCCGAATTAAGAAAACCGAGGACATCGCCGTTACTATAAAATTAGAACCAACACTACTCTCTCACGACCATGTATGTGAGTCAATCAAGACTTAACAAGCATGGTCGTCACGGAACCACCGTACAAGCGAACCTGTAAGCTAGGTGAGAATAAACATTAAAAAAAAAACCAAGCTCAACCGTTTTTATTGACAAAATTCATAGGTAAATCGGTTTTATAACTAAAATTTTCTAATTTTGAAATTATTTTCCTCAAAGATATTAATAAAAAGGATATAAACATCAATTGGTTTTCCATTAAAAAATACACATCAAAAATTTACATAGCAATTGGTTTTTTAGACATCAATTGGTTTGAAAACAAAAGGCTTCAAGATTACGGCATTATTTTCAAGGCAAGCAAATCTACAAGTCAATTGCACAATGCCAATTTTAGAAATCAGATCAATCGGTTTCAAAACAAAAAATTTCAAGATGTTAGGCCTGCATTAAATGTAAGTCAATCTAATTAATTTTTATCTTTGAATATTTTTCGATTTTAGCCATAAAAAATATGCGAGAGGATAGCATTGATTGTTATAACAAGGCCACGCTTTAAAATTTAACTCCACATATTGGCCATTGAAAAGGGACATTTGACCTACTTCTCTCTTCTTCCGACTTCACAACTTGTTCAACTCAAGAGTGGTATATTTCCAAGAGCTTTCTTTATACTTTTCTTTTAATGTCTTTAAAAGAAAACCTATAGTTTATTTTTTACAAAAAATGCTTGGGGAGGTTCCCATGGTAAGTCACTTTAAATGTGTGTGTCCCCTCCCACAACACACCTAGAGCCCGATAACGATTCCCCCAATAGCTGTCTCTGCAAGCACCACACGATGATGTGATAAGGTCGTAGAGCCTTAATTTATACATATATATAAAACATGTTTTGCACGAGGTTCACACGAAACGTAACCTCACACATGCCTTAAATGTGTGTGTGTGGGGTGGTGTGCATGAAACACACACAATGACATGAGTCTTAAGCAATGTAAGAGGTGTGGGATTAACTATTACTTCGTGTGTGGGGGGGGGGACACAAGAATTTGGGAGGATAGAGGGGAGTCTATCTTGGCTTAAAAAAAAAACAAAACAAAATATATTATTCAATCATGAAATTTGTACAAATTACAATCTAACAATAAGTCCAACAATTCTGTCTCTCATGTTTGTATCATTGATAGGCAATACCATCTTCCATCAATTTTGTTTTTAGAGCTGGCCAAGGTAACCCTGAAGAGAATATTCCTTGACCTTGAAACACTGTTGTGTTTCTAGACAACCATATCAACCAGCATCCAAAATCTAAGATGAGTAATGATCCACTAAAGTTCCTCCATTGCATAGTGTAAAGTACCAAAAATAAGTTGATAACATGAGGTCTGTATCCCCAAGCTTGTTGAAATTCGTGGTGCTTATGCTAGATCAAGATGAGTGGAGGAGACAGACCCACAAAATACAAGAACAATTCTTGTTTATTAAGTTGCTTATGCATACAACTTGGCCTTTGCACACTACATAATGCCTTCTAGCTTCACCTTTAAATAGGTGAGCTAGTGGACCATAAGTCCATTCACACACACACCCTTCTCCTACCCTTTTACATGACCTTAGTCTTTTAATACCCTCCCTCAATACCAACTATGAAAGAATTGTAATAGGTGGTATTGGACATAGGTTGCCTTTGTAACATTAGGCGTACAAGGTGAGGAATATAGGTATTGTTACATTGAGATTTAAAATAAGTGCTCAGAGGAGTTAGAGGTTGATACAAAGTTAGCCTCTGACTCCTTGTTAGGGCATTTAGAAGTGATATGTCCCGTTTGTTTACACTTGTTACATTTCATCTTGTTGGGATATTTGATCCAACGATTATTTGTAAAATGACCTACCTTTTTGCAATGGGTACACCTTACTTTGCTCACTTGATGTGACAAAGCTTGTCCGATATTCAATGGAGTGGATGCACTTGAAGATTCACCTCCTCCCTTTGGCCTCTTTTCTTTATCAAGACAAGATTGAATGACTCCTTCAAGGATGGGATTAGGTATGTTCTTCAGGGTGGTGAGACTAAGGTGGTATACACCTTCTTGACTGCTTTTAACAAAACAACCATTGCATCATCTTCATCCATTCTCGCATTCACTGACGCAAGTTGAGCCATAAGGCCCTTCAAATTAGATATAAAAGCTCCAATGCCGTCTCCCTCTTTGAGCTCAAAGCTGAAAAATTCAATTTTAAGTGAGATCTTCGCCACGAGCTCCATCAAGCTTGTCAAGCTCATCCCATTTCTCCTTTGCAGCCACATGGTGAATAAGAGCCTCATCAAGATGGAGCATGATGATGGCTTGTGCCCTCTCATCATCTTCAATATCTTCAGCCTTAGTTTGATCAATAACCTTTGATCAATAACCTTAGTGCTGGAGATGAATGGCCAAAAACCTTTGGACATCATCTTATACTTGACAAGAACTTGCCAAGCGTGGAAGCCCTCTCCTGAGAACTTCTTAATTTGGGTGTTTTCCTTTGAGATTGGGTATTGAAGGGAGATTACAAGAGTGTTAATGGGTTGATTTATGAAGAAGAAAACCAAAAATATTTGTGATGTTTTGGCTTAAGTAGAAACAAAATGGCTTATGAGAGTGCAACAACTCTTAATCAAGCCAAGGATGTTGCATAGAAAGAGATTAAGTTGATGAAGCTTATGGTTTAGCACTTAGGGGTTGTGTGCCCAACCCCACTAATTCTGATGGAGATGAGCTTCATTAGTGTCAAATAACACTTTCTTTGGTAATTAAGATCACCATTAGTGTTTAGCAACACTATTAGTGCTTAAGAGCACATTTTTAGTGTCTAATGACACTTGCATTGGTGATTAGATGCACCAGTAGTGTTTAAGAGCACTCTTAGTGCTTAAAAGCACTTTGTAATGTCAAGAGGCTCCCCTTTGCTAATGGCTACACCCACCAATGGTGTTTAGCAACACCTTTAGTGCTTATAAGCACACTTTGGAATGTTGAACACTTGATGAAGCTTGATGACAATGAGACTTATTCAACACCTCATGGTGTATGCCAAAAACTTCAGAGGATCTAGAGCAAAAGCACTTTCAAAAAGCACTTAAGTGATTAAGATTAATTAATCAAAGATTAGTGTTAAAAAAATACTATTTTGAAGCTTTTATTGAAGCTTCCATGGCTTCCTCACAGGGCTGCCCTGGTTTTATGCTTCTTGCGCGCGCGTCGAGCAAGCATTGGAGCTCATCTCTTGACTCGAGCACCTTGAGACTATGGGCTTCAAAAGTCCTAAGCTTGTGTGGCTTGAACTTTCCCACAGTCTACGTATTTCTGTACGAAATCAGCACTGCAGTGAAAGCGTTTGTCGGCCTGCTCAGAGATCAATGATGAAGTTAAGAGAGATGAAATCCAAAAATTGGTTGTACAAACCTGAGCGCTCGGAGGTATTCTTCATCTTCCTAGTTGAAAGCACGCCAAGATATGGCCTCCACTGGCTGGGGGTAGATGAGATGCACTCAAAGAACACTTTTTTGACCTAGTCTACACCTTGCAAGTTGCCTAGCTCTAGATACCATGTTGAAATTCATGGTGCTTATGCTAGATCAAGATGAGTGGAGGAGAGAAACCCACAAAATACAAGAACAATTCTTGTTTATTAAGTTGCTTATGCATACAACTTGGCCTTTGCACACTACATAATGCCTTCTAGCTTCACCTTTAAATAGGTGAGCTAGTGGACCATAAGTCCATTCACACACACACCCTTCTCCTACCCTTTTACATGACCTTAGTCTTTTAATAAAGCTATCATGGAGTATTCTCCTAAGCTGATTCCACCACTCTTTAACAATGTTACAGTACCAAAAGGCATGCCTGATAGATTCCATAGAAATATTACATCTTGAGCACTGACCATTAGTGAAGCCTTTTTTTTGGAGCTTAGTTTCTAGAGGTAATGAACCCACCATAGTCCTCCAAAGAAATACCTCAACCTTAAAGTCCAAATCACACTTCCACAGTTCCTCATATCTTTTGTCCCACCATGAATCTCATTTCTACAGTTTCCAAAATTGATTGCATTTCTCCAGTAAAAGATGTCTTGTTCTCTCAGCACCAACAGATAAAAATCTTTGGTTTTAGCAGTCCACCAATTGATACTAGTATGTGGGATAGCCCAGTCTCTGAATTTGTCCACTAAGTTCACTGTCATCATCGGCACTTACAATTTGAAAACCATGGTACAAAGCAAGTGCCAAGGTATCTTATAGGTTAATCCAAGTTGGTATCTCCTTCTAGCTACAAAAAAAGAAATAAACGTGCCATTAGAGTCCAGTACTTGGGCCAGCATGTGCACCCCCTTCTTATGCATATATTTGCATGCAGAACCAATAATCCTAGCAAGAGGTTTTTTGAATATAAACCTCCAATGAACATTTTTAGCAGACAAAGAATTACGAGTGTATCTAACCCTTCCTAAAACCAAATGAGTGCAACACAATAAGCTTTCCAAGAAGCAATAAGAAATGAGGCAGTTCTACGCTGGACCATGAGAGGAGCATGAGAAAACAACTTGTCCTAGCCAAACAGTTCCCACAGACCATGAAACTGAACTCTACCTATGTGTACTAGCTCCCACAAGCACCAAGTCCACATAAGCTTTTTCTCAAACAGATGCTTGATGAAAGTGGCTCCTCGGCCATCAAATGTGAAGCTATGTGTAGGATACCAAGACCTCCCCTATTTTTAGGCTGCGTGATAAGCTCCCAAGGCACCAGCACTAAGGGTTTTTTACCTTCCCATGCGAAATAAAGATGGACAGCAATGAGTTTACTTTATTCACATGGCAAGCTTTCCAATCCAAAAGAAGGAAATAATACATGAAGTATGGAAGGAGAATGGCTTGGACAAATCTTAGTCTCACATGCAATGACCATTCATCTGCCTTCCAATACTGAATTTTGGCTTTGACTTTATTGAGAACCCAATCTATGAGTATTACATTAGAGACATTCACACTAAGAGGGTATCCCAAGTACCTAAAAACACGACCAGTAGGTAACCTCTTGCCAGACGAGATAAGAGCATCAAAGTCAGAGGAAGACAAATCTATGAGCCAAAACTTATCAATGTTCAAATTCATTCCAATAGCTTTAGAGTACATATTCAAAACAAAGATACAAATTGCTATATTCACATTACAAACCTTTAAAAACATGAAAGTATCATCTATAAACCCAAGGCCCATGATATTCTTGTTGTGGACTTGCAATCCTATTATTTGACCTAACTAGGCATAAGATTCTAGTAGATAGAATAAAGGATGAGTGGCCAAGGCAAAGAGTAGGGGACTTAGTGGGTAGCCCTGCCTAACAAATCTGGCAATGACAATGTCCTCAGATAGTCTACCATTAATATAAGTGACAGAGGTGGCATTTGATGCTAATATATGATGTTGGCCATTTTGTTTCCAAAAACCATTTTTCCTATCATAGCTTTGATAAAACACTATCATTGGCAAAGTCAAGCTGCAGCATTAGTATCTTCTGTCTAGAGGCTTGAGCATATTCAATATCAAGTTGTATAGCCAATATATTATCATATATGGATCTCCCTCCTACAAAACCAGAATGACTGGAGTGCACATATTTATTGAGAAGGGGGTTAGGCCTTGTTGCTATTGCTTTGGAAAGTATTTCATAGACAATACCGAGCATTGTGATGGGCCTCCAATGAGAAAGAGTAGAGCAGAAGGTTTGTTTAGGAAGTAACTTGATAATACCCTGCCAGATGTGGATGTGTAAGATTCCTCCCTCTAGCTTTTGTGGTGTGCAAGCATAAGAACCTCCCCTTCTGATCTTATAATTATTCTCCTCTCTGAAATAAAAGAAAGATCCTTTTTTACCTGTTTTGGTCTAGAGAGAAAATGTCTAGAGGGAGGTAATCCAAAATTGAGATATTTTTGGATGTAGAAATCCTCCTAGTGTCTAAAATGGTTTTCTCTGAAACATATATTCAAAAAGAACTTTCCAATGTGCAATTGGAATAAATTGAAATCAGGTAAAAAGGACCTTAGCCTAAGGGTCCAGATTTTGTGAAATTTTTGATTTAAGGTTCCTATGGACCGATTAGATTAATCCAAATGTAGGGAGGAGAAAAATTGAAGAATAAAAGAAAAATTCTCCAAAAATGAGTAAATACTCACATAAGATGAAGAGTTGACTAAGGACAAGGTTATTAGTTAAAAAAGAAGAGATATTTAGAGGAAATGATGCATTTTTGACACCTCAGTGTGGGAAATTTCCCTCATGAGGGAGGCGCCTATTTCACATGTGTGGTTGAGTTTTAAACTCACAAATAATGAGATATTTTCATCTCTCCTCTCTCTTGCTTCAACTAGATCCAAAAAGTAAGCTAAACTGATCTAAAAATGGTCAAAAATTGACCAAACTGATCTGGAAAATTCTAGAATCAGTTTGCTTGATTAGAGGATCACTTTTTCCTATGCACTTTTACTCTACTCCTTCCCAGAGCCAAAAAACAGTGAATTCATTGATAATTCATTTGTTTTTGACCATTTCCTCTCCAAAAGAATTGGTGGCCACTCTTGTTGTAAACAAGAGTAGATCCATCAAACCATGAAACAAAAAAAAGCTCACAAAACTCCTAGCAAGTTAGAAATTCTACTTTTTCTTATTCTATTTTATGGTTTTCTGATTTTTGCTTTCTTTAAAATGAAAATGGATGTTATGCCTTGCTGGAAAGGCTTTCCCCCTTCTCTTCATTATTGAATTCAGCCTTTCTTTATCCTAGATGTTTAATCAAATTGATGGAATTAAACTTTTCATATTGTTTACTCTTAATAAAGTGGAAATTGATTAGATTAGAATGATTTAAATCATCTTGGATAATTTTTAGTAAATTTTAGAGTGAAAAATTTAAAAAATGGTCAGGCATACAAAGGAGGTTATGGTAAAATTTTCTTAAATTTGGTGAAATAAGTTTTATCTTTTTATTATTCAAAAAGAGTAATCCCCATCGCTTGTGTATTCTAAAAGTGTTATTTTTATTCTATGCATAGAAAAATGCATATTAGAAATATTTTTATTATAAAAGTGTTATTTTCATTAGAATTAATTTCTATGCATAGAAAGATGCATATTGGAAATATTTTGATTATAAAAGTGTTACTTTCATCAAAATTTATTTTTATGCATAAATAGATGCATAAAAGATTTTTTTTAATTATAAAAGCATTACTTTCATCAAATTTTGATTTTATACATAGAAAGATGCATAAAGACATTCATTTTTATTTCAAAAGAGTTTTTCTCATTAATTTTAATTTTATGCATAGAACGATGCATAAAGAAATTCATTTTTATTTCAAAGAGTATTCTCATTAATTTTGATTTTATGCATAGAAAGATGCATAAAGGAATTTATTTTTATTTTAAAAGAGTTTTTCTCATTAATTTTGATTTTATGCATAGAAAGATGCATAAAGGAATTTATTTTTTTTTCAAAAGAGTTTTTCTCATTAATTTTGATTTTATGCATAGAAAGATGCATAAAGGAATTCATTTTATTTCAAAAGAGTTCTCATTAATTTTGATTTTATGCATAGAAAGACACATAAAGGAATTTATTTTTATTTTAAAAGAGTTATTCTCATTAATTTTTATTTTATGTATAGAAAGATGCATAAAGAAATTTATTTTTATTTCAAAAGAGTTATTCTCATTAATTTTAATTTTATACATAGAAAGATGTATAAAGAAATTTAATTTTATTTCAAAAGAGTTATTCTCATTAATTTTGATTTTATGCATACAAAGATGCATAAAAGAATTCATTTTTATTTCAAAAGAGTTATTCTCAATAATTTTGATTTTATGCATAGAAAGATACATAAAGGAATTTATTTTTATTTCAAAAGAGTTATTCTCATTAATTTTGATTTTATGCATAGAAAGATGTATAAAGGAATTTATTTTTATTTCAAAATAGTTATTCTCATTAATTTTGATTTTATGCATAGAAAGATGCATAAAGGAATTCATTTTTATTTCAAAAGAGTTATTCTCATTAATTTTGATTTTATGCATAAAAAGATGCATAAAGGATTTAATTTTATTTTAAAAGAGTTATTTTTCTTAAAATGAAATTTATGCATAAATAGATGTATAAAAGAATTTTATTTATAAAAGTGTTATTCCCACTGAAGTTGATTTTTATACAAGAATGAATGGATGAATAGATGTGATGTGAATGAATGGATGGATAGATGTGATGTGAATCAGATAAATGTGAATGAATGGATGGATGAATATGGATGTATGTGAAGAATGAAAGTAGATGTATGTGAAAGAATAGATGTGGATGTATGTATATGAAAGTATGGATATGGATGTATGTATGTGAAAGAATGGATGTGGATGTATGTGAAGAAATGATGTGGATGTATGTGAAGAATGGAAGTGGAAGTATGTGAAAGAATGGATGTGGATTTATTTATGTGAAAGGATGGATGTGGATGTATGTGAAAGGATAGATGTGGATGTGTATGTGATAAGTATGGATGTGGATGTATGTGGAAGAATATATGTGGATGTGAATGTGATGGATATGAATGAGAATAGATGCGATGAGATGTGATGTAAATTGGATAGAAATGAATGATAAGGGATGTGAATGAATGTGATAGCCTGTCAATCGGGATGTGAATGAATGATAAGGGATGTGAATGAATGTGCTAGCATGTGAATCAGGATATGAATGAATGATAAGGGATGTGAATGAATGTGATAGCATGTGAATCAGGATGTGAATGAATGATAAGGGATGTGAATGAATGTGATAGCATGTGAATCAGTATTTGAATAAATGATAAGGGATGTGAATGAATGTAATAGCCTATGAATCGAGATGCGAATGAATGATAAGGGATGTGAATGAATGTGCTAGTCTATGAGTCAGGATGTGAATGAATGTGCTAGCATGTGAATCAGGATGTGAATGAATGATAAGGGATGTGAATTAATGTGATAGCCTGTGAATTGAGATGTGAATGAATGATAAGGGATGTGAATGAATGTGATGGCATGTGGATCGGGATGAGAATGAATGGTATGGGATGTGAATGAATGTGATGGTATGTGAATCGGGATGAGAATGAATGGTATGGGATGTGAATGAGTGTGATGGTATGTGAATCGGGATGAGAATGAATGGTATGGGATGTGAATGAGTGTGATGGTATGTGAATCAGGATGAGAATGAATGGTACGGGATGTGAATGGATGTGATGTGATGTGAATCAGGATGTGAAATGGATGTGATAAGATGCGATGTAAACTGGATAGATGTCAATGTATGTGAAGTGATGAGATGTATGGATAGATGCAAGTGGATGAGATCTGATGAGGATAAATGAGAAAATAAGTGATGAGATAGAAAAAGATGTGATTAGATGAGAATGAGAATACTTATGAAATGAATGTGGATTGATGTGGATAATGTGGATTGATGAGTGGATGATATAAATTGATGTGGATGATGTGGATTGGTGTGTGTATGATAAGTGAATGATGTGGATGATGTGGATTGATGGTGGATGATATAAATTGATGTGGATGATGTGGATTGGTGTGTGTATGATGAGTGAATGATGTGGATTGATGTGGATGATGTGGATGGATGTGTGGATGATATGGATTGATGTGTGGATAATGTGAATTGATGTGGATGGATGTATGGATGATGTGGATTGACATGTGGATTGATGTGGATGGATGTATGGAAGATGTCGATGGATGTGTGGATAATGTGGATTGATGTAGATGGATGTATGGATGATGTGGATTATGTGGATGGATGTATGGATGATGTGGATTGATGTGTGGATGATGCGATTGGATGTGAATTGATGTGGGAATGATGTGATGTGATAGGGATCGATGAAAAAAAAATGTGGGAAGATGAAAAGATATGGGGATGTGTAATGATGAGGAAAGATGAAAATTTTGTTTGGAAATTGTATTTGTATGGGAAACCTATTTTTTTAAAGACTGTTTTACGTCAAGAATGCTGGGGGAAGCATTTTGACTATCTTATGGAATGAGGTCGTGGGGGACATAAGTGGAAATGTTGCAACAGCTGACAGAGAGTCAAAGAAGGATGTCTCACGTGGCAAGATCTTGACCAGCCTCGGCTCCATTCAAATGGTGAGCTTTTGGTACGGTGGATGAGGGACCAAGGAAACGGCCTATGAGTGAAGCGCTAGGTCACCTACAAAGGAACCTAGAGGGTGATGAGACCATACGGTGCTCTGGGTCGCCTAGGATACCCACGCGTGCGTCAAGGAAGAAAATGAGTTGGAGTTGTTTTCTGAACAGGGACATGGATCTAGTTGATTGGCCTTGTTGGTGTTCAACGGATGAGTTCATGGCTCTTTTACATGGATCTTCTTGGTTGATCTAGCTGATCTTCAATGGAGAGTCCATATGTATTTTATATGATTACACTCCTAGGTGCTATGGGCTAGGAACTATAAAAAAGGCCCCTGAGTGAGCAGGTGGTGAGAGTTTTGGTTCCCAATGATGCCATAGGTACACTGAGGAAAGAATGAATGGAATACTGATTATATTCCTGGGTACTATGGGCTAAGAACTATTGAAAAGGCCCCTGAGTGATGTTGAGATATCGAGCTCATCTAGTGAGGCGGTGGAGACTACCCGCCTGGGGGATAGGCCCCACACTTACACTACTGGCATGGTTGGTGAGATCATGGGTGATATGCGGCCAGTGGGATGACATTCTAGAGGCTGGCATAGTTATAGCGCCAGCTCATTTAGTTGGGTTTGCACTATAGAGATCCCTAGTATGTATTTGGTTGAGTACCTTTTCATATGCGGGTACTCTTATCTTTGTATATAGTGTTTTGAGTGTTGTGTGAAGAAGAAGAAGATTTGCAGCCTCTCACCTTGTGTGTTCTCTTTTGGGGTTTTATGAGTGTGTGTGTGCTTGCAAGAGCTCAAGCTCTCTTCTCCCCTGCATCTTTTCATGGTATCAGAGCCTAGTTCATGCTAAGGGCTGAGCTGGAAGCAAGAGAAGCACAGGAAGCGGTACGAGGGTAAGAGCTTCAACTACTCTTCCCTATTTGTGTTGGCGACTGTGACCCTTGTCGGGAGCTCTACGGGGGGCACCAACAAACGATCTCTGATTGAGGAGCTTTCTTCGTGGGAGTAAAGCTATAGGGCAACTATACTTTCGTATCGGACAACAACTTTTCGGTACGAAAACGCGTTTCGGGCACGTTACGACCTCCGTTTTTCAGAAAGCAGGAGATCTCGAGCACTGTGGGTAAGTCATCGATTCTCTGCAGAACTCCGTTTTAAGAACTCCATTTTAAGAACTCCAGAAGACAGATTGGTTGTGCAGACATTGTGTGTGCTGCAAGGAGATCAATAGTTGCCATTCGGTGTATGTATGCACATTGAGATCATTGGTTGTGACATTTGAGTGTAGTACAATACCGCTGCAGAAAATACAGCAGTTTGTGTAGGACAAACCAGAGTGTTGTTTCTAGTAAATTTGTGTGTTTGGCTAGATGTCAAATGATGGCATAAACCAGATTGTTGGTGAGAAGCTTGATAAGAACAACTTCCATGCTTGGAGGTTCAGGTTGACAAATTTCCTGATGGGAAAGGGTTACTGCTGGGACTATATAGAAGGTGAGCATGAAGAGGCACCGGAGATATCGAAGATCAATTCGACTGCTGTCGACTGCAGACGTGAAAGAGTTCAAGGATTAGAACCAAGGAGACAGAAAAGTTGTGTATTGGCTCTCTATCAGTATATAGGACACCATGATTGGGCACATACAGGATGCCAAGTCCCCCAAGAAGGCGTGGGACACCTTGGTAAAACTCTATGAAACGAATACCAAGGCACGAAAGATACAGTTGAAGAATGAACTTCATACTATGGAGAAAAAGAGTATGTCTGTGAATGATTATGCATTAAAGATCAAGGGTCATTGTGGAATCCCTTGCATCTATTGGCGTTTCAGTAGATGATGATGATAAGGTGGAAGTCTGTCTACGTGGTCTCGCACCACAATACAAGGCGTTCAAGACGTCTATTCAGACCCGGGAAAACATTCCCAATTTCACGGATTTGGTGTCTATGTTGATTATAGAAGAGAAGAGCGTGGGTGAAGACCAACAGCCTTCACAAAACAAAAACAGTTCCAGAGCAACAGGCCTTCTACACAAGTTCAGGAAGAGGACGAGATAGACGAGGCCGTGGACGCGGCCAAGGAGATGGCCAAATAGGTAATCAAAATTATGGCCAGCATCCGCAACAACACTCCCAGAATTCACAACAACAACAAGACGTAGGTGAAAGAGGCCAATTCCGAGGCAGGGGGAGTCAAAGAGGTTGTGGAAATTAGCAAAGACAGTATAATGATACACGTGGATGCTTTTATTGTGGTAAGCCTAGACATGTGCAGGCAGATTGTTATAAGAAGCAGGCTGACATGCAAAATGGGAAATTGCAGTAGAACAACTATGCATCCTCGAGCAGAAACAATGAGGATAATGAAAGGTTGTTTGTTATGTAGCATGTCGTTAATGCCATGTTTGAAAATGTTGAAGCAGCACATAAAGATGATGTATGGTATGTTGATTGAGGTTCTTCGAACCACATGACAAGTCATGGGGAGTGGTTCAAGGAGATGAAAAACCTTGAAAGACAAGGTTTTGTGGAAACAAGGGATGACACTACTCACCCAATTGCCCATGTTGGAGATGTGCCATTGTCTATGCAGGATGGCAAAGTGAAGTACCTTGTAGATGTACTTCATGTTCCAAACATAACAAAGAATGTGGTTTCAATTGGCCAGATGATTGAGCAGGGTTTGCAGGTTCGGTTTAACCCTGATGGTTATTATGTTGAAGACTCTAAAGACAAGTGCAGGTTGGTTACAAAAGGCAACAGAGTGGACAGAATGTTTACATTGAATGTAAACATGCCTGAAGTGAGTGCTGCGATGTTTGCAAATGGTTCAGGAATTGTTGCAGACATAGACATTTGGCATAAAAGAATTGGACATGTGAATGTGCAGAGAATGAAGTCTATGCAGACTAAAGGAATTGTGACAGGGCTACCAAAGTTTAAAGTTGAAGGTGTGCAGAAAATATGTGAAGCATGCCAATTTGGAAAGCAAACAAAGCATGTATTTCCACGTCACAAAATTGTAAGCAGAAATGCACTAGATGTTGTGCATTCAGATGTATGGGGTCCTACGCAGACCATGTCTATGGGAGGCTGCAGGTATTATGTGACATTTATTGATGACCACACAAGGAAAGTGTGGGTATACTTCATGAAGGAGAAGAGTGAGGTGTTCACTCATTTTTAGAATTTTGAAGTTATGGTTAAAAAGCAAACAGGGAAATATGTAAAGTGCCTAAAGCCAGATGGAGGGGGAGAGTACTTCTCCAATGAGTTCTCTGATTTTTTGAAGAAGAATGGTATTCGGAGACAATTTACATGCAGATACACTCCGCAACAAAATGGAGTTGCCAAGGGAAAAAACAGGCACATTGCTGAGATTGCGCGAGCATTGATGGGAGAGAAGAATATGCCGCATAGCTATTGGGCTGAGACTGTTTCTACAGTAGTTTACATCATGAACAGGACTCCAACTGTAGCCATACATGATGTAACTCCAGAGGAGAGGTTCTGGCAGAAAACCTCATTTGTCTCATCTGAAAGTCTTTGGATGCATTGCATATGTGCATGTGCCAGATGAGCTGAGAACTAAGCTGGATCCAAAAGCTCAAAAATGTGTGTTTATTGGATATTCCCTCGAGCAAAAGGGATACAGGTGATATACCCCTGCTACACGTGAGTTGAGGGTAAGCAGGGATGTTGTTTTTGATGAGATGAGCAGTTGGTATGCTGCTGAAAAAGAAGCTGTTGGGGCTGATGTGAGTGGAAATGTGGTTGCACAGAGTGCAAGTTAGCAATCACAGTCTTTGAGTGGACCAAAAGAGTCCTCATCTAGTGGTTCAGTTGATAGACCATGGAGTGGTAGGCTGCGTCATAATACCAGTCCTGCAAATGTGATTAGTACATCACATAAAGGCAAAGAAAAAGTGATTGAGCCCCTTAGTATGCCTGACATTTCTGCAGGGCATTCTCATATTGATGGAGAGTCTAGTGGCTCAGAGATGAGCCTTGATGAGGATCTTGGGATACCAGCTATGAGAACACCTCGCATAAAGAAGGCTATGGAAGCCATGAATGCAAAGCTGCGAAGATCTAGGAGAGTGAAGAATCCTATGCAGAGGTTTATCTATGACGGTGATGTGGCACATCACTATGCATACATGGCAAAAGTTGTGCAGGTTGTAGAGCCCACATGCATTGATAAGGCTGTTGGAAATGTGTGTTGGGAGAAAGCTATGGGGATGAGGAGATGGATGCACTATATGGAAATGAGACTTGGGATTTAGTGCAATTGCGTGAAGAAAAGAAAGAACACCATATTAGTGAATTTAGGAATTTCCCAATTCCTATTTTTGAATACTTAAAAAAGGGGACATGGATAACATGTTTGTAAGTTTCTCAAAACTCTATCATATGACCTATCGTTGGAAAGCGCTTGAAAAATGGAATCTAAAGAGCTATAAAGCGCTCATTTTGGATTAGTGGTGTTCAAGTTATGGTTAATCCAAACTTTTGACCACGTGTCCCAAACTTGTGGGAAATTCCCATATTCCCCAATATGGTGTTAAAGCCATTGGATGCAAGTTGTTGTACAAAGTAAAACATAACAGTGATGGAAGCATAAGCAGGTACAAGGCTAGATTGGTAGCGAAAGGATATGCGCAGACATATGGCATTGATTATGAGAAACTTTCAGCCTAGTTGCCTGCATTCTTGCATGGGGATTTGCAAGAAGAAGTGTATATGTTGCAGCCACCTAGTTATGAGGATGTGAGTCACCCCGAGCATGTGTGAAGGTTGAAGAAAGCCTTGTATGGCTTAAAACAAGCACCAAGAGCATGGTTTGACAAGATTTCTGAATATCTTGTCACTATTGGCTTTCATGTAACCAATGCAGATTTCTCCCTGTATGTGAGACACAGTGATAGAAGGGTTGTGCTTGTTGTCATCTATGTAGATGATCTGATCATTACGGGGGACCATGATGCAGAGATCTTTGATGTAAAGATCTTGCTTAGACAAAAGTTTGAGATGAAGGATCTGGGGGAGCTCAGATATTTCTTGGGCATTGAGGTGATTAGGTCACCACATGGTATTGGATTACTGCAAAAACAGTATGGCTTGGACATGTTGTCTAAGTATGGTATGACAGGCTGTAAGCCTATCTCAGTGCCATTGGATTAGAATGGCAAGTTGAGTGCAGATTTATTAGGAGAGATTTTGGAGGATCCTACTATGTATAGGCGCATAGTAGGAAGCTTGATCTACATGATGATCACTAGGAAAGATTTGAGCTATGCTATTGGGTTGGTGAGTCAGTTTATGCAGGTTCCTCGAAAGCCGCATTTGGATGCATTGAGATGCATACTGAGGTATGTGAGGTCTACTTTGCATTGTGGACTATTTTATGAAACTGGGACATAGATATGTGTACATGGGTATGTAGATGCTGATTGGGCTGGTAGTATCTCAGATAGAAGATCTACTAGTGGCTTCATGTTTTCTTTAGGGAGTGCTGCTGTGACTTGGAGCAGCAAGAAGCCGCCTACGGTTGCTCTATCCAGTACAGAGGCCGAGTACAGAGGTGCTGCTATGGCAGCATGTGAGGTAGCTTGGTTGAGAAAGCTACTTGTTGCAGATTTGGGTCTATCAGTGGATAGACAAGTTGTCATTTTCTGTGACAACATTAGCAGTATACAGTTGGCCAGGAACCCAGTTTTTCATGCTCGTACGAAGCATATACAGGTCCACTACCATTTTGTCAGAGAGAAAGTTTTGGCAGGAGACGTTGACCTTGTTTATGTCAGCACATATAGGATCAGGTCGCTGACATCTTCACCAAAGCATTGGGTACAGAGAAGCTCCACAGATTCAGGGCTTTACTTGGTGTACATGAGATGGAGTTGAGATCGAGGGGGAGTGTTGAGATATCGAGCTCATCTAGTGAGGCGGTGCTGATGACCCGCCTGGGGGATAGGACCCATACTTACACCACTGGCATGGTTGGTGAGATCATGGGTGATATGCGGCCACTGGGATGACAGGCTATGTAACAGCCATTCTAGAGACTGGCATAGTTATAACGCCAGCTCATTCAGTTGGGTTCACACTATAGAGAACCCTAGTATGTATTTGGTTGAGTACCTTTTCATATGCGGGTACTCTTATCTTTGTATATGGTGTGTTGAGTGTTGTGTGAAGAAGATGAAGATTTTCAGCCTCTCACCTTGTGTGTTCTCTTTTAGGGTTTTGTGAGTGTGTGTGTGCTTGCAAGAGCTCAAGCTCTCTTCTCCTGTGTATCTTTTCAAGTGAGTAGGATGTGAGTGTTCTGGTTGCCAATAATGCGATAGGTACGTTGAGGAACGAATGATTGGAATTTGGACATGGAACTGGAATACTGAGGATTATGATAGAAACACTGTGGTTTTATTGCAGTGCTGTTTTGGAAATAGTTGAGTCTAAGAAAAGGCAATTTCATATTGGGTGCATAAGTGGTGTGTCTATTTAAGTTTTGCATGAGAGCCGGCTAGGGGGCCAGGGAACTCTTTTTCCTGGTACTACCCGGGACAAAACATAACCAAATTTTTATAATGGATCCTATCAATACAGTGGTTGGGCGGTTGGCTAACCCATGGGATTGGATGGGGTAGGCTGGATTGATGGATTCCTATAATAAAATTCAATTATGTTCAAGTTACGATAGTTGAAGTAAGTCACTAGATAATTCTTGTTCTATGAAAAAGAATCAACGGATGTGCCTCTTTTGATGGGGAAAAAAGCTTTGGTCTCTATGAACCAAGTGCAAGTTCCTCCTTTGATTTGGCCATGTGACCCGCGGGTTCGGTTGGAATACAAAGGATAGTTAAGGCTCTTGACTACGTTAGAAGATTTTTTCTGGAGGAATCGCCTATGTTTTCTGGGCGAGGGAATTTTTTTTTGGGTTTGATGTTGGAAGAGCCACCGGATTAGTCTCTTGTCCAAACATCCGTTGGCGAGGCCCCGAGTGGGAAGCTCTGCCCTGCGCGCAAGGTTGCTACTTCCGCTGCCAGCACTCCAGAGTCCAATGCGCAGAGGGGGTAGGGATCTCACACTTACAGTTGCCATCTTTTCAACCAGAACAAATGTATCCTCATAATCAATCCCATGTGTTTGTGCATAGTCCTTGGCTACCAATCTAGCCTTGTACCTGCTTATGCTACCACATCACTGTTATGTTTTACCTTATACACCCACTTACAACCAATAGCTTTCTCGCGTTCAGAAAATGGCACCAAATCCCAAGTCTCACTTCCATACAATGTATCCATCTCCTCATCCATAGCTTTCTCCCAACACACAATTCCAATAGCCTCATCAAAACATGTGGGTTCTATAATCTACACAACTTTTGACATATAAGTATAGTGATGTGCCACATAACCATCATAAGTCAACCTCTGCAAAGCACAAGGTTTTTGACTCTATCAGATCTTCCTATTTTTGCGTTCATGGCTTCCATAGCCTTCTTTATAATAGGTGTCCTAATTGCTGGAATCCCAAGCTCCTCATCAAGGCTCATCTCCGAGCCACTAGACTCTCCCATCAACAAGAGAATGCCCTATATAAATATCAAGCATACCAAGGGGCTCAACCACTTTCTCTTTGTCTTTATGTGATGTATCAACAACATTTCGAGGACTGGTATTATGATGTAGCCTGCCACTCCATGGTCTATTAACAGAACCGTTGGATGTGGACTCTCCTGCTCCACTCAATGACTATGATTGCTGCATTCAGTGCAACCATGTTTCCACTTACATCAGCCCTAATAACATCTTTTTCAACAGCATACCATCTACTCATCTCATCGAATACAACATCCGTGCTTATCCTCAATTCATGTGTAGTAGGATTATAACATCTATATCTCTTTTCCTAAAGGGAATACCCAATAAACACACATTTTTTTGCCTTTGGATCCAGCTTGGTATGCAACTCATCTAGCACATGCACATATGTAATACATCCAAAAAATTTCAAGTGAGACAAATCATATTTCCTGGTAGTAAACTTCTCATCTGGTGTTACATTATGTATGGCTGCAGTAGGAGTCCTATTCATGATGTAGACATAGCCTCAGCCCAATAGCTATGTGGCATATTCTTCTCTACCATCAATGCTCGTGCTGTCTCTAAAATGTGCCAATTTTTTCGCTCAACAACTCCATTTTGCTACGGAGTATATCTACATGTAAATTGTCTCTGAATGCCATTCTTTCGTAAGAATTCAGAAAACTCATTGGAGAAGTATTCTCCCCTCCATCTGACCATAGGCACTTCACATGCTTTCCTGTTTGTTTTTCAGCCATCACTCTTAAAGTCTTAAAATGAGTGAACACTTCACTCTTCTCCTTCACGAAATACACCCACACTTTCCTCGTGTGGTCATCAATGAATGTTACGTAGTACCTATAGTCCCCCATAGACATAGTCTTCGCAGGACCCCATACATTTGAATGGACAACATCTAGTACATTCCTGCTCACATTTCTGTCATGTGGAAATAAATGCTTTGTTTGCTTCCAAATTGACATGCTTCACATACTTTCTGCATACTTTCAACCTTAAACTTAGGTAGCCTTGTCACAATTTCTTTAGTCTACATAGACTTCATTCTTTGCATATTTACATGCCCAATTCTCTTATGCCAAATGTATGTATGTGCAATAACTCCTGAACCATTTGCAAACATTACAGCACTCACTTCAGTTATATTTACATTCAATGTAAACATTCTTCTCACTCTGTTACCTTTTACAACAACCAACCTGCACTTATCTTTAAAGTCTTCTACATAACAGCCATCCGGACCTACAAACCCTACTCAATCATCTAGCCAAGTAAAACCATCTAGCCTACTCAATCATCTAGCCAAGTAAAACCAGATTCTTTGTAATGTTCAGAACTAGAAGTACATCTGGAAGATACTTCACCTAACCATCCTACATAGACAATGGCACATCACCAACATGGTGGGCGCAGTGCCAAGTAAAACTAGATTCTTTGTAATGTTCGGAACTAGAAGTACATCTGGAAGATACTTCACCTAACCATCCTACATAGACAATGGCACATCACCAACATGGTGGGCGCAGTGTCATCCCCTGTTTCAAAAAATCCTAGTCTTTCAAGACTCTTCATTTCCTTGAACTACTCACCATGACTTGTGATGTGATTCAAAGCACCTAAATCAACACACCATACATCATCCTTATATGCTGTTGCATCATTTCTAGACATAGAATTAACCACATGTTGCATAACAAACAATCTCTCATTATCCTCATTATTTTTGTTAGAGGATGTATAGTTGTTTTGCTGCACTTTTTCATTTCTCATGTGACTTTGCTTCTTATACCAATCTGCTTGCACTCACATGTCCAGGCTTACCATATTAAAAATAGCCTCATGTATCATTATGCTTCCTTTGCCAATTACCTCGACCTCGTTCGCTCCCCCTGCCTCTAAACTGGCCTCTTCCACCTGTGTGTTGTTGTGAATCCTGGGATTGTTGCTGCTCTGCTGACTATAGTTTTAATTACCTATTTGACCACCACCTTGGCCACATCCACGTCCACGTCCACGTCCACGACCTCTACCTCATCCTCTACATGAACATGTGTAGAAGGCTTGCTCCTCTAAATTATTTTTGTTTTGTGAAGACTATTGATCTTCACCCAAATTCTTCTCTTAAATGATAAGCATTGACACAAAATTTGTGAAGTTGGGAATGTTCTCCTGAGTTTGAATAGACGTCTTGAACACCTTGCATTGTGGCCCGAGACCACGTAGTCATCATCAACAAGAACACCAATTGATGATGCAAGGGATTCCACAACGCTCTTGATCTTCAAGGCATAATCATTCACATACCTATTTTTCTTCTCCACAGTATGAAGCTCATTATTCAACTAAATGTTTTGTGCCTTGGTGTTAGTTTCATATAGCTTCACCAAGGTATCCAATGCCTTCTTAGGTGACTTGGCATCCTGTATATGCCCAATCATAGTGTCCTATATACCAATAGAAAACCAATACATGAATTTCCTTGCTCCTTGATTCCAATCCTTGAATTATCTTACATCTACACCAGTTGGATTAATCTCCAGTATCTTTGGTGCCTTCTCATGTTCATCTTCAATGTAGTCCCAATAACCTTTTCCCATTAGGAAATTTTTCAATTTGAACCTCTAAGCATGGAAGCCGTTTATTTCATCATTCGACATCTTTTCTGCAACACAAATTTACCAAAAACAACACTCAGCTTGTTTGACCTGCATGCTATAAACTATTGTATTCTTTGTAGCGGTACTATACTGCACCAAACTATCACAACTAATGACTCCAATTTTCATACATACAACCAATGGCAACTTTGAGACATCTTTGAAGTACACACAGTGTCTGCATAACCAATCGCCCTTCCTACAATTCCAAAAACAAAGTTCTGTAGAGAATTGAAACTTACCCGTAGTGCGCGTGAATTCTTGTGAACTGAAAAATGAAGGTCCATATACAGACAGTAAAGTTACTCTTTGTAGCTCTGCTCCCACGAAGAAAGCTCCTCAATCAGAGTTCGTTTTCCAATTTCTCCCAAAGATCTGCCGACAAGGATGTAGTAACGAACATAAAGGGGGAAGAGTGGATGAAGCTCTTACCCTCATACCGCTTCCTGTGCTTCTCTTGCTTGTTGCTTAGTCCTTAGCATGAACTAGGCTATGATATCATAAAAAGATACAAGGGAGAAGGGAGCTTGAGCTCTTGCAAGCACACACACACTCACACAAACCCTAGAAGAGAACACACAAGGTGAGAGGCTAAAAAAACTTCCTCTTCTTCACAAAACAAAAGAGGTCTACAAAGAAGATAAAGTGACGAACACACATAATAGAGTATATATAAGTTGCCCATAATGTGAACACGCTAAGTTGAGTAGGTAGGTGTGGACTAGTCAATGTAGTCCAGCTATAGAATCTCTGGGGCGACGATATGTGAGTGCCAACTACTACCAAACCCGTCAGTGATGTAAATGTCGAACGCTCATGCAGGCGCCTCGTGAGTGTTAGCTCATGTTGAGCTTGACATCTCAACATCTCTTAAATAGTGCAGACATATCTATCTTTCTCTTTGTTGGTTCATGAGGGGGGCTGAGGGCACTGGGTGCAAACCAATAAAGTAAACAAAGACGATGAAAAGAAATAGTATTCGAAAGTCAAAACATTTTACAGGCTTAAGATATGTGAACAGAACCTCCATGCACCATCTCTCCCTGAAGGATTGGGAATGGAGGAGATGGATGGGAGACTGCCAATCTCTGATTATATGCCTCCACCCACTGTAGGATTTAATCAAAGAGTGGTAGGTAATCCGTGAGATGGGCAGCGATAGTCTATAAAGAAGCAAGGGCTAATTCACTGGTGGTGGTGCGAGTCACTCCAGATTGAGCATGGGAAACCTGGCTCCCCTGGCTCCAGGTAGAACCCAAGAGAGCAGAAATTTCATGTCCTTCATTGTCACCAGCACTTTCTTGCGATATGATGAACTTGGGCTTTGACTAGAAAGTTCCACCACCTCATCCACTAATGTCCACTTAGATTGGATCTCCTGCAGCTTGCCAAGCACCTCTTCCATTGTGGGCCTTTGATGCCCCTGCATAGCCAAGCAATGGATTGCTAGCTGTGCAACAGCTTGGATGGATGCCAACACGTTTGGGTGTGTGCTTAATCGAGGGTCGATGAGATATGTCAGCTTCCCAGCTCTAAAACGAGTTTGGAAGTGATAGGCGAGAATCCCTAGCTTTGTGCCAAGGTCCGCTGGCATGGCCGAGATGAGCTCAAGCAAGATAACACCAAAACTATACACATCACTTTTATTAGTGAATTGGCAGCTGAGGTGGTACTCAGGGTCCAGATAGCCATGGGTGCTTACCACTGCGGGCGAAGATGAGGTGGGTCGTGCCGGAGGTGAGGAAACGCGAGGCTCCAAAGTCGGCCACCTTGGGGTTGTAGGACATATCGATGAGGATGTTGGTGGACTTTATGTCCCGATGAAGAATAGGTGGGCTCATCTTGTGGAGATAACTAAGTGCCTTAGCGGTGTTCACCGCAATGCCAAGCCCTCTCCCCCAGCTCGACCCTAGCAGGCTTCTTTGGGCGGGGTCTGTGCCTGGATGCAATGATCCCAGAGTGTTCCATTCTCCACAAATTCATACACAAGGAGAGGCACTCGGGTCTCTACGCAGCAGCCCAATAGCCTGACAACATTTTCATGCACGGTCTTCCCTAACAGGAGTATCTCGAACACAAAGGATTTCATTTGGTCCTCTTCCCTGTCCGCATTAATGGCCACCTTGCCGTGGTTGATTAGGTTGCCCCAATAAACTGTGCCATAGCCCCCTTTTCCGAGCTCATGCTCCCGAGAGAAGTTGTTTGTGGCTCTCCTCAGCTCATCTTCAGAAAATAGCATGGACCGCAGCTCTTCACCTCCGTTGCGATGGAAATTTTCCTCTCTCTGTTGCTTCCGTCTGCGAGCTCTTCTCAACCAGCGGACGATGATAATGACTACGGTGATGATGAAGGCACCAGATAGAATTCCTGCGCAACGTTAATTTTGATGACTTTAGACTAGGGCTTCAACAGTAGTGTGGTACAATAATCTATGGCGCTCGCTTACCAAGAATTGGTAGTATGACCATAATCCATGGGTCGAAGTCATTTCCGAGCTTGTATAAATTGTCTAAAATGTAAAAAAAAACACAAGTTTAGAGTAACTTGAAATAGAAGGGATGTCGAAGCATTGTATGGTACGGATGTCCGGACAAGAGACTAATCCGGTGGCTCTTCTAACACCAAACCTAGAAAAAACTTCCCTCGCCCAGAAAACATAAGCGCTTCCTCCGGGAAAAATCTTCTAACATAGTCAAGAGCCTTAACTATCTTTTGTATTCCAACCGGACTCGCGGGTCACATGGCCAAATTAAAGGAGGAACTTGCACTTGGTTCATAGAGACCAACGCTTTTTTTCCCATCAAAAGAGGCACATCCGTTGATTCTTTTCTATAGAACAAGAATTATCCAGTGACTTACTTCAACTATCGTAACTTGAACATAATTGAATTTTATTATAGGAATCCATCGATCCAGCCTACCCCATCCAATCCCATGGGTTAGCCAACCGCCCAACCAGTGTATTGATAGGATCCATTATAAAAAATTTGGTTATGTTTTGTCTCGGGTAGTACCAGAAAAAAGAGTTCCCAGGTCCCCTAGTAGCCGGCTCTCATGCAAAACTTAAATAGACACACCACTTACCCAATATGAAATTGCCTTTTCTTAGACTCAACTATTTCCAAAACAGCACTGCAAAACCACAGTGTTTCTATCATAATCCTCAGTATTCCGGTTCCATGTCCAAATTCCAATCATTCCTTCCTCAATGTACCTATGGCATTATTGGCAACCAGAACGCTCACCACCTGCTCACTTGAAAAGATGTAGGGGAGAAGAGAGTTTGAGCTCTTGCAAGCACACACACACTCACAAAACCCTAAAAGAGAACACACAAGGTGAGAGGCTGAAAATCTTCTTCTTCACACAACACTCAGCACACCATATACAAAGATAAGAGTGCCCGTATATGAAAAGGTACTTAACCAAATACATACTAGGGTTCTCTATAGTGTGAACCCAACTAAATGAGCTGGCGTTATAACTATGCCAGTATATGGAATGGCTGTCACACAGCCTGTTATCCCACTGGCCACATATCACCCATGATCTCACCAACCATGCCAGTGGTGTAAGTGTAGGGCCTATCCCCCAGGCGGGTCATCAGCACCGCCTCACTAGATGAGCTCGATATCTCAACACTCCCCCTTGAGCTCAACTCTATCTCATGTACACCAAGCGAAGCCCTGAATCTGCGGAGCTTCTTTGTACCCAATGCTTTGGTGAAGATGTCAGCGACCTGATCCTGTGTGTTGACATAAACAAGGTCAACGTCTCTGCCAAAACTTTCTCTCTGACAAAATGGTAGTGGACCTCTATATGCTTCATACGTGCATGAAAAATGGGTTCCTGGCCAACTGTATACTGCTAATGTTGTCACAGAAAATGACAACTTGTCTATCCACCCAAATCTGCAAGTAGCTTTCTCAACCAAGCTACCTCACATGCTGCCATAGCAGCACCTCTGTACTCGGCCTCTGTAGTACTAGATAGAGCAACCGTAGGATACTTCTTGATGCTCCAAATTCTGATCCAATGGCACTGAGATAGGCTTATAGCCTGTCATACCATACTTGGACAACATGTACTGTCTCTTATTGGTTACATGAAAGCCAATAGTGACAAGATATTCAGAAATCTTGTCAGACCATGCTCTTGGTGCTTGTTTTAAGCCATACAAGACTTTCTTCAACTTGCACACATGCTCGAGGTGACTCACATCCTCATAACCAGGTGGTTGCAACATATATACCTCTTCTTACAAATCCCCATGCAATAATGCATTCTTTACATCCATCTGATGTAAAGACCATTGCTTTGATGCAGCCACTGCTATCACAACTCTCACTGTTGCCATCTTGGCAACTGGGCTGAAAGTTTCTCATAATCAATGCCATATGTCTGTGCATATCCTTTCGCTACCAATCTAACCTTGTACCTGCTTATGCTTCCATCACTGTTACGTTTTACTTTGTACACCCACAGTTTGCATCCCAATGGCTTTCTTGCCTTCAGGCAATTGCACTAAATCCCAAGTCTCATTTCCATATATGCATCCATCTCCTCATTCCCATAGCTTTCTCCCAACACACATTTCCAATAGCCTTATCAATGCATGTGGGCTCTACAACCTGTACAACTTTTGCCATGTATGCATAGTGATGTGCCACATCACCATCATAGGTAAACCTCTGCACAGGATTCTTCACTCTCCTAGATCTTCGCAGCTTTGCATTCATGGCTTCCATAGCCTTCTTTACACCAGGTGTTCTTATAGCTGGTATGCCAAGATCCTCATCAAGGCTCATCTCTGAGCCACTAGACTCTCCATCAATATGAGAATGCCCTGCAGAAATGTCAGGTATACTAAGGGGCTCAATCACTTTCTCTTTGCCTTTATGTGATATACTAATCATATTTGTAGGACTGGTATTATGACGCAGCCTACCACTCCATGGTCTATCAACTGAACCACTAGATGAGGACTCTTCTGGTCCACTCAAAGACTGTGATTGCTAACTTGCATTCTGTGCAACCACATTTCCACTCACATCAGCCCCAACAACTTCTTTTTCAGTAGCATACCAGGTGCTCATCTCATCAAAAACAACATCCCTGCTTACTCTCAACTCACATGTAGCAGGGTTATAACACTTGTATCCCTTTTGCTGAAGGGAATATCCAATAAACACACATTTTTTAGCTTTTGGATCTAGCTTAGTTCTCAGCTCATCTGGCACATGCACATATGCAATGCATCCAAAGACTTTTAGATGAGACAAATCAGGTTTTTTACCAGTAAACCTCTCCTCTGGAGTTACATCATGTATGGCTGCAGTTGGAGTTCTGTTCATGATGTAAACTGGTGTAGAAACAGCCTCAGCCCAATAGCTATGCAGCATATTCTTCTCTCCCATCAATGCTCGCGCAATCTCAGCAATGTGCCTGTTTTTCCGCTTAGCAACTCCATTTTGCTGCGGAGTGTATCTACATGTAAACTGTCTCCGAATACCATTCTTCTTAAAAAAATCAGAGAACTCATTGGAGAAGTGCTCTCCCCCTCCATCTGGCCTTAGGCACTTTACATATTTCCATGTTTGCTTTTTAACCATAACTTCAAAATTCTAAAAATGAGTGAACACCTCACTCTTCTCCTTCATGAAGTATACCCACACTTTCCTTGTGTGGTCATCAATAAATGTCACATAATACCTGCAGCCTCCCATAGACATGGTCTTCGTAGGACCCCATACATCTGAATGCACAACATCTAGTGCATCTTCGTAGGACCCCATACATCTGAATGCACAACATCTAGTGCATTTCTGCTCACAATTTTGTGACGTGGAAATACATGCTTTGTTTGCTTTCCAAATTGGCATGCTTCACATATTTTCTGCACACCTTCAACTTTAAACTTTGGCAGCCCTGTCACAATTCCTTTAGTCTGCATAGACTTCATTCTCTGCACATTCACATGTCCAATTCTTTTATGCCAAATGTCTGTGTCTGTAATAATTCCTGAACCATTTGTAAACATCGCAGCACTCACTTCAGGCATGTTTACATTCAATGTAAACATTCTGTCCACTTTGTTGCCTTTTGCAACCAACCTGCACACTTGTCTTTAAAGTCTTCAACATAACAACCATCAGGGTTAAACCGAACCTGCAAACCCTCCTCAATCATCTAGCCAACTGAAACCAGATTCTTTGTTATGTTTGGAACATGAAGTACATCTACAAGGTACTTCACTTTGCCATCCTGCATACAATGGCACATCTCCAACATGGGCAATTAGATGAGCAGTGTCATCCCTTGTTGTTTCCACAAAACCTGGTCTTTCAAGGTTTTTCATCTCCTTGAACCACTCCCTATGACTTGTCATGTGGTTCGAAGAACCTCAATCAACATACCATACATCATCTTTATGTGCTGCTTCAACATTTTCAGACATGGCATTAACGACATGCTACATAACAAACAACCTTTCATTATCCTCATTGTTTCTGCTCGAGGATGCATATGTTTTGCTGCAATTTTCCATTTTGCATGTCAGCCTGCTTCTTATAACAATCTGCCTGCACATGTCCAGGCTTACCACAATAAAAGCATCCACGTGTATCATTATATTGCCTTTGCTAATTTCCATGACCTCTTTGACTCCCGCTGCCTCTGAATTGGCCTCTTCTACCTGTGTGTTGTTGTTGTTGTAAATTCTGGGAGTGTTGTTGTTGCTCCTCTGCTGGCCATAATTCTGATTACCTGTTCGGCCACCTCCTTGGCCGTGTCCACGGCCTCGTCTACCTCGTCCTCTTCCTGAACTTGTATAGAAGTCCTGTTGCTCTGAACTGTTTTTGTTTTGTAAAGGCTGTTGGTCTTCACCCATGCTCTTTTCTTCTATAATCAACATAGACACTAAATCCGTGAAATTGGGAATGTTTTTCCGAGTCTAAATAGATGTCTTGAACGCCTTATATTGTGGCCGAGACCATGTAGACAGACTTCCATCTTATCATCATCATCTACTAAAACGCCAATAGATACAAGGGATTCCACAATACCCTTGATCTTTAATGCATAGTCATTCACAGACATACTCTTTTTCTCCACAGTATGAAGTTCATTCTTCAACTGTATCTTTCGTGCCTTGGTATTCGTTTCATAGAGTTTTACCAAGGGATCCCACGCCTCCTTGGGAGACCTGGCATCCTGTATGTGCCCAATCATGGTGTCATGTATACTGATAGAGAGCCAATACATAACTTTTCTGGCTCCTTGGTTCCAATATTTGAACTCTTTCACATCTGCAGCAGTCGGATTGTGATCTCGGATATCTCCGGTGCCTCTTCATGCTCACCTTCTATATAGTCCCAGGAACCCTTTCCCATCAGGAAATTTGTAAACCTGGACCTCCAAGCATGGAAGTTATTCTTATCAAGCTTCTCAGCAACAATCTGGTTTATGCCATCATTTGACATCTTGCCAGACACACAGATTTACTAGAAACAGCACTCTGGTTTGTCCTGCACAAGCTGCTATATTTTTTGCAGCGGTATTGTACTACACTCAAATGTCACAACCAGTGACCTCAATGTGCATACATACACCCAATGGCAACTATTGACCTCCTTGCAGCACACACAATGTCTGCACAACCAATCTGTCTTCTTGGAGTTCTTAAAACGGAGTTCTGCAGAGAATCGATGACTTACCCGCAGTGCTCGAAATCTCTTGCTTTCTGAAAAACGGAGGTTGTAACGCGCCCCAAATCGTTTTCGTACCGAAAAGAAGTTGTCCGATAGGACAGTATAGTTGCCTATAGCTTTACTCCCACGAAGAAAGCTCCTCAATCAGAGATCGTTTGCCGGTGCCTCCCGTAGAGCTCCCGACAAGGGTGTAGTCGCCGCTAACACAAATAAGGAAGAGTAGTTTAAGCTCTTACCCTCGTACGGCTTCCTGTGCTTCTCTTGCTTGCAGCTCAGCCCTTAGCATGAACTAGGCTCTGATACCATGAAAAGATGCAGGGGAGAAGAGAGCTTGAGCTCTTGCAAGCACACACACACTCACAAAACCCTAAAAGAGAACACACAAGGTGAGAGGCTGAAAATCTTCTTCTTCTTCACACAACACTCAACACACCATATACAAAGATAAGAGTACCTGCATATGAAAAGGTACACAACCAAATACATACTAGGGTTCTCTATAGTGTGAACCCAACTAAATGAGCTGGCGCTATAACTATGCCAGTCTCTAGAATGGCTGTCACACAGCCTGTCATCCCACTGGCCGCATATCACCCATGATCTCACCAACCATGCGAGTGGTGTAAGTGTGGGGCCTATCCCCCAGGCGGGTCTTCAGTGTCCACTGCCTCACTAGATGAGCTCGATATCTCAACATCACTCAGGGGCCTTTTCAATAGTACTTAGCCCATAGTACCCAGGAATATAATCAGTATTTCATTCATTCTTTCCTCAGTGTACCTATGGCATCATTGGGAACCAGAACGCTCACCACCTGCTCACTCAGGGGCCTTTTCATAGTTCCTAGCCCATAGCACCTAGGAGTGTAATCATATAAAATACATATAGACTCTCCATTGAAGATCAGCTAGATCAACCAACAAGATCCATGTAAAAGAGCCATGAACTCATCTGTTGAACACCAACAAGGCCAATCAACCAGATCCATGTCCGTGTTCCGAAAACAACTCCAACTCATTTTCTTCCTTGATGCACGCGCCGCCAACCCAGAGCTCGAGCACCGTATGGTCTTAACAACCTCTAGGTTCCTTCGTAGGTGACCTAGCGCTTCACTCATAGCCCGCTTCCTTGGTCCCTTGTCCACCGTACCAAAAGCTCACCATTTGAACAGAGCCGAGGCGGTCAAGATCTTGCCATGCGAGACATCCTTCTTTGACTCTTTGTCAGCTATTGCAACATTTCCACTTATGTCCCCCATGACCTCATTCCATAAGATAGTCAAAATGCTTGCCCCAGCATTCTTGATGTAAAACAGTCTTTAAAAAAATAGGTTTTACATACAAATACAATTTTCAAACAAAATTCCCACCTTTCCTCATCATTACACATCCCCATCTTTTCTCATCTTCCCACAACCTATCACATCACATCATTCCCACATTAATTCACATCCAATCGCATCCAATCACATCATCCATACATCAATTCACATCCAATCGCATCATTCACACATCAATCCACATCATCCATACATCAATCCACATAATCCACATCATCCATACATCCATCCACATCAATCCACATTATCCACACATCCATCCATGTCTTCCATACATCCATCTACATCAATCCACACGTCAATCCACATCATCCATACATCCATCCACATCAATCCACATCAATCCACACATCAATCCATACATCCATCCATCCACATCAATCCACATTATCCACACATCAATCCACATCATCCATGCATCCATCCACATCATCCACATCAATCCACGTCATTCACTCATCATACACACATCATCCACATCAATTTATATCATCCACTCATCAATCCACATCATCCACATCATTCACTCATCATACACACACCTATCCACATCATCCACATCAATTTATATCATCCACTTATCAATCCACATTATCCACATCAATCCACATTCATTTCATAAGTATTCCCATTCTCATCTAATCACATCTTTTTCTATCTCATCACTTATTTCCTCATTTATCCTCATCAGATCTCATCCACTTGCATCTACCCATACATCTCATCACTTCACATACATTGACATCTATCCAGTTTCATCGCATCTTATCACATCCATTTCACATCCCGATTCACATCACATCAGATCCATTCACATCCCATACCATTCCTTCTTATCCCGATTCACATACCATCACATTCATTCACATCCCATATCATTCATTCTCATCCCAATTCACATATCATCACATTCATTCATTCACATCCCGATTCACATCACATCACATCCATTTACATCCCATACCATTCATTCTCATCCCGATTCACATACCATTACATTCATTCACATCCCATACCATTCATTCTCATCCCATACCATTCATTCTCATCCTGATTCACATACCATCACATTCATTCACATCCCATACCATTCATTCTCATCCCGATCCACATGCCATCACATTCATTCACATCCCTTATCATTCATTCACATCTCGATTCACAGGCTATCACATTCATTCACATCCCTTATCATTCATTCATATCCTGATTCACATGCTAGCACATTCATTCACATCCTGATTCACAAGCTAGCACATTCATTCACATCCCTTATCATTTATTCACATCCCAATTCACAGGCTATTACATTCATTCACATCCTGATTCACATGCTATCATATTCATTCACAGCCCTTATCATTCATTCACATCCTGATTCACATGCTAGCACATTCATTCACATCCCTTATCATTCATTCACATCCCGATTAATAGGCTATCACATTCATTCACATCCCTTATCATTCATTCACATCCCAATTAACAGGCTATCACATTCATTCACATCCCTTATCATTCATTTCTATCCAATTTACATCACATCTCATCGCCTCTATTCTCATTCATATCCATCACATTCACATCCACATATATTCTTCCACATACATCCACATCCATACTTATCACATACACATCCACATCTATCCTTTCACATACATCCACATCCATCCTTTCACATAAATAAATCCACATCCATTCTTTCACATACTTCCACTTCCATTCTTCACATACATCCACATCATTTCTTCACATACATCCACATCCATCCTTTCACATACATACATCCACATCCATTCTTTCACATACATCCACATCCATTCTTCTCATACATCCACATCCATACTTTCATATACATACATCCACATCTATTCTTTCACATACATCTGCTTCCATTCTTTACATACATCCATATTCATCCATCCATTCATTCACATTTATCTGATTCACATCACATCTATCCATCCATTCATTCACATTTATCTGATTCACATCACATCTATTCATCCATTCATTCTTTTATAAAAATCAACTTAAGTGGGAATAACATTTTTATTAAAAAAATCCTTTTATACATCTATTTATGCATAAATTCAATTTTAAGAAAAATCACACTTTTGAAATAAAATTAAATCCTTTATGCATCTTTCTATGCATAAAATAAAAATTAATGAGAATAACTCTTTTGAAAAAAAAATGAATTCCTTTATGCATCTTTCTATGCATAAAATCAAAATCAATGAGAATAACTCTTTTGAAAAAAAAATAAATTCGCATCTTTCGATGCATAAAATCAAAATTAATGAGAATACTCTTTTGAAATAAAAATGAATTCCTTTATGCATCTTCCTATGCATAAAATCAAAATTAATGAGAATAACTCTTTTGAAATAAAAAAGAATTTCTTTATGCATCTTTTTATGCATAAAATCAAAATTAATGAGAATAACTCTTTTGAAATAAAAATAAATTCCTTTATGCATCTTTGCATAAAATTAAAATTAATGAGAATAACTCTTTTGAAATAAAAATGAATTTCTTTATGCATCTTTCTATGCATAAAATGAACATTAATGAGAATAACTCTTTTGAAATAAAAATAAATTTCTTTGTGCATCTTTTTATCCATAAAATCAAAATTAATGAGAAGAACTCTTTTGAAATAAAAATGAATTCCTTTATGCATCTTTCTATGCATAAAATCAAGATTAATGAGAATAACTCTTTTGAAATAAAAATAAATTCCTTTATGCATCTTTCTATGCATAAAATCAAGATTAATGAGAATAACTCTTTTCAAAAAAAAATAAATTCCTTTATGCATCTTTCTATGCATAAAATCAAAATTAATGAGAATACTCTTTGAAATAAAAACGAATTCCTTTATGCATCTTTCTATGCATAAAATCAAAATTAATGAGAATAACTCTTTTGAAATAAAAATGAAGGCCTTTATGCATCTTTCTATGCATAAAATCAAAATTTGATGAAAGTAACGCTTTTATAATTTAAAAAAATCTTTTATGCATAAAAATAAATTTTGATGAAAGTAACACTTTTATAATCAAAATATTCCCAATATGCATCTTTCTATGCATAGAAATTAATTCTAATGAAAATAACACTTTTATAATAAAAGTATTTCTAATATACATTTTTCTATGCATAGAATAAAAATAACACTTTTAGAATACACAAGCGGTGGGGATTACTCTTTTTGAATAATAAAAAGATAAAACTTATTTCACCAAATTTAAGAAAATTTTGCCATAACCTCCTTTGTATGCGTGACCATTTTTCAAATTTTTCACTCTAAAATTTACCTAATCTTATCAATTTCCACTTTATTAAGAGTAAACAATATGGAAAGTTTAATTCCATCAATTTGATTACACATCTAGAATAAAGAAAGGCTGAATTCAATAATGAAGAGAAGGGGGACAGCCTTTCCAGCAAGGCATAACATCCATTTTCATTTTAAAGAGCAAAAATCACAAAACCATAAAATAGAATAAGAAAAAGTAGAATTTCTAACTTACTAGGAGTTTTGTGAGCTTTCCTTTGGCTTGATGGTTTGAGGGATCTACTCTTGTTTACAACAAGAGTGGCCACTGTTGAAATTTGAGCTAAATGATGAGCTATGGTGGATCATACACTAGAATCAACATGATTAACAAAGTGATTAAGAAATGATTAAGACGTAATTAGTGAATAATTAGCAGATAGATTAATGTAGGCATGGATACTCAAAAACCAGCAAATTCTCATTAGGGCTATGCCTCAATTTATAGAGTTTACATCAAGCATCAAATCCCATTGATTTCTCCATGATTCACTCCCTGAATATCTCCACCTCTTGCCTGATTCTCTCCACCTCTTCTCTTTTCCCTGAATATCTCCCAAAATATCTCCACACTCCTAAATTCCCTCATGCTACCCATTATTCTCTCCCAGTAGATTCTCCTAACCTTTTCACAGGTTCTTTCACAATTACATCTCCTCTTTTACAGCCTCTATCCAAGAGCTTGTTCCCACACACACCCTATTCACTTGTATATTTCAACACCTCCCCTCAAGTGAATACTCCTAGTACACCTAGACCCTATACCAAGTTTGCCTCCCCTTACTTGGTAGTCCGCGACCAGTGTCTACTCCTCCCCTCAAGTTATCTCAGCACACCTGGACCCTGTATCAAGTTTCTTTCTTACTTGATAGTCCGCGACCAGTGCCTCAAGTCCCTAAACTCCATAGTCCTTGACACTCTCTCTCTCTATGTGTCCAAGGCTACTATAAGTGCCCGCGACCTTGACTAAAGTGCTCACACATACATCTACCACGTGGCCTACATCATCGGTGGCTCAGAGGTGGTTTTACTTTATTGGGGCAGGTTACATTGGGTTGTGGGGTCTCTCTCTCTCTCTCTCTCTCAGAGATTTTCACATGGCTCCTCACTCTTTGGAGCCTCACATCTTCTCTTTTCTTCAGTCTTCTTGTCGTGGCAGCATCTCTTCTCGTGTCCATGTCTTCCTTCAGGTCTTCTTCTCGGTGTGGATCCTCTTCTTGGGAAGAGATATTCTTCTACTTCCATGGCTGGGGCCATGAGCTCGTCCGTTAGGTCTTTTTGCTCCATGTGAGCAACATGTTTCAATGTTTTGCTGACAGTTCCTTTGGGCTTTTTATGTTTATTTTGTATCATTATGCAATGCAAACCCAAATTTATGCGGGAGGTCTTACCTCTTGCCTTAATCTGGACAAGGGCAGTGTCTGTTCCCATTTTTACACTGATAAAATGTGTCCAATACATAATGCGTATAGCATTCATTCTCATGCACATTCCAAATGCAACTCTAGCTGTGAATAATCTTGTATTTGAATGAAATTTACAGGCATTAACCAAGGGTTAAATGCAAAATGTTGATTTTCATAAATTTTATCAGCACAATTTTCCCAGAAATTACACTAAATTAAGGGTAACCAATTTGTACGGGATGGTTGGAGTATCAAACCAACTCCGATTTGCAATCTGAAGCTTAAGGGATCTGTATCAGATACCTAATGGTTAATTTGAACCCTCAATTGCACCAAAGTATAGTGATTAGCACTGATTAATCACTGATTAGCAAATTAATGCTCTGGTTTGTGTGCAGAAAACAGAGTATGCGGGGAGTTCAGATCTGGTGCCTTCCACTTCAAATGAGCTCAAATGCTTTCAAAGGCATCAATAGCAATGAGTCTAGTAGAGGATTAAGCCAAGAAACACAAGATTTGACCAAATAATGAAAGCTTAATCTCTGTTTTACCAAAGTCACCTGCTGATTTGATGAAGAGCTTGGATCTCACTGTAGACTTGATGAAATTGATTTCTGTCTTCACCAGCTTGTAGAGCATGCTTGATTACCCTTTGTGCTAAGAGGAATTGAAGACATTTGAACTGAGCAAGTAGGAATCTTAATTCTCCTTCAGAAAAACGGCGCCCTTCATTCTGCGAAAATCTGCTGCTGCCGTCGGCGGTTTGATGCGTGGAGTGGATGGGCTGGTAGCCAAGGACCTTAGCTAGCTTATGTTAGAAGCACAAGACCTAATTTTAACTGTGCTAGATGCTAGAGACCCTCCACTGGCTGGGGGTGAAGGGGAAGAGTGAAAACTCACTAAAAACCTGATTTTTTGCTAATTACCTACTAATCTTGATTAATTCACTAATGGGCTCATAAATCTGGTTGATTCTAGGCATGGCTCTGATACCATGTTGAAATTTGAGCTAAATGATGAGCTATGGTGGATCATACACTAGAATCAACATGATTAACAAAGTGATTAAGAAATGATTAAGACGTAATTAGTAAATAATTAGCAGATAGATTAATGTAGGCATGGATACTCAAAAACCAGCAAATTCTCATTAGGGCTATGCCTCAATTTATAGAGTTTACATCAAGCATCAAATCCCATTGATTTCTCCATGATTCACTCCCTGAATATCTCCACCTCTTGCCTGATTCTCTCCACCTCTTCTCTTTTCCCTGAATATCTCCCAGAATATCTCCACACTCCTAAATTCCCTCATGCTACCCATTATTCTCTCCCAGTAGATTCTCCTAACCTTTTCACAGGTTCTTTCACAATGACATCTCCTCTTTTACAGCCTCTATCCAAGAGCTTGTTCCCACACACACCCTATTCACTTGTATATTTCAACAGCCACCAATTCTTTTGAAGAGGAAATGGTCAAAAACAAATGAATTATCAATGAATTCACTGTTTTTGGCTCTGGGGAGGAGTAGAGTAGCAGTGTATAAAACACTATTAACTGACAAAGGGGGAGGCTTCATTTATAGGAAAAAGTGATCCTCTAACCAAGCAAACTGATTCTAGAAATTTCCAGATTAGTTTGGTCAATTTTTGACCATTTTTACGTCAGTTGAGCTTACTTTTTGGATCTAGTTGAAGCAGGAGAGAGGAGAGTTGAAAATATCTCATTATTGTGAGTTTAAAACTCAACCACACATGTGAAATAGGCACCTCCTTCATGAGGGAAATTCCCCACACTGAGGTGTCAAAAATGCATCATTTCCTCTAAATATCTCTTCTTTTTTAACTAATAACCTTGTCCTTAGTCAACTCTTCATCTTATGTGAGTATTCACTCATTTTTTGGGGATTTTTCTTTTATTCTTTAATTTATCTCCTCCCTACATTTGGATTAATCAAATTGGTCCATAGGAACCTTAATTCAAAAATTTCACAAAATCTAGACCCTTAGGCTAAGGTCCTTTTTACCTGATTTCAATTTATTTCAATTGCACATTGGAAAGTTCCTTTTGAATATCTGTTTCAGGGGAAACCATTTTAGACACTAGGAGGATTTTTACATCAAAAAATATCTCAATTTTGGATTACCTCTCTCTAGACATTTTCTCTCTCTAGGCCAAAATAGGTAAAACAGGATCTTTCTTTTATTTTAAAGAGGGGAATAATTATAAGATCAGAAGGGGAGGTTCTTATGCCTGCACACCACAAAAGCTGGAGGGAGGAATCTTACACATCCACATCTGAGGCGGCAGGGTATTATCGAGTTACTTCCCAAACAAACCTTCTGCTCCACTCTTTCTCATTGGAGGCCCATCACAATGCTCGGTATTGTCTATGAAATACTTTCCAAAGCAATAGCAACAAGGCCTAACCCCCTTCTCAATAAATAAAGTTTGGTTTTATAGGAGGGAGATCCATATATGACAAAATATTGGCTATACAACTTGATATTGAATATGCTCAAGCCTCAAGACAGGAGATAGTAATACTGCAGCTTGACTTTGCCAAGGCCTTTGATAGTGTTTTATCAAAGCTATGATGGGAAAAATGGTTTTTGGAAACAAAATGTCAACATCATATATTTACTAGCATCAAATGCCACCTCTGTCACTTATATTAATGGTAGACTATCTGAGGACATTGTCATTGCCAGATTTATTAGGCAGGGCTACCTCCCCTACTCTTTGCCTTGGCCACTCATCCTTTATTCTATCTACTAGAATCTTACGCCTAGTTAGGTTAGATAATAGGATTGCAAGTCCACAACAAGAATATTATGGGCCTTGGGTTTATAGATGATACTTTCATGTTTTTAAAGGCTTGTAATGTGAATATAGCAATTTGTATCTTTGTTTTAAATATGTACTCTGAAGCTACTGGAATGAATTTGAACATTGATGAGTTTTGGCTCATAGATTTGTCTTCCTTTGACTTTGATGCTCTTATCTCGTATGGCAAGAGGTTACCTACTACTGGTCGTGTTTTTAGGTACTTGGGATACCCTCTTGGTGTGAATGTGTCTAATGTAATACTCATGGATTGGGTTCTCAATAAAGTCAAAGCCAAAGTTCAGTATTGGAAGGCAGATGAATGGTCATTTCATGTGAGACTAAGAATTGTCCAAGCCATTCTCCTTCCATACTTCATGTATTATTTCCTTCTTTTGGATTGGAAAGCTTGCCATGTGAATAAAGTAAGGGCTGCCTCATTTCTTATTGCTTCTTGGAGCTGCCTCATTTCTTATTGCTTCTTGGAAAGCTTATTGTGTTGCACTCCTTTGCCATAGGAAGGGTTAGATACACTCGTAATTCTTTGTGTGCTGAAAATGTTCATTGGAGGTTTATATTCAAAAAACCTCTTGCTAGGATTATTGGTTCTGCATGCAAATATATGCATAAGAAGGGCGTGCACATGTTGGCCCAAGTACTAGACTCTAAGGGCACGTTTGTTTCTTTTTTTGTAGCTAGAAGGAGATATCAACTTGGATTACCCTGTAAGATACCTTGACACTTGCTTTGTACCATGGTTTTGAAATTGTAAGTGCTGATGATGACAGTGAACTTAGTGGACAAATTCAGAGACTAGGCTATCCCACATACTAGTATCAATTGGTGGACTACTAAAACCAAAGTTTTTTATCTGTTGTTGCTGAGAACAAGACATCTTTTACTGGAGAAATGCAATCAATTTTGGAAACTATAGAAATCAGATTCATGGTGGGACAAAAGATTTGAGGAACTATGGAAGTGTGATTTGGACTTTAAGGTTGAGGTATTTCTTTGGAGGACTATGGTGGGTTCACTCACGAGGCACCTCGTGAGCTAACACTCATGAGGCGCCTGCATGAGCGTTCGACATTTACATCACTAATGGGTTTGGTAGCTGGCACTGACATATCCTCGCCAGAGATTCTATAGCTGGACTACATTGACTAGTCCACACCTACCCACTCAACTTAGCGTGTTCACATTATGGGCAACTTATATATACTCTATTATGTATGTTCGTCACTTTATCTTCTTTGTAGACCTAGACTTTTGTTCTGTGAAGAAGAAGAAGATTTTTCAGCCTCTCATCTTGTGTGTTCTCTTCTAGGGTTTGTGTGAGTGTGTGTGTGCTTGCAATAATAGCTCAAGATCCCTTCTCCCTGGCGTATCTTTTTATGATATCATAGCCTAGTTCATGTTAAGGACTGAGCAGCAAGCAAAAGAAGCACGGGAAGCGGTACGAGGGTGAGAACTTCATCCACTCTTCCCCCTTTGTGTTTGTTACTACATCCTTGTCGGGAGATCTTTGGGAGAAATTGAAAAACAAACTCTGATTGAGGAGCTTTCTTCGTGGGAGCAGCGCTACAGAGGGTAACTTTACTGTCTATATATGGACCTTCATTTTTCAGTTCATAGGAATTCACGTGCACTGCAGGTAAGTTTTAATTCTCTGTAGAACTCTATTTTTGGAATTGCAGGAAGGGAGATTGGTTGTGCAGACACTGTGTGTACTTCAAAGATGTCTCAAAGCTGCCATTGGTTGTATGTATGCAAATTGGAGTCATTAGTTGTGATAGTTTGGTGCAGTATAGTACCGCTGCAAAAGAATACAATAGTTTGTAGCATGCAAGTCAAACAAGAGTGTTGTTTTTGGTAAATTTGTGTTGCAAAAAAGATGTCGAATGATGAAATAAACAGCTTCCATGCTTAGAGGTTCAAATTGAAAAATTTCCTAATGGGAAAAGGTTATTGGGACTACATTTAAGATGAACATGAGAAGGCACCAAAGATACCGGAGATTAATCCAACTAGTAGAATGTAAAATAATTCAAGGATTGGAATCAAGGAGCAAGGAAATTCATGTATTGGCTTTCTATTGGTATATAGGACACTATGATTGGGTATATACAGGATGCCAAGTCACTTAAGAAGGCATCGGATACCTTGGTGAATTTGTATGAAACTAACACCAAGGCACAAAATATTTAGTTGAATAAAGAGCTTCATACTGTGGAGAAGCAAAATAGGTATGTGAATGATTATGCCTTGAAGATCAAGAGCATTGTGGAATCCCTTGCATCATCAATTGGTGTTCTTGTTGATGATGATGATAAGGTGGAAGTGTGTCTATGTGGTCTCGGGCCACAATGCAAGGTGTTCAAGACTTCTATTCAAACTCGGGAGAACATTCCCAACTTCACAGATTTGGTGTCAATGCTTATCATTTAAGAGAAGAATTTGGGTGAAGATCAATAGACTTCACAAAACAAAAACAATTTAGAGGAGTAGGCCTTCTAGTTCATGTAGAGGATGAGGTAGAGGTCGTGGACGTGGACGTAGCCAAGGTGGTGGTCAAATAGGTAATCAAAATTATAGTCAGCAGCAGCAACAGTCCCAGGATTCACAAAACAACACACAGGTGGAAGAGGCCAATTTAGAGGCAGGGGAAGCGAACGAGGTCGAGGTACTTGGCAACGGAAGCATAATGATACATGAGGCTATTTTTAATATGGTAAGCCTGGACATGTGAGTGCAAGCAGATTGCTATAAGAAGCAGAGTGACATGAGCAATGGAAAAGTGCAGCAAAATAACTATACATCTTCTAGCAAAAATAATGAGGATAATGAGAGATTGTTTGTTATGCAACATGTGGTTAATTCTATGTCTAGAAATGATGCAACAGCATATAAGGATGATGTATGGTGTGTTGATTTAGGTGCTTTGAACCACATCACAAGTCATGGTGAGTGGTTCAAGGAAATGAAGAGTCTTGAAAGACTAGGATTTTTTGAAACAGGGGATGACACTGCTCATCCGATTGCCTACCATGTTGGTGATGTGCCATTGTCTATGTAGGATGGTAAGGCGAAGTATCTTTGGAGGATTATGATCAGTGACTATGATTTCATTAAATGATTGTTTTAAAGACAACTGAATCTATGAAAAAGGTAATTTCATATTGGGTGTGTAAGTGCCTTTTTTACAGTTGAATCTGTGAAAAAGGCAATTTCATATTGGGTGTGTAAGTGCCTTTTTTACAGTTGAATCTGTGAAAAAGGCAATTTCATATTGGGTGTGTAAGTGGTGTGACTAGTTTTAACTTTGCATGAATATTTGGCTCGCGATTCGCAATTTTTACCTTGACAGCGGGTTCCATGCCTGTATCCATCCCCTGTTGTGGGCACCCATGGATCATAAAGACACTCCGCCTCATTAGAGCAAGCGTAATCCGACTCGTGCTTTACCGTATAGCAGTTCTCCGAAACGCTGAGAATGAGAGCCCATGATATGACCAGGACATCGCCCGGTAAATTGGGGGTGTAAGGGATGAGCACAGTTGAGAGCCTATGATATGACCGGGACATCGCCCGGTAGATCGGGGGTGTAAGGGCTGAGCAAAGTGGAGAATCCACAGACACCAGGGAAGTCTGGGGAGGTTACTCCGTTTCCACTGAGGTGGAGGTGCCGAGAGCCACGCGGTATGCGTTGGAGACAGCAGTCGCAGGGGTAATAGAAAGGTCCATCATCATAGAAAGGTTCATCATAGAAATAATCTGTCGACATGTTTCTGAGACACCGCTGATTGTAGCAATCAGTGCTGCACTGATTATTGTAGTAATCAGTGCTGCAATTCATAGTCGAAGTGAACGACAAGCCGTTGGAAGAGACGTTGTTGGAAGACGAGGTGACACAGGAGCCTTGGGATCGGCATCCTATCACGGCAAAGAAGTTACCATCGGAGAGGACGAAAGGCCCACTGGAAGGGAGCTCCAATGAAGCCTCAGTGTAGCCATCTGATTTGCCGCAGTTATGAGGAGTGGGCATGGCCTTAAGCTCGGTAGAGTTAACGGCTATTTTGTTGCCATAAAGGAACTCCAGTACCTATAGCTCTGGGGTGGAGGCCATGCCCACCTGGAGGAAGGGCATGAGATCCTGTAGCCCCACAGCCCGCATTCACTCGACATCCCAAAAGGATAGGGTATGTTCATATTCCCGCAAGTTTGTGAGGTGGAGTTGCAAGGGCCGGAGGCAGCAGCTACCCAATTTAGACTGCTGCACGCCCAATAGCCCAGCAGCAGCAGGAACACTCCAAAAGACATCCAATGCTCCATGGAAAACAACAGCCGAATTAATAAAACCGAGGACATCGCCGTTTATATAAAATTAGAGCCAACGCTGAAGACGCTACTCGCTCACGATTTTGTGAGTCAATCAAGGTGGTCAGGACAAAGATAGGCTCGACGTAGCCTAAAATTTGTTGAAATTTGTGGAGAACGAGAAGAATCTCTTTAAGTTTGAGTTATATTTGTAAAATTTATAATGAAACACTTTTTTAAAATGGTCAATTTCCTCTTCAAATTATTTAAATTTATCAAAAAAAATATTTTTAAAATGGTCAATTTCCTCTTTAAATTATAATGAGAAGGTTTTCAGTTATGAAACTCTTAAACTTTAAGGATTCATTTATTATATATTTTAGTTATAAAACCTGCATGTAGTACACATTTTGCGAAACCAAAACCCAGTAGATTGAGAAATTATCCATATTTTGAGTGGTTGAACATCTTGTTTTTATCAAGAACTACCTTGGCCCGTAGAAAAGCAAGCCTAAGTACGATTATGTCCTTACTCATTTTTGGTTGTCTTTACACGTTTTTTTTTAATTTCATTAGGCTCGTCAAAAAGCAAGCTTGAGTACGATTATGTCCTTACTCATTTTTGTTTGTCTTCACACACATTTTTTGTTGCCTTTAGTGAAAGGAAAGTTAGAAAATCAAATAGTATCTACTTTTCTATGATTTGATAGCTAATGGTTCTTTTTTAAATAGACGCTACTCGCTCACGACTCTCTAAGTCAATCAAGACTTAACAAACGTGGTTGGGACAATGTGAGCACTCAATCAAGACTTGACAAGCCCACCGTGGCCCTTTGTAAAAGGATCATAAGTAATGTCACAATAAGCAATTATTTTCTAACCAATGAAAAAAGGATCACAATCAAGCTCAACCGTTTTTATGGAAAGAAATCCATAAGTTAGTTTGTTTTATAGCTAAGATTTCAAACTCTTAAATCTTGAAATTGATTAAGGCTATTTTTTCTCGATTTGAGTCGTGAAAGTTTCACTTTTTCTTGACACTTATCAAAAAGTTCCACTAAAGCACACATGTAGCTCTGTACCTCTGGGGTAACGGTTGTGCCCACCCAGAAGTTTGTGAGGTAGCAGGCGCAGCTACCAAATTTAGACTGCTGCACGCCCAATAGCTCGGCAAACATCTAGAGCATCCCAAAAGACATTCAGTGCCCCATGGAGAACAACAGCCGAATTAAGAAAACCAAGGACATCGCCGTTACTATAAAATTAGAACCAGCACTACTCTCTCACGACCATGTATGTGAGTCAATCAAGACTTAACAAGCATGGTCACCGAACCACCGTACAAGCGAACCTGGTCCATTGTGTAAGCAAGGTCAGAATAAACATTAAAAAAAAACCAAGCTCAACCGTTTTTATTGACAAAATCGGTTTTATAACTAAAATTTTAAAATTTTAAATTTTGAAATTAAGGCTTAATTGGCAAAATTACAATTTACCGATTTTATAACTAAAATTTTGAGTTTTTGAATCTTGAAATTCAAGGCTTCAAAACTACAATTGATCGGTTTTTCTCCATTTGAACCGTGAAAGTTACACTAAAGAACGATTTTTCTTGACAGTGATCATCAGAATTAAGCATGGTTCTCAGTGCTAGAAAAAAATATTTTCCTCAAAGATATTAATAAAAAGGATATAAACATCAATTGGTTTTCCATTAAAAAATACACATAAAAAATTTACATAGCAATTGGTTTTTTAGACATCAATTGGTTTGAAAACAAAAGGCTTCAAGATTACAGCATTATTTTCAAGGCAAGCCAAATCTACAAGTCAGGTTCACATGAAACGTAACCTCACACATGCTTTAAATGTGTGTGTGGGGTGGTGTGCATGAAACACACACGATGACATGAGTCTTAAGCAATGTAAGAGGTGTGGGATTAACTATTACCTCATGTGTGTGGCAGGGGACACAAGAATTTAGGAGGATACAAGGGAGTCTATCTTGGCTATCCAAAAGAAAAAACAAAATATATTATTCAATCATAAAATTTGTACAAATTACAATCTAACAATAAGTCCAACAATTCTGTCTCTCATGTTTGTATCATTGATAGGCAATTTACCATCTTCCATCAATTTTGTTCTTAGAGCTGGCCAAGGTAACCTTGAAGAGAATATTCCTGGACCTTGAAACACTGTTGTGTTTCTAGACAACCATATCAACCATAGCATCCAAAACCTAAGATGAGTAATGATCCACTAAAGTTCCTCCATTGCATAGTGTAAAGTACCAAAAGTAAGTTGATAACATGAGGTCTGTATCCCCAAGCTTGTTGAAATTCATGTTGCTTATGCTAGATCAAGATGAGTGGAGGAGAGAGACCCACAAAATACAAGAACAATTCTTGTTTATTAAGTTACTTATGCATACAACTTGGCTCTTGCACAATACATAATGCCTTCTAGCTTCACCTTTAAATAAGTGAGCTAGTGGACCATAAGTCCATTCATACACACACCCTTCTCCTACCCTTTATGACCTTAGTCTTTTAATACCCTCCCTTAATACCAACTATGAAAGAATTGGAATAGGTGGTATTGGACATAGGTTGCCTTTATAACATTAGGCGTACAAGGTGAGGAATATAGGTGTTGTTACATTGAGATTTAAAACAAGTGCTTAGAGGAGTTAGAGGTTGATACAAAGTTAGCCTCTGACTCCTTGTTAGGACATTTAGAAGTGATATCACTACTACATATTAGCCTAATACCGGGGCTTGTACCGGCGCTATTAAACGGGGTCTAAAAAAGCCTCGTCATCGGTATAAGCGCCGGTATAAGCGCCGGTATCGTACCGTCGGTATACCTGTCGGGGGATAATACCGGCGCAGATACCGGCGCCTATACCGACGCTAACCGGGGGTAATACCGGCGCTTAAACCGGCCTTTATACCGACTTGTATACCGACGTCTAAACCGGCCCCTATACCGTACCATATACCGAAGTGTAAACCGGCACCTATACCTAGGTATATACCGACGCTGATACCAGGGCAAATACCGACGCTGTAGCAGAAATTTTTTTTTGGGCAGAATAGTGCTGCCTGGCTGTTGCCTAGCTGCCTGCAATGAGCAGGATCAACAACAGCAGACAGACAGCACCATTCTGTCTACAATAGAGCACAAAAACAACCGTGCTCGTTTGCATATTTTCCTGATATCGACAAACAAGAAATTAAATTAAACATTAATACTCAAGAATGTTTTGATCATATTTCATTAGTTTGAAGGTCATCTTACATCATGGTAATGCCTCCCAATTGACGGTCTCTCCTTCTTCTTCAAGCATCTCAAACAAGGCCACAAGGCCATGTTTGTGAGCGTACTTCTCCTCTCGCCTGCTTGGTGGGCGATTCATGGCCAACTCCTGCACACACGATTAACAATTATAACTTTTAAAAAATCAACATTTAGCCCACATACATACATTCAAATAAATAAAATTGCTACAAACACTTACGAATTCATGGCGCATGGTTTCGTAACCACCACTCCCGAGATGAGAAGCCCCTATTGTTTGCAGTCTTGCCCTTGCCGCCTCTCTTTGTTGTTGAAACCTGTCTGGTGTCTCGGTGAGCTCCTGAGCAATGGCTGCCCACTCCGTGTCATCTAGCCAAACAGGTTTCTCCTTCCCCTCTCTGAATGCGTCCCTCGCCTCTGACCTACGATGCCCCATCAAAATGCGAGCTGTATACTGTATCCACTCATTAGAGACGACATTCATAGGGTCAGATGGCTGGAACTCTTGCTTTATCTTTGTGTTTATATAATTTTTCTTTCCCTTGTCTTGCTGATCCCATTTAGTCATGACAGAGTCATGAAACTGTATAGTGCACAATTGTCGAATGCGTGTCTTCATTGCCTTCCCTGCACTATCCATTATTGGTGCCCCATCCCTAATTGTGTAAATCTTGCTGTTGTCATGGTCATGTGCACCCCAGGGAGTGGAAGGTGACCCTATGGGTGTGCTATCAACAGATGAGAGCGAAGGACGACGCTCACGTGGTGGTGGTGTCACAGCATCTGTGGCACTACCACCACAACAACCTCCACCTGAAGACCTACTACGTGAGCGCCGTCTATGTGAAGACGTGGTAGATCGAGCTGTAACAGGAGTGGAAGGCTGTGTGGTACGAGGTGTGGGAGCTGCTGTCGTACCCACGGGTGTGGGAACTGGCGTCGGGAATCCAGATGGTGAGGCAGATGTCCCTGCTCCAGAACCCCAATAACTCTGAGCCATGGCTCTCTGCTCTGGAGTCATGGACGAAAGAAAACCATATAACTGCTGGGGACTCATGCCCTGCGGTGTAGGATTAAATGAGAAATCTGGACTGTAGTCGTAGGGCGGTGAGTCACCCATGGCCTGTTGGACAAAAAACCATATGACAAACTTGTACGGAATGAAAATTACACGGTAAACAATGAATGAAAGAACCATAAGATAAACATTAACATTGATAAACAACATTGGTAAAACTATATCAACTTGCTCCTACAGTAGTGATTATGATGGTAAACATTAACAATGGTGAACAATGAATGGACCTTCAATGTCATAAAACCATTACAAATATGTCATAACTATTTGCATAATCATTAAGATACATCATTTTATAAATCATTATCTATTCTATCATCCTCATTAAGATCAGTAGCCCCAAAGAGATCTATGTCTATGCACATTTCAGCATCCTCATCATTAAAAGTCCCTTGATGAAGGATGTCTTCATCATCTATGTCTTCTTCCTCAACTTGATTTTCAGCTTCCTTCGTTTGCAAGGGACTCTTGTATCAGCCACCCTTCTGACATACTACCCTCTGGGCGAGCCATTTCTTCACACCGGTGTACCTAATCCCCCTTCGTACCGCTTTACCAAGCAATCACGGCACAAAGAGTTCAAGCCATTCTCCCCTTGGCCTCTCCAACCAATGCCAAGGTACCCTTACACATTGCTAGATTCTATAGAAACTTGAAGTGGTTGCAATGGTGAGTGTAGGTACAAAATGATGTGGATAATATCAAATGATAGAACAAGTTTGTTGGCTTACAAGCATTGAGCATGACTCATGCCCTTTTACAATTTAGAACTCAGCAATAAAGCATGGACTCATGCCTCAATCCATCATCCAAAAGCTCCATTGGAAATTAACAATTCACAATGCCCTCACCATGGCATTTGCATAAGCATTTGTTAACCACAATCAAGGCATTTGCAATTGCATTTTAACAATCCCTTTCATATAAGCCATATGCATAAGTCTACCTGCGTACGCTCTATGCATAAGCCATATGCATAAGTCATATGCATAAGCCTTATGCATACGCTCTATGCATAAGTCTTATGCATACGCTCTATGCAAGACTTATGCATAATCTCTATGCATAAGCTCTATGCTATATGCCTTATGCACTATTATGCTAACCCTTAATCCCTTTCACATAAGCCTTACGCACACGCTCTATGCATAAGCCTTATGCACACGCTCTATGCATAAGCCTTATGCATAAGCTCTATGCATAAGCCATATGCATAAGTCTACCTGCGTACGCTCTATGCATAAGCCATATGCATAAGTCATATGCATAACTCTTATGCATACGCTCTATGCATAAGTCTTATGCATACGCTCTATGCAAGACTTATGCATAAGCTCTATGCATAAGCTCTATGCTATATGCCTTATGCACTATTATGCTAACCCTTAATCCCTTAAACATAAGCCTTATGCACACGCTCTATGCAATTACGCTCTATGCATAAGCCTTATGCACACGCTCTATGCATAAGCCTTATGCATAAGCTCTATGCATAAGCCATATGCATAAGTCTTATGCGTACGCTCTATGCATAAGCCATATGCATAAACTCTATGCATAAGTCATATGCATAAGTCTTATGCATACCCTCTATGCATAAGTCTCTTGCATACGCTCTATGCAAGACTTATGCATAAGCTCTATGCATAAGCTCTATGCTATATGCCTTATGCACTATGCTAACCCTTAATCCCATCACCCAATGGTGTAATAAACATGATCTTGTTTTACGTACATGGATAATAAAGATTGCAAGCTTATTATAGGTTTTATGCATAGATATTAAATTAATCGTATGTGTTGTAAGCTTACAAGAACCCAAAACTAACCCTAAACCATAAAACAAGGATGCAAAAATTCATATGAAATAGCATAAACAAGAAAAATCAAAAGAGGATCTACCTCTTTTTCGCAAAGCTGAAGGAGAGCTCGAGGATTGGTGAAAGATTGGTGAGGTGAAAGAGCTGCAAAACAAAATATTAAACAAACTAATTAGTAAATTAAACACAAAAAAAAGAACTAATACAAAACCCTAAAATCTCTATGCATGCATTAGGAGATCTATGCATACATAGAGAGCTCTAGATCTCAACATGCATAGAGAGCCAAAAAAAACACAAAACCCTAAATGTCTTAATTTTTCAATTAAAAACTAAAAGCAATTGCAATAACATGTTAGGAGAAGGAGAAGAGGAGAAAAGAAGAATGAAGGAGAAAAGAGGAGAGAGGAAAAAAGAGGAGAGAGAGGGAAAGAGAAGAGGGAGAGAAATTACCTCTTCCGCTTGATTTCTGCGAAAAACCAGAAAATAGGCTCTCGGCTTGTGAAAAACTTACGAGCGTCGGTATATGCGACGGAATATGTGTCGGAATATTCGTCGGTATATGCTACGGAATATGCGTCGGTATCGGCGTCGGAATAAGCGTCGGTATAGGCGTCGGTATACGCGACGGGAAATGAAAATTTAAAAAAACCCCGCCATACTTGTCTCCTCCAACATGACGACGGACATACCGACGTTCGACATTTGCGTCGGTATTTTGGCGTCGGTATGTCCTCAACCTCTTGTAGTGTATGTCCCGTTTGTTTACACTTGTTACATTTCATCTTGTTGGGATATTTGATCCAACAATTATTTACAAAATGACCTACCTTTTTGCAATGGGTACACCTTACTTTGCTCACTTGATGTGACAAAGCTTGTCCGATATTCAATGGAGTAGATGCACTTGAAGATTCAGCTCCTCCCTTTGGTCCTTTTCTTCATCAAGACAAGATTGAATGACTCCTTCAAGGGTGGGATTAGGTATGTTCTTCAGGGTGGTGAGACTAAGGTGGGGTACACCTTCTTGACTGCTTTTAACAAAACAACCACTGCATCATCTTCATCCATTCTCGCATTCACTGATGCAAGTTGAGCCATAAGGCCCTTCAAATGAGAGATAAATGCTCCAATGCCATCTCCCTCTTTGAGCTCCAAGCTGAAAAATTCAATTTTAAGTGAGATCTTGGAATTCTTACCACGAGCTCCATCAAGCTTGTCAAGCTTATCCCATTTCTCCTTTGCAGTTGGAAGCTGGTCCACATGGTGAATAAGAGCCTCATCAAGATATAGCATGATGATGGCTTGTGCCCTCTCATCATCTTCAATATCTTCAGCCTTAGTTTGATCAATAACCTTAGTGCTGGAGATGAATGGCCAAAAACCTTTGGACATCATCTTATACTTGACAAGAACTTGCCAAGTGTGGAAGCCCTCTCCTGAGAACTTCTTAATTTGGGTGTTTTTCTTTGACATTGGGTATTGAAGGGAGATTACAAGAGTGTTAATGGGCTGATTTATGAAGAAGAAAACCAAAAAATTTGTGATGTTTTGGCTGAAGTAGAAAGAGAATGGCTTATGAGAGTGCAACAACCCTTAATCAAGCCAAGGATGTTGCATAAAAAGAGATTAAGTTGATGAAGCTTATGGTTTAGCACTTAGGGTTTGTGCCCAACCACTAATTCTGATAAAGATGAGCTTCATTAGTGTCAAAGAACACTTTCTTTGGTAATTAAGATCACCATTAGTGTTTAGCAATACTATTAGTACTTAAGAGCACATTTTTAGTGTCTAATGACACTTGCATTGGTGATTAGATGTACCATTAGTGTTTAAGAACACTCTTAGTGCTTAAAAGCACTTCGTAATGTCAAGAGGCTCCCCTTTGCTAATGGCTACACCCACCAATGGTGTTTAGCAACACCTTTAGTGCTTATAAGCACACTTTGGAATGTTGAACACTTGATGAAGCTTGATGAAGCTTGATGACAATGAGACTTATTCAACACCTCATGGTGTATGCTAACAATTTTAGAGGATCTAGAGCAAAAGCACTTAAGTGATTAAGATTAATTAATCAAAGATTAGTGTAAAAAAACATTATTTTAAAGCTTTTATTGAAGCTTCCATGGCTTCCTCACATAGCTGCCCTAGTTTTATGCTTCTTGCGCGTGTGTCGAGCAAGCATTGGAGCTCGTCTCTTGACTGGAGCACCTTGAGACTATGGGCTTCAAAAGCCCTAACCTTGTGTGGCTTGAACTTTCCCACAGTCTGCGTATTTCTGTACGAAATCAGCGTTGCAGTGAAAGCATGCGTCGGCCTACTCAGAGATTAATGACGTGGCTAAGAGAGATGAAATCCAAAAATTGGCTGTACGAACCTGAGCGCCCAGAGGTATTCTTCATCTTCCTAGTTGAAAGCACGCGAAGATATGGCCTCCACTAGCCGGGGTAGATGAGATGCACTCAAAGAACACTTTTTTGACCTAGTCTACACCTTGCAAGCTACCTAGCTCTAGATACCATGTTGAAATTCATGGTGCTTATGCTAGATCAAGATGAGTGGAGGAGAGAGACCCACAAAATACAAGAACAATTCTTGTTTATTAAGTTGCTTATGCATACAACTTGCCCTTTGCACACTACATAATGCCTTCTAGCTTCACCTAGGTGCCTCATGAGTGTTAGCTCATGTTGAGCTTGACATCTCAACATCTCTCAAATAGTGTAGACATATCTTTGTTGGTCATGAGGGGGGCTGAGGGCACTGGGAGGCGCAAGGAGGGAGGGGCGGATGGAAAAAAGAAATTAAACTCCATTGTAATTTTTCTGATGTATTTTAAGAAATATGTATGGAGGAAAATCTATCATCAGCGTAGCAATTTGGGAGCTATTAATTTCAAGAGATAGTGAAGTGATTAGTAGAAGGCATACACATGAATAGGTATATGTGCGTGTTGTTTCTAGTACATATTTATTTATTAACACACCAAATTTAATTATTATCTTTTTATCTTCTGAAAAACCAAATAAAAACTTGCTTGATTACAAATATCTTGAAAATTACTATGGAACTCTATAAGAGGTGGCACTTGGTTTTGACCTAACAGTAGTGAATCGGTAGAAGGTTTCTCATGGTGGCTAGATATTAAGTGAGTCTTCTACCTCAAAAGGCTAAACACACACACCTTGCTTCCCTCTCTCAATGCATGATTAGAGTCATGGAAGGTAGGTCCTTATTCTTAAAGTAATATTAGGTCTTAGATCACAATCATCTCTAGTAATCTCTTTGCTATCTCGCTCGAGCAAAAAAGAGCTCATATGAGATGATAGGAGCTCTTCTTTGATTATATTACTTATAGAATCTCATGGGAGTCATTGTGTGGTGGAAACTCTTATAATCATATAAGATCAACTAATTCAATGTAGAGGACCATGAAGGAGCCACTTATTCATATGATTAACATCACTAGTAGGTTCTTCTTGTCATCATCAAGAGTTCATATGTGACCTCATGAGCTCTTTAAAAGGTCTTACAAGTTCTAGAGCTTTTCTCAACCCATATGTGATCCTACGGGCTTGTAGGAAGTCTTGTGGGTCTTATGATCTCATTAGATATTTAACAAGATTTTTGAAATTATATGAGATCTTACATGAGAGAATTACATTGAAGACTAAAGTAGGTGTAGCCTAGGTTAGAGCCCCAAGGCCCCAATTTCGATCCATCATTCAATCCCATTTTTTCTCTAAGGTTGTCCCATTTCTTCTTCTCTTTTCCCATCATAACTAAGCTTCCCCCACATCTGTCTAATTACTTCTCAGCCAAATTGAAATCCCCCATCATAATACAAGGGCATTGGATGCCCAACTTCCTGATCCACTCCCACATTTTCCCCTTGATTTTATGGTTATGAGCCCCATAGATATTGATTAACCGTAGCTTCTCATCCTCTAACTGGATCTCAACAACTAGAATCATAGCATTGGGATGGTTGGCAATAATAGTAGGCTTTAACTGTTTCTTAATGATAGACAGAACCCCACTGTAGCTTGATTTCACCTCCCCATCCCCATACAATACTACCTAGTCCCTGAAACATTCTCTCTTCCCCCCTTTAGCATCCATTAGATTATGTTTCTATATGGCCATTATGGACAGATTCCAATCCTTCACCATCCCCAAAAAAGTTTCATTTTTTCTCTTATCCTTCAAACCTTTAACATTCCACGTACACCCTCTAAACTTTTTTACCTTATTCATTCGAAAGTAGTAGAAGCAAGAACCATCTCTACCCCCAGCCCCTCTTCTGCTCATGTTTTTATCCTTAGCTCTTCAGTCTCTGTTTGAAGCTCCCTCCAAGTAGGATCCACTTGGCCAATTGAACCTCCCCATGGATGAGGTCTCACTATCATCCCCTAGAGGGCTAAAGGGACTAGAGTTATATATAGGAGGACTGAGCCCTTCCACACACAGACTTACCTACTTCTACCCCTTTCCCTCCAATTCTAAGTTGATTATTTCTAGCTTCCCCGTTTATATTTCTGAGGTTATTTTTTCCCTTGGATCTTTCTGTAACCCAAGTTAACCTAAGATTTTAAATGTCCTTTCTCTGCATATTCATCTTCTCTTTTCATTTGTCAACTTTGTTAACCTATACTCCTGGAGTTTCCCCTTTACCTACTCCAAAGATTATCCCTCTTCCTTGTTCTATTCCGCATTTTTTTTATGTCACTGCTCGCTCCACAATTTCTAGCGATATGACCATTCCACACCTAAAGAAAGCTCCCAGAAAATTTCCAAACTTTAACTTTAGCTCTATTTTTTGGAATTTCCCTAGGTCCATGTCAAGAAGCTTTGGGGTTTCAAATATAGTATTCCAAGATACACATACCTTACTAGAGTGGCAACTGTTGTCTTTATAATTAGTAGGTACAAAGTTGGTCTTCAAAGTTGGTCTCAACCAAGGGGGAGACCTATTATGTCCACCTAGACTAGACATGATTCCCTGAGGCTCCGGTTGACAATAAACGTGGGGTCAAAGGGCATCACATGAATTAACTTCGATCCCATAAACAATTGGGCTTTTGCAAATAAATCAACTACTATCTGTCTTTAACAAATATCACATTGAAAAACCCTTTTCAAAGGTAGTAAACTTGAGATACAACTCTGTCGTGGAAAACTTCATCTTGAAGCCATCTCCCCAACTTCTCTTTACTAGGCGGTTTCCTAGAGCAAAATAGAATTCTGTTGCTCAAGGAGAATTAACCAATTTGTCTTTTGACCACTTTAGATGAGACGTTAATGCATACCTTATTTCTGCGTAGATTTCTATGTAGATTCTCAAGGCGTTGCTGAGTATTCAGAGACCATCAGAAATTCAGTCATGGGGTGTCACTTCTTCATCTCTTCATTTGAGTCCCATTCTCCACACCCCCCCTCTCCAGCCTCTTCTGGAAGATCCCAACCACCCACCATTGCATCACTACATGCATGTGCTCACGTAAGGTGACCATGGTACTGTTGCATGCATAGCCATGTGAGAGAATAAACTTTACCACTACCTCGTATCCCAACAAAACCTTCACCTCGCAACTCAAGATTTTTCAATCTTGTGCTTACTCAATTTGCTAATCGACTCTTAAGCCTTGCATACAATTTTAGCTAATACTTTGAGGATGGGATTCTATACAATTTATGAACTCAAAGAAACTTTTTCACGTAAAAACAATCTACATACATCTTTAAACTAATCTTTAGAAGCTATGTAGGTGGCTTCTACATAAAACATAAACCCTTTAAAACAATCTACATGCATCTTCATACTAACCTTTGAAAGCTATGTAGGTAGATTCTGTCAAAACACTCACTCTTTCTCACCATTCCCATGCTTGTAGGTTCATTTGAATATCGTTTTAAACTCCAAACTTATGAAAAGCCTCCTCTTCTACACATCTGGTGCATGTCCCATGGAGTTCACTAAGAAACTTGTAAGATGACACACATTTCAATAATAGTTTTTTTTTCTTTTGTGGAGTTATGGAAAAATTTACATACTTAAGCATTATCTTGATTCAAAAAGTGACAAAATTTTCCATACAAAAGAGGCACTTTTATCATTAGATCTAAATTTACATATTGGATATATATAAGTTATAAAAATCTGTAGTTAGGGCCCTTGAACACACATGTTGTATGGGGTTTTTACATATTTGGACTCAAAATGGATGGATGAGGTCTATTTCTAGGAGCACTCAAACCTCTTAGGGGCCTACCAAAAATCTCTTCCCTCAGAAAAGTGATTAGACGAAGAGAGCGCATGTTGTAAAACCCCAACTTCTACACATCTAGTGCATGTCCCAGGGAGTTCACTAAGGAACTTGTAAGATGGCACACACGTTTCAGCAATAGAATTCTTTTTTGTGGAGTTATGGAAATTTTACATACTTAAGCAGTATGTTGATTCAAAAAGTTATGAAATTTTCCATAGAAGAGGTACTTTTATCATCAGATCTAAATTTACATATTGGATGCATATAAGTTATAAAAATTCGTAGTTTTAGGGCCCTTGAACACACATGTTGTATGGGTTTTTTACATAGTGAACATGCGAGGGTGCATGTTTGATGTAGGTATATGGATGGATGATATGGGTGGTACGTGTAAATGAAGGTATTCCCTTTCACCTTGCTACATAGCTTTTGACTTACTCAGTAACGTCTAACCTTGTTGTTGAATGGCATGTTAAATGAAACACACACATTAACATATTACTAACATTCCCCTTATATTTTTACACATAATCCTAGCCTACCATGATTTTCCATTCTTTCAAGAAGCCACATTTAACATCTTTTCTAACATATTGATGTGTTGTAAATATTGCACAAAACTGCTAAAACACTTCTCTCAACCCCTAAAAAAAGAGTTTCAATACACTTTTTTACATATGACCATTCCTTATATAAAGTACACGGTCCTTTTATTCACCACTCAAACCAACAATGGTCGAAAAAACCATATTTTTCAACCAATCAAAATAAGGACAACTCTTACATCTATCACGTTTTTGTTTCCTAGATCTCCACAATATGCCAGTTTTATAACTAAAATATATGAAAAAATTTCATTAAAATAAGAGCTCCTTAAAATCTTAGCTCTTTTTTATTATTGTGCTAGTACAAATACACTAGAATTGTGTTTTTTTGGTGGACTGATGCTCATGAATCCAACCATGCCTAACCTATAACTTTAAATAATTATACTTACTCTAAAGACCTAGTAGGAAAAAACAAAGAGACGTCACCTAATACTACTTTCTTTCCCTTAGATAGTCCAAAATGTATGAAAAGTTATTTATATCTTTTTGTCTCACAAGCTTAAATAGGCGGGATTTTTGCTCTAGCCGTATTTAAATTTTACAGTTACATGATAAAAAGGAGAGAGAAATCTTAGGGAAGTGATTTTGATCTCCTTTGGATGCAAACCAATAAAGTAAACAAAGACGATGAAAAGAAATAGTATTCGAAACTCAAAACATTTTACAGGCTAAAGATATGTGAACAGAACCTCCATGCACCATCTCTCGCTGAAGGATTGGGAATGGAGGAGATGGATGGGAGACCGCCAATCTCTGATTATATGCCTCCACCCACTGTAGGATTTAATCAAAGAGTGGTAGGTAATCTGTGACGGGCGGGGATAGTCTGTAAAGAAGCAAGGGTTATTTCACTGGTGGTGGTGGTGCGAGTCACTGCAGATTGAGAATGGGAAACCTGGCTCCCCTGGCTCCAGCTAGAACCCACGAGAGATGAAATTTCATGTTCTTCGTTGTCACCAGCACTTTCTTGCGATATGATGGGCCTTATAAAATGCTCAATTGATGAACTTGGGCTTTGACTAGAAAGTTCCACCACCTCATCCACTAATGTCCACTTAGATTGGATCTCCTGCAGCTTGCCATGCACCTCTTCCATTGTGGGCCTTTGATGCCCCTGCATAGCCAAGCAATGGATTGCTAGCTGTGCAACAGCTTGGATGGATGCCAAGACGTTTGGGTGTGTGCTTAATCGAGGGTCGATGAGATATGTCAGCTTCCCAGCTCTAAAACGAGTCTGGAAGTGATGGGCGAGAATCCCTAGCTTTGTGCCAAGGTCCGCTGGCATGGCCGAGATGAGCTCAAGCAAGATAACACCAAAACTATACACATCACTTTTATTAGTGAATTGGCAGCTGAGGTGGTACTCAGGGTCCAGATAGCCATGGGTGCCTACCACTGCGGCGAAGGTGAGGTGGGTCGCGCCGGAGGTGAGGAAACGCGAGGCTCCAAAGTCGGCCACCTTGGGGTTGTAGGACATGTCGATGAGGATGTTGGTGGACTTTATGTCCCGATGAAGAATAGGTGGGCTCATCTTGTGGAGATAACTAAGTGCCTTAGCGGTGTTCACCGCAATGCCAAGCCGTCTCCCCCAGCTCGACCCTAGCAGGCTTCTTTGGGCGGGGTCTTTGCCTGGATGCAAGTGATCCCAGAGTGTTCCATTCTCCACAAATTCATACACAAGGAGAGGCACTCGGGTCTCTACGCAGCAGCCCAATAGCCTGACAACATTTTCATGCACGGTCTTCCCTAACAGGAGTATCTCGGACACAAAGGATTTAATTTGGTCCTCTTCCCTGTCCGCATCCTCCATGTGCTTGGGTTTCTTAATGGCCACCTTGCCGTGGTTGATTAGGCTGCCCCAATAAACCGTGCCATAGCCCCCTCTTCCGAGCTCATGCTCCCGAGAGAAGTTGTTTGTGGCTCTCCTCAGCTCATCTTCAGAAAATAGCATGGACCGCAGCTCTTCACCTCCGTTGCGATGGAAATTGTCCTCTCTCTGTTGCTTCCGTCTGCGAGCTCTTCTCGACCAGCGGACGATGAAAATGACTACGGTGATGATGAAGGCAATTGATAGAATAACTGCGCAACGTTAATTTTGATGACTTTAGACTAGGGCTTCAACAGTAGTGTGGTACAAATTATAATCTATGGCACTCGCTTACCAAGAATATGTAGTATTATATTCCCTAGGACGAGCAAATCAGTAGTATTATCATCGCCTAAAATGTCAAAAAAAACACAAGTTAAGAGTAACCTGAAATAGAAGGGATGTCGAAGCATTGTATGGTTTCTTGGGTTCACGGTTTTTACCATTCCTGTATCCATCCCCTGTTGCATAATTCGAGGGGCAACGGCAAGTATAACCGGGCACCCATGGATCATAAAGACACTCCGCCTCATTAGAGCAAGCGTAATCCGACCTGTGCTTTACCGTAGAGCAGTTCTCCGAAACGCTGAGAATGAGAGCCCATGATATGACCAGGACATCGCCCGGTAGATTGGGGGTGTAAGGGCTGAGCACAGTGGAGAATCCACAGACACCAGGGAAGTCTGGGGAGGCTACTCCATTTCCACAGCTGAGGTGGAGGTGCCGAGAGCCACGCGGTATGCGTTGGAGACAGCAGTCGCAGGGGTAATAGAAAGGTTCATCATCATAGAAAGGTCCATCATCATAGAAATAATCTGTCGACCTGTTTCTGATCAGACACCGCTGATTGTAGCAATCAGTGCTGCACTGATTATTGTAGTAATCAGTGCTGCAATTCATAGTCGAAGTGAACGACAAGGCGTTGGAAGAGACGTTGTTGGAAGACGAGGCGACACAGGAGCCTTGGGATCGGCATCCGATCACGGCAAAGAAGTTATCATCGGAGAGGACGAAAGGCCCACTGGAAGGGAGCTCCAAGGAAGCCTCAGCGTAGCCATCTGATTTGCCGCAGTTATGAGGAGTGGGCATGGCCTTAAGCTCGGTAGAGTTTACGGCTATGTTGTTGCCGTAGAGGAAACTCAGCACCTGTAGCTCTTGGGTGGAGGCCGTGCCCACCTGGAGGAAGGGCAGTAGGCCCGTGCCATAGCTTGGATTGAGCTTGCACGAGATCCTGTAGCCCCGCAGCCCGCATTCACTCGACATCCCAAACGGATAGGGAATGATCATATTCCCGCAAGTTTGTGAGGTGGAGTTGCAAGGGCCGGGGGCAGCAGCTACCCAATTTAGACTGCTGCACGCCCAATAGCCCAGCAGCAGCAGGAACACTCCAAAAGACATCCAGTGCTCCATGGAAAACAACAGCCGAATTAAGAAAACCGAGGACATCGCCGTTTATATAAAATTAGAGCCAACGCTGAAGACGCTACTCGCTCACGATTCTGTGAGTCAATCAAGGACAAAGATAGGTTCCACGTAGCCTAAAATTTGCTCGAGAACAAGAAGAAACTCTTTAAGTTTGAGTTATATTTTGTAAAATTTATAAAGAAACACTTTTTCAAAATGGTCAATTTCCTCTTCAAATTATTTAAATTTCTAGAAAAATATATTTTTAAAATGGTCAATTTCCTCTTTAAATTATAATTAGAAAGTTTTTAGTTATAAAAAACTCTTAAACTTTAAGGATTCATTTATTATATATTTTAGTTATAAAACCTACATGTAGTACACATTTTGGGAACCAAAACCCAGTAGATTGAGAAATTATCCATATTTTGAGTGGTTGAGAATTTTGTTTTTATCAAGAACTACTTTGGCCTGTAGAAAAGCAAGCCTAAGTATGATTATGTCCTTACTCATTTTTGGTTGTCTTTACACGTTTTTTTAAATTTCATTAGGCTCGTCAAAAAGCAAGCTTGAGTATGATTATGTCGTTACTCGTTTTTGGTTGTCTTCACACGTTTTTTTGTTGCCTTAGTAAAAAGAAAGTGTTAGCAACACTCCAAAATGTTGGCTAAATGATAATCTTGAAAACTTCAAAGAAAATCAAATAGTATCTACTTTTCTATGATATGATAGCTGATGGTTCTTTTTCAAATAGACGCTACTCGCTCACGACTCTCTAAGTCAATCGAGACTTAACGAGCGTGGTTGTGACCTTGTGAGCACTCAATCAAGACTAAAATTCATAGGTAAATCGGTTTTATAACTAAAATTTTAAATTTTTGAATTTTGAAATTATTTTCCTCAAAGATATTAATAAAAAGGATATAAACATCACCCACTGTAGGATCTCTGATTATATGCCTCCACCCACTCATAAGAGTGGTAGGTAATCTGTGACGGGCGGGGATAGTCTGTAGGGCTATTTCACTGGTGGTGGTGCGAGTCACTGCAGATTGAGCATGGGAAACCTGGCTCCCCTGGCTCCAGCTAGAACCCAAGAGAGCAGAAATTTCATGTCCTTCGTTGTCAGCAGCACTTTCTTGCGATGTGATGGGCCTTATAAAATGCTCAATTGATGAACTTGGGCTTACGCTACTCGCTCACGATTCTGTGAGTCAATCAAGGTGGGCAGGTTCGACGTAGCCTAAAATTTGCTCAAATTTGTGGAGAACGAGAAGAATCTCTTTAAGTTTGAGTTATATTTTGTAAAATTTATAAAGAAACACTTTTTCAAAATGGTCAATTTCCTCTTCAAATTATTTAAATTTCTAGAAAAATATATTTTTAAAATGGTCAATTTCCTCTTTAAATTATAATGAGAAAGTTTTCAGTTATAAAACTGTTAAACTTTAAGGATTCATTTATTATATATTTTAGTTATAAAACCTGCATGTAGTACACATTTTGGGAACCAAAACCCAGCCGATTGAGAAATTATCCATATATTGAGTGGTTGAAAATTTTGTTTTTATCAAGAACTACTTTGGCCTGTAGAAAAGCAAGCCTAAGTATGATTACGTCCTTACTCATTTTTGGTTGTCTTTACACGTTTTTTTTAATTTCATTAGGCTCGTCAAAAAGCAAGCCTGAGTACGATTATGTCCTTACTCGTTTTTGGTTGTCTTCACACGCTTTTTTGTTGCCTTTAGTAAAAGGAAAGTGTTAGCAACACTCCAAAATGTTGGCTAAATGATACTCTTGAAAACTTCAAAGAAAATCAAAGAGTATCTTCTTTTCTATGATATGATAGCTGATGGTTCTTTTTCAAATAGACGCTACTCGCTCACGAGTCTCTAAGTCAATCAAGACTTAACGAGCGTGGTTGGGACTCTGTGAGCACTCAATCAAGACTTAACAAGCCCACCGTGGCCCTTTGTAAAAGGATCGTTAAGTAATGTCACAATAAGCATTTTTTTCTAACCAAAAAGGATCACAATCAAGCTCACCCGTTTTTATTGAAAAAAAATGCATAAGCTAGTTTGTTTTATAGCTAAGATTTCAAACTCTTAAATCTTGAAATTGATTAAGGCTGGTTTTTCTCGTGAAAGTTCCACTTTTTCTTGACACTTATTAAAAAGTTCCACTAAAGCACACATGTGGGTAGCGGCCGTGCCCACCCGAAAGTTTGTGAGGTGTAATTGTAAGGGCCGGAGGCAGCAGGTGCAGCTACCAAATTTAGACTGCTGCTCCAGTGCCCCATGGAGAACAACAGCCGAATTAAGAAAACCGAGGACATCGCCATTACTATAAAATTAGAACCAACACTACTCTCTCACGACCATGTATGTGAGTCAATCAAGACTTAACAAGTGTGGTCGTCACGAAACCACCGTACAAGCGAACCTGTAAAAGCAAGGTGAGAATAAACATTTTAAAAAAAACCAAGCTCAACCGTTTTTATTGACAAAATTCATAGGTAAATCGGTTTTATAACTAAAATTTTTGAAATTTGAAATTATTTTCCTCAAAGATATTAATAAAAATGATATAAACATCAATTGGTTTTCCATTAAAAAATACACATCAAAAATTTACATAGCAATCAGTTTTTTAGACATCAATTGGTTTGAAAACAAAAGGCTTGAAGATTACGGCATTATTTTCAAGGCAAGCCAAATCTACAAGTCAATTGCACAATGCCAATTTTAGAAATCACATCAATCGGTTTCAAAACAAAAAATTTCAAGATGTTAGGCCTGCATTAAATGTAAGTCAATCTAATTAATTTTTATCTCTGAATATTTTTCAATCTTAGCCATAAAAAATATGCGAGAGGATAGCATTGATTGTTATAACAAGGCCACGCTTTAAAATTTAACTCCACATATTGGCCATTGAAAAGGGACATTTGACCTACTTCTCTCTTCTTCTGACTTCACAACTTGTTCAACTCAAGAGTGGTATATTTCCAAGAGCTTTCTTTATACTTTTCTTTGAATGTCTTTAAAAGATTTTATTTTTTACAAAAAATGCTTGGGGAGGTTCCCATGGTAAGTCACTTTAAATGTGTGTGTGTGTGTGTGTCCCCTCCCACAACACACCTAGAGCCCGATAACGATTCCCCCAATAGCTGTCTCTGCGAGCACCACACGATGATGTGATAAGGTCGTAGAGTCTTAATTTATACATATATATAAAACATGTTTTGTAGGAGGTTCACACAAAACATAACCTCACACATGCTTTAAATGTGTGTGTGGGGTGGTGTGCGTGAAACACACACGATGACATGAGTCTTAAGCAATGTAAGAGGCTCGGGGGGGTCACTATATGTAAATCCTCTATATCACGTGCGTTCACTACAAGGGATTGGGCTCATACCCGCGCTCCTAGCCGCTAAAAATGACTTGTGAAAAAAAGTAGCGGGCCCGTGTATCAGCACGTGTATCATCGCGGCCACAGACATGCGTGTAAAAGCACGTGTATTGCACTCTTAGACGCGCTTATACACGGGTGTGTAGCCGCGTTTTTTTTACAGACGCGTTGATACATGCCGCTATACACGCTTTTTTTTAATTTAGCCGCGCTTATACACGGGTGTATAGCCGCGTTTTGTTCAGTTCAGAAACGCGTTGATACCTGCGTCTATACACGCGTTTCTTTAATTTAGATGCACTTATACATGCGTAATTGTCAGTTTTGATGCATTAATACACGCGTATTTTACAGAGTATCCGCGTAGATACACGCGAGTTTTAGCAGTTCTGACGCGTTTATACACGCGAACAGAGAGCAAAAAAAAAAATCCAGAGAGTGCTTTTTGGTGCCTGAATACTGTTCCAGCATTCCAGCACCCAATAACACTCTCTGGATTTTTTTTTTGTGCATTAGACCATCCCATTAGACCATCCACGCGAAGAACATATGCACGAGGGAGATTAAGACAAGAACGACATGAATGCATACATTGTCAATACACGATTCAAGACAGACATGAATGTAATACTATCGATCAATCAATTCAATATTACTATCAAAATTTCATACATGTATACAAGGGAGTCCATATCTCGAAGTAGCCCATGGCTTCAGTTTACAAAAAAATATATACAATCACATCCTCAATATGGAATGTGATACTATAAGTCTGAGTACTACTCAGACCCAGATGATGACTCGGTGCTCCCTCCATGCTCAGATGAGCTCACATCGGTCGGAATGTTCGATGAGTAGTGCTCACGTCCACCCTCTGCAGTGGCGGCCGGTGGATCATCAGCAGCTTGTGCCTGTTCAAGTAATATATAGTATATAAGTATATATATATGTAATTCAATAAACCAAAATCATTCGTTTAGAATTTTCAAGTACCTGTCGACCGTATGGTCTCATGGCCATCTCAAATTGCGCGTCCGTAATACGTCCCTCGGCTCTGAAGATGGCCCACGTGTCACGTCTGCTATGCCGGCGAGCATACGCAGTATCGTGGGTTGTGGGCTTCCTCCCCGTAACCTGTCGCTGTATCATAATCAACACAATTTGTAAGATTAAAACAATCATAGAATCAATGAATTAAGTAAACAATCAAATAAAGTGGCAAGATACGAACTCTGCCTCCCATGACTCGACGCCGCCAGATCCGAAATGCAAAGATCCAATGGTCTCCATCTGGATCCGTCGTGCCTCCACATGCTGCCTGCTCTTCACGCCACCCTCTGCTCGTTTCTTTGCCTCCTTCCACTCGCGTTTGTGCGCAGTGGCAGGTTTCTCGGCAGGATAGCCACCCGCAGCTACATTTAGCCGGTCATCGTACGCGAGTTTTTTAAGGTGAGATCTTTTATTACTTAAGATCTCCCTTATTCGCGTCCTTCCCCATACATCCGAGAATGTAGCATGTGGGGGATTGGGGTACCGACTATGTACAGCCTCTATCACCTCCCCAACTAATCGGCTATTTTGATCTTTAAATTTAATAAAACACTACCCCACGCATGTACTCCATTACCCCCCTCCCCCTCGCATCCATCACTATCCCGCCCCTATCCGTCACATCGTAGCAGACCACTCTCTCCATCTCTCTCATCTCCTCCTCTTCCGAACTGTCTCCTCTAACTCTTCTCCCTCTATCTCCTCTCTCACCGCGTGCCCTACTACCTCCCCCACCTCCCCCACCTCCCCCACCAAAGCACCCGCCGCATCCTCCACTCCCACTCTTCCTACTGCTGCGGGTGGAGTCACGACTGGGGGATTGTCTACGTGACGGTGGCTGTGAGCCCTGACGTGACGGTGGCTCTAAGGGAGCACGTGATGGTGGCTGTGAGGGTGTACGTGAGTGTGTCTGGGACGAGGTATGTCTCCTCGGTGGACGTGGAAGAGGAGAAGCTGCATGCCGTCTCGTCGGACTCGGAGGAATAGACGGCACTGGAGTGCCCTGGATACTCGCTGTAGGGGTATAGACACCAGGCAGGGAAGGAGGGGGATGGGCATACATATACTCTGTAAGCTCAATCGGACTAGGATGGCGCCCAAAATGATTGAGCATCTCCATCTGTACGCAAATGGATTGGATGAAGAACCTGGAATATCCATAAAGAACCTGCAACAAACATCTTCATGTACATCATGGGCTGTCTCTTGACTCACACAAATATCATCATTCAAGTCAGTTGTGTTGCCTGCAAATCATGAATTCTGAAACGCAGTCTCGTGTATACACCCGTGCAGAAACGCGTGTATACACCCGTCACAAAACGCGTATATACACCCGTCCAGAAACGCGTGTATATCCGCGTGAACAGACTGTGCAGACAGATTACACGCGTTTTTACACGCGTTTCTACACGCGACCTGCGAAAATTTTTTTTCAAAAGGACCGACCCCCGACAAAGACAAAGTGTCCTTATAAAAGGACCATTGTCGCCCTTGTCAGAATCATTCACCCAATCGTGTGCACAGAAGCAAAAGGACGGAGACAAACCCAAAAAGCAAAGAGCAAATAGCATAAACAAATCTGAGGAAAAAGACAAGGCACAGGTTAAAGTGACTCACCTCTGAAAAAGTGAGTCTTCTCTGCTCCTTCTCTGCTCCCTCCTTCTCCCGTGTGTGCTCCTTTCTCTGCTCCCTCCTTGCTGTTGGAAGAGGCGAAAACAGGCGAAAACGCAAGCAGTGTTGATATGTTAGTTCAAAATCTATATTTGGAGAAGGCGGGCTATTTTTAGTTTAAACATATCGTCGCATTTATAAACGCGTGTATATTCGCGTGTATGATATTTTAGCTGCGTTAATACACACGTTTTGCAGAAATTACCCGCGTTAATACACGCGATTTTTAGGAAATAGCCGCGTGAATACATGCAATTTTTAGGAAATAGCCGCGTCAATACACGCGATTTTTGTACTTTCATTAAAAACATATTATGATTTTGTGTTTTCTGGTTTGTACACAGGATGTCATCAACCTCTTCCAGCAGTTCTGGGGAAGATGAGACAATGCGTCATCGTAATCGCGATGTGTGGTTGGGACAACAGATCAAATGTATGTGTAATCGATGTCAAGGATGCATTGTACGAGCATTTGATGTACCTCGTAAAGTCTTGCGACACTTTCCTATAATTCCTCGCATCAAACACATGTTCAAGTGTAAATCCATAGCAGAGCTCATGTCATGGCATTCCTCACATCGATCGGATGATGGCATGTGGAGAATTCCTGCAGACACTCCTGCTTGGAAGCATATTGAAGATGAGTGGCCCAGCTTTAAAACAGAGCCCAGAAACTTGAGACTTGGCCTGGGTATGGATGGAGTGAATCCATTTGGTTTCAAAAGCACCGCATACAGCGTGTGGCCAGTTGTGTTGGTGAATTACAACCTTCCACCATCAATGGCGATCAAGAAGGGACATCTTATGTTATCCCTTCTAATTCCAGGGAAACATAAAGTCAAGCATATGGATGTTTATCTTGAACCATTGATTGATGAGTTGGAGGAACTATGGAGAGGTGTTGCGGTGGTGGACATTAGTAGGCCTCCCTCCTCTCGACACTTCCACTTAAAAGCAGTGTTGATGTGGACAATGCATGACTTTCCAGGATACAGCGATTGTTCTGGTAAGAATTCTAATTACCTCCCTACTCTATTACTATTGGCTATATATATTAATTAGACGGTTTGACTTTATTATTTTAACTTTTATTTATATTTTAACAGGTTTGAAAACATCGGGTAAACATGCATGTCCTGTTTGTGGCCCTTCGTTAGTACATGAGTATGCTGACGGTTTGTGTAAGACTATATTCAATAATCATCATCGATTTCTCCCCTCAGATCATCCTAAATATGTTGCTAGTAAGAGTAACATTCCTCCACAGACACTTCGTGCAAAAGATTGGAAGCGTATTTGGGAGTCTACAACTATTCTTCCTCCAGATGGCATGAACAGGTATAGTGATGTTTTTTCAATCTTGTTTTGTGTAGTCTCTAATTGGATTAAAGGTCACATAGAGCAATCCCTTGTGTAGGTACTCCATTTTTTTTCGGCTGCCATATTGGACCCATCTTAAGATCAACCATCTTCTTGATCCCATGCACATCTTCAAGAATGTGGGATCTGGTATTTGGGAACATATTATTGGTAAACGAGACAATGTTACCGTACGTGAGGACTTGCGGGTCGCAGGACGTATGCGTCAAGCTTGGCCACGAGAGGTGGGTGGGCACGTTCGTCTTCCGCTTGCACCATGGATTATATCAAAGAAAGAGGAGAAGCAGGTAAAGCAGGCCATCACCACTTTGCGTACTCCCACTGGATGCATGAGATCATTGAAGGGAGCCTTTACAACCACTAAGAAAAGAGGCGTTGAGCAACTATATGGGTTGAAGTCCCACGATTGGCACAAGATGCTTCAAGTAAGTGTTTTCCAAGTCTTGTACGTACGTTGAAATTAAATTTTGTAATGCCATAAACCATACATACATGTGCTCTTATGTGCGCAGTTCATACTACCTACTAGCATCGACCATTGTGCAAATAAGAGTTTGAAAAAATGTATTTATAAGATGGGCGAGCTTGTGAGGTATGTAAAACCCATGCTCAGATCACCCTTCATTATACCTTGCAAAATGAACGTGCATGAGGTATAACGTACTATTTATTTATTTTTCAGATATGTTAGTTCCAAAGCAATTGATCCAGCCACGTTGGATGATGCGCGTGTTATGGCAGTGGAGGTGGTTTGTTTGGTAGAGGAGACTTTTCCGCGAACCATTCTCACGAGTCAACTACATCTCATTGTGCATTTAGTGGACGAAATTGCTTTATGTGGTACTGTGCATGCACGCTGGATGTTCTTCCTAGAGCGCTTCATGAAGACCTTAAAAGACTTTGTGAGGCAAAGTGTAAGGCCTGAAGGAAGCATGGCCGAGGGTTGGTTGATACAAGAGTCTCTTGTATATATTTCAGAATTTCTTGGTCAGGTGGACAGCTCTTTGCCACGACTATGGAGCAATGAAGAGGACTTGAGGATGACCTCTATTGTGCCTCAAGGAAAAGGACAGAGTAGAGTAATTGACAGAACATTGATTGATGATCTCAATTTCACTTGTATCCTTAATAGTGATGTGATGAGCAGATGGGTTACAAGATATGAGGATGCAAAGACAAAAAGGCAAGCAGAAAGAGCTCTCTTTCGGAGGCAACATGGCTCTCGGAAGGCGTACCCTAAGCATCTAGCAACACTTCCGAATGATATCCATGTTGATTGGTTGCATGAGGAAATGGAGAGAGCAGAGAGCGACGAGGGGCTGCATATCACGGCAGAAGAATGGGAGTATGCACGAGGATGCATGTCAAAGGTACATAGAACTAATGTTTTGCATTAGTTGTAAGTGATTTTCTTTTAATATTTATTCACATTGCTTATACAAATATTGCTTCTATTTTGGTCCAGTGCACTATGTTCAATGCTATATGGTGTGAAGGCAAGCATTTTCGAATACAAAGAATTGATGAAAAGAGAAATACACAAGATTGCGGTGTCATTAGTAGCTTTGAGGGAGCTAATGGAAAAATGGATGATTATTGTGGCATAATCCAAGACATATTTAGGCTTGACTTTCGTCGCTTCTTTGTGTATGTTTTGGATGTCAAATGGCAAATGAACGTGGTGGAAAAAGGGCCTGATGCAACGATAAAACGCCATGTAAGTGGATATGTAACTATTGACTCTACAAAGTTCTGGCAAACAAAGAAAGATAGGCTCGTATTGCCACAACAATGTGAGCAGGTATGCATTTTTTTACTAATGTGTTTTATGTACATATATATCTAAGCTCGCGTACCCCTTGACTTTTGATATGCTAATTAATTACTGTACTATGTGTATTTGAGTAGGTTATCTATCTACCAATGGTGCATGACATCAAATGGTGGTACGTCATCCCTATTGCACCACGTTCCAAAGTGATGTATAATACATTCACTGATATGGAGCATATGGAGGATGTAACAAGCCGCAATGAAGATGATGTCGAACATGCCATTGAAGATGTTGTGATCAATGATCAAGAAATAAGAGATGATCATGATAATGAGGATGAGCATGCCATTTCTCATGATCATGAGAATGACCCTACCATTGAGGATGATGGTGATATTGATGAGGATGATCAGGACATCGATACCATTATCAATGGAGTACAGAATATCGATAGTGGAATAAATTTAATCGTAGCCTTACAAATTGATGAAATGGATATTGATGTTGATCGTTTGGCAAGGATGGATCTTATTGAAGATGAGATCAAACCCTAACCAATCCGTCACACTGTACGTTCTAAATTGATGACATTTCTATCATCTCATATGCATGATTTATTTTTGAATATATTTCATTGTTGTAAATGCATGTAGTGGGATTGTGTAATGATGTATACTGTAATGTACTATGAGATGGTTTAAAGAAAATAGTTTTTAATTTTGTAAAGGAATTCAGTTTTTCTCTGCCATGCGTGTATTAATCCGTGTATAGTGGCGTGTATTGATCCGTGTATAATAGCGTGTATTAATCCGTAAATATTACCGTTGTTGGAATGACAAGAAAACAAAACACCTCTATAGCAAGGTCTCCCAAAAGTGCTCAAGATACAAGATCAGCTCCACAAATCACAACACACAATCCTCCATGAACCATGAGGATTCAAAGACATGATCTCATGGGAGTTTACTAGCACACGCCCACCCGTAAGATCACTCCATACATCCAGAAAGCATCTGTCTTGACACGGAATTACGACACATGTCTACCCATGCACTTAAAGGCAAAAGCTTCCTCTTTAGTAATTCAATACCCAAATCATTCACTTCAGCCATATCCCTCATAATTTGTATACATATGTAGGTAGCGTCCACTACACGGAATTACACCAAAGCTGCCGCAAACTGCAGCAAGATTGACGAGGAGGAGATGTTGTCCTGTGTTGACACTTCTCTATCTCTCTTCTGGCTTATCTAGATTGATTTCTACCTCAGTATTCTGATGCAGGATTCCACTTTCAAAATCTTTACAGACACAAATCTTTCCCTTTGTGTACCACACACTCTCCCTAACCCTCAGATTACATCACCATGCAAAGATACCACACATAGCATAGCTAAATATCAAAGAAGGAAATTGACACGACTGACATAAGCCCCTCTCTGTCTTCTTCATATACAAGATCATTACAACATCTCAACAACCTTGAGACATGGACAAAATCAGACAAGAGGAAGCTCCACAAAAACTCAGGTATCTTCCATAGCAGATAGACTCTAACAACAATACTTCAAAGCCCCTTGTTCAATGGACGCTGTCAAAGAAGAAAACGAACCGGATCATGTATTTAACAGAGGGGCTGCACTGAGAACCTTGGAATATATCATGACCAATTCTCTGGCATTCAACCCTCCCTTTGCTTGTTTCCATGGGCTGCTATTCACATGCTGCGCTGGCCATCACTGCAAAACTGAAAAGAACTATATCTACACTAACCTGCATGCGTTGAAAAAAAAAAATCAAACCTGCAGGAGTCCCTCCCATAAGCGTCCATTCCTTTCCTTTTTTGTGGCAGCCCGAACTGCGCTCACTTCCCCAGTCGATGCCGCCTTCACTTTCTCTCTAGAATTTTGCTCCACCCTATCTCCTCGTGATCATTATGTATCTTCTATTTTGGACTGCAGACCAGTGTTTTTCTTTTAGTTGCCACACGGGCCTTTTTCACCACTCTGAATTAACCATGCATCACCATTCTTTTGCCTTTACATTGTGTTTGTGAGGAATTTATTCTGCCCTTCACATATAACCCTCCTGGATTAAAGGGGAACAGTAAAATGTTGCAAAATCACTTAGCTGCACTGATCCTACTGCCCGGATGAACAACCTGCAGCCTGCTTTCAAACTACAACTGTGCCTTTTCCTCCGCAACTAGCTGCATCTCTTGGTCAACATCCACAAACTCTTTATTCTCCAACCTACTCACGGCATTCCAAATTTGATTATCTCCCATGCATTTTTCAGCATTCTCCTGAGCACCAAATAGCTCACCATCATCCATACCTATATACTCTTCAAACAAGTCATGGACACCTTCAGGGTGTCCTCCCACAGCAGATCCTCAACACTATCTACATCACACCTTCATCAGCTTATGCACACATATATACAATAGGTACAAAAGTTTTCCAAAATGCGCGTGACACCGTGTATAGATGCGTGTATTACTGCGTGTATATAAACACGTTGATAAATGCAAACATACACGCGAACTTAAATGCTAAAATACACGCGCCCGATTCTATTCAAATACAGACGCGACCATACACGCGTTCGTAATTTATCGCGTGTATGAAACGCGTGTATGGCAGCATTGTCTTGTAGTGGTTCAAGGCCTATTTAAAAAGTCCCTTATCTGTGAATTTTTTAGTGAATATAATGTATCCTTTCCTATTCAAATCTGTAATTTTTTTTAAAAATACAATAAATAAATCCCCTCTGTAAATATATTTCTGTAAGTTTTAAATATTTAAAATGACCTTCTGTTGAACCCACACGATACTTACATATTTATACGAGTGACCCCCCCCGAGGTAAGAGGTGTGGGATTAACTATTACCTCATGTGTGTGGGAGGGGGACACAAGAATTTGGGAGGATACAGGGGAGTCTATCTTGGATTTAAAAAAAAACAAAACAAAATATATTATTCAATCATGAAGTTTGTACAAATTACAATCTAACAATAAGTTCAACAATTATGTCTCTCATGTTTGTATCATTGATAAGCAATACCTTCTTCGATCGATTTTGTTTTTAGAGCTGGCCAAGGTAACCCAGAAGAGAATATTCCTTGACCTTGAAACACTGTTGTGTTTCTAGACAACCATATCAACCAGCATCCAAAATCTAAGATGAGTAATGATCCACTAAAGTTCCTCCATTGCATAGTGTAAAGTACCAAAAGTAAGTTGATAACATGAGGTATGTATCCCCAAGCTTGTTGAAATTCGTGGTGCTTATGCTAGATCAAGATGAGTGGAGGAGACAGACCCACAAAATACAAGAACAATTCTTGTTTATTAAGTTGCTTATGCATGCAACTTGGCCTTTGCACACTACATAATGCCTTCTAGCTTCACCTTTAAATAAGTGAGCTAGTGGACCATAAGTCCATTCACACACATACACCCTTCTCCTACCCTTTTACATGACCTTAGTCTTTTAATACCCTCCCTCAATACCAACTATGAAAGAATTGGAATAGGTGGTATTGGACATAGGTTGCCTTTATAACATTAGGCGTACAAGTTGAGGAATATAGGTGTTGTTACATTGAGATTTAAAATAGGTGCTCAGAGGAGTTAGAGGTTGATACAAAGTTAGCCTTGTTAGGGCATTTAGAAGTGATATGTCCTGTTTGTTTACGCTTGTTACATTTCATCTTGTTGGGATATTTGATCCAACAATTATTTGTAAAATAACCTACCTTTTTGCAATGGGTACACCTTACTTTGCTCACTTGATGTGACAAAGCTTGTCCGATATTCAATGGAGTAGATGCACTTGAAGATTCAGCTCCTCCCTTTGGCCTCTTTTCTTTATCAAGACAAGATTGAATGACTCCTTCAAGGGTGGGATTAGGTATGTTCTTCAGGGTGGTGAGACTAAGGTGGGGTACACCTTCTTGACTGCTTTTAACAGAACAACCACTGTATCATCTTCATCCATTCTCACATTCACTGATGCAAGTTGAGCCATAAGGCCCTTCAAATGAGAGATAAAGGCTCCAATGCCCTCATTTGTCTCATCTGAAAGTCTTTGGATGCATTGCATATGTGCATGTGCCAGATGAGCTGAGAACTAAGCTGGATCCAAAAGCTGAAAAATGTATGCTTATTGGATATTCCCTCGAGCAAAAGGGATACAGGTGTTATAACCCTGCTACACGTGAGTTGAGGGTAAGCAGGGATGTTTTTTTTATGAGATGAGCAGCTGGTATGCTGCTGAAAAAGAAGCTGTTGGGGCTAATGTGAGTGGAAATGTGGTTGCACAGAATGCAAGTTAGCAATCACAGTCTTTGAGTGGACCAGAAGAGTCCTCATCTAGTGGTTTAGTTGATAGACCATGGAGTGGTAGGCTGCATCATAATACCAGTCCTGCAAATGTGATTAGTACATCACATAAAGGCAAAGAGAAAGTGATTGAGCCCCTTAGTATGCCTGACATTTCTTCAGGGCATTCTCATATTGATGGAGAGTCTAGTGGCTCAGAGATGAGCCTTGATGAGGATCTTGGGATACCAGCTATGAGAACACCTGGCGTAAAGAAGGCTATGGAAGCCATGAATGCAAAGCTATGAAGATCTAGGAGAGTGAAGAATCCTGTGCAGAGGTTTATCTATGATGGTGATGTGGCACATCACTATGCATACATGGCAAAAGTTGTGCAGGTTGTAGAGCCCACATGCATTGATAAGGATGTTGGAAATGTGTGTTGGGAGAAAGCTATGGGGATGAGGAGATGGATGCACTATATGGAAATGAGACTTGGGATTCAGTGCAATTGCGTGAAGGCAAGAAAGCCATTGGATGCAAGTGGGTGTACAAAGTAAAACATAATAGTGATGGAAGCATAAGCAGGTACAAGGCTAGATTGGTAGCGAAAGGATATGCACAGACATATGGCATTGATTATGAGAAACTTTCAGCTGAGTTGCCTGCATTCTTGCATGGGGATTTGCAAGAAGAGGTGTATATGTTGTAGCCACCTGGTTATGAGGATGTGAGTCACCCCGAGCATGTGTGCAGGTTGAAGAAAGCCTTGTATGGCTTAAAACAAGCACCAAGAGCATGGTTTGACAAGATTTCTGAATATCTTGTCACTATTGGCTTTCATGTAACCAATGCAGATTTCTCCCTGTATGTGAGACACAATGATAGAGGGGTTGTGCTTGTTGTCATCTATGTAGATGATCTGATCATTACGGGGGACCATGATGTAGAGATCTTTGATATAAAGATCTTGCTTAGACAAAAGTTTGAGATGAAGGATCTGGGGAGCTCAGATATTTCTTGGGCATTGAGGTGATTAGGTCACCACATGGTATTGGATTGCTGCAAAAATAGTATGGCTTGGACATGTTCTCTAAGTATGGTATGACAGGCTGTAAGCCTATCTCAGTGCCATTGGATCAGAATGGCAAGTTGAGTGCAGATTCAGGAGAGATTTTGGAGGATCCTACTATGTATCGGCACATAGTAGGAAGCTTGATCTACATGACGATCACTAGGAAAGATTTGAGCTATGCTGTTGGGTTGGTGAGTCACTTTATGTAGGTTCCTCGAAAGCCGCATTTGGATGCATTGAGACGCATACTGAGGTATGTGAGGTCTACTTTGCATTGAGACGCATACTGAGGTATGTGAGGTATGCATTGAGACGCATACTGAGGTATGTGAGGTCTACTTTGCATTGTGGACTATTTTATGAAACTGGGACATAGATATGTGTACATGGGTAGGCAGATGCTGATTGGGCTGGTAGTATCTTAGATAGAAGATATGTGAGGTCTACTTTGCATTGTGGACTATTTTATGAAACTGGGACATAGATATGTGTACATAGGTATGCATTGAGACGCATACTGAGGTATGTGAGGTCTACTTTGCATTGTGGACTATTTTATGAAACTGGGACATAGATATGTGTACATGGGTACGCAGATGCTGATTGGGCTGGTAGTATCTTAGATAGAAGATCTACTAGTGGCTTCATGTTTTCTTTGGGGAGTGCTGCTGTGACTTGGAGCAGCAAGAAGAAGCCTACGGTTGCTCTATCCAGTACAGAGGCCGAGTACAGAGGTGCTGCTATGGCAGCATGTGAGGTAGCTTGGTTGAGAAAGCTACTTGTTGTAGATTTGGGTCTATCAGTGGATAGACAAGTTGTCATTTTCTGTGACAACATTAGCAATATACAGTTAGCCAGGAACCCAGTTTTGCATGCTCGTACGAAGCATATAGAGATCCACAACCATTTTGTCAGAGAGAAAGTTTTGGCAGGAGACATTGACCTTGTTTATGTCAGCACACAGGATCAGGTCGCTAACATCTTCACCAAAGCATTGGGTACAGAGAAGCTCTGCAGATTCAGGGCTTCACTTGGTGTACATGAGATGGAGTTGAGCTCGAGGGGGAGTGTTGAGATATCGAGCTCATCTAGTGAGGCGGTGCTGATGACCCGCCTACTGTGTAACAGTCATTCTAGAGACTGGCATAGTTATAACGCCAGCTCATTTAGTTGGGTTCACACTATAGAGAACCCTAGTATGTATTTGGTTGAGTACACCTTTTCATATGCGGGTACTCTTATCTTTGTATATGGTGTGTTGAGTGTTGTGTGAAGAAGAAGAAGATTTTCAGCCTCTCACCTTGTGTGTTCTCTTTTAGGGTTTTGTGAGTGTGTGTGTGCTTGCAAGAGCTCAAGCTCTCTTCTCCCGTGCATCTTTTCAAGTGAGCAGGTGGTGAGCGTTTTGGTTGCCAATAATGATGTATCAACAACATTTCTAGGACTGGTATTATGATGTAGCCTGCCACTCCATGGTCTATTAACAGAACCGCTGGATGTGGACTCTCCTGCTCCACTCAATGACTATGATCGCTAACTTGCATTCGGTGCAACCATGTTTCCACTTACATCAGCCCTAATAACATCTTTTTCAATAGCATACCATCTACTCATCTCATCGAATACAACATCCGTGCTTATCCTCAATTCATGTGTAGTAGGATTATAACATCTATATCCCTTTTCCTAAAGGGAATACCCAATAAACACACATTTTTTTGCCTTTGGATCCAGCTTGGTATGCAACTCATCTGGCACATACACATATGCAATACATCCAAAAAATTTCAAGTGAGACAAATCATATTTCCTGGTAGTAAACTTCTCGTCTGGTGTTACATTATATATGGCTGCAGTAGGAGTCCTATTCATGATGTAGACATAGCCTCAGCCCAATAGCTATGTGGCATATTCTTCTCTGCCATCAATGCTCGTGCTATCTCCAAAATGTGCCTATTTTTTCGCTTAGCAACTCCATTTTACTGCGGAGTATATCTACATGTAAATTGTCTCTGAATGCCATTCTTTCGTAAGAATTCAGAAAACTCATTGGAGAAGTATTCTCCCCCTCCATCTGACCATAGGCACTTCACATGCTTTCGTGTTTGTTTTTCAGCCACCATCACTCTTAAAGTCTTAAAATGAGTGAACACTTCACTCTTCTCCTTCACGAAATACACCCACACTTTCCTCTTGTGGTCATCAATGAATGTTACGTAGTACCTATAGTCTCCCATAGACATAGTCTTCGCAGGACTCCATACATTTGAATGGACAACATCTAGTACATTCCTGCTCACATTTCTGTCACGTGGAAATAAATGCTTTGTTTGCTTCCAAACCGACATGCTTCACATACTTTCTGCATACTTTCAACCTTAAACTTAGGCAGCCTTGTCACAATTTCTTTAGTCTACATAGACTTCATTCTTTGCATATTTACATGCTCAATTCTCTTATGCCAAATGTATGTATATGCAATAACTCATGAACCATTTGCAAACATTATAGCACTCACTTCAGTTATATTTACATTCAATGTAAACATTCTTCTCACTCTGTTACCTTTTGTAACAACCAACCTGCACTTGTCTTTAAAGTCTTCTATATAACAGCCATCCGGACCTACAAACCCTACTCAATTATCTAGCCAAGTAAAACCAGATTCTTTGTAATGTTCGGAACTAGAAGTACATCTGGAAGATACTTCACCTTACCATCCTACATAGACAATGGCACATCACCAACATGGTGGGGCAGTGTCATTCCCTGTTTCAAAAAATCCTAGTCTTTCAAGACTCTTCATTTCCTTGAACTACTCACCATGACTTGTGATGTGGTTCAAAGCACCTAAATCAGCACACCATACATCATCCTTATATGTTGTTGCATCATTTCTAGACATAGAATTAACCACATGTTGCATAACAAACAACTCTCATTATCCTCATTATTTTTGCTAGAGGATATATAGTTGTTTTGCTGCACTTTTCCATTTCTCATGTGACTCTGCTTCTTATACCAATCTGCTTGCACTCACATGTTCAGGCTTACCATATTAAAAATAGCCTCATGTATCATTATGCTTCCTTTGCCAATTACCTCTACCTCGTTCGCTCCCCCTGCCTCTAAACTGGCCTCTTCCACCTGTGTGTTGTTGTGAATCTTGGGACTGTTGTTGCTGCTGCTGACTATAATTTTGATTACCTATTTCACCACCACCTTGGCCACGTCCACGTCCACGACCTCTACCTCATCCTCTACATGAACATGTGTAGAAGGCCTGCTCCTCTAAATTATTTTTGTTTTGTGAAGACTATTGATCTTCACCCAAATTCTTCTCTTAAATGATAAGCATTGACACAAAATCTGTGAAGTTGGGAATGTTCTCCCGAGTTTGAATAGACGTCTTGAACACCTTGCATTGTGGCCCGAGACCACGTAGTCATCATCATCAACAAGAACACCAATTGATGATGTAAGGGATTCCACAACGCTCTTGATCTTCAAGAGCGTTTCTCCCAAAGATCTCCCGACAAGGTTGTAGTAACGAACACAAAGGGGGAAGAGTGGATGAAGCTGTTACCCTCGTACCACTTCCTGTGCTTCTCTTGCTTGTTGCTCAGTCCTTAGCATGAACTAGGCTATGATATCATAAAAAGATACAAGGGAGAAGGGAGAAGGGAGCTTGAGCTCTTGCAAGAACACACACACTCACACAAACCCTAGAAGAGAACACACAAGGTGAGAGGCTAAAAAATCTTCTTCTTCTTCACAAAACAAAAGAGGTCTACAAAGAAGATAAAGTGACCAACACACATAATAGAGTATATATAAGTTGCCCATAATGTGAACACGCTAAGTTGAGTGGGTAGGTGTGTACTGGTCCAGCTATAGAATCTCTGGGGCGACGATATGTGAGTGCCAGCTACTACCAAACCCGTCAGTGATGTAAATGTCGAATGCTCTGAGAACAAGACATCTTTTACTGGAGAAATGCAATCAATTTTGGAAACTGTAGAAATCAGATTCATGGTGGGACAAAAGATTTGAGGAACTATGGAAGTGTGATTTGGACTTTAAGATTGAGGTATTTCTTTGGAGGACTATGGTGGGTTCATTACCTCTAGAAACTAAGGTGCTCCCCTGTCCCTTACTTCACCTCAGTGCGAATGGACTTATGGTCCACTAGCTCACCTATTTAAAGGTGAAGCTAGAAGGCATCATGTAGTGTGTAAAGGGCAAGTTGTATGCATAAGCAACTTAATAAACAAGAATTGTTCTTGTATTTTGTGGGTCTCTCTCCTCCACTCATCTTGATCTAGCATAAGCACCATGAATTTCAACATGGTATCTAGAGCTAGGTAGCTTGCAAGGTGTAGACTAGGTCAAAAAGTGTTCTTTGAGTGCATCTCATCTACCCCCAGCTAGTGGAGGCCTTCCAGCTGCTTGTGGAGGCCATATCTTGGCGTGCTTTCAACTAGAAAGATGAAGAATACCTCTGGGCGCTCAGGTTCGTACAACCACTTTTTGGATTTCATCTCTCTTAGGCACGTCATTAATCTCTGAGCAGGCCGACACATGCTTTCACTGCAGTGCTGATTTCGTATAGAAATACACAGACTGTGGGAAAGTTCAAGCCACACAAGCTTAGGACTTTTGAAGCCCATATTCTCAAGGTGCTCCAGTCAAGAGATGAGCTCCAATGCTTGCTCGACGCACGTGCAAGAAGCATAAAACCAGGGCAGCTCTGTGAGGAAGCCATGGAAGCTTCAATAAAAGCTTTAAAATAGTGTTTTTTTACACTAATCTTTGATTAATTAATCTTAATCTCTTAAGTGCTTGTGCTCTAGATCCTCTGAAATTGTTAGCATACACCATGAGGTGTTGAATAAGTCTCATTGTCATCAAGCTTCATCAAGTGTTCAACATTCCAAAGTGTGCTTATAAGCACTAAAGGTGTTGCTAAACACCATTGGTGGGTGTAGCCATTAGCAAAGGGGAGCCTCTTGACATTATGAAGTGCTTTTAAGCACTAAGAGTGTTCTTAAACACTAATGGTACATCTAATCACCAATGCAAGTGTCATTAGACACTAAAAATGTGCTCTTAAGCACTAATAGTGTTGCTAAACACTAATGGTGATCTTAATTACCAAAGAAAGTGTTCTTTGACACTAATGAAGCTCATCTTTATCAGAATTAGTGGTTGGGCACAAACTCTAAGTGCTAAACCATAAGCTTCATCAACTTAATCTCTTTTTATGCAACATCCTTGGCTTGATTAAGGCTTGTTGCACTCTCATAAGCCATTCTCTTTCTACTTAAGCCAAAACATCACAAATTTTTTGGTTTTCTTCTTCATAAATCATCCCATTAACACTCTTGTAAGATCTTCCTATTTTTGCGTTCAAGGCTTCCATAGCCTTTTTCATACTAGGTGTCCTAATTGCTGGAATCCTAAGATCCTCATCAAGGCTCATGTCCGAGCTACTAGACTCTCTATCGCGACAACACAAGAATGCCCTATAGAAATATCAGGCATACCAAGGGGCCCAACCACTTTCTCTCTGCCTTTATGTGATGTATCAATAACATTTCCAAGACTGGTATTATCATGCAGCCTGTCACTCCATGGTCTATTAACAGAACCGTTGGATGTGGACTCTCCCTGCTCCACTCAATGACTATGATTGCTGGGTGCAACCATGTTTCCACTTACATCAGCCCTAATAACATCTTTTTCAGTAGCATACCATCTACTCATCTCATCGAATACAACATCCCTGCTTATCCTCAATTCATGTGTAGTAGGATTATAACATCTATATCCCTTTTCCCAACAAAGGGAATACCCAATAAACACACATTTTTTTGCCTTTTGATCCAGCTTGGTATGCAACTCATCTGGCACATGCACATCTGTAATACATCCAAAAAATTTCAAGTGAGACAAATCATATTTCCTGGTAGTAAACTTCTCGTCTGGTGTTACATTATGTATGGCTGTAGTAGGAGTCCTATTCATGATGTAGACACAGCCTCAGCCCAATAGCTATGTGGGATATTCTTCTCTCCCATCAATGCTTGTGCTGTCTCTAAAATGTGCCTATTTTTTTGCTCAGCAACTCCATTTTGCTGCGGAGTATATCTACATGTAAATTGTCTCTGAATGCCATTCTTTCATAAGAATTCAGAAAACTCATTGGAGAAGTATTCTCCCCCTCCATCTGACCATAGGCACTTCACATGCTTTCGTGTTTGTTTTTCAGCCATCACTCTTAAAGTCTTAAAATGAGTGAACACTTCACTCTTCTCCTTCACACGAAATACACCCACACTTTCCTCGTGTGGTCATCAATGAGTGTTACGTAGTACCTATAGTCCCCCACCATAGACATAGTCTTCGCAGGACCCCATACATCTGAATGGACAACATCTAGTTCATTCCTGCTCACATTTCTGTCATGTGGAAATACATGATTTGTTTGCTTCCAAATCGACATGCTTCACATACTTTCTGCATACTTTTAACCTTAAACTTAGGCAGCCTTGTCACAATTTCTTTAGTCTACATAGACTTCATTCTTTGTACATTTACATGCCCAAATCTCTTGTGCCAAATGTATGTATGTGCAACAACTCCTGAACCATTTGCAAACATTACAGCACTCACTTCAGTTATATTTACATTCAATGTAAACATTCTTCCCTCTCTTACCTTTTGTAACAACCAACCTGCACTTATCTTTAAAGTCTTCTATATAACAACCATCCGGACCTACAAACCCTACTCAATTATCTAGCCAAGTAAAACCAGATTCTTTATAATGTTCAGAACTAGAAGTACATCTGGAAGATACTTCACCTTACCATCCTACATAGACAATGGCACATCACCAACATGGTGGGCAATCGGATGAGCAGTGTCATCCCCTGTTTCAAAAAATCCTAGTCTTTCAAGACTCTTCATTTCCTTGAATCACTCACCCATAACTTGTGATGTGGTTCAAAGCACCTAAATCAACACACCATACATCATCCTTATATGCTATTGCATCATTTCTAGACATAGAATTAACCACATGTTGCATAACAAACAATCTCTCATCATCCTCATTATTTTTGCTAGAGGATGTATAGTTGTTTTGCTGCACTTTTCCATTGCTCATGTCACTCTGCTTCTTATAGCAATCTGCTTTGCACTCACATGTCCAGGCTTACCATATTAAAAATAGCCTCATGTATCATTATGCTTCTGTTGCCAAGTACCTCGACCTTGTTCGCTCCCCCTGCCTCTAAACTGGTCTCTTCCACTTGTGTGTTGTTTTGTGAATCTTGGGATTGTTGCTGCTGCTGACTATAATTCTGATTACCTATTCGACCACCACCTTGCCCACGTCCACGTCCACGACCTCTACCTCATCCTCTACATGAACTAGAAGGCCTGCTCCTCTAAATGGTTTTTGTTTTGTGAAGTCTATTGATCTTCACCCAAACTCTTCTCTTGAATGATAAGCATTGACACCAAATCTGTGAAGTTGGGAATGTTCTCCCAAGTTTGAATAGACATCTTGAACACCTTGTATTATGGCCCGAGACCACGTAGACACACTTCCACCTTATCATCATCATCAAACAAGAACACCAATTGATGATGCAAGGGATTCCACAACGCTCTTGATCTTCAAGGCATAATCATTCACATACCTATTTTTCTTCTCCACAGTATGAAGCTCTTTATTCAACTAAATGTTTTGTGCCTTGGTGTTAGTTTTATACAGCTTCACCAAGGTATCCGATGCCTTCTTAAGTGACTTGGCATCCTGTATATACCCAATCATAGTGTCCTATATACCAATAAAAAGCCAATACATGAATTTCCTTGCTCCTTGATTCCAATCCTTGAATTATTTTACATCTACCAGTTGGATTAATCTCCGGTATCTTTGGTGCCTTCTCATGTTCATCTTAAATGTAGTCCCAATAACCTTTTCCCATTAGGAAATTTTTCAATTTGAACCTCTAAGCATGGAAGCCATTTATTTCATCATTCGACATCTTTTTTGCAACACAAATTTACCAAAAACAACACTCTTGTTTGACTTGCATGCTACAAACTATTGTATTCTTTTCCAGTGGTACTATACTGCACCAAACTATCACAACTAGTGACTCCAATTTGCATACATACAACCAATGGCAACTTTGAGACATCTTTGAAGTACACACAGTGTCTGCACAACCAATCTCCCTTCCTGCAATTCCAAAAACAAAGTTCTATAGAGAATTGAAACTTACCCGCCCGCAGTGCGCGTGAATTCCTGTGAACTGAAAAATGAAGGTCCATATACAGACAGTAAAGTTACCCTCTGTAGCTCTGCTCCCACGAAGAAAGCTCCTCAATCAGAGTTTGTTTTCCAATTTCTCCCAAAGATCTCCCGACAAGGATGTAGTAACAAACACAAAGGGGAAAGAGTGGATGTTCTTACCCTCGTACCGCTTCCTGTGCTTCTCTTGCTTGCTGCTCAGTCCTTAGCATGAACTAGGCTATGATATCATAAAAAGATATGCAAGGTAGAAGGGATCTTGAGCTGTTGCAAGCACACACACACTCACACAAACCCTAGAAGAGAACACACAAGATGAGAGGCTGAAAAATCTTCTTCTTCTTCACAGAACAAAAGAGGTCTACAAAGAAGATAAAGTGACGAACACACATAATAGAGTATATATAAGTTGCCCATAATGTGAACACGCTAAGTTGAGTGGGTAGGTGTGGACTAGTCAATGTAGTCCAGCTAGCAGTGCCAGCTCCCAAACCCATCAGTGATGTAAATGTCGAACGCTCATGCAGGCGCCTCGTGAGTGTTAGCTCACGAGGCGCCTCGTGAGTGTTAGCAGGTGCCTCATGAGTGTTAGCTCATGTTGAGCTTGACATCTCAACATCTCTCAAATAGTGCAGACATATCTTTGTTGGTCATGAGGGGGGCTGAGGGCACTGGGAGGCGCAAGGAGGGAGGGGCGGATGGAAAAAAGAAATTAAACTCCATTGTAATTTTTCTAATGTATTTTAAGAAATATGTATGGAGAAAAATCTATCATCAGCGTAGCAATTTGGGAGCTATTAATTTCAAGAGATAGTGAAGTGATTAGTAGAAGGCATACACATAAATAGGTATATGTGTGTTTTGTTTCTAGTACATATTTATTTATTAACACACCAAATTTAATTATTATCTTTTTATCTTCTGAAAAACCAAATAAAAACTTGCTTGATTACAAATATCTTGCGAATTACTATGGAACTCTATAAGAGGTGGCACTTGGTTTTGACCTAACAGTAGTGAATCGGCAAAAGGTTTCTCATGGTGGCTAGATATTAAGTGAGTCTTCTAGTACCTCAAAAGGCTAAACACACACACCTTGCTTCCCTCTCTCAATGCATGATTAGAGTCATGGAAGGTAGGTCCTTATTCTTAAAGTAATATTAGGTCTTAGATCACAATTATCTCTAGTAATCTCTTTGTTATCTCGCTCGAGCAAAAAAGAGCTCATATGAGATGATAGGAGCTCTTCTTTGATTATATTACTTATAGAATCTCATGGGAGTCATTGTGTGGTGGAAACTCTTATAATCATATAAGATCAACTAATTCAATGTAGAGGACCATGAAGGAGCCACTTATTCATATGATTAACATCACTAGTAGGTTCTTCTTGTCATCATCAAGAGTTCATATGTGACCTCATGGGCTCTTTAAAAGGTCTTACAAGTTCTAGAGCTTTTCTCAACCCATATGTGATCCTATGGGCTTGTAGGAAGTCTTGTGGGTCTTATGATCTCATTAGATATTTAACACGATTTTTGAAATTATATGAGATCTTACATGAGAGAATTACATTGAAGACTAAAGTAGGTGTAGCCTAGGTTAGAGCCCCAAGGCCCCAATTTCGATCCATCATTCAATCCCATTTTTTCTCTAAGGTTGTCCCATTTCTTCTTCTCTTTTCCCATCATAACTAAGCTTCCCCCACATCTGTCTAATTACTTCTCAACCAAATTGAAATCCCCCATCATAATACAAGGGCATTGGATGCCCAACTTCCTGATCCACTCCCACATTTCCCCCTTGATTTTGTGGTTATGAGCCCCATAGATGTTGATTAACCGTAGCTTCTCATCCTCTAACTGGATCATCTCAACAACTAGAATCATACCATTGGGATGGTTGGCAATAATAGTAGGCTTTAACTGTTTCTTAATGATAGATAGAACCCCACTGTAGCCTGATTTCACCTCCCCATACAATACTACCTAGTCCCTGAAACATTCTCTCTTCCCCCCTTTAGTATCCATTAGATTATGTTTCTATATGGCCATTATGGACAGATTCCAATCCTTCACCATCCCCAAAAAAGTTTCATTTTTTCTCTTATCCTTCAAACCTTTAACATTCCACGTACATTCCACGTACACCCTCTAAACTTTTTTACCTTATTCATTCTAAAGTAGTAGAAGCAAGAACCATCTCTACCCCCAGCCCCTCTTCTGCTCATGTTTTTGTCCTAACCTCTCCAGTCTCTGTTTGAAGCTCCCTCCAAGTAGTATCCACTTGGCCAATTGAACCTCCCCATGGATGAGGTCTCACTATAATCCCCTAGAGGGATAAAGGGATTAGAGTATATAGGAGGACTGAGCCCTTCCACACACAGACTTACCTACTTCTACCCCTTCCCCTCCAATTCTAAGTTGATTATTTCTAGCTTCCCCTTTTATATTTCTGAGGTTATTTTTTCCCTTGGATCTTTCTGCTGTAACCCAAGTTAACCTAAGATTTTAAGTGTCCTTTCTCTCCATATTCATCTTCTCTTTTCATTTGTCAACTTTGTCAACCTATACTCCTGGAGTTTCCCTTTTACCTACTCTAAAGATTATCCCTCTTCCTTGTTCTGTTCCCCATTTTTTTCATGTCACTGCTCGCTCCACAATTTCTAGCGATATGACCAAAGTTTCCACACCTAAAGAAAGCTCCCACAAAATTTCCAAACTTTAACTTTAGCTCTATTTTTTAGAATTCCCCTAGGTCCATGTCAAGAAGATTTGGGATTTCAAACATAGTATTCCAAGATACACATACCTTACTAGAGTGGCGACTATTGTCTTTATTAGTAGGTACAAACAATAGTAGATACACATACCTTACTAGAGTGGCGACTATTGTCTTTATTAGTAGGTACAAACAATACCATGCCAAGTGCACTAGCCAAGTTCTTCAAAGTTGGTCTCAACCAAGGGGGAGACCTATTATGTCCACCTAGACTAGACATGATTCCCTGAGGCTCCGGTTGACAATAAACGTGGGGTCAAAGGGCATCACATGAATTAACTTCGATCCCATAAACAATTGGGATTTTGCAAATAAATCAACTACTATCTGTCTTTAACAAATATCACATTGAAAAACCCTTTTCAAAGGTAGTAAACTTGAGATACAACTCTGTCGTGGAAAACTTCATCTTGAAGCCATCTCCCCAACTTCTCTGTACTAGGCCGTTTCCTAGAGAAAAATAGAATTCTGTTGCTCAAGGAGAATTAACCAATTTGTCTTTTGACCACTTCAGATGAGACGTTAATGCATACCTTATTTCTGCGTAGATTCTCAGGGCGTTTGCTGAGTATTCAGAGACAGTCAGAAATTTAGTCACACGGTGTCACTTCTTCATCTCTTCATTTGAGTCCCATTCTCCACACCCCCCTCTCCAACCTCTTCTGGAAGATCCCAACCACCCACCATTGCATCACTACATGCATGTGCTCACGTAAGGTGACCATGGTACTGTTGCATGCATAGCCACGTGAGAGAATAAACTTTACCACTACCTCGTATCCCAACAAAACCTTCACCTCGCAACTCAAGATTTTTCAATCTTGTGCTTACTCAATTTGCTAATCGACTCTTAAGCCTTGCATACAATTTTAGCTAATACTTTGAGGATGGGATTCTATACAATTTATGAACTCAAAGAAACTTTTTCACGTAAACCCTTTAAAACAATCTACATACATCTTTAAACTAATCTTTAGAAGCTATGTAGGTGGCTTCTACATAAAACATAAACCCTTTAAAACAATCTACATGCATCTTCATACTAACCTTTGAAAGCTATGTAGGTAGCTTCTGTCAAAACACTCACTCTTTCTCACCATTCCCATGCTTGTAGGTTCATTTGAATATCGTTTTAAACTCCAAATTTATGAAAAGCCTCCTCTTCTACACATGTGGTGCATGTCCCATGGAGTTATAAATTTACATATTGGATATATATAAGTTATAAAAATCCGTAGTTAGGGCCCTTGAACACACATGTTGTATGGGTTTTTTACATATTTGGACTCAAAATGGATGGATGAGGTCTATTGCTAGGAGCACTCAAACCTCTTAGGGGCCTACCAAAAATCTCTTCCCTCATAAAAGTGATTAGACGAAGAGAGCGCATGTTGTAAAACCCCAACTTCTACACATCTAGTGCATGTCCCAGGGAGTTCACTAAGGAACTTGTAAGATGGCACACACGTTTCAGCAATAGAATTCTTTTTTGTGGAGTTATGGAAATTTTACATACTTAAGCGGTATGTTGATTCAAAAAGTTAAGAAATTTTTCATAGAAGAGGTACCTTTATCATCAGATCTAAATTTACATATTGGATGCATATAAGTTATAAAAATTCGTAGTTTTAGGGCCCTTGAACACACATGTTGTATGGGTTTTTTACATAGTGAACATGCGAGGGTGCATGTTTGATGTAGGTATATGGATGGATGATATGGGTGGTACGTGTAAATGAAGGTATTCCCTTTCGCCTTGCTACATAGCTTTTGACTTACTCAGTAACGTCTAACCTTGTTGTTGAATGGCATGTTAAATGAAACACACACATTAACATATTACTAACATTCCCCTTATATTTTTACACATAATCCTAGCCTACCATGATTTTTCATTCTTTCAAGAAGCCACATTTAACATCTTTTCTAACATATTGATGTGTTGTAAATATTACACAAAACTGCTAAAACACTTCTCTCAACCCCTAAAAAAATTGTTTCAATACACTTTTTTACGTATGACCATTCTTTATATAAAGTACACGGTCCTTTTATTCCCCACTCAAACCAACAATGATCGAAAAAACTATATTTTTCAACCAATCAAAATAAGGACAACTCTTATATCTATCACGTTTTTGTTTCCTAGATCTCCACAATATGCCAGTTTTATAACTAAAATATATGAAAAAATTTCCTTAAAATAAGAGCTAGCTCTTTTTTATTATTGTGCTAGTACAAATACACTAGAATGCTGTTTTTTTGGTGAACTGAATCTGCTCATGAATCCAACCACGCCTAACCTATAACTTTAAATAATTATACGTACTCTAAAGACCTAGTAGGAAAAAACAAAGAGACGTCACCTAATACTACTTTCTTTCCCTTAGATAGTCCAAAATGTATGAAAAGTTATTTAGATCTTTTTGTCTCACAAGTTTAAATAGGCAGGATTTTTTGCTCTAGCCGTATTTAAATTTTACAGTTACATGATAAAAAGGAGAGAGAAATCTTAAGGAATGAAATTTAGTGATTTTGATCTCCTTTGGATGCAAACCAATAAAGTAAACAAAGACGATGAAAAGAAATAGTATTCGAAACTCAAAACATTTTACAAGGCTTAAGATATGTGAACAGAACCTCCATCTCTGATCATATGCCTCCACCCACTGTAGGATCTCTGATTATATGCCTCCACCCACTGTAGGATTTAATCAAAGAGTGGTAGGTAATCTGTGACGGGCGGGGATAGTCTGTAGGGCTATTTCACTGGTGGTGGTGGTGCGAGTCACTGCAGATTGAGCATGGGAAACCTGGCTCCCCTGGCTCCAGCTAGAACCCAAGAGAGCAGAAATTTCATGTCCTTCGTTGTCAGCAGCACTTTCTTGCGATGTGATGGGCCTTATAAAATGCTCGATTGATGAACTTGGGCTTTGACTAGAAAGTTCCACCACCTCATCCACTAATGTCCACTTAGATTGGATCTCCTGCAGCTTGCCATGCACCTCTTCCATTGTGGGCCTTTGATGCCCCTGCATAGCCAAGCAATGGATTGCTAGCTGTGCAACAGCTTGGATGGATGCCAAGACGTTTGGGTGTGTGCTTAATCGAGGGTCGATGAGATATGTCAGCTTCCCAGCTCTAAAACGAGTCTGGAAGTGATAGGCGAGAATCCCTAGCTTTGTGCCAAGGTCCGCTGGCATGGCCGAGATGAGCTCAAGCAAGATAACACCAAAACTATACACATCACTTTTATTAGTGAATTGGCAGCTGAGGTGGTACTCAGGGTCCAGATAGCCATGGGTGCCTACCACTGCGGCGAAGGTGAGGTGGGTCGCGCCGGAGGGGAGGAAACGCGAGGCTCCAAAGTCGGCCACCTTGGGGTTGTAGGACATATCGATGAGGATGTTGGTGGACTTTATGTCCCGATGAAGAATAGGTGGGCTCATCTTGTGGAGATAACTAAGTGCCTTAGCGGTGTTCACCGCAATGCCAAGCCGTCTCCCCCAGCTCGGCCCTAGCAGGCTTCTTTGGGCGGGGTCTTTGCCTGGATGCAAGTGATCCCAGAGTGTTCCATTCTCCACAAATTCATACACAAGGAGAGGCACTCGGGTCTCTACGCAGCAGCCCAATAGCCTGACAACATTTTCATGCACGGTCTTCCCTAACAGGAGTATCTCGGACACAAAGGATTTAATTTGGTCCTCTTCCCTGTCCGCATCCTCCATGTGCTTGGGTTTCTTAATGGCCACCTTGCCGTGGTTGATTAGGCTGCCCCAATAAACCGTGCCATAGCCCCCTTTTCCGAGCTCATGCTCCCGAGAGAAGTTGTTTGTGGCTCTCCTCAGCTCATCTTCAGAAAATAGCATGGACCGCAGCTCTTCACCTCCGTTGCGATGGAAATTTTCCTCTCTCTGTTGCTTCCGTCTGCGAGCTCTTCTCGACCAGCGGACGATGATGAAGGCACCAGATAGAATTCCTGCGCAACGTTAATTTTGATGACTTTAGACTAGGGCTTCAACAGCAGTGCGGTACAAATTATAATCTATGGCACTCGCTTACCAAGAATTGGTAGTATTATAATCGATGGGGGGTCGATGTCATTTCCGGGCTCGTTCACGGTTAGGTTATTACCTTGACAAGAAAAAAAAAAAAAGTTAAGAGTAACCTGAAATAGAAGGGATGTCGAAGCATTGTATGGTTTCTTAGGTTCACGGTTATTACCTTGACAGCCGGTTCCATTCCTGTATCCATCCCCTCTTAGATAGTTCCTGGGGCAACGGCAAGTATAACCGGGCACCCATGGATCATAAAGACACTCCGCCTCATTAGAGCAAGCGTAATCCGACCTGTGCTTTACCGTAGAGCAGTTCTCCGAAACGTTGAGAATGAGAGCCCATGATATGACCAGGACATCGCCCGGTAGATAGGGGATGTAAGGGCTGAGCACAGTGGAGAATCCACAGACACCAGGAAAGTCTGGGGAGGCTACTCCATTTCCACTGAGGTGGAGGTGCCGAGAGCCACGCGGTATGCGTTGGAGACAGCAGTCGCAGGGGTAATAGAAAGGTCCATCATCATCATAGAAATAATCTGTCGACCTGTTTCTGAGACACCGCTGATTGTAGCAATCAGTGCTGCACTGATTATTGTAGTAATCACTGCTGCAATTCATAGTCGAAGTGAACGACAAGGCGTTGGAAGAGACGTTGTTGGAAGACGAGGCGACACAGGAGCCTTGGGATCGGCATCCGATCACGGCAAAGAAGTTATGATCGGAGAGGACGAAAGGCCCACTGGAAGGGAGCTCCAAGGAAGCCTCAGCGTAGCCATCTGATTTGCCGCAGTTATGAGGAGTGGGCATGGCCTTAAGCTCGGTAGAGTTTACGGCTATGTAGTTGCCGTAGAACTCCAGCACCTGTAGCTCTGGGGTGGAGGCCGTGCCCACCTGGAGGAAGGGCAGTAGGCCCGTGCCATAGCTTGGATTGAGCTTGCACGAGATCCTGTAGCCCCGCAGCCCGCATTCACTCGGCATCCCAAAAGGATAGGGAATGATCATATTCCCGCAAGTTTGTGAGGTGGAGTTGCAAGGGCCGGAGGCAGCAGCTACCCAATTTAGACTGCTGCACGCCCAATAGCCCAGCAGCAGCAGGAACACTCCAAAAGACATCCAGTGCTCCATGGAAAACAACAGCCGAATTAAGAAAACCGAGGACATCGCCGTTTATATAAAATTAGAACCAACGCTGAAGACCCTACTCGCTCACGATTCTGTGAGTCAATCAAGGACAAAGATAGGTTCGACGTAGCCTAAAATTTGCTCGAGAACGAGAAGAATCTCTTTAAGTTTGAGTTATATTTTGTAAAATTTATAAAGAAACACTTTTTCAAAATGGTCAATTTCTTCTTCAAATTATTTAAATTTCTAGAAAAATATATTTTTAAAATGGTCAATTTCCTCTTTAAATTATAATGAGAAAGTTTTTAGTTATAAAAAACTCTTAAACTTTAAGGATTCATTTATTATATATTTTAGTTATAAAACCTGCATACATGTAGTACACATTTTGGGAACCAAAACCCAGTAGATTGAGAAATTATCCATATTTTGAGTGGTTGAAAATTATGTTTTTATCAAGAACTACTTTGGCCTGTAGAAAAGCAAGCCTAAGTATGATTATGTCCTTACTCATTTTTGGTTGTCTTTACACGTTTTTTTTAATTTCATTAGGCTCGTCAAAAAGCAAGCCTGAGTACGATTATGTCCTTACTCGTTTTTGGTTGTCTTCACGCGCTTTTTTGTTGCCTTTAGTAAAAGGAAAGTGTTAGCAACACTCCAAAATGTTGGCTAAATGATCATCTTGAAAACTTCAAAGAAAATCAAATAGTATCTACTTTTCTATGATTTGATAGCGGATGGTTCTTTTTCAAATAGACGCTACTCGCTCACGACTCTCTAAGTCAATCAAGACTTAACAAGCGTGGTTGGGACTTTGTGAGCACTCAATCAAGACTAAAATTCATAGGTAAATCGGTTTTACAACTAAAATTTTAAAATTTTGAATTTTAAAATTATTTTCCTCAACGGTATTAATAAAAAGAATATAAACATCACCCACTGTAGGATCTCTGATTATATGCCTCCACCCACTCATAAGAGTGGTAGGTAATCTGTGACGGGCGGGGATAGTCTGTAGGGCTATTTCACTGGTAGTCACTGCAGATTGAGCATGGGAAACCTGGCTCCCCTGGCTCCAGCTAGAACCCAAGAGAGCAGAAATTTCATGTCCTTCGTTGTCAGCAGCACTTTCTTGCGATGTGATGGGCCTTATAAAATGCTCAATTGATGAACTTGGGCTTACGCTACTCGCTCACGATTCTGTGAGTCAATCAAGGTGGGCAGGTTCGACGTAGCCTAAAATTTGCTCAAATTTGTGGAGAACGAGAAGAATCTCTTTAAGTTTGAGTTATATTTTGTAAAATTTATAAAGAAACACTTTTTCAAAATGGTCAATTTCCTCTTCAAATTATTTAAATTTCTAGGAAAATATATTTTTAAAATGGTCAATTTCCTCTTTAAATTATAATGAGAAAGTTTTCAGTTATAAAACTGTTAAACTTTAAGGATTCATTTATTATATATTTAGTTATAAAACCTGCATGTAGTACACATTTTGGGAACCAAAACCCAGCCGATTGAGAAATTATCCATATATTGAGTGGTTGAAAATTTTGTTTTTATCAAGAACTACTTTGGCCTGTAGAAAAGCAAGCCTAAGTATGATTATGTCCTTACTCATTTTTGGTTGTCTTTACACGTTTTTTTTTATTTCATTAGGCTCGTCAAAAAGCAAGCCTGAGTACGATTATGTCCTTACTCGTTTTTGGTTGTCTTCACACGCTTTTTTGTTGCCTTTAGTAAAAGGAAAGTGTTAGCAACACTCCAAAATGTTGGCTAAATGATACTCTTGAAAACTTCAAAGAAAATCAAAGAGTATCTACTTTTCTATGATATGATAGCTGATGGTTCTTTTTCAAATAGACGCTACTCGCTCACGAGTCTCTAAGTCAATCAAGACTTAACGAGCGTGGTTGGGACTCTGTGAGCACTCAATCAAGACTTAACAAGCCCACCGTGGCCCTTTGTAACCCACCGTGGCCCTTTGTAAAAGGATCGTTAAGTAATGTCACAATAAGCATTTTTTTCTAACCAAAAAGGATCACAATCAAGCTCACCCGTTTTTATTGAAAAAAAATGCATAAGTTAGTTTGTTTTATAGCTAAGATTTCAAACTCTTAAATCTTGAAATTGATTAAGGCTGGTTTTTCTCGTGAAAGTTCCACTTTTTCTTGACACTTATTAAAAAGTTCCACTAAAGCACACATGTGGGTAGCGGCCGTGCCCACCCGAAAGTTTGTGAGGTGTAATTGTAAGGGCCGGAGGCAGCAGGTGCAGCTACCAAATTTAGACTGCTGCTCCAGTGCCCCATGGAGAACAACAGCCGAATTAAGAAAACCGAGGACATCGCCATTACTATAAAATTAGAACCAACACTACTCTCTCACGACCATGTATGTGAGTCAATCAAGACTTAACAAGTGTGGTCGTCACGAAACCACCGTACAAGCGAACCTGTAAAAGCAAGGTGAGAATAAACATTTAAAAAAAAACCAAGCTCAACCATTTTTATTGACAAAATTCATAGGTAAATCGGTTTTATAACTAAAATTTTTGAAATTTGAAATTATTTTCCTCAAAGATATTAATAAAAAGGATATAAACATCAATTGGTTTTCCATTAAAAAATACACATCAAAAATTTACATAGCAATCAGTTTTTTAGACATCAATTGGTTTGAAAACAAAAGGCTTGAAGATTACGGCATTATTTTCAAGGCAAGCCAAATCTACAAGTCAATTGCACAATGCCAATTTTAGAAATCACATCAATCGGTTTCAAAACAAAAAATTTCAAGATGTTAGGCCTGCATTAAATGTAAGTCAATCTAATTAATTTTTATCTCTGAATATTTTTCAATCTTAGCCATAAAAAATATGCGAGAGGATAGCATTGATTGTTATAACAAGGCCACGCTTTAAAATTTAACTCCACATATTGGCCATTGAAAAGGGACATTTGACCTACTTCTCTCTTCTTCTGACTTCACAACTTGTTCAACTCAAGAGTGGTATATTTCCAAGAGCTTTCTTTATACTTTTCTTTGAATGTCTTTAAAAGAAAACCTATAGTTTATTTTTTACAAAAAATGCTTGGGGAGGTTCCCATGGTAAGTCACTTTAAATGTGTGTGTGTGTGTCCCCTCCCACAACACACCTAGAGCCCGATAACGATTCCCCCAATAGCTGTCTCTGTGAGCACCACACGATGATGTGATAAGGTCGTAGAGTCTTAATTTATACATATATATAAAACATGTTTTGTAGGAGGTTCACACGAAACGTAACCTCACACATGCTTGTGGGGTGGTGTGTGTGAAACACACACGATGACATGAGTCTTAAGCAATGTAAGAGGCTCGGGGGGGGTCACTATATGTAAATCCTCTATATCACGTGCGTTCAAGGCCTATTTAAAAAGTTCCTTATCTGTGAATTTTTTAGTGAATATAATGTATCCTTTCCTATTCAAATCTGTAATTTTTTTAAAAAATACAATAAATAAATCCCCTCTGTAAATGTATTTCTGTAAGTTTTAAATATTTAAAATGACCTTCTGTTGAACCCACGTGATACTTACATATTTATACGAGTGACCCCCCCGAGGTAAGAGGTGTGGGATTAACTATTACCTCATGTGTGTGGGGGGGGGGACACAAGAATTTGGGAGGATACAGGGGAGTCTATCTTGGCTTTAAAAAAAAAACAAAATATATTATTCAATCATGAAATTTGTACAAATTACAATCTAACAATAAGTCCAACAATTCTGTCTCTCATGTTTGTATCATTGATAAGCAATACCATCTTCCATCGATTTTGTTTTTAGAGCTGGCCAAGGTAACCCAGAAGAGAATATTCCTTGACCTTGAAACACTGTTGTGTTTCTAGACAACCATATCAACCAGCATCCAAAATCTAAGATGAGTAATGATCCACTAAAGTTCCTCCATTGCATAGTGTAAAGTACCAAAAGTAAGTTGATAACATGAGGTCTATATCCCCAAGCTTGTTGAAATTCGTGGTGCTTATGCTAGATCAAGATGAGTGGAGGAGACAGACCCACAAAATACAAGAACAATTCTTGTTTATTAAGTTGCTTACGCATACAACTTGGCCTTTGCACACTACATAATGCCTTCTAGCTTCACCTTTAAATAGGTGAGCTAGTGGACCATAAGTCCATTCACACACACACACCCTTCTCCTACCCTTTTACATGACCTTAGTCTTTTAATACCCTCCCTCAATACCACCTATGAAAGAATTGGAATAGGTGGTATTGGACATAGGTTGCCTTTATAACATTAGGCGTACAAGTTGAGGAATATAGGTGTTGTTACATTGAGATTTAAAATAAGTGCTCAGAGGAGTTAGAGGTTGATACAAAGTTAGCCTCTGACTCCTTGTTAGGGCATTTAGAAGTGATATGTCCTGTTTGTTTACACTTGTTACATTTCATCTTGTTGGGATATTTGATCCAACAATTATTTGTAAAATAACCTACCTTTTTGCAATGGGTACACCTTACTTTGCTTACTTGATGTGACAAAGCTTGTCCGATATTCAATGGAGTAGATGCACTTGAAGATTCAGCTCCTCCCTTTGGCCTCTTTTCTTTATCAAGACAAGATTGAATGACTCCTTCAAGGGTGGGATTAGGTATGTTCTTCAGGGTGATGAGACTAAGGTGGGATACACCTTCTTGACTGCTTTTAACAAAACAACCACTGCATCATCTTCATCCATTCTCACATTCACTGATGCAAGTTGAGCCATAAGGCCCTTCAAATGAGAGATAAAGGCTCCAATGCCCTCATTTGTCTCATCTGAAAGTCTTTGGATGCATTGCATATGTGCATGTGCCAGATGAGCTGAGAACTAAGCTGGATCCAAAAGCTGAAAAATGTGTGTTTATTGGATATTCCCTCGAGCAAAAGGGATACAGGTGTTATAACCCTGCTACACGTGAGTTGAGGGTAAGCAGGGATGTTTTTTTTATGAGATGAGCAGCTGGTATGCTGCTGAAAAAGAAGCTCTTGGGGCTGATGTGAGTGGAAATGTGGTTGCACAGAATGCAAGTTAGCAATCACAGTCTTTGAGTGGACCAGAAGAGTCCTCATCTAGTGGTTTAGTTGATAGACCATGGAGTCGTAGGCTGCATCATAATACCAATCCTGCAAATGTGATTAGTACATCACATAAAGGCAAAGAGAAAGTGATTGAGCCCCTTAGTATGCCTGACATTTCTGCAGGGCATTCTCATATTGATGGAGAGTCTAGTGGCTCAGAGATGAGCCTTGATGATGATCTTGGGATACCAGCTATGAGAACACCTGGCGTAAAGAAGGCTATGGAAGCCATGAATGCAAAGCTATGAAGATCTAGGAGAGTGAAGAATCCTGTGTAGAGGTTTATCTATGATGGTGATGTGGCACATCACTATGCATACATGGCAAAAGTTGTGCAGGTTGTAGAGCCCACATGCAGGTTGTAGAGCCCACATGCATTGATAAGGCTGTTGGAAATGTGTGTTCGGAGAAAGCTATGGGGATGAGGAGATGGATGCACTATATGGAAATGAGACTTGGGATTTAGTGCAATTGCATGAAGGCAAGAAAGCCATTGGATGCAAGTGGGTGTACAAAGTAAAACATAACAGTGATGGAAGCATAAGCAGGTACAAGGCTAGATTGGTAGCAAAAGGATATGCACAGACATATGGCATTGATTATGAGAAACTTTTAGCCCAGTTGCCTGCATTCTTGCATGGGGATTTGCAAGAAGAGGTGTATATGTTGTAGCCACCTGGTTATGAGGATGTGAGTCACCCCGAGCATGTGTGCAGGTTGAAGAAAGCCTTGTATGGCTTAAAACAAGCACCAAGAGCATGGTTTGACAAGATTTCTGAATATCTTGTCACTATTGGCTTTCATGTAACCAATGCAGATTTCTCCCTGTATGTGAGACACAATGATAGAGGGGTTGTGCTTGTTGTCATCTATGTAGATGATCTGATCATTACGGGGGACCATGATGTAGAGATCTTTGATATAAAGATCTTGCTTAGACAAAAGTTTGAGATGAAGGATCTGGGGAGCTCAGATATTTCTTGGGCATTGAGGTGATTAGGTCACCACATGGTATTGGATTACTGCAAAAATAGTATGGCTTGGACATGTTCTCTAAGTATGGTATGACAGGCTGTAAGCCTATCTCAGTGCCATTGGATCAGAATGGCAAGTTGAGTGCAGATTCAAGAGAGATTTTGGAGGATCCTACTATGTATCGGCGCATAGTAGGAAGCTTGATCTACATGACGATCACTAGGAAAGATTTGAGCTATGCTGTTGGGTTGGTGAGTCACTTTATGTAGGTTCCTCGGAAGCCGCATTTGGATGCATTGAGACGCATACTGAGGTATGTGAGGTCTACTTTGCATTGAGACGCATATTGAGGTATGTGAGGTATGCATTGAGACGCATACTGAGGTATGTGAGGTCTACTTTGCATTGTGGACTATTTTATGAAACTGGGACATAGATATGTGTACATGGGTACGCAGATGCTGATTGGGCTAGTAGTATCTTCGATAGAAGATCTACTAGTGGCTTCATGTTTTCTTTGGGGAGTGCTGCTGTGACTTGGAGCAGCAAGAAGCAGCCTACGGTTGCTCTATCCAGTACAGAGGCCGAGTACAGAGGTGCTGCTATGGCAGCATGTGAGGTAGCTTGGTTGAGAAAGCTACTTGTTGCAGATTTGGGTCTATCAGTGGATAGACAAGTTGTCATTTTCTGTGACAACATTAGCAATATACAGTTAGCCAGGAACCCAGTTTTGCATGCTCGTACGAAGCATATAGAGATCCACAACCATTTTGTCAGAGAGAAAGTTTTGGCAGAAGACATTGACCTTGTTTATGTCAGCACACAGGATCAGGTCGCTGACATCTTCACCAAAGCATTGGGTACAGAGAAGCTCCGCAGATTCAGGGCTTCACTTGGTGTACATGAGATGGAGTTGAGCTCGAGGGGGAGTGTTGAGATATCGAGCTCATCTAGTGAGGCGGTGCTGATGACCTGCCTACTGTGTAACAGTCATTCTAGAGACTGGCATAGTTATAACGCCAGCTCATTTAGTTGGGTTCACACTATAGAGAACCCTAGTATGTATTTGGTTGAGTACACCTTTTCATATGCGGGTACTCTTATCTTTGTATATGGTGTGTTGAGTGTTGTGTGAAGAAGAAGAAGATTTTCAGCCTCTCACCTTGTGTGTTCTCTTTTAGGGTTTTGTGAGTGTGTGTGTGCTTGCAAGAGCTCAAGCTCTCTTCTCCCGTGCATCTTTTCAAGTGAGCAGGTGGTGAGCATTCTGGTTGCCAATATTGCCATAGGTACATTGAGGAAGGAATGATTAGAATTTGGACATGGAACTGGAATACTGAGGATTATGATAGAAACACTGTGGTTTTATTGCAGTGCTGTTTTGGAAATAGTTGAGTCTAAGAAAAGGCAATTTCATATTGGGTGCGTAAGTGGTGTGTCTATTTAAGTTTTGCATCGCCTATGTTTTCTAGGCGAGGGAGGTTTTTTCTGGGTTTGGTGTTGGAAGAGCCACCGGATTAGTCTCTTGTCCGAACATCCGTGGGTGAGGCCCCGAGTGGGAAGCTCTGCCCTGTGCGCAAGGTTGCTACTTCCGCTGCCAGCACTCCAGAGTCCAATGCGCAGAGGGGATGCACAGAGGGGGTATGGATCTCACACTTACAGTTGCCATCTTTTCAACCGGAACAAATGTATCCTCATAATCAGTCCCATGTGTTTGTGCATATTCCTTGGCTACCAATCTAGCCTTGTACCTGCTTATGCTACCATCACTGTTATGTTTCACCTTATACACCCACTTACAACTAATAGCTTTCTTGCCTTCAGAAAATGGCACCAAATCCCAAGTCTCATTTCCATACAATGCATCCATCTCCTCATCCATAGCTTTCTCCCACAACACACAATTCCAATAGCCTCATCAAAACATGTGGGTTCTATAATCTACACAACTTTTGACATATAAGTATAGTGATGGCCACATAACCATCATAAGTCAACCTCTGCACAAGGTTTTTGACTCTTCCAGATCTTCCTATTTTTGCGTTCATGGCTTCCATAGCCTTCTTTATACTAGGTGTCCTAATAGCTGGAATCCCAAGCTCCTCACATCAAGGCTCATCTCCGAGCCACTAGACTCTCCAGAATGCCCTATATAAATATCAGGCATACCAAGGGGCTCAACCACTTTCTCTTTACCTTTATGTGATGTATCAACAACATTTCCAGGACTGGTATTATGATGTAGCCTGCCACTCCATGGTCTATTAACAGAACCGCTGGATGTGGACTCTCCTGCTTTACTCTGCTAACTTGCATTCGGTGCAACCATGTTTCCACTTACATGAGCCCTAATATCTTTTTCAATAGCATACCATCTACTCATCTCATCGAATACAACATCCGTGCTTATCCTCAATTCATGTGTAGTAGGATTATAACATCTATATCCCTTTTCCTAAAGGGAATACCCAATAAACACACATTTTTTTGCCTTTGGATCCAGCTTGGTATGCAACTCATCTGGCACATACACATATGCAATACATCCAAAAAATTTCAAGTGAGACAAATCATATTTCCTGGTAGTAAACTTCTCGTCTGGTGTTACATTATATATGGCTGCAGTAGGAGTCCTATTCATGATCTAGACATAGCCTCAGCCCAATAGCTATGTGGCATATTCTTCTCTGCCATCAATGCTCGTGCTATCTCCAAAATGTGCCTATTTTTTCGCTTAGCAACTCCATTTTACTACGGAGTATATCTACATGTAAATTGTCTCTGAATGCCATTCTTTCGTAAGAATTCAGAAAACTCATTGGAGAAGTATTCTCCCCCTCCATCTGACCATAGGCACTTCACATGCTTTCGTGTTTGTTTTTCAGCCACCATCACTCTTAAAGTCTTAAAATGAGTGAACACTTCACTCTTCTCCTTCACGAAATACACCCACACTTTCCTCTTGTGGTCATCAATGAATGTTACGTAGTACCTATAGTCTCCCATAGACATAGTCTTCGCAGGACTCCATACATTTGAATGGACAACATCTAGTACATTCCTGCTCACATTTCTGTCATGTGGAAATAAATGCTTTGTTTGCTTCCAAACCGACATGCTTCACATACTTTCTGCATACTTTCAACCTTAAACTTAGGCAGCCTTGTCACAATTTCTTTAGTCTACATAGACTTCATTCTTTGCATATTTACATGCTCAATTCTCTTATGCCAAATGTATGTATATGCAATAACTCCTGAACCATTTGCAAACATTATAGCACTCACTTCAGTTATATTTACATTCAATGTAAACATTCTTCTCACTCTGTTACCTTTTGCAACAACCAACCTGCACTTGTCTTTAAAGTCTTCTATATAACAGCCATCCGGACCTACAAACCCTACTCAATTATCTAGCCAAGTAAAACCAGATTCTTTGTAATGTTCGGAACTAGAAGTACATCTGGAAGATACTTCACCTTACCATCCTACATAGACAATGGCACATCACCAACATGGTAGCGCAGTGTCATTCCCTGTTTCAAAAAATCCTAGTCTTTCAAGACTCTTCATTTCCTTGAACTACTCACCATGACTTGTGATGTGGTTCAAAGCACCTAAATCAACACACCATACATCATCCTTATATGTTGTTGCATCATTTCTAGACATAGAATTAACCACATGATGCATAACAAACAACTCTCATTATCCTCATTATTTTTGCTAGAGGATATATAGTTGTTTTGCTGCACTTTTCCATTTCTCATGTGACTCTGCTTCTTATACCAATCTGCTTGCACTCACATGTTCATGCTTACCATATTAAAAATAGCCTCATCGGTATCTTTGGTGCCTTCTCATGTTCATCTTAAATGTAGTCCCAATAACCTTTTCCCATTAGGAAATTTTTCAATTTGGACCTCTAAGCATGGAAGCCATTTATATCATCATTCGATATCTTTTTTGCAACACAAATTTACCAAAAACAACACTCTTGTTTGACTTGCATGGTACAAACTATTGTATTCTTTTCGAGTGGTACTATACTGCACCAAACTATCACAACTAGTGACTCCAATTTGCATACATACAACCAATGGCAACTTTGAGACATCTTTGAAGTACACACAGTGTCTACACAACCAATCTCCCTTCCTGCAATTCCAAAAATAAAGTTCTATAGAGAATTGAAACTTACCCGCCCGCAGTACGCGTGAATTCCTGTGAACTGAAAAATGAAGGTCCATATACAGACAGTAAAGTTACCCTCTGTAGCTCTGCTCCCACGAAGAAAGCTCCTCAATCAGAGTTTGTTTTCCAATTTCTCCCAAAGATCTCCCGATAAGGATGTAGTAACAAACACAAAGGGGAAAGAGTGGATGAAGTTTTTACCCTCGTACCGCTTCCTGTGCTTCTCTTGCTGCTCAGTCCTTAGCATGAACTAGGCTATGATATCATAAAAAGATATGCAAGGTAGAAGGGATCTTGAGCTGTTGCAAGCACACACACACTCACACAAACCCTAGAAGAGAACACACAAGATGAGAGGCTGAAAAATCTTCTTCTTCTTCACAGAACAAAAGAGGTCTACAAAGAAGATAAAGTGACGAACACACATAATAGAGTATATATAAGTTGCCCATAATGTGAACACGCTAAGTTGAGTGGGTAGGTGTGGACTAGTCAATGTAGTCCAGCTAGCAGTGCCAACTACCAAACCCATCAGTGATGTAAATGTCGAACGCTCATCAAGGCGCCTCGTGAGTGTTAGCTCACGAGGCGCCTCGTGAGTGTTAGCAGGTGCCTCATGAGTGTTAGCTCATGTTGAGCTTGACATCTCAACATCTCTCAAATAGTGCAGACATATCTTTGTTGGTCATGAGGGGGGCTGAGGGCACTGGGAGGCGCAAGGAGGGAGGGGCGGATGGAAAAAAGAAATTAAACTCCATTGTAATTTTTCTAATGTATTTTAAGAAATATGTATGGAGAAAAATCTGTCATCAGCGTAGCAATTTGGGAGCTATTAATTTCAAGAGATAGTGAAGCGATTAGTAGAAGGCATACACATAAATAGGTATATGTGCGTTTTGTTTCTAGTACATATTTATTTATTAACACACCAAATTTAATTATTATCTTTTTATCTTCTGAAAAACCAAATAAAAACTTGCTTGATTACAAATATCTTGCAAATTACTATGGAGCTCTATAAGAGGTGGCACTTGGTTTTGACCTAATAGTAGTGAATCGGCAAAAGGTTTCTCATGGTGGCTAGATATTAAGTGAGTCTTCTAGTACCTCAAAAGGCTAAACACACACACCTTGCGTCCCTCTCTCAATGCATGATTAGAGTCATGGAAGGTAGGTCCTTATTCTTAAAGTAATATTAGGTCTTAGATCACAATTATCTCTAGTAATCTCTTTGTTATCTCGCTCGAGCAAAAAAGAGCTCATATGAGATGATAGGAGCTCTTCTTTGATTATATTACTTATAGAATCTCATGGGAGTCATTGTGTGGTGGAAACTCTTATAATCACATAAGATCAACTAATTCAATGTAGAGGACCATGAAGGAGCCACTTATTCATATGATTAACATCACTAGTAGGTTCTTCTTGTCATCATCAAGAGTTCATATGTGACCTCATGGGCTCTTTAAAAGGTCTTACAAGTTCTAGAGCTTTTCTCAACCCATATGTGATCCTACGGGCTTGTAGGAAGTCTTGTGGGTCTTATGATCTCATTAGATATTTAACAAGATTTTTGAAATTATATGAGATCTTACATGAGAGAATTACATTGAAGACTAAAGTAGGTGTAGCCTAGGTTAGAGCCCCAAGGCCCCAATTTCGATCCATCATTCAATCCCATTTTTTCTCTAAGGTTGTCCCATTTCTTCTTCTCTTTTCCCATCATAACTAAGCTTCCCCCACATCTGTCTAATTACTTCTCAACCAAATTGAAATCCCCCATCATAATACAAGGGCATTGGATGCCCAACTTCCTGATCCACTCCCACATTTCCCCCTTGATTTTGTGGTTATGAGCCCCATAGATGTTGATTAACCGTAGCTTCTCATCCTCTAACTGGATCATCTCAACAACTAGAATCATACCATTGGGATGGTTGGCAATAATAGTAGGCTTTAACTGTTTCTTAACGATAGATAGAACCCCACTGTAGCCTGATTTCACCTCCCCATACAATACTACCTAGTCCCTAAAACATTCTCTCTTCCCCCCTTTAGTATCCATTAGATTATGTTTCTATATGGCCATTATGGACAGATTCCAATCCTTCACCATCCCCAAAAAAGTTTCATTTTTTCTCTTATCCTTCAAACCTTTAACATTCCACGTACACCCTCTAAACTTTTTTACCTTATTCATTCTAAAGTAGTAGAAGCAAGAACCATCTCTACCCCCAGCCCCTCTTCTGCTCATGTTTTTGTCCTAACCTCTCCAGTCTCTGTTTGAAGCTCCCTCCAAGTAGTATCCACTTGGCCAATTGAACATCCCCATGGATGAGGTCTCACTATAATCCCCTAGAGGGCTAAAGGGATTAGAGTATATAGGAGGACTGAGCCCTTCCACACACAGACTTACCTACTTCTACCCCTTCCCCTCCAATTCTAAGTTGATTATTTCTAGCTTCCCCTTTTATATTTCTGAGGTTATTTTTTCCCTTGGATCTTTCTGCTGTAACCCAAGTTAACCTAAGATTTTCAGTGTCCTTTCTCTCCATATTCATCTTCTCTTTTCATTTGTCAACTTTGTCAACCTATACTCCTGGAGTTTCCCTTTTACCTACTCTAAAGATTATCCCTCTTCCTTGTTCTGTTCCCCATTTTTTTTATGTCACTGCTCGCTCCACAATTTCTAGCGATATGACCAAAGTTTCCACACCTAAAGAAAGCTCCCACAAAATTTCCAAACTTTAACTTTAGCTCTATTTTTTAGAATTCCCCTAGGTCCATGTCAAGAAGATTTGGGGTTTCAAACATAGTATTCCAAGATACACATACCTTACTAGAGTGGCGACTATTGTCTTTATTAGTAGGTACAAACAATAGTAGGTACAAACAATAGTAGATACACATACCTTACTAGAGTGGCGACTATTGTCTTTATTAGTAGGTACAAACAATACCATGCCAAGTGCACTAGCCAAGTTCTTCAAAGTTGGTCTCAACCAAGGGGGAGACCTATTATGTCCACCTAGACTAGACATGATTCCCTGAGGCTCCGGTTGACAATAAACGTGGGGTCAAAGGGCATCACATGAATTAACTTCGATCCCATAAACAATTGGGCTTTTGCAAATAAATCAACTACTATCTGTCTTTAACAAATATCACATTGAAAAACCCTTTTCAAAGGTAGTAAACTTGAGATACAACTCTGTCGTGGAAAACTTCATCTTGAAGCCATCTCCCCAACTTCTCTGTACTAGGTGGTTTCCTAGAGAAAAATAGAATTCTGTTGCTCAAGGAGAATTAACCAATTTGTCTTTTGACCACTTCAGATGAGACGTTAATGCATACCTTATTTCTGCGTAGATTCTCAGGGCGTTGCTGAGTATTCAAAGACAGTCAGAAATTTAGTCACATGGTGTCACTTCTTCATCTCTTCATTTGAGTCCCATTCTCCACACCCCCCTCTCCAACCTCTTCTGGAAGATCCCAACCACCCACCATTGCATCACTACATGCATGTGCTCACGTAAGGTGACCATGGTACTGTTGCATGCATAGCCACGTGAGAGAATAAACTTTACCACTACCTCGTATCCCAACAAAACCTTCACCTCGCAACTCAAGATTTTTCAATCTTGTGCTTACTCAATTTGCTAATCGACTCTTAAGCCTTGCATACAATTTTAGCTAATACTTTGAGGATGGGATTCTATACAATTTATGAACTCAAAGAAACTTTTTCACGTAAACCCTTTAAAACAATCTACATACATCTTTAAACTAATCTTTAGAAGCTATGTAGGTGGCTTCTACATAAAACATAAACCCTTTAAAACAATCCACATGCATCTTCATACTAACCTTTGAAAGCTATGTAGGTAGCTTCTGTCAAAACACTCACTCTTTCTCACCATTCCCATGCTTGTAGGTTCATTTGAATATCGTTTTAAACTCCAAATTTATGAAAAGCCTCCTCTTCTACACATGTGGTGCATGTCCCATGGAGTTCACTAAGAAACTTGTAAGATGACACACATTTCAATAATAGTTTTTTTTTTCTTTTGTGGCATTATGGAAAAATTTACATACTTAAGCATTATCTTGATTCAAAAAGTGACAAAATTTTCCATATAGAAGAGGCACTTTTATCATTAGATCTAAATTTACATATTGGATATATATAAGTTATAAAAATCCGTAGTTAGGGCCCTTGAACACACATGTTGTATGGGTTTTTTACATATTTGGACTCAAAATGGATGGATGAGGTCTATTGCTAGGAGCACTCAAACCTCTTAGGGGCCTACCAAAAATCTCTTCCCTCATAAAAGTGATTAGACGAAGAGAGCGCATGTTGTAAAACCCCAACTTCTACACATCTAGTGCATGTCCCAGGGAGTTCACTAAGGAACTTGTAAGATGGCACACACGTTTCAGCAATAGAATTCTTTTTTGTGGAGTTATGGAAATTTTACATACTTAAGCGGTATGTTGATTCAAAAAGTTATGAAATTTTTCATAGAAGAGGTACCTTTATCATCAGATCTAAATTTACATATTGGATGCATATAAGTTATAAAAATTCGTAGTTTTAGGGCCCTTGAACACACATGTTGTATGGGTTTTTTACATAGTGAACATGCGAGGGTGCATGTTTGATGTAGGTATATGGATGGATGATATGGGTGGTACGTGTAAATGAAGGTATTCCCTTTCGCCTTGCTACATAGCTTTTGACTTACTCAGTAACGTCTAACCTTGTTGTTGAATGGCATGTTAAATGAAACACACACATTAACATATTACTAACATTCCCCTTATATTTTTACACATAATCCTAGCCTACCATGATTTTCCATTCTTTCAAGAAGCCACATTTAACATCTTTTCTAACATATTGATGTGTTGTAAATATTACACAAAACTGCTAAAACACTTCTCTCAACCCCTAAAAAAATTGTTTCAATACACTTTTTTACGTATGACCATTCTTTATATAAAGTACACGGTCCTTTTATTCCCCACTCAAACCAACAATGATCGAAAAAACTATATTTTTCAACCAATCAAAATAAGGACAACTCTTATATCTATCACGTTTTTGTTTCCTAGATCTCCACAATATGCCAGTTTTATAACTAAAATATATGAAAAAATTTCCTTAGAATAAGAGCTAGCTCTTTTTTATTATTGTGCTAGTACAAATACACTAGAATGCTGTTTTTTTGGTGGACTGAATCTGCTCATGAATCCAACCACGCCTAACCTATAACTTTAAAGAATTATACGTACTCTAAAGACCTAGTAGGAAAAAACAAAGAGACGTCACCTAATACTACTTTCTTTCCCTTAGATAGTCCAAAATGTATGAAAAGTTATTTAGATCTTTTTGTCTCACAAGTTTAAATAGGCAGGATTTTTTGCTCTAGCCGTATTTAAATTTTACAGTTACATGATAAAAAGGAGAGAGAAATCTTAAGGAATGAAATTTAGTGATTTTGATCTCCTTTGGATGCAAACCAATAAAGTAAACAAAGATGATGAAAAGAAATAGTATTCGAAACTCAAAACATTTTACAAGGCTTAAGATATGTGAACAGAACCTCCATCTCTGATCATATGCCTCCACCCACTGTAGGATCTCTGATTATATGCCTCCACCCACTGTAGGATTTAATCAAAGAGTGGTAGGTAATCTGTGACGGGCGGGGATAGTCTGTAGGGCTATTTCACTGGTGGTGGTGGTGCGAGTCACTGCAGATTGAGCATGGGAAACCTGGCTCCCCTGGCTCCAGCTAGAACCCAAGAGAGCAGAAATTTCATGTCCTTCGTTGTCAGCAGCACTTTCTTGCGATGTGATGGGCCTTATAAAATGCTCGATTGATGAACTTGGGCTTTGACTAGAAAGTTCCACCACCTCATCCACTAATGTCCACTTAGATTGGATCTCCTGCAGCTTGCCATGCACCTCTTCCATTGTGGGCCTTTGATGCCCCTGCATAGCCAAGCAATGGATTGCTAGCTGTGCAACAGCTTGGATGGATGCCAAGACGTTTGGGTGTGTGCTTAATCGAGGGTCGATGAGATATGTCAGCTTCCCAGCTCTAAAACGAGTCTGGAAGTGATGGGCGAGAATCCCTAGCTTTGTGCCAAGGTCCGCTGGCATGGCCGAGATGAGCTCAAGCAAGATAACACCAAAACTATACACATCACTTTTATTAGTGAATTGGCAGCTGAGGTGGTACTCAGGGTCCAGATAGCCATGGGTGCCTACCACTGCGGCGAAGGTGAGGTGGGTCGCGCCGGAGGTGAGGAAACGCGAGGCTCCAAAGTCGGCCACCTTGGGGTTGTAGGACATGTCGATGAGGATGTTGGTGGACTTTATGTCCCGATGAAGAATAGGTGGGCTCATCTTGTGGAGATAACTAAGTGCCTTAGCGGTGTTCACCACAATGCCAAGCAGCTCGGCCCTAGCAGGCTTCTTTGGGCGGGGTCTTTGCCTGGATGCAAGTGATCCCAGAGTGTTCCATTCTCCACAAATTCATACACAAGGAGAGGCACTCGGGTCTCTACGCAGCAGCCCAATAGCCTGACAACATTTTCATGCACGGTCTTCCCTAACAGGAGTATCTCGGACACAAAGGATTTAACTTGGTCCTCTTCCCTGTCCGCATCCTCCATGTGCTTGGGTTTCTTAATGGCCACCTTGCCGTGGTTGATTAGGCTGCCCCAATAAACTGTGCCATAGCCCCCTTTTCCGAGCTCATGCTCCCGAGAGAAGTTGTTTGTGGCTCTCCTCAGCTCATCTTCAGAAAATAGCATGGACCGCAGCTCTTCACCTCCGTTGCGATGGAAATTTTCCTCTCTCTGTTGCTTCCGTCTGCGAGCTCTTCTCGACCAGCGGACGATGATAATGACTACAGTGATGATGAAGGCACCAGATAGAATTCCTGCGCAACGTTAATTTTGATGACTTTAGACTAGGGCTTCAACAGTAGTGTGGTACAAATTATAATCTATGGCACTCGCTTACCAGAAATTGGTAGTATGACCATAATCCATGGGTCGAAGTCATTTCCAAGGTCGTACAAATTGTCTAAAATGTAAAAAAAAACACAAGTTAAGAGTAACCTGAAATAGAAGGGATGTCGAAGCATTGTATGGTTTCTTAGGTTCACGGTTTTTACCTTGACAGCGGGTTCCATTCCTGTATCCATCCCCTGTTAGATAATTCAAAGGGCAACGGCAAGTATAACCGGGCACCCATGGATCATAAAGACACTCCGCCTCATTAGAGCAAGCGTAATCCGACCTGTGCTTTACCGTAGAGCAGTTCTCCGAAACGCTGAGAATGAGAGCCCATGATATGACCAGGACATCGCCCGGTAGATCGGGGCTGAGAACACCAGGGAAGTCTGGGGAGGCTACTCCATTTCCACAGCTGAGGTGGAGGTGCCGAGAGCCACGCGGTATGCGTTGGAGACAGCAGTCGCAGGGGTAATAGAAAGGTCCATCATCATAGAGAGGTCCATCATCATCATAGAAATAATCTGTCGACATGTTTCTGAGACACCGCTGATTGTAGCAATCAGTGCTGCACTGATTATTGTAGTAATCAGTGCTGCAATTCATAGTCGAAGTGAACGACAAGGCGTTGGAAGAGACGTTGTTGGAAGACGAGGCGACACAGGAGCCTTGGGATCGGCATCCGATCACGGCAAAGAAGTTATCATCGGAGAGGACGAAAGGCCCACTGGAAGGGAGCTCCAATGAAGCCTCAGCGTAGCCATCTGATTTGCCGCAGTTATGAGGAGTGGGCATGGCCTTAAGCTCGGTAGAGTTTACGGCTATGTTGTTGCCGTAGAGGAACCTCAGCACCTGTAGCTCTGGGGTGGAGGCCGTGCCCACCTGGAGGAAGGGCAGTAGGCCCGTGCCATAGCTTGGATTGAGCTTGCACGAGATCCTGTAGCCCCGCAGCCCGCATTCACTCGACATCCCAAACGGATAGGGAATGCTCATATTCCCGCAAGTTTGTGAGGTGGAGTTGCAAGGGCCGAAGGCAGCAGCTACCCAATTTAGACTGCTGCACGCCCAAATATAGCCCAGCAGCAGGAACACTCCAAAAGACATCCAGTGCTCCATGGAAAACAACAGCCGAATTCAGAAAACCGAGGACATCGCCGTTTATATAAAATTAGAGCCAACGCTGAAGACGCTACTCGCTCACGATTCTGTGAGTCAATCAAGGACAAAGATAGGTTCCTCGAGAACGAGAAGAATCTCTTTAAGTTTGAGTTATATTTTGTAAAATTTATAAAGAAACACTTTTTCAAAATGGTCAATTTCCTCTTCAAATTATTTAAATTTCTAGAAAAATATATTTTTAAAATGGTCAATTTCCTCTTTAAATTATAATGAGAAAGTTTTTAGTTATAAAAAACTCTTAATTTTAGTTATAAAACCTGCATGTAGTACACATTTTGGGAACCAAAACCCAGTAGATTGAGAAATTATCCATATTTTGAGTGGTTGAAAATTTTGTTTTTATCAAGAACTACTTTGGCTTGTAGAAAAGCAAGCCTAAGTATGATTATGTCCTTACTCATTTTTGGTTGTCTTTACACGTTTTTTTTAATTTCATTAGGCTCGTCAAAAAGCAAGCCTGAGTACGATTATGTCCTTACTCGTTTTTGGTTGTCTTCACACGCTTTTTTGTTGCCTTTAGTAAAAGGAAAGTGTTAGCAACACTCCAAAATGTTGGCTAAATGATCATCTTGAAAACTTCAAAGAAAATCAAATAGTATCTACTTTTCTATGATTTGATAGCGGATGGTTCTTTTTCAAATAGACGCTACTCGCTCACGACTCTCTAAGTCAATCAAGACTTAATAAGCGTGGTTAGGACTTTGTGAGCACTCAATCAAGACTTAACAAGTCCACCGTGGCCCTTTGTAACCCACCATGCCCCTTTGTAAAAGGATCGTAATAAGTAATGTCACAATAAGCATTTTTTTCTAACCAATGAAAAAAGGATCACAATCAAGCTCACCCGTTTTTATTGAAAAAAATCCATAAGTTAGTTTGTTTTATAGCTAAGATTTCAAACTCTTAAATCTTGAAATTGATTAAGGCTGGTTTTTCTCATGAAAGTTCCACTTTTTCTTAACACTTATTAAAAAGTTCCACTAAAGCACACATGTGGGTAGTGACCGTGCCCACCCGAAAGTTTGTGAGGTGTAGTTGTAAGGGCCGGAGGCAGCAGGCGCAGCTACCAAATTTAGACTACTGCACGCCCAATAGCTCAGCAGCTCGAGCATCCCAAAAGACATCCAGTGCCCCATGGAGAACAACAGCCGAATTAAGAAAACCGAGTCCACATCGCCGTTACTATAAAATTAGAACCAACACTACTCTCTCACGACCATGTATGTGAGTCAATCAAGACTTAACAAGCATGGTCGTCTCAGGGAACCACCGTACAAGCGAACCTGTAAGCAAGGTGAGAATAAACATTAAAAAAAAACCAAGCTCAACCGTTTTTATTGACAAAATTCATAGGTAAATCGGTTTTATAACTAAAATTTTCTAATTTTGAAATTATTTTCCTCAAAGATATTAATAAAAAGGATATAAACATCAATTGGTTTTCCATTAAAAAATACACATCAAAAATTTACATAGCAATTGGTTTTTTAGACATCAATTGGTTTGAAAACAAAAGGCTTCAAGATTACGGCATTATTTTCAAGGCAAGCCAAATCTACAAGTCAATTGCACAATGCCAATTTTAGAAATCAGATCAATCGGTTTCAAAACAAAAAAATTCAAGATGTTAGGCCTACATTAAATGTAAGTCAATCTAATTAATTTTTATCTCTGAATATTTTTCGATCTTAGCCATAAAAAATATGTCAGAGGATAGCATTGATTGTTATAACAAGGCCACGCTTTAAAATTTAACTCCACATATTGGCCATTGAAAAGGGACATTTGACCTACTTCTCTCTTCTTTCGACTTCACAACTTGTTCAACTCAAGAGTGGTATATTTCCAAGAGCTTTCTTTATACTTTTCTTTGAATGTCTTTAAAAGAAAACCTATAGTTTATTTTTTACAAAAAATGCTTGGGGAGGTTCCCATGGTAAGTCACTTTAAATGTGTGTGTGTGTGTCCCCTCCCACAACACACCTAGAGCCCGATAACGATTCCCCCAATAGCTGTCTCTGCGAGCACCACACGATGATGTGATAAGGTCATAGAGCCTTAATTTATACATATATATAAAACATGTTTTGCACGAGGTTCACACGAAACGTAACCTTACACATGCCTTAAATGTGTGTGTGTGGGGTGGTGTGCATGAAACACACACGATGACATGAGTCTTAAGCAATGTAAGAGGTGTGGGATTAACTATTACCTCGTGTGTGGGGGGGGGACACAAGAATTTGGGAGGATAGAGGGGAGTCTATCTTGGCTTTAAAAAAAAACAAAACAAAATATATTATTCAATCATGAAATTTGTACAAATTACAATCTAACAATAAGTCCAACAATTCTGTCTCTCATGTTTGTATCATTGTTAGGCAATACCATCTTCCATCAATTTTGTTTTTAGAGCTGGCCAAGGTAACCCTGAAGAGAATATTCCTTGACCACTGTTGTGTTTCTAGACAACCATATCAACCAGCATCCAAAATCTAAGATGAGTAATGATCCACTAAAGTTCCTCCATTGCATAGTGTAAAGTACCAAAAGTAAGTTGATAACATGAGGTCTGTATCCCCAAGCTTGTTGAAATTCGTGGTGCTTATGCTAGATCAAGATGAGTGGAGGAGACAGACCCACAAAATACAAGAACAATTCTTGTTTATTAAGTTGCTTATGCATACAACTTGGCCTTTGCACACTACATAATGCCTTCTAGCTTCACCTTTAAATAGGTGAGCTAGTGGACCATAAGTCCATTCACACACACACCCTTCTCCTACCCTTTTACATGACCTTAGTCTTTTAATACCCTCCCTCAATACCAACTATGAAAGAATTGGAATAGGTGGTATTGGACATAGGTTGCCTTTAAACATTAGGCGTACAAGGTGAGGAATATAGGTATTGTTACATTGAGATTTAAAACAAGTGCTCAGAGGAGTTAGAGGTTGATACAAAGTTAGCCTCTGATTCCTTGTTAGGGCATTTAGAAGTGATATGTCCCGTTTGTTTACACTTGTTACATTTCATCTTGTTGGGATATTTGATCCAACGATTATTTGTAAAATGACCTACCTTTTTGCAATGGGTACACCTTACTTTGCTCACTTGATGTGACAAAGCTTGTCCGATATTCAATGGAGTGGATGCACTTGAAGATTCAGCTCCTCCCTTTGGCCTCTTTTCTTTATCAAGACAAGATTGAATGACTCCTTCAAGGGTGGGATTAGGTATGTTCTTCAGGGTGGTGAGACTAAGGTGGGATACACCTTCTTGACTGCTTTTAACAAAACAACCACTGCATCATCTTCATCCATTCTCGCATTCACTGATGCAAGTTGAGCCATAAGGCCCTTCAAATGAGAGTTAAAGGCTCCAATGCCGTCTCCCTCTTTGAGCTCAAAGCTGAAAAATTCAATTTTAAGTGAGATCTTTGAATTCTTACCACGAGCTCCATCAAGCTTGTCAAGCTCATCCCATTTCTCCTTTGCAGTTGGAAGCTGGTCCACATGGTGAATAAGAGCCTCATCAAGATGGAGCATGATGATGGCTTGTGTCCTCTCATCATCTTCAATATCTTCAGCCTTAGTTTGATCAATAACCTTAGTTTGATCAATAACCTTAGTGCTGGAGATGAATGGCCAAAAACCTTTGGACATCATCTTATACTTGACAAGAACTTGTCAAGTGTGGAAGCCCTCTCCTGAGAACTTCTTAATTTGGGTGTTTTTCTTTGACATTGGGTATTGAAGGGAGATTACAAGAGTGTTAATGGGTTGATTTATGAAGAAGAAAACCAAAAGGCTTATGAGAGTGCAACAACTCTTAATCAAGCCAAGGATGTTGCATAGAAAGAGATTAAGTTGATGAAGCTTATGGTTTAGCACTTAGGGTTTGTGTGCCCAACCACTAATTCTGATGGAGATGAGCTTCATTAGTGTCAAAGAACACTTTCTTTGGTAATTAAGATCACCATTAGTGTTTAGCAACACTATTAGTGCTTAAGAGCACATTTTTAGTGTCTAATGACACTTGCATTGGTGATTAGATGCACCATTAGTGTTTAAGAGCACTCTTAGTGCTTAAAAGCACTTTGTAATGTCAAGAGGCTCCCCTTTGCTAATGGCTACACCCACCAATGGTGTTTAGCAACACCTTTAGTGCTTATAAGCACACTTTGGAATGTTGAACACTTGACGAAGCTTGATGACAATGAGACTTATTCAACACCTCATGGTGTATGCCAAAAACTTCAGAGGATCTAGAGCAAAAGCACTTTCAAAAAGCACTTAAGTGATTAAGATTAATTAATCAAAGATTAGTGTTAAAAAAATACTATTTTGAAGCTTTTATTGAAGCTTCCATGGCTTCCTCACAGGGCTACCCTAGTTTTATGCTTCTTGCGCGCGCGTCGAGCAAGAATTGGAGCTCATCTCTTGACTCGAGCACCTTGAGACTATGGGCTTCAAAAGTCCTAAGCTTGTGTGGCTTGAACTTTCCCACAGTCTACGTATTTCTGTACGAAATCCGCGCTGCAGTGAAAGCATTTGTCGGCCTGCTCAGAGATCAATGATGCAGTTGAGAGATGAAATCCAAAAATTGGCTGTACGAACCTGAGCGCCCGAAGGTATTCTTCATCTTCCTAGTTGAAAGCACGCCAAGATATGGCCTCCACAAGCAGCTGGAAGGCCTCCACTGGCTGGGGGTAGATGAGATGCACTCAAAGAACACTTTTTTGACCTAGTCTACACCTTGCAAGTTGCCTAGCTCTAGATACCATGTTGAAATTCATGGTGCTTATGCTAGATCAAGATGAGTGGAGGAGAGAAACCCAAAAAATACAAGAACAATTCTTCTTTATTAAGTTTCTTATGCATACAACTTGGCCTTTGCACAGTACATAATGCCTTCTAGCTTCACCTTTAAATAGGTGAGCTAGTGGACCATAAGTCCATTCACACACACACCCTTCTCCTACCCTTTTACATGACCTTAGTCTTTTAATAAAGCTATCATGGAGTATTCTCCTAAGCTGATTCCACCACTCTTTAAAAATGTTACAGTACCAAAAGGCATGCCTGATAGATTCCATAGAAATATTACATCTTGAGCACTGACCATTAGTGAAGCCTCTTTTTTGGAGCTTAGTTTCTAGAGGTAATGAACCCACCATAGTCCTCCAAAGAAATACCTCAACCTTAAAGTCCAAATCACACTTCCACTGTTCCTCAAATCTTTTGTCCCACCATGAATCTGATTTCTACAGTTTCCAAAATTGATTGCATTTCTCCAGTAAAAGATGTCTTGTTCTCTCAGCACCAACAGATAAAAATCTTTGGTTTTAGCAGTCCACCAATTGATACTAGTATGTGGGATAGCCCGGTCTCTGAATTTGTCCACTAAGTTCACTGTCATCATCGGCACTTACAATTTGAAAACCATGGTACAAAGCAAGTGCCAAGGTATCTTATAGGTTAATCCAAGTTGGTATCTCCTTCTAGAAAGAAACAAACGTGCCATTAGAGTCCAGTACTTGGGCCAGCATGTGCACCCCCTTCTTATGCATATATTTGCATGCAGAACCAATAATCCTAGCAAGAGGTTTTTTGAATATAAACCTCCAATGAACATTTTTAGCAGACAAAGAATTACGAATGTATCTAACCCTTCCTAACCAAATGAGTGCAACACAATAAGCTTTCCAAGAAGCAATAAGAAATGAGGCAGTTCTATGCTGGACCATGAGAGGAGCATGAGAAAACAACTTGTCCTAGCCAAACAGTTCCGACAGACCATGAAACTGAACTCTACCTATGTGTACTAGCTCCCACAAGCACCAAGTCCACATAAGCTTTTTCTCAAACAGATGCTTGATGAAAGTGGCTCCTCGGCCATCAAATGTGAAGCTATGTGTAGGATACCAAGACCTCCCCTATTTTTAGGCTGCGTGATAAGCTCCCAAGGCACCAGCACTAAGGGTTTTTTACCCTTCCCATGCGAAATAAAGATGGACAGCAATGAGTTTACTTTATTCACATGGCAAGCTTTCCAATCCAAAAGAAGGAAATAATACATGAAGTATGGAAGGAGAATGGCTTGGACAAATCTTAGTCTCACATGCAATGACCATTCATCTGCCTTCCAATACTGAATTTTGGCTTTGACTTTATTGTGAACCTAATGTATGAGTATTACATTAGAGACATTCACACCAAGAGGGTATCCCAAGTACCTAAAAACACGACCAGTAGGTAACCTCTTGCCAGACGAGATAAGAGCATCAAAGTCAGAGGAAGACAAATCTATGAGCCAAAACTTATCAATGTTCAACTTCATTCCAACAGCTTCAGAGTACATATTCAAAACAAAGATACAAATTGCTATATTCACATTACAAACCTTTAAAAACATGAAAGTATCATCTATAAACCCAAGGCCCATGATATTCTTGTTGTGGACTTGCAATCCTATTATTTGACCTAACTAGGCATAAGATTCTAGTAGATAGAATAAAGGATGAGTGGCCAAGGCAAAGAGTAGGGGACTTAGTGGGGGTAGCCTTGCCTAACAAATCTGGCAATGACAATGTCCTCAGATAGTCTACCATTAATATAAGTGAAAGAGGTGGCATTTGATGCTAGTAAATATATGATGTTGGCCATTTTGTTTCCAAAAACCATTTTTCCTATCATAGCTTTGATAAAACACTATCATTGGCAAAGTCAAGCTGCAGCATTAGTATCTCCTGTCTAGAGGCTTGAGCATATTCAATATCAAGTTGTATAGCCAATATATTATCATATATGGATCTCCCTCCTACAAAACCAGAATGACTGGAGTGCACATATTTATTGAGAAGGGGGTTAGGCCTTGTTGCTATTGCTTTGGAAAGTATTTCATAGACAATACCGAGCATTGTGATGGGCCTCCAATGAGAAAGAGTAGAGCAGAAGGTTTGTTTAGGAAGTAACTTGATAATACCCTGCCAGATGTGGATGTGTAAGACTCCTCCCTCTAGCTTTTGTTGTGTGCAAGCATAAGAACCTCCCCTTCTCTCTCTCCTCTCTGAAATAAAAGAAAGATCCTTTTTTACCTGTTTTGGTCTAGAGAGAAAATGTCTAGAGGGAGGTAATCCAAAATTGAGATATTTTTGGATGTAGAAATCAGGGATTTAATATTCACGTGATCACAAGATTTTTTGTGATAATAACACATGTGAACAAGTTATTCACATGTTCTCATGTTACCGTTCACAAAATAACAGGTCACTTGCCATTTGGGAACCCCTTAAAAGCTTGGCTACACATGGGAATAAGCTATTCACATGTTCTCATGTTACCATCTTCACATAATAGCAGGTCAGTGGCCACCTAAGAAGATTTTTTATGCCCGACAAAGATAATTTTTTTAGGCCCTTGTGAAAGCTTTGTGAATATAACATGTGATCACAAGATTTTTTGTGTTATTAACATGTTCACATGTTCTCGTTTACGTCAGTGAAATCCCTAGTAGAAATCCTCCTAGTGTCTAAAATGGTTTCCTCTGAAACATATATTCAAAAAGAACTTTCCAATGTGCAATTGGAATAAATTGAAATCAGGTAAAAAGGACCTTAGCCTAAGGGTCCAGATTTTGTGAAATTTTTGATTTAAGGTTCCTATGGACCGATTAGATTAATCCAAATGTAGGGAGGAGATAAATTGAAGAATAAAAGAAAAATTCTCTAAAAATGAGTAAATACTCACATAAGATGAAGAGTTGACTAAGGACAAGGTTATTAGTTAAAAAAGAAGAAATATTTAGAGGAAATGATGCATTTTTGACACCTCAGTGTGTGGGGAATTTCCCTCATGAGGGAGGCGCCTATTTCACATGTGTGGTTGAGTTTTAAACTCACAAATAATGAGATATTTTCATCTCTCCTCTCTCCTGCTTCAACTAGATCCAAAAAGTAAGCTAAACTGATCTAAAAATGGTCAAAAATTGACCAAACTGATCTGGAAAATTCTAGAATCAGTTTTCTTGGTTAGAGGATCACTTTTTCCTACAAATGAAGTCTCCCCCTTCGTAAATGGTTAATAGTGTTTTATGCACTTTTACTCTACTCATTGATAATTCATTTGTTTTTGACCATTTCCTCTCCAAAAGAATTGGTGGCTACTCTTGTTGTAAATAAGAGTAGATCCATCAAACCATCAAACAAAAGAAAAGCTCACAAAACTCCTAGCAAGTTAGAAATTCTACTTTTTCTTATTCTATTTTATGGTTTTCTAATTTTTGCTTTCTTTAAAATGAAAATGGATGTTATGCCTTGCTGGAAAGGCTTTCCCCCTTCTCTTCATTATTGAATTCAGCCTTTCTTTATCCTAGATGTTTAATCAAATTGATGGAATTAAACTTTTCATATTGTTTACTCTTAATAAAGTGGAAATTGATTAGATTAGAATGATTTAAATCATCTTGGATAATTTTTAGTAAATTTTAGAGTGAAAAAATTAAAAAATGGTCAACCATACAAAGGAGGTTATGGTAAAATTTTCTTAAATTTGGTGAAATAAGTTTTATCTTTTTATTATTCAAAAAGAGTAATCCCCATCGCTTGTGTATTCTCAAAGTGTTATTTTTATTCTATGCATAGAAAAATGCATATTAGAAATATTTTTATTATAAAAGTGTTATTTTCATTAGAATTAATTTCTATGCATAGAAAGATGCATATTGGGAATATTTTGATTATAAAAGTGTTACTTTCATCAAAATTTATTTTTATGCATAAATAGATGCATAAAAGATTTTTTTAATTATAAAAGCATTACTTTCATCAAATTTTGATTTTATACATAGAAAGATGCATAAAGACATTCATTTTTATTTCAAAAGAGTTTTTCTCATTAATTTTGATTTTATGCATAGAACGATGCATAAAGGAATTCATTTTTATTTCAAAGAGTATTCTCATTAATTTTGATTTTATGCATAGAAAGATGCATAAAGGAATTTATTTTTATTTCAAAAGAGTTTTTCTCATTAATTTTGATTTTATGCATAGAAAGATGCAGAAAGAAATTTATTTTTATTTCAAAAGAGTTTTTCTCATTAATTTTGATTTTATGCATAGAAAGATGCATAAAGGAATTCATTTTTATTTCAAAAGAGTTCTTCTCATTAATTTTGATTTTATGCATAGAAAGACACATAAAGGAATTTATTTTTATTTTAAAAGAGTTATTCTCATTAATTTTCATTTTATGTATAGAAAGATGCATAAAGAAATTCATTTTTATTTCAAAAGAGTTATTCTCATTAATTTTAATTTTATACATAGAAAGATGTATAAAGGAATTTAATTTTATTTCAAAAGAGTTATTCTCATTAATTTTGATTTTATGCATACAAAGATGCATAAAAGAATTTATTTTTATTTCAAAAGAGTTATTCTCAATAATTTTGATTTTATGCATAGAAAGATACATAAAGAAATTTATTTTTATTTCAAAAGAGTTATTATCATTAATTTAGATTTTATGCATAGAAAGATGTATAAAAAAATTTATTTTTATTTTAAAATAGTTATTCTCATTAATTTTGATTTTATGCATAGAAAGATGCATAAAGGAATTCATTTTTATTTCAAAAGAGTTATTCTCATTAATTTTGATTTTATGCATAGAAAGATGCATAAAGGATTTAATTTTATTTTAAAAGAGTTATTTTTCTTAAAATGAAATTTATGCATAAATAGATGTATAAAAGAATTTTATTTATAAAAGTGTTATTCCCACTGAAGTTGAATTTATACAAGAATGAATGGATGAATAGATGTGATGTGAATGAATGGATGGATAGATGTGATGTGAATCAGATAAATGTGAATGAATGGATGGATGAATATGGATGTATGTGAAGAATGGAAGTAGATGTATGTGAAAGAATAGATGTGGATGTATGTATATGAAAGTATGGATATGGATGTATGAGAAGAATGGATGTGGATGTATGTGAAAGAATGGATGTGGATGTATGTATGTGAAAGAATGGATGTGGATGTATGTGAAGAAATGATGTGGATGTATGTGAAGAATGGAAGTGAAAGTATGTGAAAGAATGGATGTGGTTTTTTTTATGTGAAAGGATGGATGTGGATGTATGTGAAAGGATAGATGTGGATGTGTATGTGATAAGTATGGATGTGGATGTATGTGGAAGAATATATGTGGATGTGAATATGATGGATATGAATGAGAATAGATGCGATGAGATGTGATGTAAATTGGATAAAAATGAATGATAAGGGATGTGAATCACTCACACAAACCCTAGAAGAGAACACACAAGGTGAGAGGCTAAAAAATCTTCTTCTTCTTCACAAAACAAAAGAGGTCTACAAAGAAGATAAAGTGACGAACACACATAATAGAGTATATATAAGTTGCCCATAATGTGAACACGCTAAGTCGAGTGGGTAGGTGGGGACTAGTCAATGTAGTCCAGCTATAGAATCTCTGGGGCGACGCGAGGCGTGGCAAACCTCTTATTAACAACAAGAGGGAGGCTTAGAACCTTGAAGCTAGCAATCACTTGTGGATCTTGGAGGTCATGAAGATCCTGGGCTCGAAAGTAATGTATCCCCATGATGATTGTTTTGCTTGTTTCCATACCCACCTGAATGACAGAGAGTTCTTGAAGTGGTAGAAACATTCCATAAAATTTTTGGCACCATTATCAGAAGGTACTAATCTGCCTTTCTATGTTTTGTGAGAGAGTGTAGAGAGTGAAAGAGTTGTGCCCTTGTAAGGGCCCTTGCAAGGAGGTGTGGCAAACCTCTTATTAACAACAACAGGGAGGCTTAGAACCTTGAAGCTAGCAATCACTTGTGGATCTTGGAGGTCATGAAGATAGCTACTACCAAACCCGTCAGTGATGTAAATGTCGAACGCTCATGCAGGCGCCTCGTGAGTGTTAGCTCATGTTGAGCTTGACATCTCAACATCTCTTAAATAGTGCAGACATATCTATCTTTCTCTTTGTTGGTTCATGAGGGGGGCTGAGGGCACTGGGTGCAAACCAATAAAGTAAACAAAGACGATGAAAAGAAATAGTATTCGAAAGTCAAAACATTTTACAGGCTTAAGATATGTGAACAGAACCTCCATGCACCATCTCTCCCTGAAGGATTGGGAATGGAGGAGATGGATGGGAGACTGCCAATCTCTGATTATATGCCTCCACCCACTATAGGATTTAATCAAAGAGTGGTAGGTAATCTGACGGGCAGCGATAGTCTATAAAGAAGCAAGGGCTATTTCACTGGTGGTGGTGCGAGTCACTCCAGATTGAGCATGGGAAACCTGGCTCCCCTGGCTCCAGGTAGAACCCAAGAGAGCAGAAATTTCATGTCCTTCGTTGTCACCAGCACTTTCTTGCGATATGATGAACTTGGGCTTTGACTAGAAAGTTCCACCACCTCATCCACTAATGTCCACTTAGATTGGATCTCCTGCAGCTTGCCAAGCACCTCTTCCATTATGGGCCTTTGATGCCCCTGCATAGCCAAGGAATGGATTGCTAGCTGTGCAACAGCTTGGATGGATGCCAACACGTTTGGGTGTGTGCATAATCGAGGGTCGATGAGATATGTCAGCTTCCCAGCTCTAAAACGAGTTTGGAAGTGATAGGCGAGAATCCCTAGCTTTGTGCCAAGGTCCGCTGGCATGGCCGAGATGAGCTCAAGCAAGATAACACCAAAACTATACACATCACTTTTATTAGTGAATTGGCAGCTGAGGTGGTACTCAGGGTCCAAATAGCCATGGGTGCTTACCACTGCGGGCGAAGATGAGGTGGGTCGCGCCGGAGGTGAGGAAACGCGAGGCTCCAAAGTCGGCCACCTTGGGGTTATAGGACATATCGATGAGGATGTTGGTGGACTTTATGTCCCGATGAAGAATAGGTGGGCTCATCTTGTGGAGATAACTAAGTGCCTTAGCTGTGTTCACCGCAATGCCAAGCCGTCTCCCCCCCCAGCTCGACCCTAGCAGGCTTCTTTGGGCGGGGTCTTTGCCTAGATGCAAGTGATCCCAGAGTGTTCCATTCTCCACAAATTCATACACAAGGAGAGCCTGACATTTTCATGCACGGTCTTCCCTAACAGGAGTATCTCGAACACAAAGGATTTCACTTGGTCCTCTTCCCTGTCCGCATTAATGGCCACCTTGCCGTGGTTGATTAGGCTGCCCCAATAAACTGTGCCATAGCCCCCTTTTCCGAGCTCATGCTCCCGAGAGAAGTTGTTTGTGGCTCTCCTCAGCTCATCTTCAGAAAATAGCATGGACCGCAGCTTTTCACCTCCGTTGCGATGGAAATTTTCCTCTCTCTGTTGCTTCCGTCTGCGAGCTCTTCGATGATAATGACTACGGTGATGATGAAGGCACCAGATAGAATTCCTGCGCAACGTTAATTTTGATGACTTTAGACTAGGGCTTCAATAGTAGTGTGGTACAAATTATAATCTATGGCGCTCGCTTACCAAGAATTGGTAGTATGACCATAATCCATGGGTCGAAGTCATTTTCGAGCTCGTATAAATTATCTAAAATGTCAAAAAAAAACACAACTTAATAGTAACTTGAAATAGAAGGGATGTCGAAGCATTGTATGGTACGGATGTCCGGACAAGAGACTAATCCGGTGGCTCTTCTAACACCAAACCTAGAAAAAACTTCCCTCGCCTAGAAAACATAAGCGATTCCTCCGAGAAAAATCTTCTAACATAGTCAAGAGCCTTAACTATCTTTTGTATTCCAATCGGACTCGCGGGTCACATGGCCAAATCAAAGGAGGAACTTGCACTTGGTTCATAGAGACCAACGCTTTTTTCCCCATCAAAAGAGGCACATCTGTTGATTCTTTTCTATAGAACAAGAATTATCCAGTGACTTACTTCAACTATCGTAACTTGAACATAATTGAATTTTATTATAGGAATCCATCGATCCAGCCTACCCCATCCAATCCCATGGGTTAGCCAACCGCCCACCAACCACTGTATTGATAGGATCCATTATAAAAAATTTGGTTATGTTTTGTCTCGGGTAGTACCAGAAAAAAGAGTTCCCAGGTCCCCTAGTAGCCGGCTCTCATGCAAAACTTAAATAGACACACCACTTACGTACCCAATATGAAATTGCCTTTTCTTAGACTCAACTATTTCCAAAACAGCACTGCAAAACCACAGTGTTTCTATCATAATCCTCAGTATTCCGGTTTCATGCCCAAATTCCAGTCATTCCTTCCTCAACGTACCTATGGCATTATTGGCAACCAGAACGCTCACCACCTGCTCACTTGAAAAGATGTAGGGGAGAAGAGAGTTTGGGCTCTTGCAAGCACACACACACTCACAAAACCCTAAAAGAGAACACACAAGGTGAGAGGCTGAAAATCTTCTTCTTCACACAACACTCAGCACACCATATACAAAGATAAGAGTACCCGTATGAAAAGGTACTTAACCAAATACATACTAGGGTTCTCTATAGTGTGAACCCAGCTAAATGAGCTGGCGTTATAACTATGCCAGTCTCTAGAATGGCTGTCACACAGCCTGTCATCCCACTGGCCACATATCACCCATGATCTCACCAACCATGCCAGTGGTGTAAGTGTGGTGCCTATCCCCCAGGCGGGTCATCAGCACCGCCTCACTAGATGAGCTCGATATCTCAACACTCCCCCTTGAGCTCAACTCCATCTCATGTACACCAAGCGAAGCCCTGAATCTACGGAGCTTCTTTGTACCCAATGCTTTGGTGAAGATGTCAGCGACCTGATCCTGTGTGTTGACATAAACAAGGTCAACGTCTCCTGCCAAAACTTTCTCTCTGACAAAATGGTAGTGGACCTCTATATGCTTCATACGTGCATGAAAAAATGGGTTCCTGGCCAACTGTATATTGCTAATGTTGTCACAGAAAATGACAACTTGTCTATCCACCGATAGACCCAAATCTGCAAGTAGCTTTCTCAACCAAGCTACCTCACATGCTGCCATAGCAGCACCTCTGTACTCGGCCTCTGTACTAGATAGAGCAACCGTAGGATACTTCTTGATGCTCCAAGTCATAGTAGCACTCCAAAAAAAAAACATAAAGCCACTAGTAGATCTTCTATCTGAGATACTACCAGCCCCCAATCAGCATCTGCGTACCCATGTACACATATCTCTGTCCCACTTTCATAAAATAGTCCACAATGCAAAGTAGACCTCACATACCTCAGTATGCGTCTTAATGCATCCAAATGCAGCTTCCGAGGAACCTGCATAAACTGACTCATCAACCCAACAACATAGCTCAAATCTGGCCTAGTGATCGTCATGTGGATCAAGCTTCCTACTATGCGTCTATACATAGTAGGATCCTCCAAAATCTCTCCTCAATCTACACTCAACTTGCCATTCTGATCCAATGGCACTGAGATAGGCTTATAGCCTGTCATACCATACTTGGACAACATGTCCAAGCCATACTGTCTCTGCAATAATCCAATACCATGTGGTGACCTAATCACCTCAATGCCCAAGAAATATCTGAGCTCCCTCAGATCCTTCATCTCAAACTTCTATCTAAGCAAGATCTTTACATCAAAGATCTGTGCATCATGTTCCCCCGTAATGATAAGATCATCTACATAGATGACAACAAGCACAACCCCTCTATCACTGTCTCACATATAGCGAGAAATCTACATTGGTTACATGAAAGCCAATAGTGACAAGATATTCAGAAATCTTGTCAGACGATGCTCTTGGTGCTTGTTTTAAGCCATACAAGACTTTCTTCAACTTGCACACATGCTCGAGGTGACTCACATCCTCATAACCAGGTGGCTGCAACATATATACCTCTTCTTGCAAATCCCCATGCAATAATGCATTCTTTACATCCATCTGATGTAAAGACCATTGCTTTGATGCAGCCACTGCTATCACAACTCTCACTGTTGGGTGTAGTCGCCGCTAACACAAATAGGGAAGAGTAGTTGAAGCTCTTACCCTTGTACGGCTTCCTGTGCTTCTCTTGCTTGCAGCTCAGCCCTTAGCATGAACTAGGCTCTGATACCATGAAAAGATGCAGGGGAGAAGAGAGCTTGAGCTCTTGCAAGCACACACACACTCACAAAACCCTAAAAGAGAACACACAAGGTGAGAGGCTAAAAATCTTCTTCTTCTTCACACAACACTCAACACACCATATACAAAGATAAGAGTACCTGCATATGAAAAGGTACACAACCAAATACATACTAGGGTTCTCTATAGTGTGAACCCAACTAAATGAGCTGGCGCTATAACTATGCTAGTCTCTAGAATGGCTGTCACACAGCGTGTCATCCCACTGGCCGCATATCACCCATGATCTCACCAACCATGCGAGTGGTGTAAGTGTGGGGCCTATCCCCCAGGCGGGTCATCAGTGTCCACCGCCTCACTAGATGAGCTCGATATCTCAACATCACTCAGGGGCCTTTTCAATAGTACTTAGCCCATAGTACCCAGGAATATAATCAGTATTTCATTCATTCTTTCCTCAGTGTACCTATGGCATCATTGGGAACCAGAACGCTCACCACCTGCTCACTCAGGGGCCTTTTCATAGTTCCTAGCCCATAGCACCTAGGAGTGTAATCATGTAAAATACATATGGACTCTCCATTGAAGATCAGCTAGATCAACCAACAAGATCCATGTAAAAGAGCCATGAACTCATTTGTTGAACACCAACAAGGCCAACCAACCAGATCCATGTCCGTGTTCAGAAAACAACTCTAACTTATATCTTCCTTGATGCACGCGCTGCCGACCCAGAGCCCGAGCACCGTATGGTCTCAACAACCTCTAGGTTCCTTCGTAGGTGACCTAGCACTTCACTCATAGGCCGCTTCCTTGGTCCCTTATCCACCGTACCAAAAGCTTACCATTTGAACAGAGTCGAGGCGGTCAAGATCTTGCCATGCGAGACATCCTTCTTTGACTCTTTGTCAGCTATTGCAACATTTCCACTTATGTCCCCCATGACCTCATTCCATAAGATAGTCAAAATGCTTGCCCCAGCATTCTTGATGTAAAACAGTCTTTAAAAAAATAGGTTTTACATACAAATACAATTTTCAAACAAAATTCCCACCTTTCCTCATCATTACACATCCCCATCTTTTCTCATCTTCCCACATTTTTTTTCATCGATCCCTATCACATCACATCATTCCCACATCAATTCACATCCAATCACATCATCCATACATCAATTCACATCCAATCGCATCATCCACACATCAATCCACATCATCCATACATCAATCCACATAATCCACATCATCCATACATCCATCCACATCAATCCACATTATCCACACATCCATCCATATCTTCCATACATCCATCTACATCAATCCACACGTCAATCCACATCATCCATACATCCATCCACATCAATCCACATTATCCACACATCAATCCACATCATCCATGCATCCATCCACATCATCCACATCAATCCACATCATTCACTCATCATACACACACCAATCCACATCATCCACATAAATTTATATCATCCGCTCATCAATCCACATCATCCACATCATTCACTCATCATACACACACCTATCCACATCATCCACATCAATTTATATCATCCACTTATCAATCCACATCAATCCACATTCATTTCATAAGTATTCCCATTCTCATCTAATCACATCTTTTTCTATCTCATCACTTATTTCCTCATTTATCCTCATCAGATCTCATCCACTTGCATCTACCCATACATCTCATCACTTCACATACATTGACATCTATCCAGTTTACATCGCATCTTATCACATCCATTTCACATCCCGATTCACATCACATCACATCCATTCACATCCCATACCATTCATTCTTATCCCGATTCACATACCATCACATTCATTCACATCCCATATCATTCATTCTCATCCCAATTCACATATCATCACATTCATTCATTCACATCCCGATTCACATCACATCACATCCATTTACATCCCATACCATTCATTCTCATCCCGATTCACATACCATCACATTCATTCACATCCCATACCATTCATTCTCATCCTGATTCACATACCATCACATTCATTCACATCCCATACCATTCATTCTCATCCGATCCACATGCCATCACATTCATTCACATCCCTTATCATTCATTCACATCTCGATTCACAGGCTATCACATTCATTCACATCCCTTATCATTCATTCATATCCTGATTCACATGCTAGCACATTCATTCACATCCCGATTCACAAGCTAGCACATTCATTCACATCCCTTATCATTTATTCACATCCCAATTCACAGGCTATTACATTCATTCACATCCCTTATCATTCATTCACATCCTGATTCACATGCTATCACATTCATTCACAGCTCTTATCATTCATTCACATCCTGATTCACATGCTAGCACATTCATTCACATCCCTTATCATTCATTCACATCCCGATTAATAGGCTATCACATTCATTCACATCCCTTATCATTCATTCACATCTCAATTAACAGGCTATCACATTCATTCACATCCCTTATCATTCATTTCTATCCAATTTACATCACATCTCATCGCCTCTATTCTCATTCATATCCATCACATTCACATCCACATATATTCTTCCACATACATTCACATTCATACTTATCACATACACATCCACATCTATCCTTTCACATACATCCACATCCATCCTTTCACATAAATAAATCCACATCCATTCTTTCACATACTTCCACTTCCATTCTTCACATACATCCACATCATTTCTTCACATACATCCACATCCATCCTTTCACATACATACATCCACATCTATTCTTTCACATACATCCACATCCATTCTTCTCATACATCCACATCCATACTTTCATATACATACATCCACATCTATTCTTTCACATACATCTACTTCCATTCTTTACATACATCCATATTCATCCATCCATTCATTCACATTTATCTGATTCACATCACATCTATCCATCCATTCATTCACATTTATCTGATTCACATCACATCTATTCATCCATTCATTCTTTTATAAAAATCAAGTTAAGTGGGAATAACATTTTTATTAAAAAAATCCTTTTATACATCTATTTATGCATAAATTCAATTTTAAGAAAAATCACACTTTTGAAATAAAATTAAATCCTTTATGCATCTTTCTATGCATAAAATCAAAATTAATGAGAATAACTCTTTTGAAATAAAAATGAATTCCTTTATGCATCTTTCTATGCATAAAATCAAAATTAATGAGAATAACTCTTTTGAAATAAAAATAAATTCCTTTATGCATCTTTCAATGCATAAAATCAAAATTAATGAGAATACTCTTTTGAAATAAAAATGAATTCCTTTATGCATCTTCCTATGCATAAAATCAAAATTAATGAGAATAACTCTTTTGAAACAAAAAAGAATTTCTTTATGCATCTTTTTATGCATAAAATCAAAATTAATGAGAATAACTCTTTTGAAATAAAAATAAATTCCTTTATGCATCTTTCTATGCATAAAATTAAAATTAATGAGAATAACTCTTTTGAAATAAAAATGAATTTCTTTATGCATCTTTCTATGCATAAAATGAACATTAATGAGAATAACTCTTTTGAAATAAAAATAAATTTCTTTGTGCATCTTTTTATCCATAAAATTAAAATTAATGAGAAGAACTCTTTTGAAATAAAAATGAATTCCTTTATGCATCTTTCTATGCATAAAATCAAGATTAATGAGAATAACTCTTTTGAAATAAAAATAAATTTCTTTATGCATCTTTCTATGCATAAAATCAAGATTAATGAGAATAACTCTTTTCAAATAAAAATAAATTCCTTTATGCATCTTTCTATGCATAAAATCAAAATTAATGAGAATACTCTTTGAAATAAAAACGAATTCCTTTATGCATCTTTCTATGCATAAAAACAAAATTAATGAGAATAACTCTTTTGAAATTAAAATGAAGGCCTTTATGCATCTTTCTATGCATAAAATCAAAATTTGATGAAAGTAACGCTTTTATAATTTAAAAAAATCTTTTATGCATAAAAATAAATTTTGATAAAAGTAACACTTTTATAATCAAAATATTCCCAATATGCATCTTTCTATGCATAGAAATTAATTCTAATGAAAATAACACTTTTATAATAAAAATATTTTTAATATTCATTTTTCTATGCATAGAATAAAAATAACACTTTTAGAATATACAAGCGGTGGGGATTACTCTTTTTGAATAATAAAAAGATAAAACTTATTTCACCAAATTTAAGAAAATTTTGTCATAACCTCCTTTGTATGCCTGACCATTTTTCAAATTTTTCACTCTAAATTTTACTAGAAATTATCCAAGATGATTTAAATCATTCTAATCTTATCAATTTCCACTTTATTAAGAGTAAACAATATGGAAAGTTTAATTCCATCAATTTGATTACACATCTAGGATAAAGAAAGGCTGAATTCAATAATGAAGAGAAGGGGGACAACCTTTCCAGCAAGGCATAACATCCATTTTCATTTTAAAGAGCAAAAATCACAAAACCATAAAATAGAATAAGAAAAAGTAGAATTTCTAACTTACTAGGAGTTTTGTGAGCTTTCCTTTGGCTTGATGGTTTGAGGGATCTACTCTTGTTTACAACAAGAGTGGCCACCAATTCTTTTGAAGAGGAAATGGTCAAAAACAAATGAATTATCAATGAATTCACTGTTTTGGGCTCTGGAGAGGAGTAGAGTAGCAGTGTATAAAACACTATTAACTAACAAAGGGGGAGGCTTCATTTATAGGAAAAAGTGATTCTCTAACCAAGCAAACTGATTCTAGAATTTTCTAGATTAGTTTGGTCAATTTTTGACCATTTTTACGTCAGTTGAGCTTACTTTTTGGATCTAGTTGAAGCAGGAGAGAGGAGAGTTGAAAATATCTCATTATTGTGAGTTTAAAACTCAACCACATATGTGAAATAGGCACCTCCTTCATGAGGGAAATTCCCCACACTAAGGTGTCAAAAATGCATCATTTCCTCTAAATATCTCTTCTTTTTTAACTAATAACCTTGTCCTTAGTCAACTCTTCATCTTATGTGAGTATTTACTCATTTTTTTGGGGATTTTTCTTTTATTCTTCAATTTATCTCCTCCCTACATTTGGATTAATCAAATTGGTCCATAGGAACCTTAATTCAAAAATTTCACAAAATCTAGACCCTTAGGCTAAGGTCCTTTTTACCTGATTTCAATTTATTCCAATTACACATTGGAAAGTTCTTTTTGAATATCTATTTCAGGGGAAACCATTTTAGACACTAGGAGGATTTTTACATCAAAAAATATCTCAATTTTGGATTACCTCTCTCCAGACATTTTCTCTCTCTAGACCAAAATAGGTAAAATAGGATCTTTCTTTTATTTCAGAGAGGGGAATAATTATAAGATCAGAAGGGGAGGTTCTTATGCCTGCACACCACAAAAGCTGGAGGGAGGAATCTTACACATCCACATCTGAGGCGGTAGGGTATTATCAAGTTACTTCCCAAACAAACCTTCTGCTCCACTCTTTCTCATTGGAGGCCCATCACAATGCTCGGTATTGTCTATGAAATACTTTCCAAAGCAATAGCAACAAGGCCTAACCCCCTTCTCAATAAATAAAGTCTGGTTTTATAGGAGGGAGATCCATATATGACAAAATATTGGCTATACAACTTGATAAACTGAGTTTACTTTATTCACATGGCAAGCTTTCCAATCCAAAAGAAGGAAATAATACATGAAGTATGGAAGGAGAATGGCTTGGACAATTCTTAGTCTCACATGCAATGACCATTCATCTGCCTTCCAATACTGAACTTTGGCTTTGACTTTATTGAGAACCCAATCTATGAGTATTACATTAGACACATTCACACCAAGAGGGTATCCCAAGTACCTAAAAACACGACCAGTTAGTAGGTAACCTCTTGCCATACGAGATAAGAGCATCAAAGTCAAAGGAAGACAAATCTATGAGCCAAAACTCATCAATGTTCAAATTCATTCCAGCAGCTTCAGAGTACATATTTAAAACAAAGATACAAATTGCTATATTCACATTACAAGCCTTTAAAAACATGAAAGTATCATCTATAAACCCAAGGCCCATAATATTCTTGTTGTGGACTTGCAATCCTATTATCTAACCTAACTAGGCGTAAGATTCTAGTAGATAGAATAAAGGATGAGTGGCCAAGGCAAAGAGTAGGGGACTTAGTGGGTAGCCCTGCCTAACAAATCTGGCAATGACAATGTCCTCAGATAGTCTACCATTAATATAAGTGACAGAGGTGGCATTTAATGCTAGTAAATATATGATGTTGACCATTTTGTTTCCAAAAACCATTTTTTCCATCATAGCTTTGATAAAACACTATCAAAGGCCTTGGCAAAGTCAAGCTGCAGCATTACTATCTCCTGTCTTGAGGCTTGAGCATATTCAGTTATGAAACTCTTAAACTTTAAGGATTCATTTATTATATATTTTAGTTATAAAACCTGCATGTACACATTTTGCGAAACCAAAACCCAGTAGATTGAGAAATTATCCATATTTTGAGTGGTTGAACATCTTGTTTTTATCAAGAACTACCTTGGCCCATAGAAAAGCAAGCCTAAGTACGATTATGTCCTTACTCATTTTTGGTTGTCTTTACACGTTTTTTTTAATTTCATTAGGCTCGTCAAAAAGCAAGCTTGAGTACGATTATGTCCTTACTCATTTTTGTTTGTCTTCACACACTTTTTTTGTTGCCTTTAGTGAAAGGAAAGTTAGAAAATCAAATAGTATCTACTTTTCTATGATTTGATAGCTAATGGTTCTTTTTTAAATAGACGCTACTCGCTCACGACTCTCTAAGTCAATCAAGACTTAACAAACGTGGTTGGGACAATGTGAGCACTCAATCAAGACTTAACAAACGTGGTTGGGACAATGTGAGCACTCAATCAAGACTTAACAAGCCCACCGTGGCCCTTTGTAAAAGGATCGTAAGTAATGTCACAATAAGCATTTTTTTCTAACCAATGAAAAAAGGATCACAATCAAGCTCAACCATTTTTATGGAAAGAAATCCATAAGTTAGCTTGTTTTATAGCTAAGATTTCAAACTCTTAAATCTTGAAATTGATTAAGGCTGTTTTTTCTCGATTTGAGTCGTGAAAGTTTCACTTTTTCTTGACACTTATCAAAAAGTTCCACTAAAGCACACATGTAGCTCTGTACCTCTGGGGTAACGGTCGTGCCCACCCAGAAGTTTGTGAGGTAGCAGGCGCAGCTACCAAATTTAGACTGCTGCACGCCCAATAGCTCGGCAACAGCTAGAGCATCCCAAAAGACATCCAGTGCCCCATGGAGAACAACAGCCGAATTAAGAAAACCGAGGACATCGCTGTTACTATAAAATTAGAACCAACACTACTCTCTCACGACCATGTATGTGAGTCAATCAAGACTTAACAAGCATGGTCGTCACGGAACCACCGTACAAGCGAACCTGGTCCACTGTGTAAGCAAGGTCAGAATAAACATTTAAAAAAAAACCAAGCTCAACCGTTTTTATTGACAAAATCGGTTTTATAACTAAAATTTTAAATTTTTAAATTTTGAAATTAAGGCTTAATTGGCAAAATTACAATTGACCGATTTTATAACTAAAATTTTGAGTTTTTGAATCTTGAAATTCAAGGCTTCAAAACTACAGTTGATCGGTTTTTCTCCATTTGAACCGTGAAAGTTACACTAAAGAACGATTTTTCTTGACAGTGATCATCAGAATTAAGCATGGTTCTCAGTGCTAGAAAAAAATATTTTCCTCAAAGATATTAATAAAAAGGATATAAACATCAATTGGTTTTCCATTAAAAAATACACATAAAAAATTTACATAGCAATTGGTTTTTTAGACATCAATTGGTTTGAAAACAAAAGGCTTCAAGATTACAGCATTATTTTCAAGGCAAGCCAAATCTACAAGTCAATTTCACAATGCCAATTTTAGAAATCACATCAATCGGTTTCAAAACAAAAAATTTCAAGATGTTAGGCATTAAATGTAAGTCAATCTAATTAATTTTCATCCCTGAATATTTTTCGATCTTAGCCATAAAAAATATGCCAGAGGATAGCATTGATCGTTATAACAAGGCCACGCTTTAAAATTTAACTCCACATATTGGCCATTGAAAAGGGACATTTGACCTACTTCTCTCTTCTTCCGACTTCACAACTTGTTCAACTCAAGAGTGGTATATTTCCAAGAGCTTTCTTTATACTTTTCTTGGAATGTCTTTAAAAGAAAACCTATAGTTTATTTTTTACAAAAAATGCTTGGGGAGGTTCCCATGGTAAGTCACTTTAAATGTGTGTGTGTGTCCCCTCCCACAACACACCTAGAGCCCGATAACGATTCCCCCAATAGTTGCCTCTGCGAGCACCACACGATGATGTGATAAGGTCGTAGAGCCTTAATTTATACATATATATAAAACATGTTTTGCAGCAGGTTCACACGAAACGTAACCTCACACATGCTTTAAATGTGTGTGTGTGGTGGTGTGCATGAAACACACACGATGACATGAGTCTTAAGCAATGTAAGAGGTGTGGGATTAACTATTACCTCATGTGTGTGGCGGGGGACACAAGAATTTAGGAGGATACAAGGGAGTCTATCTTGGCTATAAAAAAGAAAAAACAAAATATATTATTCAATCATGAAATTTGTACAAATTACAATCTAACAATAAGTCCAACAATTCTGTCTCTCATGTTTGTATCATTGATAGGCAATTTACCATCTTCCATCAATTTTGTTCTTAGAGCTGGCCAAGGTAACCTTGAAGAGAATATTCCTTGACCTTGAAACACTGTTGTGTTTCTAGACAACCATATCAACCATAGCATCCAAAACCTAAGATGAGTAATGATCCACTAAAGTTCCTCCATTGCATAGTGTAAAGTACCAAAAGTAAGTTGATAACATGAGGTCTGTATCCCCAAGCTTGTTGAAATTCATGTTGCTTATGCTAGATCAAGATGAGTGGAGGAGAGAGACCCACAAAATACAAGAACAATTCTTGTTTATTAAGTTACTTATGCATACAACTTGGCTCTTGCACACTACATAATGCCTTCTAGCTTCACCTTTAAATAAGTGAGCTAGTGGACCATAAGTCCATTCATACACACACCCTTCTCCTACCCTTTATGACCTTAGTCTTTTAATACCCTCCCTCAATACCAACTATGAAAGAATTGGAATAGGTGGTATTGGACATAGGTTGCCTTTATAACATTAGGTGTACAAGGTGAGGAATATAGGTGTTGTTACATTGAGATTTAAAACAAGTGCTTAGAGGAGTTAGAGGTTGATACAAAGTTAGCCTCTGACTCCTTGTTAGGACATTTAGAAGTGATATGTCCCGTTTGTTTACACTTGTTACATTTCATCTTGTTGGGATATTTGATCCAACAATTATTTACAAAATGACCTACCTTTTTGCAATGGGTACACCTTACTTTGCTCACTTGATGTGACAAAGCTTGTCCGATATTCAATGGAGTAGATGCACTTGAAGATTCAGCTCCTCCCTTTGGTCCTTTTCTTCATCAAGACAAGATTGAATGACTCCTTCAAGGGTGGGATTACGTATGTTCTTCAGGGTGGTGAGACTAAGGTGGGGTACACCTTCTTGACTGCTTTTAACAAAACAACCACTGCATCATCTTCATCCATTCTCGCATTCACTGATGCAAGTTGAGCCATAAGGCCCTTCAAATGAGAGATAAATGCTCCAATGTCATCTCCCTCTTTGAGCTCCAAGCCGAAAAATTCAATTTTAAGTGAGATCTTGGAATTCTTACCACGAGCTCCATCAAGCTTGTCAAGCTTATCCCATTTCTCCTTTGCAGTTGGAAGCTGGTCCACATGGTGAATAAGAGCCTCATCAAGATACAGCATGATGATGGCTTGTGCCCTCTCATCATCTTCAATATCTTCAGCCTTAGTTTGATCAATAACCTTAGTGCTGGAGATGAATGGCCAAAAACCTTTGGACATCATCTTATACTTGACAAGAACTTGCCAAGTGTGGTTCAAGCCCTCTCCTGAGAACTTCTTAATTTGGGTGTTTTCCTTTCACATTGGGTATTGAAGGGAGATTACAAGAGTGTTAATGGGCTGATTTATGAAGAAGAAAACCAAAAAAATTTGTGATGTTTTGGCTTAAGTAGAAAGAGAATGGCTTATGAGAGTGCAACAACCCTTAATCAAGCCAAGGATGTTGCATAAAAAGAGATTAAGTTGATGAAGCTTATGGTTTAGCACTTAGGGTTTGTGCCCAACCACTAATTCTGATAAAGATGAGCTTCATTAGTGTCAAAGAACACTTTCTTTGGTAATTAAGATCACCATTAGTGTTTAGCAACACTATTAGTACTTAAGAGCACATTTTTAGTGTCTAATGACACTTGCATTGGTGATTAGATGTACCATTAGTGTTTAAGAACACTCTTAGTGCTTAAAAGCACTTCGTAATGTCAAGAGGCTCCCCTTTGCTAATGGCTACACCCACCAATGGTGTTTAGCAACACCTTTAGTGCTTATAAGCACACTTTGGAATGTTGAACACTTGATGAAGCTTGATGAAGCTTGATGACAATGAGACTTATTCAACACCTCATGGTGTATGCTAACAATTTTAGAAGATCTAGAGCAAAAGCACTTAAGTGATTAAGATTAATTAATCAAAGATTAGTGTAAAAAACACTATTTTAAAGCTTTTATTGAAGCTTCCATGGCTTCCTCACATAACTGCCCTGGTTTTATGCTTCTTGCGTGTGTGTCGAGCAAGCATTGGAGCTCATCTCTTGACTGGAGCACCTTGAGACTATGGGCTTCAAAAGCCCTAAGCTTGTGTGGCTTGAACTTTCCCATAGTCTGCGTATTTCTGTACGAAATCAACGCTGCAGTGAAAGCATGCGTCGGCCTACTCAGAGATTAATGACGTGGCTAAGAGAGATGAAATCCAAAAATTGGCTGTACGAACCTGAGCGCCCAGAGGTATTCTTCATCTTCCTAGTTGAAAGCACGCGAAGATATGGCCTCCACAAGCAGCTGGAAGGCCTCCACTAGCCGGGGTAGATGAGATGCACTCAAAGAACACTTTTTTGACCTAGTCTACACCTTGCAAGCTACCTAGCTCTAGATACCATGTTGAAATTCATGGTGCTTATGCTAGATCAAGATGAGTGGAGGAGAGAGACCCACAAAATACAAGAACAATTCTTGTTTATTAAGTTGCTTATGCATACAACTTGCCCTTTGCACACTACATAATGCCTTCTAGCTTCACCTAGGTGCCTCATGAGTGTTAGCTCATGTTGAGCTTGACATCTCAACATCTCTCAAATAGTGCAGACATATCTTTGTTGGTCATGAGGGGGGCTGAGGGCACTGGGAGGCGTAAGGAGGGAGGGGCAGATGGAAAAAAGAAATTAAACTCCATTGTAATTTTTCTGATGTATTTTAAGAAATATGTATGGAGGAAAATCTATCATCAGCGTAGCAATTTGGGAGCTATTAATTTCAAGAGATAGTGAAGTGATTAGTAGAAGGCATACACATGAATAGGTATATGTGCGTGTTGTTTCTAGTACATATTTATTTATTAACACACCAAATTTAATTATTATCTTTTTATCTTCTGAAAAACCAAATAAAAACTTGCTTGATTACAAATATCTTGAAAATTACTATGGAACTCTATAAGAGGTGGCACTTGGTTTTGACCTAACAGTAGTGAATCGGTAGAAGGTTTCTCATGGTGGCTAGATATTAAGTGAGTCTTCTACCTCAAAAGGATAAACACACACACCTTGCTTCACTCTCTCAATGCATGATTAGAGTCATGGAAGGTAGGTCCTTATTCTTAAAGTAATATTAGGTCTTAGATCACAATCATCTCTAGTAATCTCTTTGTTATCTCGCTCGAGCAAAAAAGAGCTCATATGAGATGATAGGAGCTCTTCTTTGATTATATTACTTATAGAATCTCATGGGAGTCATTGTGTGGTGGAAACTCTTATAATCATATAAGATCAACTAATTCAATATAGAGGACCATGAAGGAGCCACTTATTCATATGATTAACATCACTAGTAGGTTCTTCTTGTCATCATCAAGAGTTCATATGTGACCTCATGAGCTCTTTAAAAGGTCTTACAAGTTCTAGAGCTTTTCTCAACCCATATGTGATCCTACGGGCTTGTAGGAAGTCTTGTGGGTCTTATGATCTCATTAGATATTTAACAAGATTTTGGAAATTATATGAGATCTTACATGAGAGAATTACATTGAAGACTAAAGTAGGTGTAGCCTAGGTTAGAGTCCCAAGGCCCCAATTTCGATCCATCATTCAATCCCATTTTTTCTCTAAGGTTGTCCCATTTCTTCTTCTCTTTTCCCATCATAACTAAGCTTCTCAACCAAATTGAAATCCCCCATCATAATACAAGGGCATTGGATGCCCAACTTCCTGATCCACTCCCACATTTTCCCCTTGATTTTATGGTTATAAGCCCGATATATATTGATTAACTGTAGCTTCTCATCCTCTAACTGGATCTCAACAACTAGAATCATAGGATTGGGATGGTTGGCAATAATAGTAGGCTTTAACTATTTCTTAATGATAGACAGAACCCCACTGTAGCTTGATTTCACCTCCCCATACAATACTACCTAGTCCCTGAAACATTCTCTCTTCCCCCCTTTAGCATCCATTAGATTATGTTTCTATATGGCCATTATGGACAGATTCCAATCCTTCACCATCCCCAAAAAAGATTCATTTTTTCTCTTATCCTTCAAACCTTTAACATTCCACGTACACCCTCTAAACTTTTTTACCTTATTCATTCGAAAGTAGTAGAAGCAAGAACCATCTCTACCCCCAGCCCCTCTTCTGCTCATGTTTTTATCCTTAGCTCTCCAGTCTCTGTTTAAAGCTCCCTCCAAGTAGTATCCACTTGGCCAATTGAACCTCCCCATGGATGAGGTCTCACTATCATCCCCTAGAGGGCTTAAGGGATTAGAGTATATAGGAGGACTGAGCCCTTCCACACATAGACTTACCTACTTCTACCCCTTTCCCTCCAATTCTAAGTTGATTATTTCTAGCTTCCCCTTTTATATTTCTGAGGTTATTTTTTCCCTTGGATCTTTCTGTAACCCAAGTTAACCTAAGATTTTCAACGTCCTTTCTCTGCATATTCATCTTCTCTTTTCATTTGTCAACTTTGTTAACCTATACTCCTGGAGTTTCCTCTTTACCTACTCCAAAGATTATCCCTCTTCCTTGTTCTATTCTGCATTTTTTTTATGTCACTGCTCGCTCCACAATTTCTAGCGATATGACCAAAGTTTCCACACCTAAAGAAAGCTCCCAGAAAATTTCCAAACTTTAACTTTAGCTCTATTTTTTGGAATTTCCCTAGGTCCATGTCAAGAAGCTTTGGGGTTTCAAATATAGTATTCCAAGATACACATACCTTACTAGAGTGGCGACTGTTGTCTTTATAATTAGTAGGTACAAATAATACCATGCCAAGTGCACTAGCGAAGTTCTTCAAAGTTGGTCTCAACCAACTTTGAAGGGGGAGACCTATTATGTCCACCTAGACTAGACATGATTCCCTGAGGCTCCGGTTGACAATAAACGTGGGGTCAAAGGGCATCACATGAATTAACTTCGATCCCATAAACAATTGGGCTTTTGCAAATAAATCAACTACTATCTGTCTTTAACAAATATCACATTGAAAAACCCTTTTCAAAGGTAGTAAACTTGAGATACAACTCTGTCGTGGAAAACTTCATATTGAAGCCATCTCCCCAACTTCTCTTTACTAGGCGGTTTCCTAGAGCAAAATAGAATTTTGTTGCTCAAGGAGAATTAACCAATTTGTCTTTTGACCACTTCAGATGAGACGTTAATGCATACCTTATTTCTACGTAGATTTCTCAACTTCATCTTGAAGCCATCTCCCCAACTTCTCTTTACTAGGCGGTTTCCTAGAGCAAAATAGAATTCTGTTGCTCAAGGAGAATTAACCAATTTGTCTTTTGACCACTTCAGATGAGACGTTAATGCATACCTTATTTCTGCGTAGATTTCTATGTAGATTCTCAAGGCGTGCTGAGTATTCAGAGACCGTCAGAAATTCAGTCATGGTGTCACTTCTTCATCTCTTCATTTGAGTCCCAATCTCCACACCCCCCCTCTCCAGCCTCTTCTGGAAGATCCCAACCACCCACCATTGCATCACTACATGCATGTGCTCACGTAAGGTGACCATGGTACTGTTGCATGCATAGCTATGTGAGAGAATAAACTTTACCACTACCTCGTATCCCAACAAAACCTTCACCTCTTTATCAATCTTGTGCTTACTCAATTTGCTAATCGACTCTTAAGCCTTGCATACAATTTTAGCTAATACTTTGAGGATGGGATTCTATACAATTTATGAACTCAAAGAAACTTTTTCACGTAAACCCTTTAAAACAATCTACATACATCTTTAAAATAATCTTTAGAAGCTATGTAGGTGGCTTCTACATAAAACATAAACCCTTTAAAACAATCTACATGCATCTTCATACTAACCTTTGAAAGCTATGTAGGTAGCTTCTGTCAAAACACTCACTCTTTCTCACCATTCCCATGCTTGTAGGTTCATTTGAATATCGTTTTAAACTCCAAACTTATGAAAAGCCTCCTCTTCTACACATCTGGTGCATGTCCCATGGAGTTCACTAAGAAACTTGTAAGATGACACACATTTCAATAATAGTTTTTTTTCTTTTCTGGAGTTATGGAAAAATTTACATACTTAAGCATTATCTTGATTCAAAAAGTGACAAAATTTTCCATACAAAAGAGGCACTTTTATCATTAGATCTAAATTTACATATTGGATATATATAAGTTATAAAAATCCGTAGTTAGGGCCCTTGAACACACATGTTGTATGGGGTTTTTACATATTTGGACTCAAAATGGATGGATGAGGTCTATTTCTAGGAGCACTCAAACCTCTTAGGGGCCTACCAAAAATCTCTTCCCTCAGAAAAGTGATTAGACGAAGAGAGTGCATGTTGTAAAACCCCAAATTCTACACATCTAGTGCATGTCCCAGGGAGTTCACTAAGGAACTTGTAAGATGGCACACACGTTTTAGCAATAGAATTCTTTTTTGTGGAGTTATGGAAATTTTACATACTTAAGCGGTATGTTGATTCAAAAAGTTATGAAATTTTCCATAGAAGAGGTACTTTTATCATCAGATCTAAATTTACATATTGGATGCATATAAGTTATAAAAATTCGTAGTTTTAGGGCCCTTGAACACACATGTTGTATGGGTTTTTTACATAGTGAACATGCGAGGGTGCATGTTTGATGTAGGTATATGGATGGATGATATGGGTGGTACGTGTAAATGAAGGTATTCCCTTTCACCTTGCTACATAGCTTTTGACTTACTCAGTAACGTCTAACCTTGTTGTTGAATGGCATGTTAAATGAAACACACACATTAACATATTACTAACATTCCCCTTATATTTTTACACATAATCCTAGCCTACCATGATTTTCCATTCTTTCAAGAAGCCACATTTAACATCTTTTCTAACATATTGATGTGTTGTAAATATTGCACAAAACTGCTAAAACACTTCTCTCAACCCCTAAAAAAAGAGTTTCAATACACTTTTTTACGTATGACCATTCCTTATATAAAGTACACGGTCCTTTTATTCACCACTCAAACCAACAATGGTCGAAAAAACCATATTTTTCAACCAATCAAAATAAGGACAACTCTTACATCTATCACGTTTTTGTTTCCTAGATCTCCACAATATGCCAGTTTTATAACTAAAATATATGAAAAAATTTCATTAAAATAAGAGCTCCTTAAAATCTTAGCTCTTTTTTATTATTGTGCTAGTACAAATACACTAGAATGCTGTTTTTTTGGTAGACTGATGCTCATGAATCCAACCATGCCTAACCTATAACTTTAAATAATTATACGTACTCTAAAGACCTAGTAGGAAAAAACAAAGAGACGTCACCTAATACAGTTTCTTTCCCTTAGATTTTGATCTTCTTTGGATGCAAACCAATAAAGTAAACAAAGACGATGAAAAGAAATAGTATTCGAAACTCAAAACATTTTACAGGCTAAAGATATGTGAACAGAACCTCCATGCACCATCTCTCGCTGAAGGATTGGGAATGGAGGAGATGGATGGGAGACCGCCAATCTCTGATTATATGCCTCCACCCACTGTAAGATTTAATCAAAGAGTGGTAGGTAATCTGTGAGACGGGCGGGGATATCCAGGTTATAGGCATGTTATCCAGGTCCCACCTTTTTAGTATTCAAAAAATGGGAGTTGGGAAATTCCCAAACACACGAATATAGTGTTTTCAGAACATCTCATTCATATCTTTAACACAATATTGATCCATTAGATCGAAATTTTCATCTGAACGGTCCTCCATGGGAAATTCAATTATATAGATTTTTAATTTGTCATCCCTTAACTTGATCCATTGGATCAAGTGTTAACAGTAGCAATCTGTCAACACAGTCCACTAATCTCATAGTGATTTGCTGAAGTCATTATCGTCATTCCAGTCACACACGAACATCATCACAGGGACTCGTCCCACTCATCCTCATTGTGGTTTTACTCAGCTTATCGCTTTTCAACCAAAATTTAGGAATCATCATTTTTCAATCAGAATCCAAATCAACTCATCAGTTCTCAACCAGAATTTTAAAATCATATCAACAACATTCAAATTCATCATCTGGATAGCATTTTTGCTTAAAATTTTAAGATCTTATATTTACTCGTATATACTGCCAGTAAAGAGTTGCAGTTATATCCTCGGTATATATGGGTAGTCACGGTCCTTGGAACTATAAGGTAAATACCATCATGTCTAGGCCTCAAGCAAGTCAGGGATTCCATACAATTGTGAAGACCCAATTATCAATTTATGAATTTCATTTTGAATATCAATTTGTATGATTTTCATCACACAATTCTAACCTTTTACTGCTACTTCATAAATACATCTCATCCATTCATATCTATCTCGATTCACATCCCATCACATCTCATCCATTCACATCAAATCTCATTCATTCACATCTATCCCATTTCACATCACATCATATCACATTCATTCACATCACATATCATCCATTCATATCTATCCCAATTTACATCACATCTCATCACATCCATTTCACATCATATTCATTCATAACCATCACATTCATTCATTCATCTCCACCACATTCATTCTCATAATCATCCCATCACATGTATTCTATCCATAATATATCACATCACTTCTATTCACATCATATCTCATTCATACACATCTCATCTCATTCACCCACATCCATCCAATCGTTCACATGTACGACTACTCACATCTATCCATACATTCATATCTATCACTTAATATCCACATATATTCATGTCACATTCTTTCACATACACATCCACATCAATTCTTTCACATACATTCACATCCATTCTTTCACATACATCCATATCTATTCTTTCACATACACATTCACATCCATTCTTCACATACACATTCACATCCATTTTCATCACATATCATCCACTCACATCCCATATCATTCATTTACATCCTGATTTACATGACATATCATCACATCTATTCACATCACATCTCATCCCTTCATTCTGGCGCAAGACGGTCCTTTAAAAAAACAAGATTTCTAAGCAAGTTTTCAGTTTGATTTTCTTTTGAATACAAGAGTATTTCTTGTATACAAGAGTAGTATTTCTTGAATCAGTATCCCCAAAACTTCTTGATCGGAGTTTTGAATTTCATACCAGAGTTTTTGGAATTCTATAACCTTGATCCACAGATCAATTCGAAGGGTCTTAAACTTAGTTTCAGATTTGGCGAGAGTTTTGAGTGCATTTTTCTAAACTGGTCACACCTTCTTTCCTCAAAACTGACGAAAGAGTTTGGTCTTGGTCATAGTCTGATTCAAGGCTCGAGTCGGATAAGATTTTTCTTGATCTATCTTTCTCGAAAAGGTTTGATAATTCAGTTACTATTTTACTGAATTTCTTTCTTTGAATATTCACTTAACTGATTTCTAAATTAGATACGAATTCTAGCGAGGAATAAATCAATCATTTATCTGAATAATTCGATCTTGATAGATGTTTTGAATTTTCTTTTTACAAATCGCGAATATAATACGAAAGAAATTTCTCTCTTAGAGTATGTAACTATTCATTTATCAATTACTCACATAGAATTTCAACATAGAATTTAAGAGATTCTAATTTTGATATAAAAATTCTTTATGCATCTATTTATGCATAAAAATCAACTTCAATGGGAACAATACTTTTATATAAAAGAAATTCCTTTTGTGCATCTATTTATGCATAAAATCAATTTTATAGGAATAACACTTTTAGAATAAAAAAAATTTCTTTATGCATCTTTCTATGCATAAAAATTAAATTTAATGAGAATAACACTTTTATAATAAAAAATTTTTAATGCATCTTTCTATGCATAAAAATTAAATTTAATGAGAATAATACTTTTATAATTAAAAAAATTTATTTATGTATCTTTCTATGCATAAAAATTAAATTTAATGAGAATAACACTTTTATGATAATTTTTTTAAATGCATCTTTTTATGTATAAAAATTAATAATTAATAATTAATATCAGTGATATCCATGCATATTCATAGGTGAATATATGTACATGGAGTAATTAGAATATTTCTTTTAGATGAAAAAATGATGGGAATTACTCTTTTGGAATAACATAAAAACAAACTTTCTTTTTCATAAAATTTTGAAAACTTTTGTCATAACCTGCTTTGTATGACTGACCATTTCTCATTTTTATCATTCTTTATTTGACTTAATTTAACCCAAATTAGATTCACAGAACTCTAATCTATTTTATGAAATTGGGACAGAGATGGGTACAGAGATGCTGATTGGGCTGGTAGTATCTCAGATAGAAGATCTACTAGTGGCTTCATGTTTTCTTTGGGGAGTGCTGCCATGACTTGGAGTAGCAAGAAGCAGCCTACGGTTGCTCTATCCAGTACAGGGGCCGAGTACAGAGGTGCTGCTATGGCAGCATGTGAGGTATTTATCTTTCTGAGGTTATTTTTTCCCTTGGATCTTTCCGTAACCCAAGTTAACCTAAGATTTTCAGTGTCCTTTCTCTCCATATTCATCTTCTCTTTTCATTTGTCAACTTTGTCAACTTATACTCATGGAGTTTCCCCTTTACCTCCTCCAAAGATGATTCCTCTTCCTTGTTCTCTTCCCCATTTTTTTTATGTCACTGCTCGCTCCACAATTTCTAGCGATATGACCAAAGTTTCCACACCTAAAGAAAGCTCCCGAAAAATTTCCAAACTTTAACTTTAGCTCTATTTTTTAGAATTCCCCTAGGTCCATGTCAAGAAGCTTTGGGGTTTCAAACATAGTATTCCAAGATACACATACCTTACTAGAGTGGCGACTGTTGTCTTTATTAGTAGGTACAAACAATACCATGCCAAGTGCACTAGCCAAGTTCTTCAAAGCCGGTCTCAACCAAGGGGGAAACCTATTATATCCACCTAGACTAGACATGATTCCCTGAGGCTCCGGTTGACAATAAACGTGGGGCCAAAGGGCATCACATGAATTAACTTCGATCCCATAAACAATTGGGCTTTTGCAAATAAATCAAGTACTATCTGCCCTTTAATAAATATCACATTGAAAAACCCTTTCAAAGGTAGTAAACTTGAGATACAACTCTGTAGTGGAAAACTTCATCTTGAAGCCATCTCCCCAACTTCTCTTTACTAGGCGGTTTCCCAGAGCAAAATAGAATTTTGTTGCTCAAGGAGAATAAACCAATTTGTCTTTTGACCACTTTAGATGAGACGTTAATGCATACCTTATTTCTACGTAGATTCTCAAGGCGTTGCTAAGTATTCAGAGACAGTCAGAAATTCAGTCATGGTGTCACTTCTTCATCTCTTCATCTGAGTCCCATTCTCCCCATCCCCCCTCTCCAGCCTCTTCTGGAAGATCCCAACCGCCCACCATTGCATCACTACATGCATGTGCTCACGTAAGGTGACCATGGTACTGTTGCATGCATAGCCACGTGAGAGAATAAACTTTACCACTACCTCATATCCCAACAAAACCTTCTGTTAACCCATGGCGGACGCACTATGTTTTACGTCATTAATTTAAATATTCTGAGTCATGGGCCGGGCTTGTCGGCACCATATATTAAGGATAAAGGGATTGGGTGATCGCCGATGAGAGGCGCACCTTGGATATCAGTAGGATAAGGGTTAGGGTCGGCCGGCCATGTATGGGCGCCCAAGTGTGAACGGCCAAGTCACCTATAAGAGTCAAATGTAACCCTAAACTCCTCATTCTCATGTGTTGTGAATACAAGAGTGCTTTTGGTTTCCTTCTCCTGCGTTTGTGAGAGAGAGAGAGTGAGTGAGAGAGCGATCGAGCACTGTGTAGCGGCACGACGGCGGCGGAGAGGCGGTAGAGCGACGACGGCGGCTCCTCCTTCACGGCTGCGACGCGGGAATCCTTCAAGGCGGCGGTTGAGCGGTGAGTGACACACCCTTTGGCATTCTGTTTGAGCTTCCTTCCCTGGTTGTATGCTTGCAGCCATTCGTGGCTCGCATACGGTGTCTGGCAAGTCCCCAGCTACGACCTGTGCGACAAAAGCGCACATTTTTGGCGCCGCTGCCGGGGAGTTGCCCTGCACCAAGCTCCAGTTTGCAGCTCGGCTACTGCGTGAAGTTTAATCTACACTGTAGGAAAGCGACTGTGTGTTTGTTGTTAAGGTGTTTCTGAGTTTTGCAATCTGTTTCTGCAATTTGTCTGTTGCATTTCTGTTTCTTTTGTTATATTTTCGCTCCGCGTGTGGGCGTGCATTCTGTTATCTGGTCTCTGCGTGTGGGAGGGATTTTTGAATCCCCAGATCTGTGCTGTGTGTGCGAACCGCGCCGCGGCCAAGGCTGAACCCTAAGGAAACCGTAGAAAACTTATCTCACAAAAAAAAAACAGAAAATAAAAAATTAAAAAAAATAAAAAAGAAAAAATTAAATTTTATTTTCAAAGAAAGAACCGAACGTGTGGAGAGGAAAGATTTTCTAATTGGAGAAAAATTTTTTGAAAAGAAAGAACCCCAATCGACCCACGACCCACGACCCCGGCCTCGGTCTCGGTCTTTTGATATATATATATAGGAGAGTGAGCCTCCATAGCTTTCTTTCAAGTGAGAGCTTATGGGAAGTTGTGCCCTATATGTAGCCCACTCCCCAAGGAGTAAAGTGAGCATGTGGGATAAAGTCCTCACCCTTTCCTCCACAAGCAAATAGGCTTTTGCCCCTTTCCCCCAAAGGAAACGGACTGTTTTGAGGACTACATGAGCTCTGGATAGGCAAACACGGTGCTGTAAAGCACACTAGGACCCTTTAAACGATACGCTCGTTTCGAGCTATCACACGCCCTAGTCCACGTTCGACCGTAAGTAAGGGGGTCAAAAACGGGTTAAAAACAACACAAAAACAAGTAAAAACGGGGTACGAAACACCTAAGAAACCACTTGTGTGAGTTTCAAGGGTAGTTACCAACGCACGTAGGGTACCCACGTCACATGCATCTACGCTCTGGTCGGGTGGTGGAGTCTGAGCCACTAGAAAGCGTTTCAGTCTACGCAGGCTCACACCATCCCTCCACGTTGGCATCTTGGCCTTCGGCTGGAACCCAAGGGAGTGCAACCCAAGATCCACGAATAGTGGATAGTGACTCATCTTCTGACTCAGAAGCCATGGAAGGACACCCTACCAAGAATCCTGAGGAGACAAGCCAAAACATGCCAGTGTGGGCCCCACAACCTGGATCTAGCATGTTTAGTCGTCTAATAGAGACTTTTAGTAGAGCTACACGCTCTGAACATGCGACAAGCAAAGTAAATGAAGAAGGAGGGGTAGTGGATTCGCCATTCACATCTTATGTAGACCCTACCCTCCCAAAGAGTGTCCATGTGGATATTCTACCCACTTCGTTTAATGAGGGCCCTACTGAGCTACCACATTCCGATGCTCTTCCTAAAGTAGAGGTCCCTAGAAGCCACTCCATTAGAAGTGACATTGCGTCCACTTCAAGAGAACCATTTGGCACACCAAGTCTAGATGGGATATTTCTCAATGAAAATTGGGAATATGATCTACACACAGAGACTCTAACGGACCTATACACGGGTTACACATACCATGTAGGTTGGTTAGAAGTCCTACGATCCACATCTAGCGCCACTAATCTAGAGGAGCAACAGCAAATGATATGTGATGTTATTCATAGAATTATCCAAATTGAGAGACAAAATAGGGGAGTGGACCTAGTTTCCACTGGCCCTATGAGGTTTTTGGATACGGGCAAGGCCAAACAACCAACCCTATCACAATTGGAGACTCCCTCGGTGAGTCCCATAGACCCTTCGTATGTTGTTTCGCCTGGAGTCTCAATGCAGGTTGAGCCCACGAGTAGTAACTTTAGCTTTCCAACCTTGGCTCAACTTTCCATTGGGGAATCCGCAATGCCTACCCCAATGATGAGCATAGCTGAAAGTGCACCTGTTACCGCTGTAGTTAGTACGACACCGCTACCTAGTGGAACAGTACCTACAATAGTGCGTGCCAGTGCCTATCGACCCTATGTACCTATCGCTACTCATGCTCAGGTAGCTCCTACGCCTCTTAGTATGCCAATGGCGTATGCTCCACGACCGCCTTATCATAACCCTTATCCAAGAGGAGCTAGGCCTAGCCACATATCATACCCTACGTCATTTGCCAACCTACTCAGACCAACGCCAACTCCTATCAGCCAGGCTATCCCAGAAGTACCTCCACCAACTATCCCAGAAGTGCCTCCACCAACTATGCCTGCTCACTTAGGTGATCTTGCAGCGTTTGCTCAGATGATCGGACGATCCATTGCAGAAAACATGCGGGGTATGCCTGACAGAGAACCTAGAAGCAAGGCAGTACAAGTGGCTAAGCTCACTCAAAACTTCAGTGGTAACGAGGATGTTAGGAAGCACATTGAAGTCTTTGAACACGTGTGTGATTCCTTGGAAGAGCACAATGAGCTGCACAAGTGTAAAGCCTTAGGCTTAACCTTGAGTGGGAAGGCCGGAGATTGGTATCGAACCTTAAGGGTTGAAGAGCGCACTCACTACCCCACTCTCAAGAGATTGTTCTTGAAAGAATACATACGCGAGGGTGTGCTTTGGTGGGGGGTAGCATCTCAACTCCAAAAAGCTGAACGCGAGGAAGGGGAGTCAGTGAGAGACTTTATAAGTCGATTGAAGCATCTAAATTCTCGCTGCACTCCCGATGAACGCTTCAATAACAACCAACTCCTCGATAGATTCATCCGAGGATTACGCCACGAGGACATTTACAATGGCCTAGTCATTAGAGGTCTTACAATGTGGGAAGCAGTCACTGCCAATGCAATCCAGTTAGAAGACAACTTGATGATTGCAGGTAAAAAGGTGTCTTCAGAAACAAAATCGTTAGTTCGCAAGTATCTGGGCACGAGCCAATGACGGTAAAACCAATTGCCAAGGAGCCCAAGATATCTGAAATGTCCGTGACCGACCTTACTAAGGCTCTCCAAGAATACTTTAGGGGTAATCGAGCTCCTCAGAATAGCCATATGTACCCAAGAAGAGAGCAACAATGGTGTTCGGTGTGCTTAGGACCACATAGCACGAGTGAATGTCCCACATTTAGAGTCAAATTCAATGGGAATTGCAATGCATGTGGTAAGTATGGCCATCAATCTAAAGATTGCCTAACACTTAAGCGAATGTTGGCAAACCAGGCACCACTAGCTTGGTCAAACACACCTCAAGTACCCGCGCTAATGCCTGCACAACCTATCGAGCAACCGTCACAGCACATAGTTCCAAGGAATCCGAATGTAGTCCAGTCTGTGCCGTTACCACCGCCAGTGCTAGGACCACAACCTCCACATCCAAGGATTACCCCAATAAACCAGATGGGTTGTGAGTCACATAGTGCATGTGGGGATTATGAAGAGGAGATAGACCCTACTGCTCCATACGGGATTGATATGTTTGAAATGATTCCCCAGTACTACATGGAGGATCATTTCGGGCAAGTCAAGCCTGTATATCAAGCGGCTGCTCTTGCCACAAGAGGGCAAAACCTTAATACCTTGGCGAGGAGACCACCTCTTCAATGCTATGAGTGTGGTGGACCGCATCGTGTAGCGGAGTGCCCTAATAGGCTACAGAAGATCGCTACTCAAATGCAACCAAATCAAGGGAGCACATCGGGAATGCCGGTACTTACATGTAATCGTTGTGGCATAGATCATTTGATCGCTCAATGTCCACATAATCCTAATGCACCCAAGATTACGCCATTGAATTTGGTTGAGGTCACCAACCAAGCACAAGGAACCACACCCATTGTACCCGTGAATGTAGTTACACGGTCAATGCTTCAAAATCAAAACTACATTCTTGAAGAGAGGGATACTGCATCAATCGCTCAGGCAAAGAAAAAGAAAACACGGCGAAAGAGATCGCTTAATGCCACGAGCTCCAAGCCCAGTTCAAAGACCAACATAGCGACACGGGAGACGACCCCGTGTATATGAATGATCCTGAAGATGATTCCGATTCAATAGAAACCATGGGGACCAAAGCCACTACCTTAAGGGAGGAACCCACTCGGGAGCTCAATGAAGGAGAATCAAGCGAGTACATAAATAAGGGGAAACAGAAGGAAACTTCCTCGGCCCCACAACCAAGTCAGTTAATGCCCTCTCGACCACCCAAACTGACTGCGACTCCCCAAGACAAGCCACGTGGACCAAAAACCCTTAAGAAAAAGATTGGAACTTACCCAAACCCAGTTGAGGAGATTGAACAAGTGCAACACTTAAGGGGTTTGGTGGAAGAAACACAAAGAGAACTGGAGCCAAACCCGAGAAAAATCAAAATTCCAGACACAGTGTTTCCTACGCAAGTTCAGCCTCACCGGAACCATAAACCGTTAGCTATACCTAGTATCATTCGGGAAGAAAGTGAGGATAGGACCTCCGGAAGTGGGCAAACACCCTTCTTGCTGGAAAGAATGTTTAGTGAGGGAATGCCTGACCCCATTGAAGAGGAAGTGATTCCATCTTCACCAGTTCCTAGTCAAGGAGCGATATCTCGAAAAGTACCATTGAATGTGTCCAAGCTAATGGATTTCATGTCCTCTGAAATCAGAACCATGATCATATCCAAATTATACGGAGATCCTGAGCTATTCTTAGCTCTTCGGGCATTTCTCAATGGAGAACTAAAGGCGGGGTTACCACAATTTGCAAATATGGATAGACCCGACACGCTTCAAGATGAAGGGGAACATTGGGATCTACAACCCAACTTTGATGAAGATTCGGTCGTGGAAATACCTGTGAACAAGTTGGGACAGTACTTTGAAGGTGACGAATCTAATGCCACCCTCCCCATTACTACCAAGGGATTAACTCTAAAGGGAATCCTTGATGGTGGTGCTGGAGTGAGCATTGTGACTAAAAACTGTTAGGAATCCATGGGGAGACCTCACCTCAAAGTCACAAACATAGTGGTTAAGATGGCAAATGGAACTATTGCTAAACCTATTGGAATGTTAAGGGACCTTAAGATCAAGGTTCTGGGATACAAGGTACGACATACCTTCATTGTAATGGATTTCTCCAAGCATCCTATGTCATATCAAATGATCTTAGGACGTCCTTTCATGAGGGAAGCACAAATGGTGCATGACTGGTCGAAAAACCATGTCTATCTACAATTCCAGGACTCTGTCATTCGAGTTGATCTTGAGAATGGTCGTGCACATCCCTTAGGAAGCAAGGTTATCATTGATAATCGATCGGATACCACTGTTCACTCTGCCCCATTAAGGTATTGCTATACATGCAAAAAAGAGACTGATGATGGAAAAGATTCTCCTTATATGGATGTTCTACCGGGTATGACTGAGTCCGATAACGTGGATTGGGTACACCTAGCGGCAACCATAGACACATGGGGAAATAGAGGCACAAGTTGGGTAACACCTGAGGGGCAAGATATGCCACCGTTAGTGCCAATAAACATGATAGGTGTTATGCACTTGACTCCTGATGGCGAGAACGTGGCAAACTCCACCGAAACTGAAGGTAGCGAAGACTCTGACCAATGCAACTCTGAGTATGAATCTCAAGAAGAAACTGACCCTGAGCTTGATGGGAAAAATGAATCAAATATTCACCCAAATGTGGAAGCAAGGTGCTCAAGGCCTAGGACAGTGGCCTCCTCCAGTTCATCCGAAAGTGAAGATCGACCAAGTGAGTCCGAATCTGATAGAAACAAAAATCAAAAACTTGGTAAGAAGAAAACGAGACATAAGCGCCAACGCTATCGAGCTAATGTACGCACTGCAATAAACAAGGAAAGATCCACTGTAGAATGGCTCAGTTATGTAGGAGCCATCGATGCTCATCGAAAGATTGCTAATAATTGGGGACAATATCTCCAAAGTGTCATGTGGTGTATTCCGCAACCTCATGACATCGCCCAATTAGAAATCGAAGAGAAGCCGAAACTAAGTCGTACTGCAAGAAGGCGGCAAAACCAAGAGTTGGCTCAGCAACAAAAGGAAGCGGAATTGAAAGAAAAAAGCCTGGCACAACAAGAACCAGTAGACTTACACCCCGCACCCGAGCATTTCAAATCATTCACCACAGGGGAACGTAAAGTAGTCTACACAAAAGCCCAACGAACACCTACCAATGGGAGTAGCGGTGTCTACGATGGCCCTGCGGGTAGTTAAGGAGATAGACTTAGCAGATCCGGGTGAGGATTCTAAACCAGTTTTTATTGCTCAAGACCTCACCACGGCGGAAGAAGTTGCACTTACGAAGCTTCTTAAAGAATTTAAGGACATATTTGCTTGGACATATCATGATATGAAGGGTGTTCCACCCTCGGTGGTGCAACACACGATTCCAATGATTAGCACTGCTAAACCAGTCCAGCAACGTCCCTACCCAATGAATCCTAAGTACGCAAAGATTGTACAAGAGGAAATTGAAAAGCTTGTAAAATGTGGATTCATATACCCTATTGAGCACTCAGAATGGGTTTCTCCGATAGTCATCGTACCAAAGAAGAATGGGAAACTCAGAGTGTGCGTTGATCTCAAAAAGGTTAATGCAGCCACCAGAAGGGATCATTACCCCTTGCCATATTCTGAACATGTGCTTGAACGAGTGGCAGGCAAAGAGGCATATAGCTTTTTAGATGGGTACTCGGGTTACAATCAGATCACAATTGCAGTCGAGGACCAAGCTAAAACAGCATTTATCACGGAGTTTGGAGTGTTTACTTTTCGCGTCATGGCCTTTGGCTTGACCAATGCACCTGCAACATTCCAACAATTGATAAACACGGCCTTTAAGGAATATCTAAGGGACTTCTGTGAAGCTTTCTTAGATGATCTTTGTGTTCATTCCTCTTGGGACGAGCACTTGATGTGTTTACGAAAAATATTTGAAAGGTGTAGATTATATCGCATCTCCTTGAATCCTTTCAAATGCCAATTCTGGGTTAAACACGGAGTTATCTTAGGGCATATAGTGTCCAAAAATGGGATTTCCACTGACGAGAGTAAAATCAAGGTCATTCTGGAATTACCCCCACCCACCAACTACAAGGGAGTCCAACGCTTTATGGGCCACGTTGGTTATTATCGAAGATTTATTCTATTCTTCGCCGAGATAGCTCGACCATTGTATAAGCTTCTCATCGAGTTTATTTGGACCGAAGAATGTGATCGTGCCTATGAGCTATTAAAGAAGGCCTAGGCGAGTGCTCCAATCTTGAGAATGCCTAACTGGGATTTACTCTTCCATGTGCATATTGATGCATCAAACTTTGCTATTGGGTGTGTGTTAACTCAACCTGGAGAACACAAGCTAGACTACCCCATTAGCTTTGCCAGTCGTCGCCAGTTGAACGATGCTGAGATGAACTACACCACTACGGAGCGAGAAGGGTTGGCAATGATATATGCAGTAAGGAAATTTCGTTATTACCTCCTTGCCACCAAGTTTGTTTTCTATGTGGATCATCAAGCATTGTTGTATCTGGTAAACAAACCATGCTCCACAGGAAGAATCACGCGATGGCTATTGATTCTTCTTGAGTTTGATTTCACGGTTGTTGTGAGACCTGGCAAAAAACATATTATGGCTGATCATTTGTCTCGCATACCTAATGGTGAAGCTCCTATGGGGGTTGATGATGACTTACCGGACACTTCCCTGTTCATGGTGGAGACAATGCCTGAATGGAGTGAGAAGATTGTTAACTTTTTGGTTAATGGCTTTCCACCCAAGGAGCTTCGTAAAGATCTAGCTCGAAAGCTAATCAAAGAATGCGAGCCCTATTTCCTGATAGCTGGGACTCTTTATAAAAGAGGAAAGGATGACGTTCTTAGGCGTTGTGCCCGAGAGGATGAGTATCTATACATTTTGCAAGAGGCACATATGGGCGTAGCCGGTGGTCACTTCTCAGGAGACTTAACTGCGCGAAAGATCTTACAATCAGGGTATTGGTGGCCCACTATGTTCCAAGATGCATCACTCTTTGTGAAGGGTTGCGATGAATGCCAACGATATAAGAAACCCCAGAGGAAAGATCAGATTCCCCTACATCCAATCAAAGTAAACCAACCATTTGAAAAGTGGGGTTTAGACTTTGTAGGTCCAATTAGCCCACCTGCCCGAAACACACAATCTCGCTATATTATTGTGGCCACTGACTATATGACCAAATGGGCTGAAGCGAAAGCGACACCTAAGGTAGATGCGAGGACAACAGCCAAGTTCCTCTTTGAAAATATAATCACACGCTTCGGTTGTCCTTTTGAACTTGTGAGTGACAATGGTACGCATTTTATAAATGAAGTGATTAAGGAGCTCACAACAAATTTCATGATATCCCATCATAAATCTACTCCTTATTATCCGCAAGCGAATGGCCAAGCCGAGAGTACAAACAAGACATTAATCTCTGTTTTGACAAAGACAGTTGAAGCTCATCGCACGGATTGGGATCTAAAGCTCACGACAGCTTTATGGGCCTATCGTACTGCGTACAAAGTGGCTATTAATTGCACACCATTCAAAATGGTATATGGCCAAGAAGCAGTCATGCCATGGGAATTTGTCATTCCTAGTCTTCGTGTTGCTACTCAAGAGGGTTGGGATGGTAATCCCTTAGTAGAGCGTCTATATATCCTTGAGCGGCTAAACGAAGAAAGACAATTGGCTGTATACAATGCCCTTGTGGAGAAGGATAGAAGGAAAAAATGGTTTGATCGCCATCTAAAGGACAAGGACATCAAGGTTGGGGATAAAGTCTTGATGTATGGAGTGCGAAACGAAAAGAAGAAGCTCAAATATGCTGGTAAGGGACCGTATAGAGTATGTGAAATTACACCGCAAGGTACCATCAGAGTGGAGACTCTCGACGGAGTTGAAACCATTGGATTCCTTAATGGGAGTAAATTCAAAAGATACTATGACCCCCTGAGCCAGGAGGAATTACACGCAATCCATCAAAAGAAGGCAGCTTAAGAACAGGCTGAGCTTAAAAAGATACAAGCAAGAGTCGAAGCCAAAGAACGTCAACAGCGTGCTAGGAGACAACGAGAAGCCAACTTGGGAATTACGCAAGTATTTTTCGAGGAAGCAGAGGAGGATGCATTGGAATCTGACCCACCTCTAAGATACCCAATTGAGTTACAGAGTCCTTACGGGGAGGTGCTGTATAATGCATTATTGGATACAGGAGCTCAGCACAATTTGCTATCATATGGCGTGTGGTGTCAACTGGGAAAACCACCTTTATCCAAGAGTTCTATCCAAGTTCAAGGAATCAACAAGAAGAAAACCCCTGTCTCAGGAATTCTGCACACTCCGGTTGCTTATGACAAGGGAACCATAATTCAAAGCTTTTTGGTTATGCCTGCTGGTACCATGGAAGGGACTGTAATCTTAGGGCGCAAATGGATGAGGGCCACCAAGTGCAATATCGATTGGGCAACCAGACAAGTCACAACGCAAGAACCAACACTAGGTCTGACCGCTCAAAATCCCGCACCTAAGTCATCCACTCAAATATTAGATAACAAAAAACCACAAAGTCCAGTGGCAAAACCATCTTTGATTGTTTGCCACCCCTCTAATGCTTCAACTCCAAGAGTGGAAACATGCAGGATGATCTCTAAAGCTCCGCTTACTATGCCAAAAAACACATACAAATGGGTCCCGAAAGCTTCGTTAATAGCTACTTTCCCTGCTCAATCTCGTTCAGCCACCAAGAAGCCTCGTAAAAGGAAAGTAGCTACCCACCCGAGAAAGGGCAATGTAACATCGCGGTGGATCCCTAAAAAATTATTAGTAGCCCAAGGGTACTACGAGGGGAATGACCAGATTTGGGTCCCTAAACATAAGGTGAATCCCTCTACATCACCTGTAAAACCTGGCAAACCAATTGTTGCCACCCCAATGACAATTCAAGACCGTGGTAAGGGAAAGGTAACAGAGTGCTCTGCACCACTTCTTCCAGAGTTAGTTTGGATTCCCAAACGATATCGATCATTACCACTTAGCTCAGGAAGGGGGGAGCCACATGAAGCTTCTAGCTCCTCATGCCAGGCACACAATCATATAGAAGTTTCTACATGCTCTACACCTACTCTTGTCAACACCCAACAAAAAACTGATGAGTCTACGTCTCCCCTTGTAATAGTATCGTCGGAAGCCATTTCCTCCATTCGTCAATGGGAGCGTACACTACCATCTCTACAATTGGATGTGGCCACAAGGGTCATAAAAAGCTATCTGCCCACATCACAACCTATGACCCGCTGGACAAATTGGTTCCAAGAGGCTGCAACATCATTGCAAATAATATGATCTACCCAAGGAAAGGGGAAGCATGTACTCACGCTCGACATTCTAATGTTTCCTCCTTAACCTTCTCCCCTAACCATGTAATTGCCAAATTCAAGGGGATGTATATATATAGCTTCATACATAAACAAAACAAAGAAAACAAAATAAAAAAATAGTAAAAAGAGCAAGAGCACGTTAAGAGCAGAGATATCCGTATACAATCAAGAACTAGATTGACCTGTCACAAACCTACTGATGCTATATCTGTGTTTGCAGATATGGCAGATGCACGATCATCATACACTTCATCCACTCCTACCTTTGGTGAGAGGTATCATCTGTACCTTTCTCAGATATTCCACATGTGCTATCCTGTAATTGAAACCGAATGGGATCATATAGATGTACTAGCCAATGAGGAAAATGTTGAGGAATTAGAATGGCTAATTCGCCTATTGACCATGACTGACCCCTACTCCGTAGAGGACATATCCCCAATAGCCCAATGCTTTCCTTTTCCACAAGATGACTATCCTCGCATGGTTACATTCTTGATGAGTCTATGTGGATGGGAAAATGAAAAGGAAATATCTGACAATGATGAATGGACGGATGAAACTCATGGCACTACTGAGGTTGATTTTATTTATTTGGATGATGCGGATAGAGGCTTAGCCTTAGGGCTAGAGCCAGGACTCTACAACATCCTCTTACCGTATCCTCAGTAGTAGTGTGGTGACTGGTAGGTAGGTTAGTGTTTTCAAGTTTTTTCTAGTTTAGATTCCTTAAACAAGTCTTGAAATTTTCCACACTGATGTGCCTCTCGAGGTATAGTGCTTGTTAGTTGATTGTACAGGTTAAAAGGTTTGAGGTGGGTTCGCTTTCAAGTCCTGAGACTGCCGCAACGTTCATCAAAATATATCTACATCAAATTGCAAGCTATCTCGTCAAATCAAGGAGATCTCCAATTACAGGTGTAATTCTTCCATACCCACTCTCTTTTGTTTTTAATGTTCAATTAATTTCATAAACTATAAGGCATGACCACATGGAAATTGTCAATGTACTACTTAGTTTTTGAAGTTGCTTGCATGCTAGTGTAAATCATTAATGAGCTTAACTTTATTGGAAATATTCCTAGGCAGCATGACATCTTTAGTTAACCTTGGAATACGATTGTCTTAGGTCTAAGGTCAAACCATCTTAATGTTTGAACACCTGGCTGTGTGTGTGTTGACCTCTAGGACATAGCTTTTACCCCTTGTCGAAAGGATGTAAGAACACATTTTAGTTCAGGAGCGAAGATCAAAAGAAACTTTATAATTTAAAAAAAAAACAAGCCTACAATAAATGGCAATACAAGTCTATGATGTGCTTTAATGTTGGCCTATCGCCTTATTGATACTTGGTAGGCGAGGAGTATTCTACTCCAGACCGATGCCTTGGTTGGTAGGGGGTAGCCTTGCCTAAAGTGAGCTAATAGATTCCTGGATAATGCCTTGTGTTAAACATGGTACCAGGATCGATGTTAGTTTTGCCTTAGGAAGGTCGCCATTGTGTATAAAAATTGTCACGTGCGTGAAGAAATAAAGGCAAAAGGCTCCTGTAACTCTAATGTTTCTTGTGTCCCTAGGCTTGGGGTATAAACTTGTTCTTAGAGTAGACACCGTGTGGTCATCTGTTTATTTATTAAGCTTGGTTCTTTTCCTTGACTTAGGCCAGTTATAAACCTTGCTTAACCTTTGACACCTTGCTAACTCTTGATTTACTTTCAATAATTTTAAACTCCTGTTAATTTACTACACTAGCTCATTCATGTGACCCTTAAACTAAGTTCTCATCGCAACATCCATTGTGGTCTAACATGCTTGAATTTCTACACTTTATATCTTTTGAATTCTAGCATACTTTCACTCTACTTCCCTATTTTGCAGACAGCCTACCACAACAACCCTCTCGAGCTTACCATACCATAGCTTCCGAGGACGGAATCTACATCAGGAAGGGGGGCATGTTAACCCATGGCGGACGCACTATGTTTTACGTCATTAATTTAAATATTCTGAGTCATGGGCCGGGCTTGTCGGCACCATATATTAAGGATAAAGGGATTGGGTGATCGCCGATGAGAGGCGCACCTTGGATATCAGTAGGATAAGGGTTAGGGTCGGCCGGCCATGTATGGGCGCCCAAGTGTGAACGGCCAAGTCACCTATAAGAGTCAAATGTAACCCTAAACTCCTCATTCTCATGTGTTGTGAATACAAGAGTGCTCTTGCCTTATCTCTTTGGTTTCCTTCTCCTGCGTTTGTGAGAGAGAGAGAGTGAGTGAGAGAGCGATCGAGCACTGTGTAGCGGCTGTTACCATATTATAGTAGTGATGTGTGTGAACACACTTAGGACCGCCGGGGCACTTTTTCCCTCACTAGGAGGTTTTTTCCCCCGTGCATTGTATATACGCCCATTATCTTCTAGGGCTTGTAATCTTTCATTTTTGGCACTCATAATACACTACTGTGTTGTGCTCAAGCTTCCTCATCTTCTTGAAGTTGTGTGTGCATTCCTGCAACCCTAATTCCAACAATTGGTATCAGAGCAGGCTTCCTCCTCCCGGGCAGCATCACCAGCACCTGCCGCTTCATTTCCTCCGATTGCGACGAGGTTTCACGAGCGACTGCAGGTTAGTATATGCCGTGGGTGAGCCCGTAGGGCTCGGTCATTTCAGAATTTTGATCTGAGGTCATTTCGCCCTCCGTTTTTGCATTCCAAGTACTGCGCAGGCAAAATCGTCCTACTGTGCAGATTTTCTGTCAAGATTAAAATCTGCAGGACAGGTGCCCATTCGTCTGTTTTGGGCTGTGCTACATAGCACAGGTCGATTTTATACAGGTTTACCTCTTACAGACAGCATTTACATCTAGTAGTACAGTCATTGGCCATGGCTGACAACAATGATGTATTCCGCATGTTGGCTGCTGAGGATAAGTTGGATGGCACCAACTATCCATTGTGGGCATATATGATGCGACATGTATTGGTAGCAAAGGGGTTATGGAACATTGTGCAGGGTATTGATGCACGTCCTATTGTGGCTGGGAATGCTGCAAACACATCAGAAACAGGTACTGTTGATGATGGTGCAGGCACAAGTGCTGTAGCAGCTGTTCGAGAACCACCACTTTCAGCAGAGCAGATTCGTTGGGATGGTAGAGATGCGCAGGCTCATGCCTTGATTGCGCTGTCTGTCAAACGTACCATTATCCCACATATTCGCTCCTGCAGGACTTCTAAGGATGCTTGGGATGTACTTACCACATTGTATCAGGCAAGAAATGAGGCTCGTGTTGCTTACCTCCGAAAACAGTTGGAGAGTGAGCATATGAACGAAGGTGATTCTATGGATAGCTTTTTGACAAAGATCAAGGATTTCAAAGAGCAGCTCATTTCTGCAGATGAAATCCTGTCAGACAGTTCACTTGTGCAGACTGTTTTGAATGGTCTACCAGATTCTTATCAGGGTTTTGCTTCCACTCTTCGCTTGATGATGAAAGGCAATCCCAATGCCTTATCATTTGAGGAGTTAGTTTCTGTTTTGCTGCAAGAAGACCAGTCAAGGCAAAACAGGAATATTATGCGTGTCGCAGATCAAGCTTTCGTTGCTAGTCAGAGAAGCGGGAAAGGTAAAGCTGGCTTTTCTTCTAGTAAGCAGAAATCTGCAAATGCTGCGCAACCAAAGAAGGAAGACAAAGATGAGAAGAAGGGTGACAAACAGAAGACATTTTGCAAGTACTGTAAGGGAAATGATCATGTCATCAAAGCGTGTCCTAAGCTGGCTGCGAAAGAGGCTAAGAAGAAAGAGGCTGGTATGGCTGTTGCAGATGCCTCTCCTTCTAACAATGAATCTGCTAATGTTGTGCTAGATACAGAATGGGCATTCAATGCGCAGTGCAGTTATGACCCATCTTTGCATGACACATGTATGTCTGCAGTAGATTCAGATGTATGGTACTTTGACAGTGGTGCCACTAAGCATATCACCTCGCAGCGCAGTTTATTCACTTTCCTTGAGTCTGCTCCCACAGGGAATACTGTCACTTGTGCCAATAACTCCTCTTATCCCGTTAAAGGAGTTGGACAGATTGTGCTGAATGTTGCAAATGGCAACACCTTTACACTTTTTGATGCATTGTATGTGCCAGGGATCAAAAAGAATCTGCTGTCAGTATCCGCATTTGCCAAAACAGGTTTGGTTGTAAAATTTGTGGATGACAGATGTACTGTTCATGATCTCTCTTGTGGTGACATCATTGTAGCATCTGGTTCACTATGTCGAGGGCTGTATAAGCTCAATATGGATGGCAAATGTGTAGAGGATTCAGCATGTGCTATTATGGATACGCAGGCTATTTCAAATGCAAAACTGTGGCATGCACGTTTTGGTCATCTGAATTTTGCAAGTTTGCTGCGCCTGCAGAAATCTGAAATGGTGTCTTCTTTGCCTAAGCTTGAGGCACCTGTCAAGCATGTTTGTGAGGGCTGCATATTGGGTAAAATGCAGCGTGCTTCCTTTCCCAAAGATGGATCAGTGAGAGCTGAACGCAGATTGCAGCTTGTTCACAGTGATGTTTGTGGTCCCATGCAAACTCCATCATTTGGAAACTACCTTTACTTCGTGACTTTCATTGATGATTTTACCAGGCATGCATGGGTATATCCTTTGAAGGCAAAGTCCGAAGTGTTTTTGTGCTTCAAACAGTTTTTGGTTATGGCTGAAAATGTGTCAGAAAGTAAGATGGGCACCCTCCGTTCAGATCGAGGGGGGGAGTATATGTCTTCGGAATTTAATGCATTTCTGGCTGAGCGTGGGATAAAACACCAATGTACAGTGCCGTATACACCACAGCAAAATGGTGTGGCTGAGAGAAAAAACAGGTCTCTCATGGAAATGGCAAGATGTATGGTTAAGAGTCAAAGTCTACCACATGGTTTTTGGCTTGAGGCTGTCATGTGTGCCACTTATGTACTAAACAGGTGTCCCACCAAAGCATTACAGGTTGTCACTCCATATGAGGCTTGGCATAGCTGCAAGCCATCTGTTGGCCATTTACGTGTTTTTGGTTGCCTGGCATATGCATTAGTGCCTGTGCAACATCGCAGAAAATTGGATGACAAAGCTGTCAAATGTATTTTTGTTGGATATAGTGCTGAGAGCAAAGGCTATCGTTTGTATCATCCACAAACAAAGCGCATTTTGGTTAGCCGTGATGTTGTATTTGTGGAAGATGCAGTTCAGCCCTTGGTTTCATGTACTAAGGAGACAGATATCAGCTCACGTGATGTCTATGATACATTGTTGCCTCTTTTCAGTGGTGCACAGTCAAGTGCAATACCCCATGAGGCAGTTTTTCAGCCTACGCAGGTTTTAAATGATGGCACAGATCAGCCTATATCTGATGCAGATGTGCATGATGCACTTGAGGATGAGAGACAAGAGATTGAGGGCTCTAGGAACATGCCTAGATGGCTGGTGCAGACTTTGCGTGACAGCAAGTTGGATGCCCCTTTGTCTAGTCACACTCGTTCTGGCTCTCATGGTGCCTCTTATGCGTCAGATTGTTATGCATTGGCTGTTTCTAGTATGTGCGATGAAAGTGAGCCTGTTTCATTTGATGAGGCACAAAGTTCAGAAAATTGGATGGCTGCTATGCAAGCAGAATATGATGCTATTATGAAGAATGGTACATGGTCTTTATGTGACTTGCCCCCTGGCAAGAAGGCCATTGGCACTAAGTGGGTATACAAATTGAAGCGTAAGCCTGATGGCACAGTGGATCGCCATAAGGCTAGGCTTGTTGCAAAAGGTTATGCTCAAGAGAAGGGCATTGATTTTGATGAGACTTTTGCTCCCACATGTCGTATGACCACTGTTCGTAGCATCTGTGCATTAGCAGCTCATAATGGTTGGAATGTACATCAGCTGGACATAAAGACTGCGTTCTTAAATGGAGATTTGCATGAGGAGGTGTATGTATCGCAGCCTCGTGGTTTTGTTCAAAGAGGGCAGGAAAACAAAGTGTGCAGGTTAAAAAAGGCTTTATATGGTTTAAAGCAAGCTCCACGAGCTTGGTATGAAAAAATACATGCATATTTGACTGCACATGGGTTTCAGAATAGTCCAACAGAAAGCACTTTGTATGTTAAACGTGTGGATGGTGTACATCTAATCATTGCTCTCTATGTCGATGACATGCTGCTCACAGGACCAAATGAGAGTCATATTGCTGATTTTAAGGCTGATTTGAATGCCTCTTTTGAGATGTCAGATTTGGGGCATTTGCATCATTATTTGGGGATACAATTTAAGCAGTGTGATGGAGGTATTGCTTTGTGTCAGACAAAGTATATTGAAACATTGTTGCGGAGATTTGGCCTTGAAGACTGCAAGCCTATTGCTACTCCAATGGAGACAGGTTTGAAGTTGAGTCTTCATGATGCTGGAGATCACTTTGATGTCACACTCTATCAGACAGCTGTTGGTTGCCTCATTTATGTATGCATTACAAGGCCAGACATTCAGTTTGCAGTCTCACAGGTGAGCAGATTTATGCATAGCCCAGGCATTAAGCATTGGCAGGCAGTGAAGCGTATCTTTCGCTATTTGAGTGGTACTCGGCATCTTGGGTTGTTTTATCCCAAGGGGGGATCATTGCCGCCAGATTTACATGTTTTTTCAGATTCTGACTGGGCTGGTTGTTATGACACACGCGTGTCCACGAGTGGTTTTTGCTTCATGCTTGGAAGCTCATGCATATCATGGTTGAGCAAGAAGCAGCCTACTGTGGCCACTTCTAGTTGTGAAGCTGAGTACAGGGCAGCTTTCACAGCTACGGTTGAGTGTGTGTGGCTCAGACGCCTTATGGCTGATTTGGGTGTTGGGCAGCCATCTGCCACCACCATCTTCACTGACAGTCAGAGCGCATTGGCAGTTGCACGGAACCCAGTGTTCCATGCTCGTACGAAGCACATTGAGGTGCACTACCATTATGTCAGGGAGAGACTCTCTGCAGGAGAGATCAGTTTGGCTTATGTGCCAACACAGGATAACCTTGCAGACCTTTTCACAAAGGCTCTGCCTCGTGAGAAGTTCGAAGCTTTTCGCAAAGCTTTGGGCTTACTCCCTTTTGTGGATTCGTCCACATAGCTAGACACTTCCCTATACATGAGTGCTAGCTCTTGTTCACCGCATCACTCCAGGGGGGATTTGTTACCATATTATAGTAGTGATGTGTGTGAACACACTTAGGACCGCCGGGGCACTTTTTCCCTCACTAGGAGGTTTTTTCCCCCGTGCATTGTATATACGCCCATTATCTTCTAGGGCTTGTAATCTTTCATTTTTGGCACTCATAATACACTACTGTGTTGTGCTCAAGCTTCCTCATCTTCTTGAAGTTGTGTGTGCATTCCTGCAACCCTAATTCCAACAGCGGCACGGCGGCGGCGGAGAGGCGGTAGAGCGGCGACGGCGGCTCCTCCTTCACGGCTGCGACGCGGGAATCCTTCAAGGCGGCGGTTGAGCGGTGAGTGACACACCCTTTGGCATTCTATTTGAGCTTCCTTCCCTGGTTGTATGCTTGCAGCCATTCGTGGCTCGCATACGGTGTCTGGCAAGTCCCCAGCTACGACCTGTGCGACAAAAGCGCACACCTTCACCTCACAACTCAAGGTTTTTCAATCTTGTGCTTACTCAATTTGCTAATCGACTCTTAAGCCTTGCATACAATTTTAGCTAATACTTTGAGGATGGGATTCTATACAATTTATAAACTCAAAGAAACTTTTTCACGTAAACCCTTTAAGACAATCTACATACATCTTTAAACTAATCTTTAGAAGCTATGTAGGTAGCTTCTACATAAAACATAAACCCTTTTAAACAATCTACATGCATCTTCATACTAACCTTTGAAAGCTATGTAGGTAGCTTCTGTCAAAACACTCACTCTTTCTCACCATTCCCATGCTTGTAGGTTCATTTGATTATCGTTTTAAACTCCAAACTTATGAAAAGCCTTCTCTTCTACACATTTGGTGCATGTCCCATGGAGTTCACTAAGAAACTTGTAAGATAACACACATTTCAATAACTTTTTTTTTTTTGTGGAGTTATGGAAAAATTTACATACATAAGCATTATCTTGATTCAAAAAGGACAAAATTTTCCATACACAGAAGAGGCACTTTTATCATTAGATCTAAATTTACATATTGGATATATATAAGTTATAAAAATCGGTAATTAGGGTCCTTGAACACACATGTTGTATGGGGTTTTTACATATTTGGGCTCAAATCCGTAGTTAGGGCCCTTGAACACACATGTTGTATGGGGTTTTTACATATTTGGACTCAAATCCGTAGTTAGGGCCCTTGAACACACATGTTGTATGGGGTTTTTACATATTTGGACTCAAAATGGATGGATGAGGCCTATTTCTAGGAGCACTCAAATCCGTAGTTAGGGTCCTTGAACACACATGTTGTATGGGGTTTTTACATATTTGGACTCAAATCCGTAGTTAGGGCCCTTGAACACACATGTTGTATGGGGTTTTTACATATTTGGACTCAAAATGGATGGATGAGGCCTATTTCTAGGAGCACTCAAACCTCTTAAGGGCTTACCAAAAATCTCTTCCCTCAGAAAAGTGATTAGAGGAAGAGAGGGTATGTTGTAAAACCCCAACTTCTACACATCTAGTGCATGTCCCAGGAAGTTCACTAAGGAACTTGTAAGATGGCACACACGTTTCAGCAATAGAATTCTTTTTTGTGGAGTTATGGAAATTTTACATACTTAAGCGGTATGTTGATTCAAAAAGTTATGAAATTTTCCATAGAAGAGGTACTTTTATCATCAGATCTAAATTTACATATTGGATGTATATAAGTTATAAAAATTCGTAGTTAGGGCCCTTGAACACACATGTTGTATGGGTTTTTTACATAGTGAACATGCGAGGGTGCATGTTTGTTGTAGGTATATGGATGGATGATATGGGTGGTACGTGTAAATGAAGGTATGCCCTTTCGCCTTGCTACATAGCTTTTGACTTACTCAGTAACGCCTAACCTTTGTGTTGAATGGCATGTTAAATGAAACACACACATTAACATATTACTAACATTCCCCTTATATTTTTACACATAATCCTAGCCTACCATGATTTTCCATTCTTTCAAGAAACCACATTTAACACCTTTTCTAACATATTGATGTGTTGTAAACATTGCACAAAACTGCTAAAACACTTCTCTCAACCCCTAAAAAAATAATTTCAATACACTTTTTTACGTATGGCCATTCCTTATATAAAGTACACGGTCCTTTTATTCCCCACTTAAACCAACAATGGTCGAAAAAACCATATTTTTCAACCAATCAAAATAAGGACAACTTTCACATCTATCATGTTTTTGTTTCCTAGATCTCCACAATTTATAACTAAAATATATGAAAAAAATTTCTTAAAATAAGAGCTCCTTAAAATCTTAGCTCTTTTTTATTATTGTGCTAGTACAAATACACTAGAATGCTGTTTTTTTGGTGGACTGATGCTCATGAATCCAACAATGCCTAACTTATAACTTTAAATAATTATACGTACTCTAAAGACCTAGTAGGAAAAAACAAAGAGACGTCACCTAATACTACTTTCTTTCCCTTAGATAGTCCAAAATGTATGAAAAGTTATTTATATCTTTTTGTCTCACAGGCAGGATTTTTGCTCTAGCCGTATTTAAATTTTACAGTTACATGATAAAAAGGAGAGAGAAATCTTAAGGAATGAAATTTAGTGATTTTGATCTCCTTTGGATGCAAACCAATAAAGTAAACAAAGACGATGAAAAGAAATAGTATTCGAAACTCAAAACATTTTACAGGCTAAAGATATGTGAACAGAACCTCCATGCACCATCTCTCGCTGAAGGATTGGGAATGGAGGAGATGGATGGGAGACCGCCAATCTCTGATTATATGCCTCCACCCACTGTAGGATTTAATCAAAGAGTGGTAGGTAATCTGTGACGGGTGGTGCGAGTCACTGCAGATTGAGCATGGGAAACCTGACTCCCCTGGCTCCAGCTAGAACCCAAGAGAGATGAAATTTCATGTTCTTCGTTGTCACCAGCACTTTCTTGCGATATGATGGGCCTTATAAAATGCTCAATTGATGAACTTGGGCTTTGACTAGAAAGTTCCACCACCTCATCCACTAATGTCCACTTAGATTGGATCTCCTGCAGCTTGCCATGCACCTCTTCCATTGTGGGCTTTGATGCCCCTGCATAGCCAAGCAATGGATTGCTAGCTGTGCAACAGCTTGGATGGATGCCAAGACGTTTGGGTGTGTGCTTAATCGAGGGTCGATGAGATATGTCAGCTTCCCAGCTCTAAAACGAGTCTGGAAGTGATAGGCGAGAATCCCTAGCTTTGTGCCAAGGTCCGCTGGCATGGCCGAGATGAGCTCAAGCAAGATAACACCAAAACTATACACATCACTTTTATTAGTGAATTGGCAGGTGAGGTGGTACTCAGGGTCCAGATAGCCATGGGTGCCTACCACTGCGGCGAAGGTGAGGTGGGTCGCGCCGGAGGGGAGGAAACGCGAGGCTCCAAAGTCGGCCACCTTGGGGTTGTAGGACATATCGATGAGGATGTTGGTGGACTTTATGTCCCGATGAAGAATTGGTGGGCTCATCTTGTGGAGATAACTAAGTGCCTTAGCGGTGTTCACCGCAATGCCAAGCCGTCTCCCCCAGCTCGGCCCTAGCAGGCTTCTTTGGGCGTCTTTGCCTGGATGCAAGTGATCCCAGAGTGTTCCATTCTCCACAAATTCATACACAAGGAGAGGCACTCGGGTCTCTACGCAGCAGCCCAATAGCCTGACAACATTTTCATGCACGGTCTTCCCTAACAGGAGTATCTCGGACACAAAGGATTTAATTTGGTCCTCTTCCCTGTCCGCATCCTCCATGTGCTTGGGTTTCTTAATGGCCACCTTGCCGTGGTTGATTAGGCTGCCCCAATAAACCGTGCCATAGCCCCCTTTTCCGAGCTCATGCTCCCGAGAGAAGTTGTTTGTGGCTCTCCTCAGCTCATCTTCAGAAAATAGCATGGACCGCAGCTCTTCACCTCCGTTGCGATGGAAATTTTCCTCTCTCTGTTGCTTCCGTCTGCGAGCTCTTCTCGACCAGCGGACGATGATAATGACTACGGTGATGATGAAGGCACCAGATAGAATTCCTGCGCAACGTTAATTTTGGTGACTTTAGACTAGGGCTTCAACAGTAGTGTGGTACTAATTATAATCTATGGCACTCGCTTACCAAGAATTGGTAGTATTATAATCAATGGGTCGATGTCATTTCCGGGCTCGTTCGAATAGCCTAAAATGTCAAAAAAAAAAAGAAGAAGTTAAGAGTAACCTGAAATAGAAGGGATGTCGAAGCATTGTATGGTTTCTTAGGTTCACGGTTTTTACCTTGACAGCGGGTTCCATTCCTGTATCCATCCCCTGTTGTATAATTCCAGGGGGGGCAACGGCAAGTATAACCGGGCACCCATGGATCATAAACACACTCCGCCTCATTAGAGCAAGCGTAATCCAACCTGTGCTTTACCGTAGAGCAGTTCTCCGAAACGCTGAGAATGAGAGCCCATGATATGACCAGGACATCGCCCGGTAGTTGATCGGGGGTGTAAGGGCTGAGCACAGTGGAGAATCCACAGACACCAGGGAAGTCTGGGGAGGCTACTCCATTTCCACTGAGGTGGAGGTGCCGAGAGCCACGCGGTATGCGTTGGAGACAGCAGTCGCAGGGGTAATAGAAAGGTCCATCATAGAAATAATCTTTCGACATGTTTCTGAGACACCGCTGATTGTAGCAATCAGTGCTGCACTGATTATTGTAGTAATCAGTGCTGCAATTCATAGTCGAAGTTACCGACAAGCCCTTGGAAGAGACGTTGTTGGAAGACGAGGCGACACAGGAGCCTTGGGATCGGCATCCGATCACGGCAAAGAAGTTATGATCGGAGAGGACGAAAGGCCCACTGGAAGGGAGCTCCAATGAAGCCTCAGCGTAGCCATCTGATTTGCCGCAGTTATGAGGAGTGGGCATGGCCTTAAGCTCGGTAGAGTTTACGGCTATGTAGTTGCCGTAGAACTTCAGCACCTGTAGCTCTGGGGTGGAGGCCGTGCCCACCTGGAGGAAGGGCAGTAGGCCAGTGCCATAGCTTGGATTGAGCTTGCACGAGATCCTGAAGCGCCGCAGCCCACATTCACTCGACATCCCAAACGGATAGGGAATGCTCATATTCCCGCAAGTTTGTGAGGTGGAGTTGCAAGGGTCGGAGGCAGCAGCTACCCAATTTAGACTGCTGCACGCCCAATAGCCCAGCAGCAGGAACACTCCAAAAGACAGCCAGTGCTCCATGGAAAACAACAGCCGAATTAAGAAAACCGAGGACATCGCCGTTTATATAAAATTAGAGCCAACGCTGAAGACGCTACTCGCTCACGATTCTGTGAGTCAATCAAGGTGGGCAGGACAAAGGTAGGTTCGACGTAGCCACAAATTTGTGGAGAATTCGCTCACAAATTCTGTGAGTCAATCAACGTGGGCAGGTTCGACGTAGCCACAAATTTGTGGAGAACGAAAAGAATCTCTTTAAGTTTGAGTTATATTTTGTAAAATTTATATAGAAACACTTTTTCAAAATGGTCAATTTCCTCTTCAAATTATTTAAATTTATAGAAAAATATATTTTTAAAATGGTCAATTTCCTCTTTAAATTATAATGAGAAGGTTTTCAATCTGGGCCAATAAAAATGTATTTCCAGAACACTGGAGTCAAGCGTGGTCAGGACTATGTGAGTGAGTACTCGTAATTCAATGGAGACTTAACAAGTGTGGTCGGGACAGAACTACCTTACAAGAGCGAGCCTGGTCCACCGTAAACACACAAGCGTAATCGGGAGGACGGAACCACCGTAGCAACGAGCCTGGTCCATTGTACAAGACTTAACAAGCGGCCTTGCTTCGAAAGAGGGTGATCGTAAGACAATAAAATTTGACACCACAATAAAATCTACTTTAATAATGAGAGCAAAATGCATTGACAAGGAATAGACGTGATGGCATTGTCATTTTTGGGCAATGGTCCATCATCCATGGTCCATCCCTCACGCGGCACGCGCTCGAATCGTTAAAAAATACCTAAACTTTAAGGATTCGTTTATTATATATTTTAGTTATAAAACTCTTAAACTTTAAGGATTCATTTATTATATATTTTAGTTATAAAACCTGCATGTAGTACACATTTTGGGAACCAAAACCCAGTAGATTGAGAAATTATCCATATTTTGAGTGGTTGAAAATTTTGTTTTTATCAAGAACTACTTTGGCGTGTAGAAAAACAAGCCTAAGTATGATTATGTCCTTACTCATTTTTGGTTTCTTTACACGTTTTTTTTAATTTCATTAGGCTCGTCAAAAAGCAAGCCTGAGTACGATTATGTCCTTACTCGTTTTTGGTTGTCTTCACACGCTTTTTTGTTGCCTTTAGTAAAAGGAAAGTGTTAGCAACACTCCAAAATGTTGGCTAAATGATCATCTTGAAAACTTCAAAGAAAATCAAATAGTATCTACTTTTCTATGATTTGATAGCGGATGGTTCTTTTTCAAATAGACGCTACTCGCTCACGACTCTCTAAGTCAATCAAGACTTAACAAGCGTGGTTGGGACTTTGTGAGCACTCAATCAAGACTAAAATTCATAGGTAAATCGGTTTTACAACTAAAATTTTAAATTTTTGAATTTTAAAATTATTTTCCTCAACGATATTAATAAAAAGGATATAAACATCAATTGGTTTTCCATTAAAAAATACACATCAAAAATTTACATAGCAATTGGTTTTTTAGACATCAATTGGTTTGAAAACAAAAAGCTTCAAGATTGCGGCATTATTTTCAAGGCAAGCCAAATCCACAAGTCAATTGCCAATTTTAGAATTTTTATCCCTGAATATTTTTCGATCTTAGCCATAAAAAATATGCCAGAGGATAGCATTGATTGTTATAACAAGGCCACGCTTTAAAATTTAACTCCACATATTGGACATTGAAAAGGGACATTTGACCTACTTCTCTCTTCTTCCGACTTCACAACTTGTTCAACTCAAGAGTGGTATATTTCCAAGAGCTTTCTTTATACTTTTCTTTGAATGTCTTTAAAAGAAAACCTATAGTTTATTTTTTACAAAAAATGCTTGGGGAGGTTCCCATGGTAAGTCACTTTAAATGTGTGTGTGTGTCCCCTCCCACAACACACCTAGGGCCTGATAACGATTCCACAACACTTTAAATGTGTGTGTGTGTCCCCTCCCACAACACACCTAGGGCCTGATAACGATTCCCCCAATAGCTACCTCTGCGGCGGCGAGCACCACACGATGATGTGATAAGGTCGTAGAGCCTTAATTTATACATATATATAAAACATGTTTTGTAGGATGTTCACACGAAACATAACCTCACACATGCTTTAAATGTGTGTGTGGGGTGGTGTGCATGAAACACACACGATGACATGAGTCTTAAGCAATGTGATTAACTATTACCTCATGTGTGTGGGGGGGGACACAAGAATTTGGGAGGATACAAGGGAGTCTATCTTGGCTTTAATACAGTAGCCTCTGTGTGTGTGTGTATGAGAGAGAGAGAGAGAGAGAGAGCCTGAGAGACATTGCATGTTTGATGATGTAAACTAGAGCGAGATACATAGACAAAGAGACGTTGCACATTTTATGATGTAAATTAGCCTACACCCATCAAATTTGCTTAGGGCTACACCACCATTCGCACCGACTTAGCCAACGTCTCGTCTTCAGTTATGCTGGATGAAATGCATCAAAGGATTCAATGACCTTAGAAAAATAAAAAAATCTCTTCCTAGCGTAATTAATGAGTATGATTTTTTACTCATTCCCTATTCATGTATAATTTTGATCATTATCCTTGCTTATGCCTTTGAAAAAATAAACGGCATGTTGTTACCGATTTTTGCCACTTGCTTGTCTTTATCACCATAGACGAGAACTTTGTCCTATATACCCTTGAGCGATGGGAGGAGTTTTTTTCTTGTCAAAGCATAACATTGCACATCGATTATGTTGAGGTCATTAAAAGCCCAATGGTGGTCCCCATTAGAAGACACCTTCTTGACCTACCCCACCGGTGGTATAAGGCTCTGGAGTTTACACTTTCCATTCTTCTTCTTTGATTAGGGTTTTAGTTGGCGCAGAGGGCAATGGTGTCCCCTCAAGCTGTAAAAGAGCCTGGTGTGACCAACATGTTGAAGTGCGGTAACAAGCTCAAGGTTTGACTAGATCCCAATGAATTCAATGAAATCTCCATGGGCACATTCACATAAGTGCTTTGTTGCAAGAAGTATCGATATTAGGTTTTGCTGTCTGTTAGGGTTTTTGTAGCTATTTTTGTGACTTTCTATTAGGGTATTGTAGGTTTATTTGTGTCTTTCTAGATAGGGATTGCTCGCAGTTTGGGTTCTGTGTTTACTATATAAGGTTTTTCTCTCTCTTTCATTTAGGCTCTATTTAGGGATTTTTTTTGTTAGAATCTGTGAAGTACCTTTTATGCCTTCCTCTAGTCTGAGTATTTCTCTATTTATTCTCACTAGATTTCTTGTTTCAGTCTCTTCTACTTCCTAATCACATGTTTGATTGATCCATTTATACATGCATCAACTCTCCCAAAACAATACGATCACTCACCTTACCTCAGGGATTGTTTTCATGTCTCTCTTTTCTTTTCTCCATTTTAGGCCTCCTTTTGTTTCTTATTTTCTGAGTTCATACCAATAGCTTCATTAATCCTAAGGATGTAAAAGAAAAAACTTCAAAGTTATTGAGATGTGATCTCCCTATCAGTGTTACATTATACTGGATATTATCTACAGTGCCCTTGACATTAAGGTTGGCTACATGATGGCCGCTATTGTATTTTTTTCTATGAGGTCTATTTTCATCTGATACATTCATCAATTTCAAGATTTCTCATTTGAGAACTGGACCTAGTATTCATGTAGCATGTAAGGTAGTGTATGATAGCCCAGTCTCGCTGTGGCAAAGAGCAAGAGTGAGAAGTTCCCACCTACTCTCATGAAGATGGTGTGGTGGGCTTCCCCATGGAAGCATCTCAGCTAGGCTAGGTATATGGTGATGTCCCCATGATGACTAAGCACAAGACCTTCCCTCATAGGTAGGCATGGCTCCTCTAATGTCTTGCATATGTAACCATGTATCCTCTGCTCTCTTGCATATACCATGGCTTCTTCATACTTGATCTACCATAATGTGCTTGATGTATACTTGATGATACAATATGTGCTTCTCACTACTACAATAGAATGAGGGTGTAGCAGCAGTGAAAATAGCAGTGCTTCTATAACTAGAAGGGTAGGGAGATATGTCAAGCTATTTTCATTTCTAAAAATGCGACTATTTTCGTTGCAAAACAGGCTCGATGTTCAGAAGCAAAAATATTTGCAAAATAGCGCTACTATTCTCATTGTTCAGTAGCAAAAGTATTGCGCACTAAAAGAAAGCTAGAATAGACTGGGGATTCTACACAAGACTCCCCAGTCTTCCCAAGCTCTTTTTTTAAATTAAAACAGAGTAACAGTTTTATGACAAAAACATAAACATGAAAAACACATAGATTGGCAAGAATGCAATTGAGCCAGAAATTTAATTTGTTTCATGAAGTGTCGGGCCTTTGGCCATATATACAAAACATATATCAATGAAGAGGTCTCTAATCAGAATCCTCATTGGATTCGGATTGTTCATCATCATTGTCTTCCTCCTCCTTGTCACTTCCTTCTACCGCTTCATGCTCGTAATCACGATCTTCCTCTTCCTCTTCCCCTTAATCCTACATACATGCCATCAAGCACAAGGTAAGCATAGGGAAATAAAATACAATTAGATGTAAATAATAGAAGGGTTATTTCACTACTTACCTCCTCTACTTGAGTCCCCATAACGGACTCATCCAAGTGTACACCTCGCGTACGCATCCATGCCCACAATTGCGGATAGGGGGATCTATAGCCATAGTCGTACTCCTCCTTTATTGGGTCATGCCTAATAACCTCCCTCTATAAAAAATAATTTAAAAAAATAAAAATTAGTTAAAGAAAACAATATAGTTCAAAAAAATGAAATAGAAGAAATGATTAGTAAAATAGGTACTTACGAAATGAGCAATGGAGGAGGACTTTCCTCCCAAGATGAAGTGTGAAGCCCCTTGCTTTCGTAGTCAAAAAGCACTCACCACCGCTTGTTATTGAAAATCATGTGGGTGATTTCTCACGAATCTGCGTGCATGCCTCCACTCCTCGTACGTGCAAACGTTGGGCTTTTCCAAATTATTATTTGCTGCTCTCTCGATATTTGCTATCCTATTAGAGAGAAAAAGCTTGATTCTTCTCTTCATCCACTCCTTTGAGAAAAGCAAAGACCCACATGTGGAACATGGAAATCCAACTTAAGCACATAAATAACATATTTCTTTACAATCTCGTCTTGTGGCTTCCACGTTTTGAAGGAGTTCATTAACTCCAGGTTAGCGAGGAAAGGCATGCGATTCATGACTTTCTTCCCTCATGCATCCATCACGAGGGCACCATCGACATCAACGTTGTATAGTAGGATGCATGGAGCAAATGGTGGAATGGGTCTCCTAGGGGCTAGCTCATAATGACCGGATGAAGAGCCCCCTGTTGGGGAGGCACATTGAGAGACCTATTGATGTTTTTGGCAAAGAAAAAGTAGTTTTCTCCCCCCTCCCTAGCACATCTACCAGCCCTCCTAGAGTCCCTACTACGTCGTCTCACCGTGGTGCAGATGGATGTGAGGGAGTGAGGGTGGGTCTAGTCGAGGTATGTGGTGTAGGTCCATCATAGCCATATCGTGATGGGCTTGCATCACATCCCCTCGCCACTCGGACCTACGCCTATAAAAGGTGTGGTCTACCCCAACTGGCCAAGTGGGGTAGATTGCCCCCATGGCATCGATTGGCCTGATGGTAAGCATGCATGCATGTAATATTAAACAATAAGACCTATAGAATGCATAAAAGTTTAACTTTGTGTATGTGAAAAGGTTTGATGGAACCATACATGCAATGTCTAAGTAAACTGAGAAGCTTCACATTTCTAATGTGGGAAAGAATGTTGATCTAGGAGAGTCCTCAAGGGGATAGATGAATCTTGAGTGGCGTAACCAAGCTACCTCACATGCTGCCACTAGAGCTCCTCTTACTCGATAAGGAAACTGTGAGCTGATGGAACCATACATGCAGTGTCTAAGTAAACTGAGAAGCTTTACATTTCTAATGTGGGAAAGAATGTTGATCTAGGGGAGTCCTCAAGGGGATAGATGAATCTTGAGTGGCGTAACCAAGCTACCTCACATGCTGCCACTAGAGCTCCTCTTACTCGATAAGGAAACTGTGAGCTGATTCATGTCACAGTAGCACTCCCCAATGAAAACATAAATCCACTAGTAGATCTCTTGTCTGAAATGCTACCTGCCCAATCTGCATCTCTGTACCCATATAGCTCCAATAGTACACCTGCTGCATAAAACAATGCATAATCAACAGTGGCCCTCAAATACCAAATTGTACATCGCACACTATCAAGATGTGTTTTACGCAGAACCTACATAAACTGGCTCTCTAAGCCAACAACGTAACTCAAATCTAGCTTACTAATGGTGACATAGATCAAACTTCCTACAATCTTCTTGTACATAGTGGGATCCTCCAACACATAACCTGCATCCGCACTAAGCTTTCCATTTTGATCTAATGGCACCGAGATTGACTTACAATCAGCCATCCCATACTTGGACAACATATCCAATACATATTGTCTCTGTGATAGCCAAATACCATCAAGTGTGCGAATGACCTCAAATCCAAAAAAGTAGCGTAGATCCTTTTGAGAAGACTTTGCACCTGCTTAATCTCATCCAAGTTGTCACCTCCAACAATAAGATCATCTACATATATGGTGATGATCACAATACCCTTATCACTCTTGCGCACATACAAAGAGTGATCTGCATATGCCATATAAAAACCAATAGTGACAAGATACTCACCAATCTTGTCATGCCATGCTTGTGGAGCTTGCTTTAGCCCATACAAAGCCTTACGAAGCTTACATACATACTCTAGGTAACTTGTATCCTCAAAACCAGGTGGCTGATCCATATACACTTCTTCTTGCAAGTCGCCATGCAAGAACACACTTTTTTTACATCAATCTGATGTAAAAACTAGCCTTTAGCTGTAGCCACTGCAATCAAAACTCTTACAGTTGCCATCTTTGCAACCGGAGAGCAAATGTATCCTCATAATCAATCCCATGTGTCTGTGCATATTCTTTGGCTACCAATCTAGCCTTGTACTTGCTTATGCTACCATCACTATTATGTTTCACCTTATACACCCACTTACAACCAATAACTTTCTTGCCTTCAAGAAATGGTACCAAATCCCAAGCCTCATTTGCATACAATGCATCCATCTCCTCATCTATAGCTTTCTCCCAACACACAATTCCAATAGCCTCATCAAAACATGTGGGTTCTATAGCCTACACAACTTTTTCCATATAAGTATAGTGATATGCCACATAACCATCATAAGTCAACCTCTGCACAGGGTTTTTGACTCTTCCAGATCTTCCTATTTTTGCGTTCATGGCTTCCATAGCCTTCTTCACAATAGGTGTCCTCATTTTGCTGGAATCCCAAGCTCCTCAATCAAGGCTTATCTCTGAGCCACTAGACTCTCCATCAACAAGAGAATGCCCTGCAAAAATATCAGGCATACCAAGGGACTCAACCACTTTCTCTTTGCCTTTATGTGATGTATCAATAACATTTCTAGGACTGGTATTATGATGTAGCCTACCACTCCATGGTCTATCAATAGAACCACTGGATGTGGACTCTCCTGGTCCGTTCAATGACTATGATTGTGCTGACTTGCATTCAGTGCAACCACGTTTCCACTTACATCAGTCCCAACATCTTTTTCAACAGTATACCATCTACTCATCTCATCGAATACAACATTTGTGCTTACCCCCTCAATTCACGTGTAGCAGGATTATAACATCTATATCCCTTTTGCTCAAGGGAATACCCGATAAACACACATTTTTTTACCTTTGGATCCAGCTTGGTACGCAACTCATGTGGCACATGTACATATGCAATACATCCAAAAAAATTCAAGTGAGACAAATCATGTTTCGTGGCAGTAAACTTCTCCTCTGGCGTTACATTATGTATGGTTGCAGTAGGAGTCCTGTTCATGATATACAGCCTCAGCCCAATAGCTATGCGGCATCAATGCTCGTGCTACCTCTAAAATGTGCTTATTTTTTTACTTAGCAACTCCATTTTGTTGCAGAGTATATCTACATGTAAATTGTGTCTCAATGCCATTCTTTTGCAAGAATTCAGAAAACTCATTGGAGAAGTATTCTCCCCCTCCATCTGACCTTAGACACTTCACATGCTTTCCTATCTGTTTTCAGCCCATCACTCTTAAATTCTTAGAATGAGTGATTACTTCACTCTTCTCCTTCATGAAATACACCCACACTTTCCTCATGTGTGGTCAGAATGTTACGTAATACCTGTAGCCCCCCATAGACATAGTCTTCAGGACTCCATACATCTAAATGGACAACATCTAGTACATTCCTACTCATATTTCTATCATGTGGAAATACATGCTTTATTTGCTTCCAAATTGGCATGCTTCATATACTTTTTGCATACCTTCAACCTTAAACTTAGGCAGCCCTGTCACAATTTCTTTAGTCTACATAGACTTCATTCTTTGCACATTTACATGCCCAATTCTCTTATGTCAAATGTCTGTATGTGCAAAAACTCCTGAACCATTTGTAAACATTGCAACACTCACTTCAGGCATATTTACATTCAATGTAAACATTCTTCCCACTCTGTTACCTTTTGCAACCAACCTGCACTTATCTTTAAAGTCTTCTACATAACAGCCACCATCAGGGTTAAACCGGACCTACAAACCCTACTCAATTATCTAGCCAACTAAAACCAGATTCTTTGTAATGTTTGGAGCTTGAAGTACATCTGCAAGATACTTCACCTCACCATACTACATAGACAATGGCACATCACCAACATGGTGGGCAATTGGATGACCAGTGTCATAAGATTATGCACCTCAGATTTCTTGTAGGAAATCCATGAAGAAGAAGCAGCCTTGATGATGGTGTATATGTAAGAGAAGCATGCACATAATGGAGCTCAAGTGAGAGCTCATGGAGAAGACCATGAAGATGGTTCCTAAGAGGCACAAAGAAGAAGGAAATGACTCAACTGCTGCAGTAGAAAAGAAACAAGTGTTGGTGGTGACCTTGACGTGCCACTACCCAGCAGAGCAGACAATGATGACTAGAACTAACAAGCACTTTGTAGGAGGCTACGGCGCATGCATTAAAAGGCCCAAAGGCCGCTTGGTGTTGGGTAATGCAATTGGTCATAAAGCATGGGAGAAATGCAACCAATAGTAGATTATTGCACAGATGCCCACCTAGAAAGAGCTCTACAACTGAAACTGGCATCTATAAAGAAACCGCCTCACGAACAGTAGGTGAGCATCAAAGCGAACAACAGTAGCAAGGCTGAATTATGTGTACAAGAAATTAAGGGATTGAAAGTATATTCCTACTATCGAAGCATCAAAGGCAAGCGATGACCTTTGGAGCACACAGGCGATGATGCGCAGAAGCAAACAGGAGAGGAGGTAGTGGGTCGACAAGGGCCACCCACCACAGCCCGTGCAGAGAACATGGAAGCTTTAGTGACAACCAACTCACAACATAATCTCCTGTTTTTTTGTGGTGTGAGTGAAAATCGCCACTTAAAAGATAAGATGTTAAACAACATTAAAATGGCTAGTGTCAAAAGTGCCCTATATAAGTGGTTTCACACGTGGTGTAGAGCCCGAGTTGTATTTTTCACAAGAAGATGTTCGCACACAGATCCCTTACCCAGCTGTGGCCACCACAAGAAAAATTGTAATTATCACACAAAATTTGTATTGTCCTGAAATAGCGGGTAAATATCGACTTGTAAAAATAAAGCCGTGGAAATTGTTTTTAAAGAGAATGTGGGAGAGAGGGAGAGGGAGAGCTTCAAACCGTAGCAAGCAAACACATACACACACAAGAGAGAGCAAGACACACGAGAGAGAAGGATAGCTAAATTTTCTTCTATCTTCTTCTTCTCTACTCATCCAACATAACATAAAGATAAGAGTACACACTATATGGGTTAGTACTCAACTACTACGACATACAAGAGTCGGTCCATAATGTGAACCCGACTAAATGAGTTGGTGCTATAACTATGCCAGTCTCTAGCAATCCAAAATGGCTGTCACACAGCCTATCATCCCACTGGCCGCATATCACCCATAATCTCACCAACCATGCGAGTGGTGTAGATGCAGAAGCTATCACCCAGGCGGGTCATCAATGTCCGCCATAGCACTAGTTGAGCTCGATATCCCAGCACTCCTCCTCGATGCACTCTAAGTAAGCTCCTAAACCTATGGAGATTCTCTGTGCCCAATGCCTTCGTGAAGATATCAACCACCTAATCCTCTGTGCTAACATATACCAGATCTACATCTCCTGCTAGAACCTTCTCCCTCACAAAGGGATAATGCATCTCAATGTGCTTCGTTTTAGCATAATATACTAGGTTACTGTGGCCAACTGTATGCTGCTCATGTTGTCACAATATATGAAAACTGCCCTATCCACAGGCTCTCCCATGTCACCAAGTAGCTTCTGAAACCAAGCTACCTCACAAGCTGCCATAGCAGCACCCCTGTACTTTGACTTTGTACTTGACAACGCAACTGTTGGCTGCTTCTTACTCCTCCAACTTATAGTAGCACTCCCAAATGAGAACATAAAACCACTGGTAGATCTCCTGTCTACAATACTACCAGCCCAATCAGCATCTATGTACCCATGCAACTGTATCTCTGTAGTACCAGTCTCATAGAAAAGTCCATAATCAACTATGGACCTTATGTACCTGAGGATCCATCTAGCCGCATCCAAGTGTGGCTTCCTAGGGGCCTGCATAAACTGACTCACAAGTCCAACAACATAGCTCAAGTCTGGCCTTGTAATGGTCATGTAGATCAAACTACCCACTATGCGCATGTATGTAGTGGAGTCCTCCAAAAGCTCACCTGCATCTGCGGAAAGCTTCCTGTCCTACTGCAATGGCAGTGAAATAGGCTTACAGTGTGTCATACCATACTTGGACAACATGTCCAAGCCATGCTACCTTTGCAATAGCAAAATGCCATGAGGTGATCTCACCACCTCTATGTCCAAGAAGTATTGCAGCAGCTCACCCAAATCCTTCATCTCAAACTTCTGTATGTCTGCATCACTATCACCAATGATAAACAAGTCATCCTGACATCATGTATGTCTGCAGCAGCTCACCCAAATCCTTCATCTCAAACTTATGCTTCAAAAGCATCCTGACATCATGTATGTCTGCATCACTATCACCAATGATAAACAAGTCATCCACATAGATGACTAATAGCATGATCCCTCTATCTGTGTTTTTCACATATAGTGAAAAATCTACATTGGATATTCGAAATCCAATGGTAACAAGATACTCCCTGATCTTGTTTGACCATGCTCTAGGTGCCTTCTTCAAGCCATACAAGTTTGCATAACCTGCACACAAAATCTAGATGTGCATCACTCTCGTAACCTAGTGGCTGCATCATGTACACTTGTTCTTGCAAATCACCATGCAAGAAAGCATTCTTTACATCCATTTGATGTAAAGACCAACCCTTCGTTGCGCAACCATAGCAATGACAGCTCTCACGGTTGCCATTCTTGCAACCAACCGAGCTGAATATCTCCTCATAGTCTATGCCATAAGTCTGCCCATGACCCTTCGCAACCAATCTTGCCTTGTACCTGCTCACTGAACCATCATTATTATGCTTGACTTTATACACCCACTTACATCCAATTGCCTTCTTTTCCTTAGGCAAAGGCACTAACTCCCATGTTGCATTTGCATCCAATGCTGCCATCTCCTCATCCATAGCATCTTCCCATTTCTTATTTCCAATTGCCTGCCCGCATTCACTCGACATCCCAAAAGGAAAGGGTATCCTCATATTCCCACAAGTTTATGAGGTGTAGTTGCAAGGGTCGGAGGCAGGTGCAGCTACCAAATTTAGACTACTACACGCCCAATAGCGCAACAGCAGGAACATCCCAAAAGACATCCAGTGCCCCATGGAGAACAGCAGCCGAATTAAAAAAACCGAGGACATCTCCATTACTATAAAATTAGAGCTAACACTACTCGCTCACGATTCTGTGAGTCAATCAAGACTTAACAAGGGTGGTCATCACGGAGTAACCGCACAAGTGAATGTGTTACACCATGTAAGCAATGTTAGAATAAACATTTAAAAAAAACCAATGGATGACCTTCAAGCTCAACCATTTTTATTGAAAAAATCCATAGGTAAATCGGTTTTATAACTAAAATTTTAAAATTTTGAATTTTGAAATTCAAGGCTTAATTGGCAAAATTACAATTGACTGGTTCTATAATTAAAATTTTAAAATTTTGAATCATGAAATTCAAGACTTGGCAAAATTACAATTGACCGTTTTTTCTCCATTTGAAATGTGAAAGTTACACTAAAGACGATTTTTCTTAACACTGATCATGAGAATTAAGCTTGGTTCTCAAAGCTAGAAAAAAATACTTTTCTCAAAATATTAATAAAAAGGATATAAACATCAATTGGTTTTCTATTTAAAAATACACATAAAAAATTTACATAGCTATTGGTGCAAATCGCCGCCCAGATGCAAGCTTTGCAGAACTCCATCTCTCTCTTGACCACTACCCTATCTACTCTTTCGGGTATGGATACCTTGGCCTCTGCTTTAGGCCCCAACATTACTCCAAAACAGTTCGGGGGGTGAGCAAAAGCAACGTACCAAGGAGATCGTGGACACTTGGCTGTGGCAAGTCTATTTTCAGTTTCATCCATATGATGATGGAAAAAAGATCCAGTTAGCAGCACATTTCCTCTCAAGCAAAGCTTTGCTTTGGTGGAAGGAACTCAACCCTAAGCCAACGACTTAGGCACAATTTGAAGACGCCTTCAAGAAGGAATTCCTCAAGAAAGATGATTATTATGATGTTGTTGCCCGGTTTACCGCTTTGACCATGACCTCGCAGCACCTCACTTATGAGGTCTACCTCCAGAAGTTTAGGGACTTGCAGATGAAAGCTACAAAGATGGATCCCACTACTCTTTTGGGGTTCTTCGTAGCCGGTTTACCAGACTCATACAAATGCAAAACTTTGGACGAAGCCATTCATTCACCTCGTATCTATGATGATACAATGGCCTCTTCCAAGTCTAAACCCGTTACCGAGCAGGGGAACAAGCACAAAAGAAAGTTCTCCGCACCAATGGCTAACACGACTGAAGGAAAGTCTTCGGACCAACCTTCGAAGAATTCAAGTTTGACACCAGCGAAGAAGAAACGACTCCTTAAGGCTTTGAAGCTCAAGAAGGAGGGACGTTGTTTCATCTGCGAAGAAAAAGGACACATGCGTAAGGAGTGCCTGAAGCAAAAGGATGCAAAGACCAACGCAGGACCCAAGCCAAAGGCAGCTAACCATTTGTCTTTGACAGGTACGTCAGTTATTACTGTACTTTCTCGCCCTAGTACATATTATGATTGTTTGTTCAACTCTAAAGTTTTTGGCTTGCATGATCTTCTCCGAGTTTATGGAGAAGTGAATGGCCATAGAATCCACATTCTTCTAGACCCTGGCAGCTCACACAACTTTGTTAACTACAAACTTGTGTAGAAATTGAGTCTTGATACTACACCCAGCGATCATACCTATAAGGTACGCCTACCTGCAGGTCGGCAAGTATGGGATCGAAAGGTGGAGATGCTACCAATCTAGATTCAGGACTACAAAGATACTCTGGAATGCTATATTATGCACCTAGAACATGTAGACTTATTAGTAGGGATTGAGTGGTTTAAGACTCTTCAAATCCAGATAGATTGGTCTAGTCATATTTTTTCTTTTCAACATAGGAACACCCAGTATAGTATTTTAGGTGATTGTATACATCCCTTTCAGGGACCTCTTGTAAATACAATTGATTTTGGAAATATAATGTATTCTTCTTTGTATACTGCTTTCCATTGTGTATTGATTCCACTTTCTTAATTTCTCATGCCTTCTATGGATGTCAATGAATTAAGTGTATTTGAAAGCAAAGAATTACAGAAGATACTTGATTTGTTTCAAGATGTATTTCCTAAGGAACTGCCATCGGGCTTACCACCTGAAAAGACAATAGATCATTGTATTGACCTGATCCCTGGTGCTCATCCTGTTAGTATTCCACCTTACAGGATGAGCCAAGCTGAGGAAGATGAGTTGGCTAAACAACTCGAAGATTATTTGAGAATGGGCCAAATCCGTCCAAGTAAATCACCTTGGGGTGCACCTATGTTGCTTAGGAGAAAGAAGGACAACACCTGGAGAATGTGTATAGATTACAAGAGATTGAACAAGTTGACAATTATGAACCGTTATCCTCTCCCTAGATCAGATGACCTGATTGACCGGTTAGCAGGAGTGAAATATTTCACGAAGATAGATTTACATACTAGCTATTGCCAGATACATATTCATGAAAGGCGTGTCGAAAGAACCGCCTTTCAGACTAGGTATGGCCATTACGAGTTTCTCATATTACCTTTTGGGTTAACCAATGCTCCAGCCACTTTCCAGCAAATGATGAACGATATTTTTCATGAACATTTGGGAAAATTTGTGGTGGTGTTCCTGGATGATATTTTGATATATAGTCGTACTCTTGAGGATCACGTTAGACACCTCACAATTGTCTCATCTATTTTAAGATAGAATCAACTATATGCTAAGTTAAGTAAATGTGAGTTTTTATGACAGACATCATTTACACAAGATCACTAGAGATGGATTGAGCATTGACTATGACCGAGTTCAGAAGGTTCTGGACTGGCCTATACCAAGAACGGTGAAACAACTTCGTTCTTTTCTCGATTTTGTTGTTTTTCTTCGAAAATCTGTGCGAGAGTACTCTCAGCTCACACTACCGATGACCGACTTGTTGAAAGGTCGTGGACGTAAGTCAAATCAGCCTATCACTTAGAATAACGATTTAGATATGGCCTTCAGACTTTTGAAAGATAAAGTCAAGGAAGAACCTATCTTAGCATTACCCGATCCTAGTCGACCTTATGTTCTTGAAACTTATGCCAGTGACTATGCCATCGGGGCTGCTATATTTCAAGATGGTAAACTTGTTGCTTTTGAAAGTAAAAAGCTAGACGACACTCAATCTCGTTGGCCAACCCTTGAGAAGGAGCTTTATGCTGTGACTCACGCTCTCAAGGTTTGGAGACATTATTTATATGGCTCCAAGTTTGTGGTATTGACTGATCATCAGTCAATCAAGTATGTGTGTGATGCGAATGATTTGAGAGGAAGGAAAGCTCGTTGGGCTGAGTTAATGCAAGATTTTGATTTTGAGATTCGTTATCGAAAAGGGTCCATGAATAGTGTTGCAGATGCGCTTAGTCGAATTAGCGAGGTGAATACTTTGTCGTTCACCGAGATTTCTACTGACTTATTTTAGTCATTGAGATGGCTTTGCAGGACTGATAGTTATTTTGGTCCATTTTGGCAGAAGATCTAGGACAGGAGCTTATTGATTGACCAAGACTCGATGTGACTGAACAGCCTACCATTCAGGATGCAGGAGGCCAATGGATGATTCGGAATGGTTTACTATTCCGTAAAATGACAAAATTTGTGTACCACAGATTTCGGACATTAGGTCCAAGATTCTTAAGGAGTGTCACGACGCCCCTTCTGCTCGACACCCTGGGGTACATAGGACACTATCATTAGTGAAACACACTTTTTATTAGCCAAAGATGAAAGGGTATATAGAAGATTATGTTCTCAAGGTCAAGTTTGTCAAGCAAATAAAGCTAAACGCTTTAGACAAGCTGGGTTGTTGCATCCTTTGCAAATCCCAGGTAATGAATGGGAAAGTATTTCCATGGATTTTATTACCGGATTGCCAAGAACACATCAAGGCCACAATTCTATTTGGGTTGTGGTAGATCGCTTGACAAAAATGACTAGATTTTTACCGACCCGGAAGACTATTATAGCTACGCAATTAGCACAGCAAATTATCGAGCAATTGTTTAGACTGTACGGGTTACCGCAGGACATAGTCAATGATAGGGACTCTAAGTTTACGAGTGATTTTTGGAAACTTGTTTTTGAGAAGTTGGAAACAACTTTGAATTTGAGTTCCTCACATCATCCTCAATCTGATGACCAGACTGAAAGAGTGAATTAGATTTTGGAGGATATGCTTCGGGCATATGTATCCAAAAGACAGAGTTCATGGGAGGATTATCTTCCTATGTTAGAATTTGCATATAATAGTACTAAGCATACGAGTACAAGTTTCAGTCCTTTCATGCTTATGTATGGTTTTCAATCTAGATCACCTGTTACAGTGGGATTCTCAGGACTTCAACATGATGCAGCACGTAATTTTTTGCAAGATATGCAAGAAATGTTACAAGTTGCAAAGGAATCTATTAGAAGTGCTCAAGACCGAGACAAATTTTATTCTAATAGACATCGTTCACCCAGAGAGTTCTCTGAAGGAATGATGGTGTATTTGCGAGTTCCGAAAGATTTCTAGACTTTACCAACAGGTCGATCTCCGAAATTATCCCCTAGATACTGTGGACCATTTCGTATTACACGACGAATTGGTTCAGTTGCATATGAATTGGATTTGCCTTCTCATGTGAAAGTTCATCCTGTATTTCATGTCAGTAGACTTAAGGAAGTACTAGGTGGAACAAACCAGTTAGTTACTCCTCAAGAAATCATAGATGTCGAGAACATGATATTTGTTCCACATGAACCTGAAAAGATTCTTGGATTTCGTGAAAGAAGATTGCGTAATACGCTTATCACGGAATACAAGATCAAGTTGGAAGGATCGTATTGAGGAGGACGCTACATGGGAGACATTGACTACTCTTCAGAGAGATTACCCTATCTTCTTAGTGAGCTCTTAGAGGAAGGGGAGTATGTCATGTGCATAGTGTGTATCTACCATGTGCTACACGCACGCAAGACTAGCTTCGAGGTTTGGGGAAGCTTGGAGCTAGGCAGGCTGATTGGCGAGCTGAGTTAGGGATAGACTAACGGGCGGGCACCCAAGTATGGATGGGCGGCGCCCAAGTGTGGACGCCCGATGACCGACCAAGAGCCTATAAAAGGGTGGCCAAGGTTAGTCATTATGGATATAGAGTCTCGCGTGATTTGTGAGAGCTCTATGGTCAGGAGCCTAGATCTAGTGCAGACGTGCACCTGCTTTATGTAGCCGAGGCGTACGACAGCAGCCTCAAGGCCCGTGAGGGTAGCTTCGTGACGGTATGGGACGTCGGGAGGTAGAGATTGGTCGGTACGTCCATCTAGTTAGCTCAGCTCGTGGCTCGATGTGGACAGCCAAGACTGTGGGCTTGCCCACGGCTGTCGTGGTTGGGAGGTGAGTTAGGCATCCACCCCCTTCTTGTTTGATTGGTTTGTTTGCAGGTTTTGAGTCTCGAACCAGAAACGTTCTATGAGGAGATCCTTTGGGGTTTTGACAACCCACTTGGAGAGAATCATTCATGCATGTAGAGTCAGTAGAAGCCTTAGGGTTTGCATCAGAAAGCACTCTGCATCTTGCATAATATGCATTCATACCCATGTGCATCATTTAGAACATCCCAGAAGCCTTAGGGAATTTACTAGGATTTATCTGGTACTTTTTCCATATTTTTTGGTATTTATTTAGCATTTATTATCATTTATAAATATTAACTTTATTAAATAAATGACCAACCAACTTGACCAGCCTCTAGTTAGTATAAATAGGCTTACATAGGGCTTAGTTTCTCATTCAGTCTTTAGTGTGCTAAGAGCTTTCCTCCTTAGCCCTAGGAGTACCCTTGCCTTCAGCACTAGACTAGTCTCATCCAGCCCTTGGAGTGCTTGAGTTTGCTTCAGCCAGCCCTGGTTCTCCAACGCAAGTAGTTCAGCAGTCCCTACAGCCATAAGTGCAGCCATACAGTACATCTACAGGTCTGAATCAGCAAACACACCTGCGTTTTCTGCATATAAACCAACCGCCTACAGTTCAGTCCCCTACAGTCTGCGTTTACAGATCAGCAGCCCTACAGTCTGCGTTTCTGTCCAGCAACAGCCCCTACAGGCTGCGTTTCAGTCCAACATCAGTCCTACACCAGTAATCAGGTCTACAGCCCTGCGTTTGCAGTTTTCCAGTAGTTTCAACCTAGATTCATCAGTCTACATCAGTATCCAGCATTCAGTGCATCATCCAGGCACACACCAGTCATCTGGTGAAGGTAATCGCATTCATAAGCATTTACAGCATTCTAACATAGCTTAGAACAGTCCACCACCTTCTTTTCTCAGCCTCAGGTGTGCAGCCCTTCCTCATGCCCTTGGGAAGGGTACATAGGCAGTTCATCGAGGTGTTTCTACAACCGTGTAAAGTTCAGCCAGGCTTCCGATCCTCCAAGATCTTGTGTTTGGCTTATCTACAGTCCATAGTCATTCTCTCTAAAGTAATAAAGCAAATACTATCTCGTTAACGGGATAGGGGACCCTTGAGTGGGTAATTCGGGACCCAATCTGGTGTACGGTTCTCATCTCTCTCTCTCATCTCTTTAAAGTTTGAAGTATTAAAGTGGATTGCTAAACTCACGAAACTCAAGATACAAAAGACGGTGTGAGCATTTGTGTGACAGGATCTTCCAATACAAAGACTTCCGCTGCATATCACACCTAGCACTCACTTCCTCCAAACAGCTTGCAGATGAGGGAGACACAGTGTGTTGGTATGCCCAGATGCGCAAATGGCTGGCCTTGCATGGCATGAGTATTGATGCACTCCCGTCTTTTGCTTACAGCCTATTCATACTTGAGCTTAGACGGCACAGAGAGAGCCTATTGAGGGACAAGAGGGCAGTGGGACCAAAACTGCCTAGACAGAGAGCCCTCACAGATTTTTTCAGAGCCAGCACTATAACCCCAACAGCCTCTACTCCCCCATCTACAGGCCTACCTCGCAGACCACCCTCCAGAGGAGTCACCTTGGATAGAGCATTTGCCACCTGTAGAGCGAGATGCCCACAACCACGAGGTCGCACCCACGACTCCCTCACCATCGGCAAATTCAAGCCATCATTGCCCGCCACCGGAGGAGTTCACCCGCGACGACGATTCAGCGGTTCAGCTTTCATCTCTTAGCTCTCTTAGGATGTTACTATTTTCATAGATTTGTTATGATGAGACATCATCATCAGTTGTACCTTGTTTTGGTCTCATGGGCCATTTCGGCCTTTAGGAGACGTTAATATATCTTTCTTTCTTTCTAGTTTTTTATCAGCAGAATGTGTGTGTATGTGGGTGAAAGGGGGTTTGTTCCTCTTACCCAACAGTTCAATATGGTGTGTAAATGAAGGAAAGAAAGGGATTATTGCTAAGGGATGAGGCATTCATTAAGGAGCTATGGCGATGCTTCAGCCAGCGGACTCGCTTGCCATCACAGAGATCGTTTGAGCTTCCACATCATCGCAGCAAAGAAGCACAAGAACCACAGTCTGAGCTAAGATACGAAACTCTAATTTGTGATAGTACTGGTGGGCGTTCACAACGGCCAGAGAGAAAGGGAGCAACTCGAAAGGTAACCCTGAAGAGAATATTCTTTGACCTTGAAACACTGTTGTGTTTCTAGACAACCATAGCATCCAAAATCTGAGATGAGTAATGATCCACTGAAGTTCCTCCGTTGCATAGTGTAAAGGACCAAAAGTAAGTTGATAACATGAGGTCTATATCCCCAAGCTATCATGCAGTATCCTCCTAAGCTGATTCCACCATTCTTTAACAATGTTGTAGTACCAAAAGGCATGCCTGACAGATTCCACAGAAACATTACATCTTCAGCATTGACCATTAGTGAAGCCTCTTTTCTGGAGCTTCGTTGCTATAGGTAATGAACCCACCATAGTCCTCCAAAGAAATACATGAGCCTTAAAGTCCAAATCACACTTCCTCAAATCTTTTGTCCCACCATGAATCTGATTTCTACAGTTTCCAAAATTAATTGCATTTCTCCACTAAAAGATGTCTTGTTCTTAGCAACATATAAAAGTCTTTGGTTTTAGCAGACCACCAGTTGATACTAGTATCTGGGATAGCCCAGACTCTGAATCTGTCCACTAAGTTCACTGTCATTGATACTTGCAATTTGAAAACCATGGTACAAAGCAAGTGCCAAGGTATCATACAGGGTAATCCAAGTTGGTATCTCCTTCTAGGTGCAAAAAAAGAAACAAAAGTGCCCTTAAGAGTCCAATACTTAGGCCAACATGTTCACCCCCTTCTTATGCATCATTGCATATATCTACATGCAGAGCCAATAATCCTAGCAGGAGGTTTTTTGAATATAAACCTCCTGACCTATGAACATTTTCAGCAGGCAATGAATTACTAGTGTATCTAACCCTTCCTGACGAAATGAGTGCAGCACAACAAGCTTTCCAAGAAGCAATAAGAAATGAGGCAGTTCTGCGCCGGACCATGAGAAAACAACTTGTCCCAGCCAGACAGTTCCCACAGACCATGAAACTGAACTTTGCCTGTGTGTACTAGCTCTCACAAGCACCAAGTCCACATAAGTTTTTTCTCAAACAGATGCTTGGTGAAAGTGGCTCTTCTGGCCATCAAGTGTGAAGCTATGTGTAGGATACCAAGACCTCCCCTGTTTTTAGGCTGGGTGGCTCCCAAGGCACCAGCACCAAGGGTTTTTTACCCTTCCCATGCTGCCAAAGAAAGATGGACAGCAATGAGTTTACTTTATTCAGATGGCAAGCTTTCCAATCCAAAAGAGGGAAATAATACATGAAGTATGGAAGGAGAATGGCTTGGACAATTCTTAGTCTCACATGCAATGGCCATTTATCTGCCTTCCAACACTGAATTTTGGCTTTGACTTTATTGAGAACCCAATCTATGAGTATTACATTAGACACATTCACACCAAGAGGGTATCCCAAGTACCTGAAACATGACCATTAGGTAGCCTCTTGCCAGACCAGATAAGAGCATCAAAGTCAGAGGAAGACAAATCTATGAGCACAAACTTATCAATGTTCATATTCATTCCAGCAGCTTCAGAGTACATATTCAAAACAGAGATACAAATTGCTATATTTGCATTATAAGCCTTTAAAAACATGAAAGTATCATCTGTAGTCCGAAGGCCCAGAATATGCTTGTTGTGGACCTGCAGTCCTATTATCTGACCTGACTAGGCGTAAGATTCTAGTAGATAGAATAAAGGATGAGTGTCCAAGGCAAAGAGTAGGGGACTTAGTGGGTAGCCCTGCCTAACAAATCTGGCAATGACAATGTCCTCAGATAGTCTACCATTAATATTAATGACAAGGTGGCATTTGATGCTAGTAAATATATGATGTTGGCCATTTTGTTTCCAAAAACCAATTTGCCCATCACAGCTTTGATAAAACACTATCAAAGGCCTTGGCAAATTCAAGCTGCAGCATTACCATCTCCTGTCTAGAGGCTTGAGCATATTCAATACCAAGTTGTACAGCTAATATATTGTCATATATGGATCTCCCTCCTACAAAACTAGACTGACTGGAGTGCACATATTTCCTGAGAAGGGGGTTAAGCCTTGTTTCTATTGCTTTGGCAAATATTTTGTAGACAATACGCAGCATTGTGATGGACCTCCAATGAGAAACAGTGGAGCAGAGGGTTTGTTTGGGAAGTAGATTGATAATACCCTACTTCAGATGTGGATGCATATATTGTCATGCCCAAGCCTCATTAACCAACTGAGTCACCAGTGGAGACAATTGGCTCTAGAATTGGACCATGAACACCTTTGATAGGCCATCCAGACCAGGGGCTTTTTCATTACCCAAATGCAGTAAGGCATAGTGCAGTTCATTTTCAACAAATGGGGCTTCCAATCTGACAGAGGTACACCTGTCAATACAAGTATCCACAAACTGGACCAGGGTATTAACTGTAGTTTTGTGCATCTAAGAACATACTGGTTTCTGACTCAATGTCTGACCAAAAAATTTAACACATTCTTTAGCAATATCTGAGCCACTAGTTATGGTCAAGCCCTTAGCATCAACCACTTTAACAATAGTGTCTCTGTTCCTCTTCTGAGAGAGCTTCTGAAAAAATCCCCTAGATAAGCATGTTGCATCTTTCAGCTCAAGCCTTCTAGATAAGAATCGGGCTTTTGCTGCAGCCTTCTTGTCTTTGGCATTTAACAGTTGAATACTTTCCTGCATACAAGATTCTTCCTCTGCATTGAGTTGTCTGGTACTACCCAAAGTCCTTAAGCTCACCAATTTCTTCTAAGCAGACTCTATAACATTTCTCTTTTTTTTTGGTAGAAATTTACCATATAATCTAATTGAGGACTGCATATACATAACAAAGAGGTCCCATTGTTCAACAATAGACAAAGAATATGAAGAGACAGCCTCAATGTTTGCAAGAAAATGACTCTGAAATAGGGTGTTTTCCAACATGTTATTAACCATAAGGGGCCTTTTAGAGGGCAATCCAGACATTGCATTTCCCCAGTCATACTCATAGAGTGATAATATGAGTGGAAAGTGGTCAGATAAGTGCACAACAAGATGAATAGTAATGTCACAGGATGGGGGAAGCCAAGATACTTGTGCTGCATAAATTTTATGTAACCTTGACCAACATCTATTGTGGGAAAGGGAGTGGTAGGTAAACCCAGATTTGTTAGGGTGATTAGAGGCCCACAAATCCATAAGAGATAGGTGGTTAGATGCAGATTCCCAAAGATCTTTTTCATGAATAGGCATTAAACCAGATCCAGTGGAAGAGTCATATTTATCTATCACCATATTAAAGTCACCACAAACCAAACCTTGAAATGGTGTAATGGTGTAATGCCACAGCCACAGTTTGCCTCTAGGATCAGAGCTATTAAAACCATATATGTTGCCTCAGGTCTACCAAATATTTGCTCTGCAGGAACCAAATTCTTACTCCCAGGATAACTAGGAACCATAAGGCATTGAGCATCTGATAGAGTGGGACAATTTTTAGTGAAGTGCCCTAGGTTTCCACAGTGATAACATGCCCCACTAAGGGATCCCCATTTCAAGTAAATAACAATTCTACTAATATCAATATCAATCTCTAAAGTTTCTAGGAAATTTTCTGCAATTTTCCACATAATGCAGACTCTATTCCTATTTAGAGCATTACTGGAAGGGGAAAAAAGGACTTTGCCCAAAGATCCAGCAATTTCTTGGATACTACCCCAAAGGAAGGAGGGTAAATCAAAAAGTTCAACCCATACTGGTAGTTCTGAAGAAATTCCTCTTTAATCAGTCTAACTGGTTGCTAAGGGGAAAGACATGCACCACTTGGGTATTTAGCAGAACAGTGGGAGTAGAGACAAACTTATCCCTATCCTCAGCAATATTAAACAACACCTCAAAGACAACCTTCCCAGCATAAACAATTTTGTCTACAGCACAGTAATTGAACCCTCCATCAATGGCAGCAGCCATATCTCTGATTCCATGCAATCTGTGGGGAAAATGAACTACTTCATCTCCTTTAACTAAAGGATCAGTGGGGTCAAGGCATCGGCTAGAACAAACCTCATAACAGACTCATCATAGGGTTGGATACAAAGTTCCTCTCCACCTCTAAGCAGGGGGTTAGCATCTTCATGTTTCAAGAATGCAATTGCAGGGGGGAGGAGATCAAAGGGAGATTTACCAGAGTTAAGATCAGAAGAAGATTTAAAAGAGGCAACTTTAGAGCGAGCAACCCTAGGCTGCCCTGACTCAGACATGGCATAAGAAGGGGCGCGGACCTTATATGATTGGTAGACTGCCTTCTCTGCTCAAATCGGGTCTGCTGCACCTACCAAGCCTGGTCGCCTCAATCCTGCATGACCCTCATCCTCTCCAAGCTCTCTTATCCATATCACAATTGCACATATAATGTTAATTATCTTGCTCTAGGTGTGTGTAGTCACACACGACATTAGTTATGAAATGGTTCTCTCTACAAGGATCTTATTTCTCCTTTTTCCCAAACTCGCAAGTGTTTATCGCTCACCACCCATGAATGAATGATGGAAGATAGAGACCTACGATATCATAATTATAAATTCTAAGATTTTGTTAATCTTAATGTATGGTCTGTAGAGAAGAATCATTCTAAGATTCATGGTAATCTCAAAATGCGGTCCTTAGTGATAATTGAGTTCGAAGTTTACCAAACATACATAAACATGGGTGTTGAGGATGTTATGCCTAATTGTTCAACATGTGGAATAGAGCATGAAGCTACTTTACCTACCTTTGGAGTATGTATTTTCTCTTCTTGTCCGATAGGATGGGAGTACCTTCTTGAAGAGCTTTTGTTTCAAAAGCTACATTGTGTGGCTAGTCTTTAAGATCTTCATAGATGGGCTTAATTACCAGTTGATGTAATGGGCCATTGAAACCTTATCGGATTGGTTTGACAAATACTCTAAATTGAGTATTTGAGGCTATGGAACTTGATATAGTTCTTCAAATTATATCATGTTGAACTTTGGAACACACTATGCATCATATACGATGTTGCATAGTTCGTCTAGTGGAAACACCCATAGGCTTGGGTGCATAGTCATCCATATGCTTGAGACTTTAGAGATATTTTCTCAAGGAAAAGAAAAGAGTCAACTTATGTGTCATCAGTTAGCTTCATGCTCGTTAAATAGTATGGGACATCAAGTGCTCATGAAGGTTGATGTGGTCTTGGTGGTTTGGGACACCAAAGCTTATACATAGAGGTTGACCCCCAATTGGTTGTTTATACACTTATTTCGTAGTGATCAAGTGTTGGTAAACTTGTTCCATAGTGATCAAGTGTTTGGAAAAGATTGAGCTTTGACATTGACTTGATAGCCTTTGTTAGGTAGAAATCCAATGACAGAGTTCAGGGAAGCTCTATATAGCATAGCCATGATTAAATACTAGTGCTAACAAAGAGGTTTCTATTTGGAGAATGCTATAGAACCATTGGTGAGAAGGAAGACTAGTATAGTTGGATGGTTGTGATATGTGGGGATGCCCTAAAGTATTCAGGGAGTGTAATCTTGCCAATATCCAACATTGGTGGGTGAAAGCACGTATAGGTGGCTTGCTTTTGGTACTTAAAAGCGGGTAGTAAAGTGCCAAAAAAGTGGTTATGTGGTTGCTAAAAAGTGTGTGGTTTATTTGTTGTGTTTAGTTTTTAGAAAAATAATAGAAAATACTAAAAAGAAAATACTAAATGATTCCTGACAGCTTTGCCAGCTCCCTCCCACTATGCACAATTTTCAAAAATCCCTCCTTCCCTCTCTTTACCTCCAAGTTTGGCTTGATTCTCTATTAGTAGAGTGACGCTCCCGACCAATCAATTGGTCCACCAAGAGGAGAAGAGTAACTCCAAGAGTTGTTGTAGAGAGAGAGAGAGCTCCAAGCTTCCAACAGAGTGACGCTCCCGACCAATCAATTGGTCCACCAAGAGGAGAAGAGCAACTCCAAGAGTTGTTGTAGAGAGAGAGAGAGCTCCAAGCTTCCAACAGAGAGAAAATTTTAAGGGATAATAGAAAATATGAATATTTTACTATAATACTGGCATAATATAGCTTCCATATTAGCTTACAAATGAGTGAGGGTCTATTTATAGGTGAGGGAAGCCACTAACCAAGTCCAACTGAGTTCTAGAACTTTCCAAGATGTGGCCAACCATTCATTGATATAGATTTGGACAACTCTCCAAAGCTATATAGAATTCATAGCTTAGTCCTACTTGGGATTTTCCTAATGCTCCCCTTCACTAGATTTGACTAGAAATTCGTTTATATGTTGTGCAAGAAACCATATTTTTTGCATTTTCTCTACATGATGTAATAGTTTTGCAAAACTATCGATGCGAGGTCACAGACTCAATCATGTTGCCTATTCTTTTGTGAGTGTTTAATGCAGAGTGCAGCACTAAAGGATATGATGGAGCTATTACTAGTTGAGATAGAATAATTAAACGTGTTTCTAGTGGATAAGATGGACAATGATGGGGATATATCATGGAAGAAATTCGAGTCGTAAAAAGAAACAATATTCTAAATGAATTATTTTTGTGTATTACGATAGAATCACCACAACATGAATAGGTCATTTCTACGCACATGAAGATAGCCCTATCACATTGTGGTGATTTGGATGGAAGCCATTTCTACATGCCTACAGTACTATCAAACCTTATGAAATAAGAGAAACGTATATTCTTAATGAATTATTTTATTTATTAAGATATAATCACCACAATGCAAATAGACCATTTCAACGTGCATGGAGATAGCTCTAATCATGTTGTGGTGATTTGAAAGACAAAAAAGGAATAACATTTCAAAAACATAACTTTAGGCACTTGTTCTAGTGGTTGATGGGGGTGACTTGTAACCTAGAGGTACCAAGTTTGATCCCTAGCTGGACACCCAATATAAGGGGCCCTCATGAAGTACTTTTATCCCTTCTAGTAGTCGCCAAAACAAATAAAAAAAACATTTTAAAAACATAACATTTTGAATACAATATAACATTTTAAAAACATAACATTTTGAATACAATATATGGGTTTAGGGTGCATGCCGTATCGAGAGAAGCGGCGAAGATCTGATAGTAAGAATCATGGAGACAAAGGACAGTCGCACTCTGAGAGAGGGGAGTAAAATGTTACGTCGAGGGAGCGAAGAAAAAGTGTACGCATTGCCAAACATGGGGTTTAAATAAATACCACAATCTACATAGTAATAGTGGTGTAAGGCTACATGATAGATAGTAGTAGTATCGTGTCACATCGACAATACATTTCCATGTGATAGAGGCGGGAGAATGATGAAATGGACAAGATTTTTCAAGTGTGACATAGATGTGGCAGTGGTGCATTAAATTATCATGCATATGTGATAGATACGTGGCAGTGGTGCCTTCTCATTATGTGGTAAGTTATTTATGTGTATTAAGGTAGAATCACTCCAACGTGGAGTGGCCTATTTCTACGTGCAAGGACACAACCTTCTCATCGGCCGAGGATAAAATTTTTTTATCATTAGGAGAAATTCGGACTCTCAAATGGGTCCTTTAACTAAATATTAAACAAAGAAAGGCCAAACCAATGAGAGTGCAAGGATGTAAGATTCATGTAACTAAAATTTTAATTTTTTTGAAACAGGTACTTCATTGCAAGGCATATGTTACAAATATAGAAGGTGGTGAATATGGAAGGAACGCTGGCTAAGCATGGATCAAGATATGCAAGATGGAGAGAAATCTTCTATCATAGATGTAGTAATTCATTGGCAGGGTCACGAGCCAATCATCTCATCAACGTAGAGAGCCATTAGCCAATGAGTTTCCTTAAAGAAGAGATTCAAACGATGTGTAAGGATCCCCCTCAAAATTTTTTACTTTAAGTTAAATGGTAGAAAGGTTGGAACTAGATTGCCATTGCACCAAGACAACATTACAATCACGAAAAGTTTAACTATATTGATGGAGAGAGATGAAAAATTATCTCAAGAAATTTTAACAAATAGGTGCCAAAAAGATGGAGAAAGATGAAAAATTGTCTCAAGAATTTTTAACAAATAGGTGCCAAAAAGATGGAAAATTGTATTGATAATGTATTACAATGCAAAGATTGACATTAACTTTCAGAAGTTTAGAGACTATTGCGCTTCTTTGTAGCATCAACGTTGTCAGGCTGATCATCTGCATTTCCCTCAAGTTGCTTTCTTTGATTAAACCTTTACCTTCCCTTTCTAAGAAACTCATGCTTTCAATAATCCGTTAGCACCCCGGGATCCTTGACAATAGCCAATAGTGCATACATTGTGCCAAGTAGTACGAACTTCTTAATGCATGGGTGGCTAGTCCTTGGCTAAAGATTTGCAGACTTGTTTGCTTCTCCAAAAACATTACTCTGCCACTATTCCACCTAACTAGATAGCCTCCAAGATATCTTGACAAGGTCTTGATTGCAAACAAAGGAAAAGCTGCCTTGTCTTTGGAGAACTTCTTATGGAAAAATAACAACCTGTGGATACTTGAACCACTTTAAATACTTGACGAGTGCAAAGTCCTTTCTAAACCCACCGGTAAGTTTACCGTTACTACAATGGATAAATTCATCCTCAGGAAAAAAAATTGCAAAAAGAGGACTTCAAAGAGTTTAGAGTCACCTTGGAAGGATATACAAAAAACTTATGCACTAGGGATATGGATGATGAACTCTAACCTTTTGATTTTCATTCACTAGTAACTAGATTATTGTGCCAGAGGGGTTAATGAAGGTTGCCGTTGTTATGGCTCACCCTAACCCTCCTTGAAACACATCCAATAAGAGATTACTTGGTGAACCACAACTATCGTGAGGATCTTTCCAATGGCCGAGCTCGTAACCCTTGAGTTTTCCAAGATCTACAACTCCTTGAGAAGAAATTCCACCACACCTCCCCTGAGCGTTGTCACACCACGGTGCTACACTACGGGTACTCATCCCTCCTCTCACCTCACTTCACTCACACACACTCACTAGCATGCATTAGGGAGAGAGATTAGCAAGAGCAAGTCTCTATTGCACAATGGGAGAGTATATTGTATTATGAGAGAAATTCACTTATATACATGGCCATAAGTTTTCACACTCACTTAAACTATGGCCGTCTTGGAACTTTAGGCTCATAAGAGGCCTAATGCTATTACAATGACTACTCTCATAATATATCCATGAAGTACATCACTTGGGACTTCATCCTAACTTGTTACCACATGCTCTTGAAGCAGGAATTATCATAAATACTCTGTCACACCATTAGGGCGCCCATCCAAGCTATAGCTTTGGACACCATTGCTTCATATCTTAAATGTATGACCCTTTGGTGTATCTACCTTGATTCCTTGATGTAAGATAATGGCAGAGTAGCTCTTGTTAACCCTAGGAATGGATTAACATCCCCCCCTTCGTGATGGAGGTCGCGTCCTCGTGATCGCGTTGAAGACCATTGATTGGGGAGAATGGACAAGATTTGTCGATGGCTTTGATGTTGAGTGACCTTCAATGGGAGGTGGGGTCTTTTGCAAATGATTGCATTTTTATATTTGTGTAAGCATTTTTTGGGTTGTTTGCTCAGTTTGTTTTCTTAGTTCCTTCGGAAGGAATAAGAAAATCTAGTTAGTGAATGAAAAGGTTAGTGGTTTATTGGGAATTCCTAATGGGGTGGGAGGTGGGGTCTTTTGCAAATGATTGCATTTTTATATTTGTGTAAGCATTTTTTGGGTTGTTTGCTCAGTTTGTTTTTGCAATCATAAGCAAGGTTACATGTGATTTGTGTTAGTGGGGACGCTAAGAGATGTTCATAATGGGAGAGAAGAGAGGGAAGGATCTAGAGGAACGTAGACATAATCATCAGAATGAGATGGTGATTCTCAGTTCCTCATTTGATTCATTGAAGCAACATTCATCATTTGAAGAAATTGGCCTTCCGCCGATGATATCATTTTGTGTGGCAGGATTCTTGTCAAATGTTATTGAGTAGGACCTATTTCTGCATGCTTCTTCCAATGTGCTTTTAGATATACATGAAGTACAAGAATTGAGTCAAATAGACTCTTATTAAGCTGCAGCGTTTTATTGAAGTAGCCACTTGGCGAGGATTAAAAGAATTGAGTCAAATAGACTCTTATTAAGCTACAGCGTTTTATTGAAGTAGCCACTTGGCGAGGATTAAAAGAATTACGCCGACTTACGAGGCTAATATAGATATCTTCACTAAGGATTGAAGATCATTGATTTGTGAAGATGGTAGCATCGTTTGGAGAGGTTTGTAATTTGAAGGTTAACTCTAGGCGATGGGTTGTACCATTAACCAGGCGTTTGCACACCATACCCCCCCATCCAGAGATGTACCTAGAAGTTGTCAATGATGATGCTTTGGTGAAAATGTCCTCTAGTGCATGAGTATGGATATGTACTCATGGAGCAGCTGCTACATTAACATAGCCAAAAGAATAGTAAGCTATAAGCTTAACAAAAATGGAATGGCTATTTAAGATCCTTGGGAGTTGTTTGGTAGGCCATATGTGTGACTCCCTTGTGTTTGTGTTTTTTTATTTTTTTTATTTTTTTATTTTTATAATTACCACCTTGCGAGAAACAAGTTCTTGTGGCTACTCTCCTTTTTGAGGGAATAGGTTCTTATGTTTGCCGCGTAGCTTCTACACTTATGCTTCACATCCAGAGGGGTGAAAAGAGCATTGTGATTTTGTCTTTAATGCGCTCATAAGTCTCCGTTTTGATGACGTGGGAATTGATTCTTGATTTTTTTGTCTTGAATGTTGTCGAGGTGGTAGGTAAGACTGCTAGTTGGTTACCATTAGGATTGCTTGAACACACAGGTCCTTGTGTAGGTGCTAAATGCACAAGAGTGGTTGAGTGACTTGCTTGGTGTTGCTTGGGCCTCCATTCTTGTCAAACTTTAGGTGAAGCTGTTGGGATTGAAGTCGATGGTGAGGCTTTCTTCACGTTGTTTGATTTTGGCAACCATATGATGGGATTACCATCATAGTATCCTTGTTGTTGAAGCACATGCATAGGCACCCATCTTTGATGTGCTTTATAAACTGGTGCTGATGCCTTTGGTGCTAAGGTTTGTTTCTTTGAATAGGCTTAGGAGACTTTGTGATGCGCTTGGGAATCCAACCTTCGTTATTACTTTGGTAGTATCCTTGTGCTTACAATAATTTTTTTGGTACCCAGACTTGTTGAGTTGGTGGAGTTCTTTGAGGAACTCGCATAAGCTTTTGTGGACGGTGTTGTGGAGTACTTTTATTTGTCCGTGGCCTCTAAGTGCTGAGCATAAGGAGTTGTAGAGCTTGGAGACCTCAAGGGTTATGAGCTTGGCCATTGGAAAGATCCTCATGACAGTTGTTGTTCTCTAGGTAATCTCTTATTGGATGTGTTTCAAAAGGAGGATTAGGGATAGCCATAACATTTTTGGCACCGCTGTGCCGGGGATCCATCCCTTGGCTTTTTCCATCGTTTTTCCTCTAATCTACACATTCGCCATTGCCCATTGTCTTGTTTAATGGTTTCCCATGAAAAAGATGTAGATTTGATGGTGATTTACAAGTGTGTGATTTGTTATAGAATAGCTCTCTTTTTTGTTTTTATAAAGAATGCTTATGGCTTAAGTTTTAGCTTAATTAGTTGTTTTTGTTGTTGTTAATGTGGTTTTTAATGTTCTTAGGAATTGCACATAGTTTTTATTAGGCTTAGTTAGCATCCATTGCATCCAACAATGCAATAGAATGCACTTTAATGTGGTATTTAATGTTCTTAGGGATTGCACATAGTTTTTATTAGGCACTTAGTTAGCATCCATTGCATCCAACAATGCAATAGAATGCAATTTTTAATGAATGTTAGCTCTCTTTAGTGTTAAACATAGAACTAAAATCATTAATTTTAGCTTAATTGTGTGTTTGTTGAAATTATTTGCATTACAGTGTTATCAAGCATTAGGAGTAGCTTAATCTTTTTAAAAAATTCTTAAAACCATCAAAAATTTCTTGAATTCGATTAATTTCTCTTAATGGATTGGTTTTTGTCATTAAGGGTGATTAATGTTGTTCAAGAGGTAAAAAATTTAGAAAATATGTTAATTGGGATCCAAATTGATCATGTGAGTAGTCGAAATTAGTGTTTTTGAGTGTTTTGAGAGCATCTAGATACATCAAAACACCTAATTATATCAATTTCTTCATCAATTGGAGGAGTTTGACTCTCTGCTTAATTTTACCTTCAAAGAGAGAAGACCAAAATTAAGAGTCTAATTAATCTCCTATTTTAGATTTATTTACACATTTGTTGATGTAGATAGATTAACATTCCCTTGCTCTATCCTATGATGTGCTCAATTGTGTGAATTAATTAGGAATTAGTGGTTAATTAGAGTCTTTGATTAGTGTAAAAGAGGAAAAGATTAGTGAAAGGATTTATCTCTGATTAATTCTTAATCACTTTTTACATAACTTAGTAAGGCTAATGAGAAGATGCTCATGAGTTGTCAGATTGTCCATTTTGGGGGTCATTTATGAAGGGTGTAAGGGGTGTCATAAAAACATTGACTTTTTTTATTCCCACAATATCTCCTTAATTTTAAATTAAAAAAATATCCCCCCCCGAAGCAAGGAATTTTGTATTTCCCACTAGACTCCAAAAAAAAACAAAAACAAAAAGGTTCACATCGTGAACCATTTCTGCACTTTTACGGCCTAAGGTTTCACGCCCTAGGAGTGCGCCCAAAAAATGAAAAAAAAATATAATTCACATCGTGAACCATTTCTACACTTTCATGGCCTAAGGTTTCATGCCCTAGGAGTCCGTGCAAAGAAAATAAATAAATTTCACTCTATGAACCATTTTTGCACTTTCACGGCCTAAGGTTTCACGCCAAAGAACAAAAACACATGGGCCAAACGTTTCACGGCCAAGCGTCTCACGACCAAGCATCTCATGACCAAGCGTTTCACGGCCAAGCATCTCACGGATTAAGGGTCTCACGCAAATTTTTTTTTGATAAAATGCGTGAAGTTTGCTTCACGCCGTGAACTGCACCCTGCTAGTTCACAAGATGTGAAAGGGGGTCTGTCCTCGGCCAAAAAAAAAAAGAAACACCTCTATTTGGAGGCTCGTATCTTCTAAACGATGAATCTGATGAAGGCGCTCTAGGGCTCATCGGAAAGCCGACATCGAGCTCTTCAAATTTGGACTGGTCGTCCAAAGTCAAAATTGATTGTTTTGGCCTCCGACCAACAGCCTTAAAATTTAACCCAAAAATTGAGGCAAAAAACAGCCCAAAAAGCATGAAACATCGCAAAAAATAGCATGAAAACGATGTCAACCCATATTCATGCTACTTTTGGTAGGTCTAAATGACAAAATCATGAATGACTCAAGGGGACAAAGTTGTAGTACTCCAAAAATACTACAACTCTCTCATACAGAGTTTTTCCAAATTCCTTTAGGAACACTCTCAAAAACGTGCTGTGAAACAGGAAAAAATTCCCAAAAAAACATTTTCATCTTGAGAGATGCAAAATAGGTTTTAGGACCTCCTCTTCCATCTGGGAAGTTACTAGCATACCTCCTCTTCCATCTGGGAAGTTACTAGCATACACTTTTTCTAAAAATATATCCCTAAAAGGTCGTTCACATGCATGTAGCATCTAAGCTAATTAGGGCAAGCGGACACTCGTTTGACCCAACACAGAGTATGCCAGACCTCTTTTAGTTATAATGGGCTATGAGAAGATATAAAAAGAAAAAAAAACACGTGTGCTTGCTCATTAAGGAGCATTTAGGCAATCAGACATGGCAATGATAGAGGGATTGCCAGGGATCACACAAGGACTGAACCCAATGGCCGACATCTTCAAGCCATTGAGATCTATGCCCCAAATACACCTCCCAATACCATTGGCCATGCCTTTAACAAGCATGTCAAGAGGTTTTACACCCCCCTGTCACTTCAATCCCACCAGCCTTTGGTCCTTTACCTAATGTGCCCCCACCAATCTTATAGGTACCAACCCTTTGCAACTCCTCGATGCCCACACCTTAGATATACTGACTAGTCTAGGAAGGGGGATTTCCCAAGGACTCAGTGAGTCCCTTCCAACAAGAGTACTCACATACGACCTTAGTAACTGATACACAAATACAGCCGTACAGATTGTCACAATGGGCAAATATGATGGAACAACAGATCCTGTTCAATTCATACAAATGTTTGAACAGCAATGCGAGGCCTTTGGAAATCCAAACTGCCCCACCAAGGTACATGCGTTGAACCTATGCTTAAAGGGCAAGGCTAGTCAATGGTTCATCACATTGATGCTGGCAATCAAGACAAACTTCAGAACCTTGAAAACAACCTTTATCCATGGTTTTTCAAGACAAGGTGATTGGTGGATTGTTGCAAAAGAACTCTATTCAATTGAACGTAAACCATTAGAGACTTTATCCTTCAGATAAAACTCTTGGACTCACGATGTGTCATGAAAAAAATTAAACGATTTTCAATTGAAAAGATGTTTCATGATAGCCTTAAAGAATAACACCTTACACAACTTGATTATTGTACCCAACCCGGAAACATTCGATCAATGTTGTAAAGAAGAAGTATGTTTAGATGACATGTTGGAAGATGATCATGCTACGAGATTTTCCTCATTGAAACCAAGTTAAGTATCAATCTCAAAACTGTCATTCCTCGAATTCTATGCAGCCTTGCTTAATAGCTTTCCATCGACATCTCTAAGAGAAGATGAGCTCCTTCAAAACCAACCATCCTTAATGCCTCTACAAGTTAGGAGCAAAATGCCGTGTTAAGTGCAATCACTACGACCATCCCAATCCCCATTGTGTATACAAGGCACCTATTTTTATGTACTTCATATATTGTAAATCCTTTGATCATGATACTATAAAGTGTCCTAATTCATCAATAATTGACTCAAAACCTCCATCTCCCATGCACCAAACATAAACAGTCCAAAGGGTAGAAACTGCTCTCAGTACGTAGTTAATCAAACACTTCAACATTTCTATTATCGCAGACCTCACAAAGTGATACACTGTAGAGTTTGGAATACTTTCATGCCCACGATCACTGACACTTTGCAACCCATGCGTGAACAATGTGGCATTGATCACATGTTCCAGGATTGCCCAAGATGAGTTTCTTCAATGCAACTTGTTTCACAAGATACAACTCTTAACATCTTAAGTGTACAAAACGGGTAATTTTTTCGGTACCCTTGAATGTGCTTACGCGCTTACAAGAGCCAAGGCACGAGAAACGATAAAAAAGAATGCAAAGACAATACCTCAAAATGGGTAGAAGAACATGCCTTAAAGTAGAACCCAAAAGAGAAAACAAAGTCTTCTAAACCCAAAAACAAGGGACAACAAACTATCGAAACCAAGGTTAAAAAAGAGGGACAGAGAAAAGGAGCCTCTGGAGGACATAAACCCAAAAGAGCCAAAAGTACATGCTGCAGAAGCATCCACCTCAAAAACCACCACATAAACCACAAAACCCATATGTGTGAGAGACAGGATACAAAAGCCCAAAAGAAAATTTGATCTCGTCGCATGGGCAAACATAATGAAAAACTGACAGTCCAAAGAAAGTCAAAAAATGAAAGATGTTCTAGTACGTTGCTAAGTGAGGATGAAACAAGTTTTGATTCATCACTAAGTGCACTAAATATACCATCAAGAACTAGACCGCCCAACCACCCCAAATTGAAAATCATGATTATATGACATATGCGAAACGCAAAAAGAAAGCTAAGGAGAGCATGCTTAGCATGGTTGAGTGTCTTACAAGATCACCAGTTGTGATTGAACCTAATAATGCTAATCCTAAAAAAGTAACCAAAATACAAAACCCAGAGGAGTACCGCTTCCCCTTTCAAGAGGAAGACATACTCTCTATATAGAAGAGTCATTAGAGACAGATTGCATGAATTATGCAGTTGAGAAAGCACATGAGCAATTCTATGAATCCCTTATGAAATTAAAGAAGTCTCTCAAAACCTCATTTGGATGAATGCTCTTCTTTCACGGTGAAGCCAACATAACATTAACACTTGCACCTTTAAGGGCTCAGTATGAGTTATACCAAGACAAAGAGCTCCATAGAACAGGACTATAAGGATTCACAAGTTTCCAAACAGAACTCAGTTAGAATTTTCAGAGGACCAAGTGTGCCAGTGTACACATTAGGTACTCTTGAAAAAACTGAGAGCCTAAAAGAGGACAAAAGTGAATGGGAATATGAAACAGAAACAAGATCCGAAGCTGACACAAAAACTGAAACTTCTATGGTTCCTCTTGAAGATTCTATCATGGAATGGTTAGATTTCATTACAGGCAATGATGTTAAGCACAAACATGCATTGATTAGCCCTCAAGTGAATCATAACATCATGACAAGACACTTGGATGGCATTGGGACAACCTAAACTAATCATAACATCATGACAAGACACTTGGGTGGCATTGGGACAACCTAAACTAATCCCTACAGACAATGTTCTTGCAAGAGGAGCCAATGGACAAAACATTGAAGTTCCAGGTTACTTTAGCTATGCCACTCAAACAATCGATGGAGATGTGGAATTTACATTCGCTTCTTGAGACACTAGCAAAGTTTCACACCCGAGGTGGTCAAGATCAAACATTTGTCTCTCCTCAGCCTCATCAATTTCTTCCCCTACTCTACAACAAGTTCATCTTCATCTTTGCCACCTTAACTTCTTTCTTGACCTCATCATTAGCATCTTTTTTGCAATCATCATCCAGCACAACATGTAAGAAGAAGCAGAGCACACCATATTCATACATGATGAGTCGACACTTGCACCAATGGATGGGGAAAACCCTATCCACCAGCTTGAAAGTCTCTGGCACCTTGAGACGATCCTCATTAGCCTTCTAAATAAAACCATGGGAGTTAGATATTTTGAAATCACTGATATGTACATACTTTGCACAATCAATAATCACTTTGCTTAATGAAGTGAGATTCCAAAATTTATCCTCTTTCTCAACAATTTTCTCATGTACTGACACAATAATGTCACTAACAGAAAAATCACAATTGAACATTGTTGCAATGTCAGAATCCTTTCTCTGAAGGTGTAGTCTGCCAAGGAATGATGAGAGAATGTCTGCAACGGTTTCTTTCCTCTTCCCACACTTCTCCATTGGACTCCTTGTTCTCTGGAGGTGTAGTTTGCCAAGGAATGATGAGAGCATGTTTGCAACGGTTTCCTTGCTCTTCCCACACTTCTCCATCTGAAAAAAAAGTAGCAAGAAAGAATTAGCCTAACTTCAAAAGATAACACAAACAATGCCCAACTTACCACAACAGGAGGAGGCACCGGTTGGGGTGGACATGCCTCCTCGCGCTGTGGTGAGTTGGGTGGGCCCAACTCATAGAGCACTAAGGGGCACTCCCTCTCGTGGGGAGGGGCTGCCCTATCATGATGTGGTGAATGAAAAAAATGCAAGGAAAAAAATACAATCAGGATTCGAAAATGTACCTGTTGTATTTGTATGAGTGCAAAACAAAGAGCGAAGTCTATATATATGTAGCCTAGAGGCATGGATGCACGAAACATGTCCGATATTAATGCACCTGTGTATCCATCGAGTTCCTTGCATTAAATTTGCATGATTGTATAAATCCTTCTTGTTTTCAAATGTCCGAGAGTTGTACATGAGAATGCGCCACATGCCTACAAGGTCATGATTAAAAAGACTAATCATGCGTTATATTTAATGCTCATGCATTAAACATATCCATCTATTCTCGCATTAATATCTTGGGTTCTGCCGACTTTTCTTTTTTTTTTAAATAGCTTGAGTGCCCCTCCCCCTCGCACTTTTTCCTTCTTATTTTTCTACTTGCTTAAGTTTCTCCTTACTGTCATGACAATAGGATTTAGTGGGAACCTAGAGAGCTTGACCGTCCGGGCAAGCCACGGGCAGGGTTTAGGGGAGTCAAAATGACAAGGTATGAACCCAAGAGTGGCCGGACACTAGTGAGAGTGGTCAGGCACATGTGAAGAGCAACAAGCTAATAAAATGACAAGGTATGAACCCAAGAGTGGCCGGACACTAGTGAGAGTGGTCAGGCACATGTGAAGAGCAACAAGCTAATAAAAGCATTGGGTGCAATCTTAGAGGGTATAGTCTTTTTTGGCTATGGTAGTGCATTGATGATTTGCATGATGCCTATGTGTGGTGTGCCATAGTGATGACATGGTACTCATCCTAAAGTGTAGTGGCCCCATTGTCGGAACATGCACAACCACTAGCAGTAAGTCTCGTAAAGAGGGTAGTGTCTGATAAGTGACACCTACGAACCAATATCTTAGCATTCAAGAAAACCCTCCATCCACATGTGTGGCTATCAAATTGCAGGGGCACTCAAATTTCTTTGATTTTGTAATCCATGAATAAATCCTCTGTAAGCACCTCGATAACCATGGCCAATTTCTCTAGGCACCTAAATATACAATGCAATTAAGGTAAGGTCAACATACCTACAAAGTTAACACTAAGGATGAACTATATTAAACAGACACTTACTTTCATATTGTTCCATGGCACCCTTTAGTTGAGTTGGCTAGTAGGAATTTACTTTGCATCATGTCCACAATCACGAGGCTCAAGTGGCTCCTATAAGTTTGAGTGAATCTCTAAGACCCATCACTAAACCCCAAAAATTTTACATTACATGTATGGTATTTATTAATTGACACTTACCCCTTATTGTAACCCAATATAATCAGTAGCAAAGTCTAAATTCACCCATCGAAACCACTGAAGTATTCCTGGGTAGGAATAGTTGTCCAAAAGTGGAGCTATTGACAATAGGGAATCTATAATATAAACTTCATTCTATTGCAATGATGGCACGTCAGCTATAATATTACTGCAAAAACAAAAAATATACAGATCGACACCCTACACAATAACAAAAAAATCCCATACAAGTTTAAAAAAAAACCAACTTACCAAAGAATAACAAGCACGATGTTGTCATTCACCTCCCTCAAAGAATTCAACAACACTATAGTGTGGCATCAAGCTTGAACTACCGCCTTTCCTAATAAATTGTGAAGGCGGAGTACTAAACGGGGCAAAAAATAGCATTTTCTTGATAATTGGATCGATACAGCTTTGCACAAGCCTCATAGAGGCCCACACCATAGTGTGCCGTTATAATTCGAGCCAGACACAAGGGCAGGACCGAGTAAGGAGGCCTATCTACCTGCAAATGAAACACTGGCCGGGGAGACGGGCATACTCTGATCGCCCTGGGAGCTGGGGAGCGCACGACGACCTGCGGGAGATCTTCCTGGGATGATGGGAGCGGCTGCCATAAAAACCCCCTGTAAGGCGAAGGCTAGAGTTTCCTACTCTTGCGGTTGAAGAACAACCCGGAAGCGAAGCACGAGTGCTCAGGAAAATGGGGGATGGAAGAGGGAGGGCTGGCGAGATTGACAGCCCGCAAGAGGAACTGATAGTGAGTTGGGTAGTGAAGGGGAGAAAGAGGAGGGCTAGGAGGCGCAATGGAGGGGAATGGGGGCGGTGCACAGCCAGGCGGGCTGCGCAGGGGGGCAAACGAGCTGGCAGCGAGGAGGAAGGGGCAAAGGGCGGGGGCCTGCGGTAAAGGAGGGAGGCAAAGCAGGAGTACTGAGACCGGCTCAGGCAGGCAATGGGGGCAGCAGCGCGATGAGGAAACGGGAGATGAAGGGGAGGTGGAAGTGATGGTGAAGGCGAGGGAGAGGAGGGGGGGGGGGGGGGGCTCGAATTCCACCATAACTTTGCGTGTTGCATCCTCTTTTTTTCATCCAGTATTGCTATCATATTACTGTTGTGGGCTGGTTTCTGCCACACTCTTGGATCACCTTTGATACAAATCTACAAGAGACTCAGGACCTGTGCAGGATCATCAATGTGGTTACTAATACAAGCAACCTCAACGTTCTCAAGAAACTCTGCAATGTCTTCATTTTTTCCTCCTAGAAACTCTGGATAAGACATCATCTTGATTGTAATTTTTCTTCCAAAGCTTGATTAGAGAAACCCTTTTAAAAGACCCTCCTAAAATCACTTTTAATGGGGCATACACCCTCCAGTGGCCTAACCAAAGTTCAATCCTCAATGGGGGTACCAAAAAATTGTGGGAAGGCTGGAAAAGTGAAATCACCTCTATAGCTACCCACCCAGCAGCCTTGGAAAATATAACAAAGACAGGGGGCACCACCGGAACTCACACACTCACAATCTCAAGTTCCTCACAATCAATAGTTCAAACAACTCTCCACCCTCGTCCAACCATCCAGATACACAGAACATAGCCCAAAATACACATTCACACCAACAGAAAAGAGAGAAAAGGGTACATCAACTTCTCTACCTCACAACTCCATTGGTAGGTCCTATATATGGGTGAAAATTGTTGATTACATAGGCTCAATAGCCATAAGCAATAGATCAATTAAGAAAGGAGAGAATGAGAGATTAGCATGTGAATGGCATCCTTGTGCACACAAGGGGGGTTTGGGCACATCAACAGACACACACACACGCACGCACACACACCCACATAGTATGTGAGGTTTTAGTGGTTACAAGTTGATAAAATAAGTAGGATGTGACGCTAGCTTGTGTGCAAAATTTCTTTTATTCCCTTACTTCACACTGATAACACATACATAGCAAAATATCTCAAAAACAACACATCCATGCACACCAGGAACACCAACAATTGCCAAACCCCACACTCTCGGCCTTGGGAGGGCTGACCCACACTGATCTCATCATCACATATATCATAATCAAAGCTTCAGCATCATGCTAGATCTTCACACAACACCTTCATGCATATGCTATATATCTTTACAAGATGGTAGGCAATGCACACTCAAGGGAAAATATTATTCAGACTTGTACAAAGGAAAATAGAAACAAGAGATATATTTCTTCAATATGTGCTGGTAGCACATCATAGCTCTTTTGTTAGTATACTACCTTGTACTCATAAGAACAGTATCACAGGTTATACCGGCCAGTCCTCCTCCTTTCAAGGATTCTCAAGGGGAAAAGGTATCTCTCTTGGCTAAACACCAAACCATCATGATCATTCAATTGAGGCAAGAACATGGCCCAAACACCGTCAGCACCCATTACACATAGCCTCATGAGCAATAAGAGACCAAAATCTCAACAACAACACGATCATAATGATAATACCTCAAACTAGACATACCAGCAACATGCCCACACTGTCAACAAAGCTGCAATGTGTAAGGCTATCGCCATCAACTCTAGCAACAAGAATCATCAAGGAGCTTGCATCCTACACAAACTTCCAAATCTTTAAAAACCTTAGTAATCCAACACAAAAACATCATACTAGCTGCATGCGTGACTTTGGGTAGCCTGGCATCAACATTATCTTTCTCTCTTTCTCTCTCTCTCTCTCCTTGCTACCCAACCTCTCACCCGACTCTTCACAAGGTGCTAGCCATAATTTTTTGATCACTCAAACTGCAGTTACCACCATCTTTCATACTGTTTTCTTGACCAACTTGAATGAAAACCTCTACTACAATGGCAGTTATAACAGCTTCAAATTGGGTATTACCCCTTGCTATTATATGGCATCCTCGCTGAGCGATAAAAACAACCCTAGCGGTCTTCACATAAAATGAATTTTATAGGAAAACATGTCTGGTTGCGCTAAGCTTCTACATCATGAGTGTTTGCGCCCTCATACTCTCTAAAACAAGCCCACAACATTATCACCTCAGAGCTACGAGCTGCTCAAAGACACTAACAGAGTAGCAATACCAACAAACACAACACTGCATCCCTCTCCCCCTCCTTTGCAGCCTGCGCACTCTCCTTTTAAATTGCCAGAGCCTTGAAAACGTCTCCGGCGGAATTGGGCAACTCCATGATTTTTGCTCCATATTTGGCAATCACACGCCCACCTCCTTGTCGCTGATCCTCGAGTTAAAATCTTCCTAGGTTGACGCTTCCAACTCCGCCTTCTCGTTCCATACTGGTACATCACATGGTTTCCCATTTTTGATATTCATATTCACATGGGTCCTACAAATGAAGGCATCTGACCCAAATTCCTTTCTCCATGCATCAACCTGTAATGCATGGCTAACTTCCAAAGCCATTGATCGCCTCTCCACAACAACGGCATCTTTTGTGCCTAAAGATGCCACATCATGCTTGGATAGCACTGAACACACAATCTACTTCAACCATGCACCAGCAACTACCATACAGACTCACAAGAAGGGTGTTAACAACAAAGGTACCTAAATCAAAGCCCTACATTAGGCATTAGCATGTTATGCCTGACCAAAAGATAGAGCTCCCAATTATAACCATTTTATCAAACTCATGATGGGCATCCAAGTGCTATATGAACATGCATCCATATGTACATATGCCAAGAAAAGCAAACTAAAAAAAAACTCCTAACAATGCCATTCTACCATGTAGAATGTGCTTGCACGAATGGTCCTAGGTCAATTCTAAAGAAATCATGGATGGTAGAATAGACCTAGGCCCAATCATTCAAGCCACTCTCAAGCACAATTTTGATCTATGCATGCATATGAAGAGTTTGGCCGTAGTTCCATTCTAAACTACATGATGTACAAGAATGGCCCTAAGACATCATTGTGCTTACAATAATTACCATTGGTACATTATTTCATGGACAAATTTGATGTATTTTGTATGCATGTGTAGAGATTTTCCCTAGGGAGTTGACACAAGGGAGTGTAGAACGGCACTAGGGCCATTTTTTCAAGCTTATTTTGTAAGTATAATGGCCCTAGTAAGGAATTGGCACAAAGGCATTGACATAAGTGAGTGGAAAGGCATAGCCATTTGAAAGCAGACCATGGGTGGTAGATTGGCACTAGGGCCATTCTTGTCACAATGGATGCTGTGCTTTAGAATGGCTATAGGGCCATTCTTTCAACCACATTGTGGTTACAAGAAAGGCCTTAGGGCCAATCTCCCATAGACTTGTGCTTTAGAATAGCTATAGGGCCATTCTTTCAAGCGCATTGCGGTTACAAGAATGGCCCTAGGGCTAATCTTACATGGACAATCTTGATGTATTTTACATGCATGTGCAAATTGAATGGCCAGAAGGCCGTTCTACCATTCACAATATGCTTTAGAAGAATGGCCCTAGGGCCATTCTAAAGCACACCATGGATAGTAGATTGGACCTAGGGACATTCTACCAAGCACACCATGGATGTTGTGCTTAAGAATGGCCCTAGGGACATTCTTTCAAGCATAATTTGTGATTACAATAATGGTCTTAGAGAAATTCTTCCATGGACAAACTTGATGTATTTTGCATACATGTGTAGAGAGAATGGACAAAAGGCAATTCTATCATAAAAATGTGATTTGAGAGAATGTACCTAAGGCCATTCTAAAACACACCATGGATGGTGTGCTTTAGAATGGCCAAAGATTCATTATTTCAAACACAAATTGTTTACAAGAATGGCCTTGGGGGGCCATTTTAACTCCATGGACAATATTGATGTATTTTTCATGCATGTGTAGAGTTTGGCTATTCTAAAGCACAACAGGCATGGAAGAATGGAAATAGGGCCATTCTTTCAAGCACACCATGTATGGTGTGCTTTGGAATGGCGCTAGGGCCATTCTTTCGAGCACACTCAGCCTACAAGAATGGCTCTAGGGCCATTCTTCTATGGAAAATCTTGATGTATTTTGCATTCATATATAGAGATTAGTCCTAGTAGTAGGGAGTTGACACACGAGAGTGGAGAACGTCCCTAAGACCATTATCATAAGCACAATGCTAATTTGTATGGCCCTAAGGCCATAGCACCATCATTGAACTATATGATTTAATGAATGGTTCTAGGGCCATTCTAAAGAACATCATGGATGCTAGAATAGACCTAGGTTGAATAATTCAAGCCACTTTCAAGAAGAGTTTTGATATTTTATGCATGCACATAAAGATTTTTACCAAAGGGCCATTGTACACTCCATGATGTGCTAGAACATCCCTAATACATCATTGTACTTACAATAGAGGCCATTGGGCTATTCATCCATGGACAATCTTAATGTATTTTGTATGCATGTGTATAGATTGGCCCTAGGGAGTTGACACAAGGGAGTTAGAATGGCCATAGCGAGTTGAAATAAGGGAGTAGAGAATGGAAGAGACATTCTAAGGCACACCATCAATGATTGAATGGCCCTAGAGCCATTCTCTTAAGTACAATGAGCTTGAAATAATGGCCCTAGGGCCATTCTAAAGAACACCATGGATGGTAGATTGGCCCTAGGGGGGCCATTCTACCAAGCACACAATGGATTGTGTGCTTTATAATGGCCATAGGGCCTTTGTTTCAAGAACATTGTGGTTAGAAGTATGGCCCTAGGGCCATTCTTCCATGGACAATCTCTTGATGTATTTTGCATTCATGTGTAGAGAGAATGGGCAAAAGGATATTCTACATGCACAATATGATTTTGGAGAATGCCCCAAAGACCATGCTAAAACATACCATGGATGGTAGATTGGGCCGAAGGACATTCTCCCAAGAACACTATGGATGGTCTGCTTTAGAGTGGCCCTAGGGAAATTCTTTCAAAGCACAATTTGTGATTACAACATTGGGCCTAGGGCAATTCTTTCATGGACAGTCTTGATGTATTTTGCATGCATGCGGAGAGAGAATGGCCAAAAGGCCTTTCTACCATGCAAAATGTGATTTTGAGAGAATGGTCATAGGGCCATTCTAAAACAAACCATGGATGGTGTGCTTTATAATTTCCAAAGGGCCATTATTCCAAGCATAATTTATTTACAAGAATGACAATAGGGCCATTCTTCCATGCACAATATTGCTGTATTTTGCATACATGTGTAGAGATTTACTATTCTAAAGCACACCATGAATGACGTGCTTTACAACAGCCCTAGGGCCATTCTTTTGAGCACACAATGCCTACAAGAATGGCCCTAGTTTCATTCTTCTATAGAAAATCTTTATGTATTTTGCATTCATATGTAGAGATTTTCCCTAGGGAGATGACAAAAGGGAGTGGACAATGGCCCTAAGACCATTATTGTAACCACAATGTGCTTTGGAATTGCCCTAAGGCCATTCAACAATGTAGAATATGCTTGAAAGAATGGCCTAGGGGCCATTCTAAAGAACATCATGGATGATATAATGGACCTAGGTCTAATCATTCAAGCCATTCTAAAGCATAGTTTTGATACTTTATGCATGCTCGTGAAAACTAGGGCCTTTTTACCCCACATGATGTGCTAGAATGGCCATTCCTCCATGGACAATCATGATGTATTTTGCATGAATGTGTAGAGAGTTTCCCTAGGGAGTTGTCACAAGGGAGTGTAGAATGGCCCTAGGACCATTCTTTCAAAGCATATTCAGCAAAAGTAGAATGGCAATAGGGAGTTGGCACAATGGAGTTGACATAATGGCACATCCATTCTAAAGCACACTATGGGTGCTAGATTGGCCCTAGGTCCATTATTTCAAGGTCACCATGGATGGTGTGCTTTAGAATGGATATAGTGCCATTATTTCAAGTACATTATGGCTACATGGTTCTAGGTCCATTCTTCCATGGACTATCTTGGTGCATTTTATATGCAGTGTAGAGAGAATGGCCAAAAAGTCATTCTACCATGCACAATTTGTTTTGGAAGAATGGCCCTATGGCCATTATAAAGCACACCATGGGTGGGCCATTCTCCCATGGACAATTTGCATTTATTTATAGATATTTGCCCTAGGGAGTGGACAAAAGGGAGTGTAAAACGGCCCTGCGGGGCCATTCTTTCAAGCATATTGTGCAAGTAGAATGGCCCCAGCAGGGAGTTGGCACAATGGAGTTGACTCAAGCGAGTGGATAATGGCACATCCATTTCAAAGAACACCATGGGTGGTAGATTGGCCCTAGGGGGATTCTTTTAAGGTCACCATGGAGGGTGTACTTTAGAATGGCTATAGGGCCATTCTTTCAAGCACATTGTGGGGTTACAAAAGAATGGCCCTACGTCCATTCTTCCATGGAATATCTTCACATATTTTGCATGCATGTTTAGAGAGAATGGAAAAAAGGCCATTTTACCATGCACAATGTGCTTTGGAAGAATGGCCCTAGGGCCAGCACACACTATGCTACAAGAATGGCCCTAGGGCCATTCTGCCATGGATAATCTTGATATATTTTGCATGCATGTGTAGAGAGAATGGCCAAAAGACCATTCTGTTATGCACAATATGATTTGATAGAATAGCCCTAGGGCCATTCTAAACCATACCATGGATGGTAGAATAGCCCATAAGGTCATTCCACCAAGCACACCATGTATGTTGTGCTTTACAATGGCCATAGAGAAATTATTTCAAGAACGATTTGTTTACAGGAATAGCCCTAGGGTCATTCTTCCATGGACAATCTTGATGTATTTGTCATGCACGTGTAGAGATTGGATATTCTAAAGCACACCATAGATGGAAGAATGGCCCTAGGACCATTATTTCAAGCCCACCATGGATGGTGTGCTTTAAAATGGACCTAGGGCCATTCTTTTGAGCACACTGTTCTTATAAGAACGGCCCTAGGGAAATTCTTCCATGGACCATCTTGATGTATTTTACATTTATATGCAAAGATTGGCCCCACGGAGTTGACACAAAGGGCATGGACAATGGCCCTAAGGCCAGTATTGTAAGCACAATGTGTTTTGGAATGGCCCTAAGTCCATTCCACCATACACAATGTGTGTGAGAGAATGGCCCTAGGGCCATTTTAAAGAACATCATAGATAGTAGAATAGACCTAGGTCTAATCATTCAAGCCTCTCTCAGGCATAGTCTTGATATTTTATGCATGCACATGAAGAGTTTGACCCTAGGGCCATTCTACACTCCATGATGTGCTAGAATGGACCTAAGACATCGTTGTTCTTACAATAATGTCCATTGGGCCATTCTTCCTCCATGGACAATCTTGATGTATTCTACATGCATGTGTAGAGATTTGAAACAAGGGAGTGTAGAATGGCCCTAGGGACATTCTTACACAAGATACAAATAAGCATACCATGCCTTTTTATAGGCTTTGACAAAGAAGTGTATGGAATTAAAGCACCTAGTCAACGATGACATGGAATTAAAGCACCTAGTCAATGATGACTCTCAATACACAAGATGCCAAGGATGATTACTGCTTATAACATTAACATAGACCACTAAAATGCATCAATAATGCACACACCTACATCTATAACAAGGTCAAACTCTTACTATAGAACTGTGTATTGGTCTCATAAGTGTAGGTAGGCCATATACAACAAACCAAGAGCATGCACAAGCAGTGCAGATTCACTAAAGGATGTATGCATATGATGGGCACACCACCTAAATGATCCTTTTCGACCCTCACTTATGTGTTATTCTCCACCAAGAATTAAATAACTCATTCTAATCATTGTATTTCTTGCATAACTACACTTAATGATTTAATCAAGGGATGATCGAGCCACATGAAAGAGTCAACATCTATTAAGTGCCGTCGAAGACTCTATCAAAGCCTTCTATGACATAGTGGATGACCACCACATATTTTGACTGGCCTAGGCACTAGAAAATTCATATTTCTCTTGTAATGAATTATTTTATATGTGCAATCGCTGCTTCTATATGAAAGGCACTCCATAGGATAAGAAGGTTGGAGTTACTAGCTAGGTCAAGGTGTCCGCACTAGTGTAGGCAACTTGGATGCACTAGGACCTCATTTTTAACATTGATCGGCCAAGTGCGAACACTATGCGCCAAGTATAAAGGTCCAATTTTAACTCTAAATCCTCATTCTATGAATTCTTGGATGCATTCTTGCATGCACTCTTGTATGCTCTCAAGTGAAGATAGTGCTCTATTCTTCTCTCAAACCTTGCCTATCTCTTGCATTCAATGCTTGTGTGAGTATGTGTGTGAGGGAGAGAGTGAGAGAGACTAGTGTGGCTAAACTTGAGGCATGGTGGTGGCGGCTTTGTTGAGCTACTTCAGCATGCTTCCATTGATGTAGCTACCACGCAAAGTCTCCAATTCAAGCAAATGAGTAGAGGTAAGTGAGAGTTTCCTTGCTAATGCATTGCAAGTTTCCCATGGCATATTGGGTTTGGGTTGGAGTCTAGGCTCCTCGAGGAATGAGAGAAAAGTCCCATTGAGTGGTCCAAAGGCCCCAACATAAATGGTTCCATTGTCGGGACAATAAACCCCTGCCAAAGCATCCTTCCATGCTTGATTTAGGTTACCAATGAGAAAAAGAATGATTAAATTAACAAAAAAAACCCACAATCATGTGTTTTTGTTGTTTTTTGCATCAATTTCATGTTTCTAATCACTTCTTGTTACTCTTACTCCTTGCAATTTCAAGTTTGTGTGTGCATCAACCTTTCGCTCCAAGTCAATGTTGTACTTGTACTCGTCGATATTTTGTGTTGGAGTTGGTGTCTAAGGCATGATTGCACGGGAGACACTTTGTTGCACCGCTTAGAACTTCTCATAGGTGACATTTGCGTGCTCTGCATTCTTGGCTACCACGAGAGTAATGACCACCATCTTCTTCAGCAAGTCTGTGAGTGGGAGGAGGTTCTCTTCCATGTTACCTGTGTTAGAGTCATCCAATGGGAACTCTGCCTTCACCTTGAGCATGCTCAAGCACTCATCCACGTGCAAGCCACAAAAAAATGAAAAGCTCCCCCCTACCACAACCGCCGGTCATAGAGAGTCTAGGGAATGGGGGAAAAGTCATCTTGATCTTCAATTGCTATGCCACTTCCACTAGCCTCAAAGCGGAACATGTTTTCTACGAGCCCTAGCGCACCTCCTGGAAACCATTGCTTTAAATCTTCTGAGCCACTTTTGGACGGGCCTTTTGTTGTGGTTGATTTACTCTAGGAGGTTGGAGGGTACCCACAATCTATCATCGTTGGCCAGAGAGAGAGAGAGAGTGTGGCTTGATGTGGGTGTCCATGTATGATAATGTGTCTACAAATAATTCTTCATGGAGGTAGAGTGTGGAGATCCAATCGATCTCGCGAGGGAACATTACATGCAAGTGTGTGGTCTCTAGAAAATTGCTCTCACAGAGAGGAAGTCTATGAAGCAATCGTAAGTAGCCATGTGCTCTGAACTCGAGTGTGGAGGTGCATTGTGCTCTTGAGAATGAGTGCAAAAACGACACATCAAGCCTTCAAAGTACTATTTATACAAGATAGTGGCCATTTCGCACTGGACCGAAAAATATGAAAAAACGTTGATTTTTTAAAAGATGAAACCACCTCTTCAAGCTAGACAACATATTTTAAACACCAAAGTATCTCAAAAAAAAAGTAATTATACAAAACTCTAGTGGAGGGATATTACAAAATTGCTTCAGTGGACACTCATAGCTTAGATTCTTTGAACCAAGATGACATCATCGAGCCCCCAATCCAAGGACACCTTGGTGTTTGCTTCCATCCTCCTTCTAACCTATCCAAACACCCAACATAGTAAGTGACTCTAGAAAGGGGTGAGCAAATACAGAGGTTTAAATGTCAAACAACCCTTACCTTTCTACCCTGTACATGGAAGCAAGCATTATTGATTCCCTTAAATCCCAAAATGCGTAGGTGATCACGGAAATTCAAAAGGCTCCAATGCTTACTTGCTTGGAAAATATCTACCCCCACATTAGGTAGGCCTATAGAGAGATATATAGGCTCTACAACCTCCTGTTAAGCTTGTAAGGGTATCCATGCACCCTTCTTCCTCATCCACCGTTGGTAACAAAAACGAGTACACAAAGTGGTATGAGCTCGCAATAATCGAAAGGGGACACTGAAATACACTACATTGCACCTGAAATTCTCTCCTTTGTGCTACCCCTCCACAATGTCCCACCCTTGGCCAAGCAAATTGATAATCTCCTCAACGTCTACCACCTTGCACATGTAGATTGTTAGCATTCGTATGCAAGTAATGGCCTGAAACATATGGGAAAACACATGCACATGGCATGCCCAACTAAGACCAACCAATCTTGAGGCCTTTGTGTACTTCAAAGAAGAATTTATATCATTGTCCATCTTTTCTTCAAAAGCAATAATAGTCCAAACATCAGGAATTAGTAGCCATGCAACAGAGGGAAGGAGAGGGGACTTCTTCAAGCTTACCAAACCCATTGACCTATGTTGGGACTACAAGTTGTGGGTGTAGAAGAAAATCTTTCGACTAGCAAGGTTAGAAGGGGCACTATCATAGAATACACCATCCCCAATGTACGAGTGTACGACATAGAATGTTCCTATTAGGGTCCTTATTTATGGGCTACTTCTCAATGATGTTGGAAGGGAAAATTTTTGGAAATGAAAAAATTTTCAAAAAAAGTTGAAAAGAATAGTTCACAAACCATGTACACTAACATCCTAAAGTGAAAGCAAACAATTGCATGGAAAACGAGGACTATGATGATGTGGGTGCAAAGAAATTTTCGATGCCGAGTACACATGTTACACTAGGGCCACCAATCCATTACACCATTTTTCCTTGAATCCTAGTAGACGTCCTTTCCAATGGTGCTTAACTACATCTCAACGTTAAACTCAATGCGGTCTAGTGGCTCTGGGCTACAAATAAATCCAATCTCCCTTTTGAAATTGTTTTTCAACCCAAGCACCATGCTCATCCCTCGTATTGTGCATGAGCAAACCCCCAACCTCGTCCCTTGGCCCTCTCCTCGATAAAGATGCACTACCCTCCATGGTGTGTTCTGCTAGAAAAGTTTTAGGGGGGAGAGAATGTTGCACAGTATAGATTTGAGGTTGGTGGGGAGAGGGAGGTAGATGTGGGTGTGATGAGATTCTAATGTGTGCGTGTGTGATAGAGAAAGAGAAGGTTGAAAATTTGAGCACAGTAGAGAGAGAGAGAGAGAGAGAGAGAGAGAGAGAGAGAGAGAGGGTTGCACAATAGAGAGATAGGTTGAAGATCTACTCACAATATAGAGAGAGAGTGAGTGAGAGAGAGAGAGACAGAAGGTTGCACAATATATATATATATATATATATATATATATATATATAGAGAGAGAGAGAGAGAGAGAGAGAAAAGGTTGCATAATAGAGAGAGAATGAACTATGGAGATTTGAGGTTTGGGGTGAAGAGAATGATGTTGGAGGGAAGAATAATGTGTAGGGAGAGAAATCTGAGGTGAAAAAAGAAGTTTTTTGATATAATATGGTTCGGGTTGGGTTATGAGAGGGAAAAATGAACTTTTGAACTTTTTTGGAACTTTGAAAAATCTTTTTTTTAAGGGTTTTTTGACCATGAGATTGATGGGGCTGAAATTGGTGGATCTCTTTACTTTTTAGAAGCTACCCCCTTGCTTTATGGCACACCCTCCTATTTTTTGCACTCCACCTCCCTAATTTATGAAGGCCACTCCCTACATTTTGAACCCTACAAATGTAGTAATGAGGGAGACAAGCCTAGTTGTCACCTAATTTTGGAGGAGACCAAATGTGCACACTCCTCTCTAATGAAGGTCATTAGCAAAGGACCCAAAAGATGTCCAAAGGTTTCCTAATGAAATGGCATACACATTGCATCCAAATCTGCTCTTATGTGGTGAGACCAAAAGGCTTACTCTTGTAAACTTTGGTCACCATTAGAGTAGATTTGGTTGCAATGTGCAAGATAAATGTCAAATTTTAAGGAGGCTTTCTAAGGCCAAAACACATTGAAGAGGGGGTAAATGGCATGCTTATTGCAACTAAATGTGCATGGTGACCAAACTGTGTAAGGGTGTATGTATGGACCCTAACCTCACACTTGCAAAGTTTGGCCACAAACAGAGAAGATTTAATTACAATTTATGAGCCCTAATTTTGATGGGGCTGTCTCAAGCCACGACACATTGAGAATCAAACAAATGAAATGTACATTATAACCAAATGTTCTTTGATGGGTGACTAAACATTGTAAGTGTAGATGTGTGGACACTAATCTACTCCACCCTCATGTGTGAGTACATTGGAGTGTTTTGGAAAGTGGAGGATTGTTTTGGATTTGTTTCTCAGAATCAATGAGTAGTGCAAAGTGATTTTCAACTTATGCAAATAGTGTTTTTTATTCCCGGATTATGTCGCCATAAACATTGTGGAATGTGTGGACAACATTGATGATTAAGCACATGTATGTATGAATGTTTGAGTTGATTGTTTGCAATACTCAAGGAACATTGTGCATATCAAGTTGAGTGATGGTTCAAACAAGATTGTTGGGAAAAATCTTGATAGAAATAACTTTCGGATTTGGAAGTATCGCATGATTAACTTTCAGAAAGGGAAAGGACTTTGGAATTTGGTGACAAGGAGCAAATTGTTTGTGCACATAGCGTTATCACATTTTTTCATAGAGATTTGATCACTCATCTTTGTTTCTAGCACACCAAGGAGATATAAGTGGACCACACACTCTTATGCTATGTACACTCCCATTTGTGTGCACATTGTTGACACAAAGGTGGTACATGCACATTTATCACACGTCCTCCTTTTTTGCTCCACTATTTTTTGTGATCTAGCATGGATTCATTAGTGTCACTGCTTTATTAGCAACCCATGCCCCATGACCACAATTGCATCACCAGTTTCATGAAAATCCTTTGATATTATGAAGATGTTTGGGATTCAGTTCCATTCTTGAGGGCAACATGGGAGGCTTGTGTGATCTTTGGGGACACATGGTCTGCACATCATAATATAGTCTATAGAGGCTCTTTATTGTATATGTCTCATCATGGCCTTCCCTTTTACCTTACTACTCCATGATCACATCAATTTTTTCTATCCATAGCTTCACATGGAGGTGTTACACCATGACACACATCTTGTCCCTTCTAGTGAGGTAGCATGTGCTTTGACTAGCACACCCATGAGGTATCCAAATTATCTTACATCAGTGGGGTTGAGATACATTTATCCTTATCATTGAAAACCACTTAACATCATCTTAGGTCAGTGTCTATGGACACTATGCAACAAATAGCCTTGACACTAGCCTCTTGGTATTCTATGCCTTATCTAGAGCCAGCAGCTCCACATGTCTCATCGTTAGGCCTTATGATTCATGATACTTATGCATCTATGCCCTTTGGTAGAGCACCATCTCTAGCCACTTTCATTTGGGATCTAGGATCCTCATTGGATAATCCTTGGACCATACCCTCGCCATTGACATATGCTTCATCGACTACTCTTAGTACATTATAGTTTACTAGGACACCCACCTTAGCATCATATGTTTGGGATATAAGCATACACTTATGAGAACTCATTGAGTTTTCCATCTTTAATTGGGATCCTGATGGATGGGATACACATTAGAGGTGGGGGAGCCTCTCGCTTCTCTTCATCGACATATGCCCCACATCAGAGGTGGGGGAACTTCCTATACCTTCTTCATCATCGACATGGGTTTCATTAAAAAATCTTTTGATATTGTTTGGCCTATTATGCTTCATCGTTTTATCTCTTTTGTAATTCCATCTTAAACATCATATCCCAATTCTAACAGGACCGACGTGGATGTGCGACATGGGGAATGTTGACCCCCCTGCCTGGGGTTAACACCACCTAGGCTGACACTGAGCTTCATTGTCCACTCTAGGTGCATGTGCACATGACTTTTTACATTTTATTATTCATTTGGTGAACATATTATATGGTTTATACCTTAGTCATGAGGGTGATTGGGTTGAGCCATGCCTTATTGGTTGTAATCTATGAAATCTCACCCATGTTTGACATGGGGCATTGTATTTTCTATATGATGAAGGCATGGATGAGGGAGATCTCATTCCTCTGTACCCTACAGTTGGAATCCATTCTTGTTTCTTGTCCTTGAGTGAGAGTGTAAGCTTGCTCTTGTGCAAAGTCTCCTCTTGTTCCCCTTTACCTTTTGGTAGGGTTGTGTGGGAGTGTTTGTGTGTGTGAGGGTGAGAGATCTCTTGCCATGTCTTTCTAGTAAGAGGTGTGAGGTTGTGTTACAAGAGGTAGGCTTGTGTGCTTGAGGGTTGCATCTTGCTTGGAGGAGGATGGTAGATGAAAAGATGCAGGGGGGAAGAGAGCTTGAGCTCTTGCAAGCACACACACACTCACAAAACCCTAATAGAGAACACACAAGGTGAGAGACTGAATATCTTCTTCTTCTTCACTCAACACTCAACACACCATATACAAGATAAGAGTACACATAATATGAAAGGTACTCAACCAATACATACACGGGTTCTCTATAGTGTGAACCCAACAAAAATGAGCTGGCGCTATAACTATGCCAGTCTCTAGAATGGCTGTCACACAGCCTGTCATCCCACTGGCCGCATATCACCCAAGATCTCACCAACCATGCCAATGGTGTAAGTGTGGGGCCTATCCCCCAGGCGGGTCATCAATGTCCACCGCCTCACTAGACGAGCTCAATATCTCAACACTCCCCCTCGAGCTCAACTCCATCTCATGTACACCAAGCGAAGCCCTGAATCTGCGGAGCTTCTCTGTACCCAACGTTTTGGTGAAGATGTCAGCTACCTGATCCTCTGTGCTGACATAAACAAGGTCAAGGTCTCCTGCCAAGACCTTCTCTCTGACGAAATGGTAGTGGACCTCTATATGCTTCGTACAAGCATGAAATACTGGGTTCCTGGCTAACTGTATACTGCTAATGTTGTCATAGAAAATGACAACTTGTCTATCCCACTGATAGACCCAAATCTGCAAGTAGCTTTCTCAACCAAGCTACCTCACATGCTACCATAGCAGCTCCTCTGTACTGGATAAAGCAACCATAGGCTGCTTCTTGCTGCTCCAAGTCACAGTAGCACTCCCCAAAGAAAACATGAATCCACTGGCAGATCTTCTATCTGAGATACTACCAGCCCAATCAGCATCTGTGTACCCATGTACACATATCTCTGTCCCAGTCTCATAGAATAGTCCACAATGCAAAGTAGACCTCACATACCTCAGTATGCGTCCCACTGCATCCAAATGCTGTTTTCATGGAACCTGCATAAACTGACTCACCAACCCAACAGCATAGCTCAAATCTGGTCTAGTGATCGTCATATAGATCAAGCTTCCTACTATGCGCCTATACATAGTAGGATTCTCCAAGATCTCTCTTGAATTTGCACTCAACTTGCCATTCTGATCCAATGGCACTGAGATAGGCTTACAGCCTATCATACCATACTTGGACAACATGTCCAAGCCATACTGTCTCTGGAGTAATCCAATACCATGTGGTGACCTAATCACCTCAATGCCCAAGAAATATCTGAACCCCAGATCCTTCATCTCGAACTTCTGTCTAAGCAAGATCTTTACATCAAAGATCTCTGCATCATGGTCCCCCGTAATGATCAAGTCATCTACATAGATGACAACAAGCACAACCCCTCTATCACCATGTCTCACATATAGCGAGAAATCTGCATTGGCTACATGAAAGCCAATAGTGACAAGATATTCAGAGATCTTGTCAGACCATGCTCTTGGTGCCTGCTTTAAGCCATACAACGCTTTCTTCAACCTGCAAACATGCTCGGGGTGACCCATGTTGAAATATACAAGTGAAAAGGGTGTGTGCGAGAACAAGCTCTTGGATAGAGGCTGTAAAAGAGGAGATGTAATTGTGAAAGAACCTGTGAAAAGGTGAGAAGAATCTACTAGGAGAGAATAAAGGGTAGCATGAGAGAATTTAGGAGTGTGGAGATATTCTGGGAGATATTCAGGGAAAAGAGAAGAGGTGGAGAGAATCAGGCAAGAGGTGGAGATATTCTGGGAATGAATCATGGAGAAATCAATGGGATTAGATGCTTGATGTAAACACTATAAATTGAGGCATAGCCCTAATGAGAATTTACTGGTTTTTGAGTATCCATGCCTACATTAATCTATTTGCTAATTACCCACTAATTACGTCTTAATTATTTACTAATCACTTTGTTAATGATGCTGATTCTAGTGTTTGATCCACCATAGCTCATCACAATGCTCAAATTTCAACATGGTATCAGAGCCATGCCTAGAATCAATTAGGTTTATGAGCCCATTAGTTAATTAATTAGGATTAGTAGATAATTAGCAAAAAATCAAATTTTTAGTGAGTTTTCACTTCTCCCCTTCACCCCTAGCCAGAGGAGGACTCCATTCTCCTTGCACACTCAACCATTGCTCAAACCCTTCTAGCCCAAGATAGCTAACCCATAGGAGCTCCAGCCCATCAAATTAGAAGCGCAAACCGCCCACGCAAGCTCTCGATTTTCGCTGATTAAAAAGCTACGTTTTTCTACAGTAAATCAATGATTTCTGCTTCATCAAATCAAATGGGTCTAATTTCTCTTAGCCCCAGGGGTTTCCAAGCATGCTCTACAAGCTGGTGAAGACAGAATTCAGTTTCATCAAGTCTACAGTGAGATCCAAGCTCTTCATCAAATTTGCAGGTGACTTTGGTAAAACAGAGATTAAGCTTTCAATATTTGGTCAAATCTTGTGTTTCTTGGCTTAATCCTCTACTAGACTCATTGCTATTGATGCCTTTGAAAGCATTTGAGCTCATTTGAAGTCTAAGGCACCAGATCTGGACTCCCCGCATACTCTGTTTTTTGCACATAAAACAGAGCATTAATTTGCTAATCAGTGATTAATTAGTGTTAATCACTATATTTTGGTGCAATTGAGGGTTCAAATTAACCATTAGGTATCTGATACAGATCCCTATAACTTTAGATTGCAATTCGGAGTTGGTTTGATACTCCAACCATCCCGTACAAATTGGTTACCCTTGATTTAATGTAATTTCTGGTAAAATTGTGCTGATAAATTTGTGAAAATCATCATTTTGCATTTAACCCTTGGTTAATGCCTGTAAATCTCACTCAAAATCAAGATTATTCACAGCCAGAGTTGCATTTTGGAATGTGCATGAGAATGGATGCTATACGCATTATGTATTGGGCACATTGCATCAGTGTAAATATGGGATCAGACACTGCCCTTGTCCAGAATAAGGCAAGAGGTAAGACCTCCCGCATAAATTTGGATTTGCATTTTGGAATGTGCATGAGAATGGATGCTATACGCATTATGTATTGGGCACATTGCATCAGTGTAAATATGGGATCAGACACTGCCCTTGTCCAGAATAAGGCAAGAGGTAAGACCTCCCGCATAAATTTGGATTTGCATTGCATAATGAAAAACATCAAAAACCCAAAGGAACTGTCAGTAAAACATTGAAACATGTTGCTCACATGGAGCAAAATGACCTGACGGACGAGCTCATGGGTCCAGCCATGAAAGAAGAAGAATATCTCTTCCCAAGAAGAGGATCCACATCGAGAAGAAGATCTGAAGGAAGACATGGACACGAGAAGAGAAGCTGCCCTAAGAAGAGAAGCTGCCCCAAGAAGACTGAAAGAAGAGACGGATGCGTGGAGAGAAGCTGCCACGACAAGAAGACTGAAGAAAAGAGAAGATGTGAGGCTACAATGAGTGAGGAGCCATGTGAAAATCTCTGAGAGAGAGAGAGAGAGAGACCCCACAACCCAATGTAACCTGCCCCAATAAAGTAAAACCACCTCTGAGCCACCGATGATGTAGGCCACGTGGTAGATGTATGTGTGAGCACTTTAGTCAAGGTCGCGGGCACTTATAGTAGCCTTGGACACATAGAGAGAGAGTGTGTCAAGGACTATGGAGTTTAGGGACTTGAGGCACTGGTCGCGGGCTATCAAGTAAGAGGGAAACTTGATACAGGGTCCAGGTGTGCTAGGATTATTCACTTGAGGGGAGGTGTTGAAATATACAAGTGAAAAGGGTGTGTGCGGGAACAAGCTCTTGGATAGAGGCTGTAAAAGAGGAGATGTAATTGTGAAAGAACCTGTGAAAAGGTGAGAAGAATCTACTGGGAGAGAATAAAGGGTAGCATGAGAGAATTTAGGAGTGTGGAGATATTCTGGGAGATATTCAGGGAAAAGAGAAGAGGTGGAGAGAATCAGGCAAGAGGTGGAGATATTCTGGGAGTGAATCATGGAGAAATCAATGGGATTAGATGCTTGATGTAAACACTATAAATTGAGGCATAGCCCTAATGAGAATTTTCTGGTTTTTGAGTATCCATGCTTACATTAATCTATTTGCTAATTACCCACTAATTACGTCTTAATTATTTGCTAATCACTTTGTTAATGATGTTGATTCTAGTGTTTGATCCACCATAGTTCATCATAATGCTCAAATTTCAATAACCCACATCCTCATAACCAGGTGGCTGCAACATATACACCTCTTCTTGCAAATCCCCATGCAAGAATGCATTCTTTACATCCATCTGATGTAAAGACCATTGCTTTGACGCAGCCTTTGCTATCACAACTCTCACTGTTGCCATCTTGGCAACAGGGCTAAAAGTTTCCTCATAATCAATGCCATATGTCTATGCATACCCTTTGGCTACCAATCTAGCCTTGTACCTGTTTATGCTTCCATCACTGTTATGTTTTACTTTGTACACCCACTTGCATCCAATGGCTTTCTTGCCTTCAGGCAATTGCACTAAATCCCAAGTCTCATTTCCATATAGTGCATTCATCTCCTCATCCATAGCTTTCTCCCAACACACATTTCCAACAGCCTCATCAGGGCTCAACAACCTGCAGAACTTTTGCCATATATGCATAGTGATGTGCCACATAACCATCATAAGTAAATCTCTGCACAGGATTTTTCACTCTCCCAGATCTTCACAGCTTTTCATTCATGGCTTCCATAGCCTTCTTTACACCAGGTGTTCTCATAGCTGGGATCCCAAGCTCCTCATCAAGGCCCATATCTGAGCCACTAGACTCTCCATCAACATGAGAATGCCCTGCAGAAATGTCAGGCATACCAAGGGGCTCAACCACTTTCTCTTTCCCTTTACGTGATGTACTAATCACATTTGCAGGACTGGTATTATGACGCAGCCTGCCACTCCATGGTCTATCAACAGACCCACTAGATGAGGACTCTCCTGGTCCACTCAAAGACTGTGATTGCTGACTTGCATTCTGTGCAACTACACTTCCACTCACATCAGCCCCAACAGCTTCTTTTTCAGCAACATACCAGCTGCTCATCTCATCAAAAACAACATCCTTGCTTACCCTCAACTCACGTGTAGCAGGGTTATAACACCTGTATCCCTTTTGCTCAAGGGAATATCCAATAAATGTTGGAATTAGGGTTGCAGGAAAGCACACAAAGCTTGGAGAAGAAGAAGCAAGAATGCACACAAAGCTTGGAGAAGAAGAAGCAAGAATGCACACAACACAAAGTGTATTAGATTGTGTTAATGTACAAAAGATAAGTTAGCCCTAGAAGGATGGGCGTATATACAAGCCGGGGGAAAAAACCTCCTAAAGAGGGAAAAAGTGCCCCGGCGGTCCTAAGTGTGTTCACACACATCACTGCCTATATATATATGGCAACAAATCCCCCCTGGGAGTGATGGTGTGAACAAGAGCTGGCACTCATGTATAGGGGAGTGCCATGCCCGAAGTAGATCAGTCCACAAAGGGAAGCAAGCCCAAAGCTTTGCGGAAAGCTTCAAACTTCTCACGAGGAAGTGCCTTTGTGAAAAGATCGGCGAGATTGTCCTGTGTTGGCACATAGGCCAAGCTGATCTCTCCTGATGAGAGTCTCTCCCTGACATAGTGATAATGCACCTCAATGTGCTTTGTGCGAGCATGAAAAACTGGGTTTCTTGCAACTGCCAATGCGCTCTGACTGTCAGTGAAGATAGAGGTGGCAGACTCCTGTCCAACACCCAAGTCAGCCATAAGCCGTCTGAGCCACACACACTCAACCGTAGCTGTGAAAGCTACCCTGTACTCAGCTTCACAACTAGAAGTGGCCACAGTAGGTTGCTTCTTGCTCAACCAAGATATGCATGAGCTACCGAGCATGAAACAAAAACCACTTGTGGACACTCTTGTGTCATAGCAACCAGCCCAATCTGAGTCCGAAAAAGCATGCAAATCTGGCAGCAACGATCCCCCCTTGGGATAAAACAACCCAAGATGTATGGTGCCACTCAAGTAGCGAAAGATGCGTTTAACTGCCTTCCAATGCTGAGACCCTGGGCTATGCATGAACCTGCTCACCTGTGAGACTGCAAACTGAATGTCCGGCCTCGTAATGCATACATAAATGAGGCAACCAACAGCTGTCTGATAGAGTGTGACATCAAAGTGATCTCCAGCATCATGAAGACTCAACTTCAAACCTGTCTCCATTGGAGTAGCAATAGGCTTGCAGTCTTCAAGGCCAAATCTCCGCAACAATGTCTCAATATACTGCTTAAATTGTATCCCCAAATAATGATGCAAATGCCCCAATCTGACATTTCAAAAGAGGCATTCAAATCAGCCTTAAAATCAGCAATATGACTCTCATTTGGTCCTGTGAGCAGCATGTCATCGACATAGAGAGCAATGATTAGATGTACACCATCCACACGTTTAACATACAAAGTGCTTTCTGTTGGACTATTCTGAAACCCATGTGCAGTCAAATATGTATGTATCTTTTCATACCAAGCTCGTGGAGCTTGCTTTAAACCATATAAAGCCTTTTTCAACCTGCACACTTTGTTTTCCTACCCTCTTTGAACAAAACCACGAGGCTGCGATACATACACCTCCTCATGCAAATCTCCATTCAAGAACGCAGTCTTTATGTCCAGCTGATGTACATTCCAACCATTATGAGCTGCCAATGCACAAATGCTACGAATGGTATTCATACAACAAGTGGGAGCAAAGGTCTCATCAAAATCAATGCCCTTTTCTTGAGCATAACCCTTTGCAACAAGCCTAGCCTTATAGCGATCAACACTGCCATCTGGCTTTCGTTTCAACTTAAAAACCCACTTACATCCAATGGCCTTTTTACCAATAGGCAAATCACACGAAGACAATGTACCATTCTTCATTATAGCATCATATTCACTTTGCATTGTAGCCAACCAATTTTCTAATTTTTGTGCCTCATCAAATGAAAGAGGTTCTTCCTCTTCACACATACTAGACACAACCAAAGCATAACAATCTGATGTATAAGAGGCATGCTGAAAACCTGAACGAGTACGACTAGTCATAGGTGCATCAATCTTACTATCACGCAAGGTTTGCACCAGCCATTTAGGCATACCTCTAGCCTGCTCATTTTCAGCCCTATCCTCATGAATTACATCCTGTAAATCTGCATCAGAAATAGGCTGATCTATGATGTCGTTTGAAATCTGCATAGGCTGAATATTTACCTCATTAGGACTTACATTTGAATTCCCACCTGTAAAGAGAGGCAACAACGTATCAAATACATCCCGTGAGCTCACACCTGTCTCTTTGGTACATGATAACAAAGGTTGCACAGCATCTTCCACAAGAACAACATCTCGACTAATCAAGATATGCTTTGACTGTGGATGATACAATCTGTAAGCCTTGCTCTCAGCACTGTAACCAACAAAATGCATTTGACAGCCTTATCATCCAATTTTCTGCGTTGTTGCATAGGCACTAAAGCATAGGCCAAGCAACCAAAGACACACAAGTGACCAATAGAAGGTTTCCTGCCATGCCAAGCTTCATATGGAGTAATAGACTGCAAGGCCTTAGTGGGACACCTATTGAGTACATATGCAGCACACATGACAGCCTCAAGCCAAAACGCATGTGGCAAAGCTTGGCTCTTGACCATCCATCGTGCCATCTCCATAAGTGACCTGTTTTTCTCTCAGCAACACCATTTTGCTGAGGGGTATACGGCACTATACATTGGTGTTTTATCCCATGACTAGCCAGAAATGCATCAAACTCTTTAGACATGTACTCCCCCCCTCGATCAGAACGGAGGGTGCCCACATTACAATTGGATACATTTTCAACCATAAGCAAAAACTGTTTGAAGCACAAAAACACTTCGGACTTTGCCTTTAGTGGATATACCCATGCATGCCTTGAGTAATCATCAATGAAAGTCACAAAGTACAAGTGTTTACCAAATGACGGAGTTTGCATAGGCCCACATACATCACTATGTACAAGTTGCAATTTGTGAGTGGCCCGCACAGAACCATCCTTTGGAAACGCAGAACGCTGCATTTTGCCCAAAATACAGCCTTCACAAACATGTTTTAATGGTGCCTCAAGAGGGGGCAATGAAGCAACCATATCAAATTTTTGCAAACGCAGCAAACAAGCAAAGTTCAGATGACCAAAATGAGCATGCCATAGTTTTGCATCTGAAACTGCCTTTTCATCAGAAACTGCATTTACTGAATCTTCCACACACTTGTCATAAGAATTGAGCCTATATAGCCCACGAAACAAGGTGCCAGATACAATAATCGTATCACCAGAAGTCAAATCATGATGAACGGTACATCTGTCATCCACAAATTTGACTACAAGTCCAAGTCTAGCAAGCGCAGAGACAGACAATAGATTCTTCTTAATCCCTGGCACATACAAAGCATCTGAAAGTGTGAAAGCACTGCCATTTGCAGTCGTAAGCATAATTTTACCAACACTCTTCACTGGGTAAGAAGCATTATTGGCACATGTGATAGTATTCCCATTAGAGACAGCCTCAAGACAAGTGAACATATCACGATGTGAGGTAATGTGCTTTGTAGCACCACTGTCAAAATACCATACATTAGAGTCAACATTAACTGCCAAACATGCATCATGTACAGATGGGTCATACTGGCAATACACGCTAAACGCCCATTCTGTATCCTACACAACATTTGCAGAATCTGCATTTGTAGAAGCATCCGCTATTGTGGCTGCATTTGACTCTTTCTTCTTTGCCTCTTTAGTCTTTAACTTAGGGCAATTCTTAATGACATGATCATTTGCCTTACAATAGTTGCACCTGGTCTTTTTCTTGCCTTTATCAAGAGCCTTCTCAAACTTATTGTTGCTACCTGTGGAAGGAGAAGAAGTTGCAGACCTACTAATAGGAGAAGAAACAGTGGAAGGGGCTGCCTTAACACTTCTGCTCTGCTGCTGGGGGCAGCAATAAATGCTTGATCAACTGCACGCTGCCTGGCCCTGTTTTGCCTGGACTGCGCTTCTTGCAAGAGCTTGTTGACTAAAGTATCATACTTGACAGCATCGCAGGTCTGTCCTCATTAAGAAGTCTCCATGTGGAAGCAAAAGTCTGATATGTCTTAGGTAAAGCATCAAGAACAGTCTGCACAAGAGAATGATCAGGAATAATCTCACCTGCAGAAATCAATTATTTCTTGAGATCTTTAATCTCAGCAAGAAAAACATTCATGTCATCATCTTCCTGCATAATCTTCAATTCTAGCTCTTTACGCATGTAAGCGATTTTTGCCTCGTTATGACCGGCATACAAACCAGCTAAACTAGAATATCCCAAGCTTGTTTTGCTGTTTTAGCTGAACGAATATGTGGGGTGATGTTACGTTTGACAGAAAGTGCAATCAAGGCATGAGCCTGCGCATCTTTACCATCCCAACGAGCTTGTTCAGCAGTGGGTAAAACAACAGCTACAGTAGAGCTGCTAGAACCTGCAACATCCTCAACAGATCCTACATCCACAGAACCTGGACGTACATCCGTACCCTGCACAATGTTCCACACTCCTTTTGCAACCAAAACATGCTACATCATGTATGCCCAAAGTGGGTAGTTGCTGTCTCCATCCAGTTTGTCTTCAGCAGACAACATGCGAAATACATCATTGCTGTTATCAACCATGGCCACTGATTGAAACTGATGCAAAAGCTACCTGTAATGAAGCAAAGACTGAACAGAAGACAACTTGTGCTATGTAGCACGGTCCACAATAGAACACGTATGCCTGTTTTGTAGAAAACTGCACTGTCAAAATTTCTGCAGAAAATGACGAAAACACCTGTGCAGAACTTGAAATGCAAAAACGGAGCCCGAAACGACCTCAGATGCAAATTCTGAGAACGCTCAGCCCTATGGGCTAATTTGCAGAGTATAGGGACCTGCAAGCGCTCGTGAAAACTCACCTCAATCGGAGAATGTGAGTCGGAGGGTGCTGGCGGCGTAGCCCTGGGAGCCGATGCCTGCTCTGATACCAATTGTTGGAATTAGGGTTGCAGGAAAGCACACAAAGCTTGGAGAAGAAGAAGCAATAATGCACACAACACAAAGTGTATTAGATTGTGTCAATGTACAAAAGATAAGTTAGCCCTAGAAGGATGGGCGCATATATAAGCCGGGGGAAAAAACCTCCTAAAGAGGGAAAAAGTGCCCCGGCGGTCCTAAGTGTGTTCACACACATCACTGCCTATATATATATAGCAACAATAAACACACATTTTTCAGCTTTTGGATCCAGCTTAGTTCTCAGCTCATCTGGCACATGCACATATGCAATACATCCAAAGACTTTCAGATGAGACAAATCAGGTTTTCTGCCAGTAAACCTCTCCTCTGGAGTTACATCATGTATGGCTGACGTTGGAGTCCTGTTCATGATGTATACTGCTGTAGAAACAGCCTCAGTCCAATAGCTATGCGGCATATTCTTCTCTTCCATCAATGCTTGCGCAATCTCAGCAATGTGCTTGTTTTTCCACTCTGCAACTCCATTTTGTTGCGGAGTGTATCTGCATGTAAACTGTCTCCGAATACCATTCTTCTTCAAAAATTCAGAGAACTCATTGGAGAAATACTCTCCCCCTCCATCTGACCTTAGGCACTTTACATATTTCCCTGTTTGCTTTTTAAACAAAACTCTGAAATTCTGAAAGTGAGTGAACACCTCACTCTTTTCCTTCATGAAATATACCCACCCTTTCCTTCATGAAATATACCCACCCTTTCCTTGTGTGGTCATCAATGTAAATACCTGTAGCCTCCCATAGATATGGTCTTCGTAGGACCCCATACATCTGAATGCACAACATCTAGTGCATTTCTGCTCACATATCTGTTACGTGGAAACACATGCTTTGTTTGCTTCCCAAATTGGCATGCTTCACATATTTTTTGCGTACCTTCCACTTTAAATTTTAGCAGCCCTGTCACAATTCCTTTAGTCTGCATAGACTTCAATCTCTGCACATTCACATGTCCAATCCTTTTATGCCAAATTTCTGTGTCTGCAACAATTCCTGAACCATTTGCAAACATCGCAGCACTCATTTCAGGCATGTCTACATTCAACGTAAACATTTTGCCCACTCTGTTGCCTTTTGCAACCAACCTGCACTTGTCTTTGAAGTCTTCAACATAACAACCATCAGGGTTAAACCGAACCTGCAAACCCTGCTAAATCATCTGGCCAACTGAAACCAGATTCTTTGTTATGTTTGGTACATGAAGTACATCTGCAAGGTACTTCACTTTGCCATCCTGAATAGACAATGGCACATCTCCAACATGGGCAATTGGATGAGCAGTGTCATCCCCTATTTTCACAAAACCTGGTCTTTCCGGATTTTTCATCTCCTTGAACCACTCCCCATGACTTGTCATGTGGTTCGAAGCACCTGAATCCACATACCATACATCATCTTTTTGTGCTGCTTCAACATTTTCAGACATGGCATTCACGACATGCTGCATAATAAACAACCTTTCATTATCCTCATTATTTCTGCTTGAGGATGCATAGTTGTTTTGCTGCACTTTTCCATTTTGCATGTCAGCCTGCTTCTTATAACATTCTGCCTGCACATGTCTAGGCTTACCACAATAATAGCATTCACGTGCATCATTATACTACCTTTGCCAATTTCCACGGCCTCTTTGACTCCCCCTGCCTCTGAATTTGCCTCTTCCACCTGCGTGTTGTTGTTGTTGTTGTTGTTGTTGTGAATTCTGGGACTGTTGTTGTTGCTGCTGCTGGCCATAATTCTGATTACCTGTTCGGCCACCTCCTTGACCGCGTCCACGGCCTCCTCTACCTCGTCCTCTTCTTAAACTTGTGTAGAAGGCCTGTTGCTCCGAACTGTTTTTGGTTTGTGAAGACTGTTGGTCCTCACCCAAGCTCTTCTCTTCTATAATCAGCATAGACACCAAATCTGTAAAATTGGGAATGTTTTCCCGAGTCTGAATAGACGTCTTGAACGCCTTGTATTGTGGCCCGAGACCACGTAGACAGACTTCCACCTTGTCATCATCATCTCTACTGACACACCAATAGATGCCAGGGATTCCATAATACCCTTTATCTTCAATGCATAGTTATTCACAGACATGCTCGTTTTCTCCACAGTATGAAGTTCGTTCTTCAACTGTATCTTGCGTGCCTTGGTATTTGTTTCATAGAGTTTAACCAAGGTGTCCCATGCCTCCTTGGGGGACTTGGCATCCTGAATATGCCCAATCATGGTGTCTTGTATACTAACGGAGAGCCAATATATAACTTTCCTGGCTCCTTGGTTCCAGTCTTTAAACTCTTTCACATCTGCAGACAGCAGTCGGATTTATGTCCGGTATCTCTGGTGCCTCTTCATGCTCACCTTCTATGTAGTCCCAATAGCCCTTTCCCATCAGGAAACTCGTCAACCTGAATCTCCAAGCATGGAAGTTATTCTTATCAAGCTTCTCAGCCACAATCTGGGTTATGCCATCATTTGACATCTTGCCAGATACACAAATTTACCAGAACCAGCACTCTGGTTTTTCCTGCACAAACTGCTGTATTTTCTACAGCGGTACTGTAGTTGTGAGATCCCGGTCTCCACCGCACAACGGATTCGGGGTACTAGCAGCGGAAGTAGCACAGCGTGCGCGGGTAGGGGTCTCACACTCGGGGCCTCGCCCACGGATATCCGGACAAGAGACTAATCCGTCGGTTTGTCCAAAACCGAAACCGGTAAAACTTCCTTTACCCGGAAAGCACGGGCGATTCCACCAGGATAACTCTTTACTCTAACGTAGTCAAGATCATTACTGATTAAACTAATCTGACTGCACCTCTAACGGTACTTGGTCAGATCAAAGAAGAAACTTGCACTTGGATCATTGGGATCAACGCTTTTTTCCCTATCAAGAGGCACAGCCGTTGATTCCTATCCATAGAACAATTACTATCCGGGATTTACTTCATCTATCGTAATAATAGAAATTAAATCTCGATTTACAGATCCATCAGTCCAGCCTAACCCCATCCTGTCCCATGGGTTAGCCAACCGCCCAACCACTGTAGTGATAGGATCCAATTAAGAATTTGGTTAGGTTTTGTCCCGGGTACCAAGGAAAAGAGTTCCAAGGCCCCCTAGCCGGAAGTTCATGCAAACATAAAACTAGTCACACCACTTACACACCCAATATGAAATTGCCTTTTTCTTAGCATCAGCTAACTTTAAAGCAATCCTTTAATGAAACCATTATGTCACTGATGACAATCCTCAAAGTCTCTGGTTGAATCCTTATTTCCAGTCATTCATCGGTATACTTATGGCATCATTGGCAACCAGAACGCTCACCACCTGTTCACTCAGGGGCCTTTTCCATAGTTCCTAGCTCATAGTAACCGACAATATATTCATATAATAGAATGGAATCTCTGTGGAAGATCAGCAAGACAACCCACAGATCCATATAAAAGAGCCATGGACTCATCCGTTGAGGACCAGCAAGGTCAATCAACCAAATCCATGCCCGGTTTCAGAAAACAACTCTTACTCCTTGTTCCAATATCTTCCACGACGCACGTGTGGGTATCTTCGGCGACCTAGAGCCCGAGCACCGTATGGTCAGCACCCTTTAGGATCCTTCGCAGGTGACCTAGCGCTTCACTCATAGGCCGCTTCCTTGGTCCCTAATCCACCGTACCGGAAGCTCACCATTTAAATCGAACCGAGGCTGGTCAAGATCTCGGCCGGCCTTGCTACGCGAGACGTCCTCCATTGACTCTCCGTTCAGCAGTTGCAACTTTAACAGTTAGGTCTCCACCATGACCTTAATCCATAAGATGGTCAAAATGCTTCCCCAGCATTCTTGACATAAAACAATCATTTACAAACAGTCACAGAATACAATTTCTAAATCGAACTCTCGTCTTTCCACATTATCCCTCCTTAGTCCACATTACTTATTTCACATTCCATTCAATGTGTACTCATTCTCATCCATTTCCTCATATCGACGACACATTAATTCACATACACATTCACATTCATATCCATACATCCACATCTACATGCATACATCCATTTTCACATCCTCATTTATACATCCACATCCCATATCCACATTCATACATACACATCCATACATCCACATCCACATCCACATTCACATTCATACATCCACATCCACATTCCCATTCACATCTATACATCCACATATATACATACATCCACATCCGTATCTACATCCATACATCCACATCCACATCCACATCCACATCCACATTCACATTCACATCCATATATCCACATCTACATGCATACATCCATTATCACGTCCTCATTCATATATCCACATCCACATACATACATACATCCACATTCACATCTACGCATATACATCTTCATGCATACATCCATTTTCACATTCATACATCCACATATATACATCCATTTCCACATTCCCATTCATATAACCCCATATGCCTTCACATCTAATCTTTTACATCACATCCATTCTTGCCCTATCACAACCCATATACATCTTATCCTATCACATACACTTCTTACCTCATCTCATACACATCTTATCACATCTTAATTCATCTTATCACCTGCTAACTTATGTCATAAGCATCTTATCACCTCTTATCACATCTTATACATCTCTTATCACATCCTATCACATCTCATATCTATTTATAGAATACAAGAGAATTCTTATATTTGATATAAGATTTCTTTACACATTTATTTATGCATAAATTCCATTTAAGGAGATTAATACTTTCGAAGTAAAAATCAATCTTTTATGCATCTTCCTATGCATAAATTCATTTTAAATGACACTTTTGAATTAAAATTCAATCTTTTATGCATCTTCCTATGCATAAATTCAATTTAGATGAGAATGACACTTTTGAATCAATCTTTTATGCATCTTCCTATGCATAAATTCAATTTGGTAGGAATTACACTTTTAGAATAAAAGAATTTCTCTTATGCATCTAAGTTATGCATAAAATCCATTTATAATGAAAATCACACTTTTAGTATAAAAAGAATATCTTTTTTTTTGCATACTTCTATGCATGAAATTCAATTATGATAAAAGTAACACTTTTATAATAAAATAATCAACTCTTATGAATACTTCTATGCATGAAATTCAATTGTGATAAAAGTAACACTTTTATAATAAAATAATCAACTTTTATGCATACCTCTATGCATGAAATCCAAATATGATAAAAGTAACACTTTTATAATAAAATAATTAACTCATGCATACTTCTATGCATGAAATTTAATTGTGACAAAAGTAACACTTTTATAATAAAATAATCAACTTTTATGCATACCTCTATGCATGAAATCCAAATATGATAAAAGTAATACTTTTATAATAAAATAATCAACTCTTATGCATACTTCTATGCATGAAATTCAATTGTAATAAAAGTAAAACTTTTATAATAAAATAATCATCTTTTATGCATACCTCTATGCATGAAATTCAATTGTGATAAAAGTAACACTTTTATAATAAAATAATCAACTTTTATGCATACCTCTATGCATGAAATCCAAATATGATAAAAGTAACACTTTTATAATAAAATAATCAACTCTTATGCATACTTCTATGCATGAAATTCAATTGTGACAAAAGTAACACTTTTATAATAAAATAATCAACTTTTATGCATACCTCTATGCATGAAATCCAAATATGAGAAAAGTAACACTTTTATAATAAATTAATCAACTCTTATGCATACTTCTATGCATGAAATTCAATTGTGACAAAAGTAACACTTTTATAATAAAATAATCAACTTTTATGCATACCTCTATGCATGAAATCCAAATATGATAAAAGTAATACTTTTATAATAAAATAATCATCTTTTATGCATACATCTATGCATGAAATTCAATTATGCTAAAAGTAACACTTTTACATTAAAATAATAATCTTTTATGCATACCTCTATGCATGAAATCTAATTATGATAAAAGTAACACTTTTATGTTAAAATAATAATCTATTATGCATACCTCTATGCATGAAAATCAATTATGCATAATATAAAAATCAATTTCTCTATGATTACAATGAATATCTTCAATTAATCTAGGATGATAATTCTTAGAATATGGTAGGAAGTCCTCTTTTTATGCTTTGAATGAAATTATTTTATGCGTAATTTTTATAAAAATTTTGTCATAGCTCCGCTACTATGAGACTGATAAATCTCAATTTTTTCTAAGGGATAAAGCTTATCATTAAGAAAATAATTAGAATGGTCTCTAATTGGATCATCAATCCATAATGGATTGAATCATCAATATACATAAACTAAAAGCATAGAAAAAAACCATTAATTTGGCCTCAAACATAGCTTAATCTTGGATTAAGGAAAAGCTTTATGAAAAGCTTCATTTGGATTGAGAATGGGTCATGAGTATGACCATTTCTTGAGTGAGAGAGAGAAATTACATAAAAACCATTAGAATTAAGCATAAATGAAAATTTATGTAATTCTTAACTATTATTTAACTTCAATAGCATTCATCAAATTATGTAACTCTTCAGTAACATTCATCAATTAACTTCAATAGCATAAAAGTGCGAGATGTCCTTATCTCGCAAAGTAGAGGACAACTCTTTTTCTTAAGATCCAATTGATTCTGGGGTTCCTTATATTCAGGTCAACCCAACAGAATACGGGGATAAATATCCCTTATATAGAACTCATCATTAAATAACAATTCATTCAGATCATATCATTCATATCTTTAACACGATAATGGTCCATTAGACCGAAAAATTTTCTTCTGAACATTCCTCCACGGGAATTTCAGTTAAGTAAGTTCTCAATTTGACATCCCTTAATTTGATCATCCGTGTCAAGTATTAATAGTAGCAATTTGACAGCACAATCCACTAATCTCATAGTGATTTGCTGAAATCATTATCATCATTTATCATCACAGGGACTCGTCCCATTCATCCTCATTGTGTTTATGCATACATCTATGCATGAAATTTAATTATGCTAAAAGTAACACTTTTACATTAAAATAATAATCTTTTATGCATACCTCTATGCGTGAAATCTAATTATGATAAAAGTAACACTTTTATGTTAAAATAATAATCTATTATGCATACCTCTATGCATGAAAATCAATTATGCATAATATAAAAATCAATTTCTCTATGATTACAATGAATATCTTCAATTAATCTAGGATGATAATTCCTAGAATATGGTAGGAAGTCCTCTTTTTATGCTTTGAATGAAATTATTTTATGCGTAATTTTTATAAAAATTTTGCCATAGCTCCGCTACTATGAGACTGATAAATCTCAATTTTTTCTAAGGGATAAAGCTTATTATTAAGGAAATAATTAGAATTGTCTCTAATTGGATCATCAATCCATAATGGATTGAATCATCAATATACATAAACTAAAAGCATAGAAAAAAGCCATTAATTTGACCTCAAGCATAGCTTAATCTTGGATTAAGGAAAAGCTTTATGAAAAGCTTCATTTGGATTGAGAATGGGTCGTGAGTATGACCATTTCTTGAGTGAGAGAGAGAAATTACATAAAAACCATTAGAATTAAGCATAAATAAAAATTTATGTAATTCTTAACTATTATTAATCAATTAACTTCAATAGCATTCATCAAATTATGTAACTCTTCACTAACATTCATCAATTAACTTCAATAGCATTCAAAAACCATTCCAATTAAGCTTCTCAAGCTTGAGAGGGGTTGAGAAGAGAGAAACATTGAGAAATTATAGAAAATGATCAAAATTCACTAATTACCTTACAAATTTCTTGATTCTTTGTTCACGGTAGAGGCCCCCAACCAATCAATTGGTTAAGTATGTTGATGGAGCCACCAATGGGGATTGAAGAAAGAGGGAAGCTCCAAAAACTAGTGAATTATTAATGAATTCACAGTTCTTGGCTTAGGTGGAGTAGAGTAACGATGCATAAACACTATACATTTTTCAACAAGGGGGAGGCTTCTATTTATAGGAAAAATTGAGCTCCTAACCAAACAAACTGATTCTAGAATTTTCTAAATCAGTTTGGTCAATATTTGACCATTTTTAGGTCAGTTAAGCTAACTTTTTTGGAACTAGACTTGAATGAGGAGAGAGGAGAGATGAAATATCTCAATTTTTATGAGTTTAAAACTCATTCAAGCATGTGAAATATGCACCTCCTTTAAAGAACTCCCCTTCCTTACATATGTGTCAAAATGGAATCATTATACCCAAAATATCTCATATTTTTAATATTGCTCATAGTTTTTTACTAATAAACCTTGTACATTTTCAACTCTTCATCTTATGTGAAATATGCACCTCCTTTAAAGAACTCCCCTTCCTTACATATGTGTCAAAATGGAATCATTATACCCAAAATATCTCATATTTTTAATATTGCTCATAGTTTTTTACTAATAAACCTTGTACATTTTCAACTCTTCATCTTATGTGAGCATTTACTCATTTTTGGATACCCAAAATATCTCATATTTTTAATATTGCTCATAGTTTTTTACTAATAAACCTTGTACATTTTCAACTCTTCATCTTATGTGAGCATTTACTCATTTTTGGGTATCTTCTTTTACAAATTGGATTTATCTCCTCCCTACACATGGATTGATGCTATTGGCCCATAGGAACCTTAATTGGACCATAATCCAAAAATTTCTCAAAATCTAGACCCTTAGGCTTAGGTCCTTTATACCCATTTCCAATTAATTCCAATTGCACATTGGAAAGTTCTTTTTGAATTTCTGTTTCAGGGGAACTTATTTTAATAAGATGAGATAATTTTCTATCCAAAAATATTAAAAATCTGAATATTCTCTCTCTAGAATATTTTCTCTCTCTAGGTTAAAACAGTTAGAAACAAGTCTTTTATATTTCTGAAGAGGGGTTGATTACAGGGGAAGATGCTGGACATTTTGAGAGCCTGGGGAGGAATCTTACAGTAGTACTCTCAAATGTCACAACCAGTGACTTCAATGTGCATACATACACCCAATGGCAACTATTGACCTCTTTGCAACACGCACAGTGTCTGCACAGTCAATCTGTCTTCCTGCAGTTCTTAAAACAGAGTTCTGCAGAGAATCGATGACTTACCCGCAGTGCTCGAAATCGCCTGCTTTCTGAAAAACGGAGGTCCAGATATACCCGAAATGCATTTTCGGCCTAGAAGATTTTGTCCGATAGGACAAAATATAGTTGCCCTATAGCTTTACTCCCGCGAAGAAAGCTCCTCAATCAGAGATCGTTTGCCGATGCCTCCCATAGAGCTCCCGACAAGGGTGTAGTCACCAACACAAATAGGGAAGAGTAGTTGAAGCTCTTACCCTCGTACCGCTTCCTGTGGTTCTCTTGCTTGCAGCTCAGCCCTTAGCACGAACTAGGCTCTGATACCATGAAAAGATGCAGGGGGGAAGAGAGCTTGAGCTCTTGCAAGCACACACACACTCACAAAACCCTAATAGAGAACACACAAGGTGAGAGACTGAATATCTTCTTCTTCTTCACTCAACACTCAACACACCATATACAAGATAAGAGTACACATAATATGAAAGGTACTCAACCAATACATACACGGGTTCTCTATAGTGTGAACCCAACTAAAATGAGCTGGCGCTATAACTATGCCAGTCTCTAGAATGGCTGTCACACAGCCTGTCATTCCACTGGCCGCATATCACCCAAGATCTCACCAACCATGCCAGTGGTGTAAGTGTGGGGCCTATCCCCCAGGCGGGTCATCAGTGTCCACCGCCTCACTAGACGAGCTCGATATCTCAACAGTAGAGTGATATGGTCTTCTCTTGGGTTCATTGCATGTGGGATGGTGAGAGCATTCCATGTGTGAGAACCCTTAATCTTATCATTGGGATTGTTCATTGGAGATAAGGTTGTGTTAAGGGATTTGTATAGCTATGTTCCTTTTTTCTTTTTTCATTCCATTCATTAGGGTGTTAGGTAGTGTAGGTTTTCTTTAGCCCTCTCTCTCTCTCTCTCTCTCTCTCTCTCTCTCTCTCTCTCTCTCCTCGAGGGCTTGTGTGAGAGGAAAGCATTTCGGGCCTAGCCTCCTTAATTTTTTCCATCGGCGTGTTAACACGCAAAGCACAAGAAGATTACACAGAATTGGACAAAGAGGGATTTTAAAGTGTTGCATTATTTCTCGATTTGTGTGATAGATGGGATGTTATGCCATATTCAAGACACACATAATCCTAAAGATGCACAAGAAACATTGGTGAAGTTGTATGATATAAATACTCAACCAAATAAGATGTAGTTAAAACAAAGGTTACATAGTGTGACACTCGAAACAACAGGAGCATCAATGACTATGTGCAAGAGATTAAAGAATGTCCAGATGCACTTGCATCTATTGGTGCTCCTATGAAGATGATGATTTGATTTCCATTACATTGAATGGTTTAAGAAAATACTACATTGAATGATGATTTGATTTCCATTACATTGAATGGTTTAAGAAAATACTACAAAGAATTAGAAAGCTTTATTAGGGCTAGATGTGGAAACTTCCTAGATTTGAATGAGTTGGTCTCTTTGATTATTGTGGAGGAGATGAAACTTGGTTTAGGTGCTTCATCTAGTACTAGTGGGCATGTAAAGGACTAGGCATTCTACACTCATAGAGGTGCTAAGGGCAAGGGGAGATCTAGTTTGAGAGGACTAGGCATTCTACACTCATAGAGGTGCTAAGGGCAAGGGGAGATCTAGTTTGAGAGGACTAGGTGGACGTGGTTGGCATGATAGGCCTCTAGAACAACAATAGCATTTACAGCCATCATTTGATGCATGTGGTGGTAGAGATTTTTACCCATGTGCTAGAGGGAGGTCTAGATCTCCTGGGGGGCAGTGGTCATTGGCAACCACAATAGTAGAATATGCATGGCACTAAGTGTCATTATTGTGGTAAACTTGGGCATATGCCTAGAGATTGCTACAAAAAGCTTTAATGATATTCATGATGGTAGAGTGCAACATAGTAATTATGCAGCCTCTAGTAATAAAGGACATATAGATCATTTGTTTGCCATGAAGCATGTGATAGGCACTATGACATCTTGAAAAGAGAGTGATGAAACATGGTATATGGATTTAGGTGCATCAAATCACATGACATGCCATGGAGAGTGGTTTGATAACATGATATCTGGATTCAGGTGCCATATGCCATGAAACATGGTATATGGATTCAAGTGCATCAAATCACATGAAATGCCATGGTGGAGACTGGTTTGATAACATGATGCCTACACAGAATCAGGGTTATGTTACTCAACATCCTATTACACATGTTGGTAGTGTGATCTTGGGGATGCATGATGGCATAATGAAAACTTTTTGGCATATGTTGGTGGAACAAGGATTAGAGATGAGATTTAATGACCATGGATTTTTTATTGACTTTAAGCATGGCTGAAAATTGTTGCCAAATGTCAAAAGGAAGGAAGGTTATTTAGGCTAGATGCAAGCATACCAAAATTGAAGTCAGCCATGTTTTCTCATAGTCATGGGATAGTGCTAGACATTGATATTTGGCACAAAAAGATTGGTCATGTAAACATATAAAAACTGAAATCTATGCAAACAAAGGGCATTTTTGGTGGTCTACCAAGATTCAAATATGATGGAAGTACACGTGTTTGTGATGCATGTCAATTTGGGAAACAACCAAGGTTTCCATTTCCCAGGGATAGTCAAATGAGTAGAAGACCACTTGAGGTTGTGCATAGTGATATTTGGGGTCCCACACAAACCCAATCAATAAATGGGAGCCGGTATTACATCACATTTATTGATGATTTTAGCAAGATGGCATGGATTTATTTTTTGAAAGAGAAGAGTGAAGCATTGGGCAAGTTCAAAGAATTCAAAGCACTTGTGGAAAAGCAATATGGTCATTGGATTAAATGTTTGAGGAAAAATGATGGTGGTGAGTACATCTCACATGCATTTGATGTATTCTTGAGAGACCATGGTACTAGACAAGAGCTTACATGTAGGTATACTTCTCAGCAAAAAGGGGTTACTCTCAGAGAAATAATCATGTGATAGGTAAAGTGGCAAGAGCATTGATGAATGAGAAGAGTATACCTTTATATTATTGGCAAGAAGCATGTGCTACAAGTGTGTACATCTTGATGAATAAGACACCTACAGATGTCATACATGAGAGTACTCTTGAGATGAGGATGACAAGTTTTAGGCCAGACATTGGGCATCTCACGGTTTTTTGATGTATTACCTATGTACATGTGCCGAATGAAAAGAGAAGGAAGTTGAACACAAAGGCTAAGAAGTTGAACACAAAGGCTAAGAAGTGCATATTCATTGGTTATGCGCAAGACAGAAAGGTTTACAAATGTTACAATCCAAAAACTAAATGGGTGCTCGTATCTAAAGATGTGGTGTTTGATGAGTTGGCAACTTGGTAAAAAAACAAACAGAATGTTATGGTTGATGACACAGATGTAGATGTGCATGTGAACTTGCCAAAAGAGGGTTCTACTTCATTGTCTGGGTGGGCTAGGTGAAAGATCTAGTGGAAGTGATAATGTAAGATCATGGTTAGGAAGGCTGAGACATGGTAGTGTGAGCACAAGTGGAAGTGTTGTTGGCAAAGGAAAAAAGAAAGTCGAAGGAATTAGCATAATAGGTTATGAGTCATCTAGCTCAAAAAGTCTAGATGAAGAACTTGGAATCCCAGCCTTATGTACTCCAGGTGTAAGACAAGAGATGTGTTCCTCCACATGCTAGAGTGCATGGTGTACAAAGTGACCCACATGTTTTTATAAGGCCACAAATGATAAGGTATCTACTAGAGAGATTAACATATGATGGGTATGTAATGCATTATGCATACATGACATCAATGGTGACACCTGTGGAGCCATCATGTTTTGGAGAAGATATTGGAAAGCATGTATGTAAGAAAGAAATGGTGGATGAAGAAATGGATGCCTTGGTACATAGTGATACATGGGATTTGGTTGCATTACCAAGTGGAAAGAGTTTCATTGGTTGCAAATGGGTGTATAAAGTGAAATGTGTGATGGATGGATCAATAGAAAGACATAAAGCAAGGCTAGTCGCAAACAAATATGCACAGACACATGGTTTAGATTATGATGAAATATTTAGCCTCGTCTCTAAGATGGGTCAAACAGTGAGATCTATGATTTCATTGGCTGCATTAAATAGTTGGGAAATGCATCAATGGATGTAAAGAATGCATTTCTAAATGATTAATTACTACAAGAAGAGGTGTTCATGGAGCATCAAGAAGATTATGTGCATCCTAAATATCCCGCACATGTATGTAAGTTGAAGAAGGCTTTGTATGGGCTGAAGTAAGCACCATGTGCTTGGATAGACAAGATAAGTAGGTATCTCATAAGCATTGGTTTTCATGTGGGAACATCAGATTCATCACTATATTCAAAGAATGCAGCACATGGTATTGTGGTAATTACCATCTATGTAGATGACTTGATTCTGGCAGGTGATTCAAGCAAGGATATTGCTGATATGAAAGCTTCATTATGTGAAGAACTTGACATGAAAGAATTGGGAGAATTAAGATACTTTCTTAGCATTGAAATGGTGAAAACAAAGAAAGGCATTTGGTTGGTTTAAAGGCAGTATGAATTGAATATGCTAGAAAAATATGGCATTTGGTTGGTTTAAAGGCAGTATGAATTGAATATGCTAGAAAAATATGGCATGGCAAGTTGTAAGACAATGAGCACACCATTGGAGAAAAATGTGAAGCTAAGGGAAGATTGTGGTAGTGAAGAGATTGAGGATATGACAATGTATAGAAAGATGGTTGGTAGTTTGATATACATGACTATCACTAGACCTGATTTATGCTATGCGGTTGGTGGGCTTGTGAGCTAGTTTATGCAAAGCCCAAGGAAACCACATTTGGATGCAGTGAGAAGAATCTTGAGATATGTGAAAGCTACAACACATTATGGACTCTTTTAAGAGTATTGAAAAGCTATGGATGTTTATGGATATACAGGTGCAGATTGGGTAGGTAGTTCTTATGAGCAAAAGATCTACTAGCGGCTATGCTTTCACATCGAGAAGTGTAGTGGTAAGTTGGAGTAGAAAAAAAGCAACCCACAATTACGTTTTTCTACTCCACAATGCTAGATAAAGCAACCCACAATTGCTTTATCTAGCACAACAGCAGAGTATAGAGGAGCAGCTATGGCTGCATTTAAGGTGGTATAGCTGAAAAATCTACTCAAAGTTTTGGGATAGCAATGTGATTGTGATAATGTGAGCATCATAATTTCAATTGGCAAGCAATCTAGCTTATCATGTGAGGACTAAACACATAGAGGTCTAGTATCATTTAATTAAGGAGAAAGTATTGGATTGAGAGATAGAGTTGACATATGTGAAGACTGAAGAGTAGGTTGCATGTATCTTTACAAAACCACTTGGTAAAGAGAAGTTTTACTTTAGAGACAAGCTTGGGAGTACATGAGATGGATATGGTGAGTTTGAGGGGGAGTACTGAGAATGCAAGCTCATCTCGTTAGGATTTAGTGGATAGTAGTAGCATGTGGACAACCGTCTAGTAGTGTGTGTGTGGACAATAATGGTTCTTTCCAGCTAGCCAAGTGTGTGGACATTAGCTTTAGGTTATTTTAGTGTGACGTTATCATTAGAAAATGTGATGTGTTTTGTGGAGTGCAATGAAGGAACGCTATGGAGCTTCTCTACTTGGTGTGTGTTGATGAAATTAGAGCAAGTGTGATTTAGGTGTGTCTCCACCACGATTCCCCTGTATTATCTTTTCATCATGGCCTTAAAGAGCCCCCTCGAAAGTGGGCCTTTAGCTTGCACACTCCAAAAAACTGTGCTTCTATGATGACCAAACTTTGCAAGAGTGAGGGTGGGGTCCACATGTTGTGAGAGGAATTTGTGTGATGCATGCAGATGGGAGATGGAAAAATCCAGAGGAGGAGAAGCCATGAGAGATTTTGATGGTGATTTTGATGGGGCTTGGAATAAAAATGTGATTTTGATGGGGCTTGGAATAAAAATGGAAAAATCCAGAGGAGGAGAAGCCATGAGAGATTTTGATGGGGCTTGGAATAAAAATGGAAAAATGGAAGATTTGTTGATATATGTGGAAGGTGGTTGGGATCATCTATGGTGGTTTATCATACAGATTATGATGATGCATTGTTATGCGCATCTAATACCTATGTAGACTATGTAGGTGGAGGAATCAATTAATTGGAAGGCCTGGGTACCTATAGAACCTACTCTCTTGGCCCTTCCCCAATACTCTTTGGTGATTGATGTCCAGCTGTGAGTTGGTAGTTTCTTGCTGCTGGGAGCTCATCGACACGGAACTTCATCTTTGGCACTTGGTTCACAGTATTTAGCATTAAAAGCATAAAATTGTAAGTAGTTTTTTTGTCTTGCTATTTGATAGCTCAATTGACAAGGAATTGTGGTTAGATTTTCATATAACACATTGTATTTTTTGCAAGTGTGTATATGTGGACCCCACCCTCACACTTGCAAAGTTTTGTCACTCCATCAGAGCAGATTAGGTCGCAATGTGTGAGCCAAAAGCCCAATTTCAACAAGGGGGCTCTCTAAGGCACAACACATTGAAAATCAGGTGATCGATATGCACATTGCAACCAAATGTGCTCCATTGGTGAGTGTATATATGTGGTCCCAGCCATCACTCTTGCAAAGTTTAGATACCATCAGAGCAGATTTAGTTGCAATGTGTGAGCTCAAGGCCTAATTTTAAGAAGGTTTGATAAGGACATGACACATTGAAAACCAAGCAAATGGCACATTACAACCAAGTGTTCTTTGATGGTGACCAAACATTGCAACTATGTATATGTGGATTCCATCCTCACTCTCGAAAAGTTTGGTCACCATTGGAGTAGATTTGGATGCAATGTGCTAGCCAAAATCCCAATTTTGAGGGGGCTCTCTAAGGATAAGACACATTGAAAACCAAGAAAATGGCATACACAATGCAAAAGAATGTGCTTCGATGGACCAAACTTTGCAAGAGTGTATATATGGACCCCACCCTCACTCTTGCAATCTTTGGTCACCATCGAAGTGAATTTGGTTGCAATTTCTAAGCAAAGGACCAATTTTGAAGGGACTCTCAAGGCTAGGACACATTGAAAACTGGGCAAATGGCACTCACATTGCAACCAAATATGCACTAATTGTGGGAGCAAAGTTCCCAAGTGTATATAAGTAGACCCCACCCACATGCTTGTAAAGTTTTGTCAACATCAGAGTAGATTTGGTAGAAATGTGCAATCCAAAAGCCTAATTTCAAAGGGGCTCTCTAAGGCCAAGACACATTGAAAACGGGGCATGCGCATTTCTTCAAAATGTGCTTCGATGGTGAGATAAACTTTGGAAGTGTGCATGTGTGGACCGCACCCTCACTCTTGCAAAGTCTGGTCACCACCATTATGCAAAGATGCAGGGGAGAAGAGAGCTTGAGCTCTTGCAATCACACACACTCACAAAACCCTAAAAGAGAACACACAAGGTGAGAGGCTGAAAATCTTCTTCTTCTTCACACAACACTCAACACACCATATACAAAGATAAGAGTATACACATATGAAAAAGGTACTCAACCAAATACATACTAGGGTTCTCTATAGTGTGAACCCAACTAAATGAGCTGGTGCTATAACTTTGCCAGTCTCTAGAATGGCTATCACACAGCCTGTCATCCCACTGGCCGCATATCACCCATGATCTCACCAACCATGCCAGTGGTGTAAGTGTGGGGCCTATCCCCTAGGCGGGTCATCAGTGTCCACCACCTCACTAGATGAGCTCGATATCTCAACACTCCCCCTCGAGCTCAACTCCATCTCATGTACACCAAGCGAAGCCCTGAATCTGGGGAGCTTCTCTGTACCCTCTCTGACAAAAATGGTAGTGGACCTCTATATGCTTCATGCGAGCATGAAAAATTGGGTTCGTGGCCAACTGTATACTGCTAATGTTGTCACAGAAAATGACAACTTGTCTATCCACTGATAGACCCAAATCTGCAACCAAGCTACCCAAGTAGCTTTCTCAACCAAGCTACCTCACATGTTGCCATAGCAGCACCTCTGTACTTGGCCTCTGTACTGGATAGAGCAACCGTAGGCTGCTTCTTTGCTGCTCCAAGTCATAGCAGCACTCCCCAAAGAAAACATGAAGCCACTAGTAGATCTTCTATCTAAGATACTACCAGCCCAATCAGCAATCTATGTACCCATGTACACATATCTCTGTCCCAGTTTCATAAAATAGTCCACAATGCAAAGTAGACCTCACATACCTCAGTATGCGTCTCAATGCATCCAAATGCGGCTTCTGAGGAACCTGCATAAACTGACTCACCAACCCAACAACATAGCTCAAATCTGGCCTAGTGATTGTCATGTAGATCAAGCTTCCTACTATGCGCCTATACATAGTAGGATCCTCCAAAATCTCTCTTGAATCTGCACTCAACTTGCCATTCTGATCCAATGGCACTGAGATAGGCTTACAGCCTCTCATACCATACTTGGACAACATGTCCAAGCCATACTGTCTCTGCAGTAATCCAATACCATGTGGTGACCTAATCACCTCAATGCCCAAGAAATATCTGAGCTCCCCCAGATCCTTCATCTCAAACTTCTATCTAAGCAAGTGCAAGACAGATTGCATAATTATGCAATTGAGAAAGCACGTGAGGAATTCGATAATTCCCTTACAAAATTAAAGAAGTCTCTCAAAACCTCATTTGGAGGAATGCTCTTCTCTCATGGTGAATGAAGCCAGCATAACATCAGCACTTGCAACTTTGAGGGCTCAACATGAGTTATCCTGTGCAGAGGTTTACCTATGATGGTTATGTGGCACATCACTATGCATACATGGCAAAAGTTGTACAGGTTGGTTATGTGGCACATCACTATGCATACATGGCAAAAGTTGTACAGGTTGTAGAGCCCACATGCATTGATGAGGCTATTGGAAATCTGTGTTGGGAGAAAGCTATGGATGAGGAGATGGATGCACTATATGGAAATGAGACTTGGGATTTAGTGAAACTGCCTAAAGGCAAGAAAGCCATTGGATGCAAGTGGGTGTACAAAGTAAAACATAACAGTGATGGAAGCATAAGCAGGTACAAGGCTAGATTGGTAGCCAAAGGATCTGCGCAGACATATGGCATTGATTATGAGGAAACGTTTAGCCTAGTTGCCAAGATGGCAACAGTGAGTTGTGTGATAGCAGTGGTTGCATCAAAGCAATGGTCTTTACATTAGATGGATGTAAAGAATGCATTCTTGCATGGGGATTTGCAGGAAGAGGTGTTTATGTTACAGCCACCTGGTTATGAGGATGTGAGTCACCCTGAGCATGTTTGCAGGTTGAAGAAAGCCTTGTATGGCTTAAAACAAGCACCAAGAGCATGGTATGACAAGATTTCTGAATATCTTGTCACTATTGGCTTTCATGTAGCCAATGCAGATTTCTCGCTGTATGTGAGACACAGTAATAGAGGGGTTGTGCTTGTTGTCATCTATGTAGATGACCTGATCATTACGAGGGACCATGATGCAGAGATCTTTGATGTAAAGAAGATAAGGCAAGAGCACTCTTGTATTCACAACACATGAGAATGAGGATTTTAGGGTTACATTTGACTCTTAAAGGTGACTTGGCCGTTCACACTTGGGCGCCCATACATACTGATATTCAAGGTGCGCCTCTCATCGGCGATCACCCAATCCCTTCATCCTTAACATATGGTGCCGACAAGCCCGGCCCATGACTCAGAATATTTAAATTAATGACGTAAAACATAGTACGTCTCAATGTCCGTCATAGGTTAACATGCCCCCCTTCCTGATGTAGATTCCGTCCTCGGAAGCTATGGTATGGTAAGCTCGAGAGGGTTGTTGTGGTAGACCGTCTGCAAAACAGGGAAGTAGAGTGAAGGTATGCTGGAATTCAAAAGATATAAAGTGTATAAATTCAAGCATGTTATGAAAAGATGCAGGGGGGAAGAGAGCTTGAGCTCTTGCAAGCACACACACACACTCACAAAACCCTAATAGAGAACACACAAGGTGAGAGGCTGAAAATCTTCTTCTTCTCTACTCAACACTCAACACACCATATACAAGATAAGAGTACACACAATATGAAAGGTACTCAACCAAATACATACACGGGTTCTCTATAGTGTGAACCCGACTAAATGAGCTGGCGCTATAACTATGCCAGTCTCTAGAGTGGCTGTCACACAGCCTGTCATCCCACTGGCCGCATATCTCCCATGATCTCACCAACCATGCCAGTGGTGTAAGTGTGGGGCCTATCCCCCAGGCGGGTCATCAGTGGCCACCGCCTCACTAGACGAGCTCGATATCTCAACACTCCCCCTCGAGCTCAACTCCATCTCATGTACACCAAGCGAAGCCCTGAATCTGCGGAGCTTCTCTATACCCAATGCTTTGGTGAAGATGTCAGCTACCTGATCCTCTGTGCTGACATAAACAAGGTCAAGGTCTCCTGCCAAGACCTTCTCTCTGACGAAGTGGTAGTGGACCTCTATGTGCTTCGTACGAGCATGAAAGACTGGGTTCCTGGCCAACTGTATACTGCTAATGTTGTCACAGAAAATGACAACTTGTCTATCCACTGATAGACCTAAATCTGCAAGTAGCTTTCTCAACCAAGCTACCTCACATGCTGCCATAGCAGCTCCTCTGTACTCGGCCTCTGTACTCGATAGAGCAACCGTAGGCTGCTTCTTGCTGCTCCACGTCACAACAGCACTCCCCAAAGAAAACATGAATCCACTGGTAGATCTTCTATCTGAGATACTACCCGCCCAATCAGCATCTGTGTACCCATGTACACATATCTCTGTCCCAGTCTCATAGAATAGTCCACAATGCAAAGTAGACCTCACATACCTCAGTATGCGTCTCACTGCATCCAAGTGCGGTTTCCGTGGAACCTGCATAAACTGACTCACCAACCCAAGAGCATAGCTCAAATCTGGTCTGGTGATCGTCATGTAGATCAAACTTCCTACTATGCGTCTATACATAGTAGGATCCTCCAAGATCTCTCCTGAATCTGCACTCAACTTGCCATTCTGATCCAATGGCACAGAAATAGGCTTACAGCCTATCATACCATACTTGGACAACATGTCCAAGCCATACTGTCTCTGCAGTAATCCAATACCATGTGGTGACCTAATCACCTCAATGCCCAAGAAATATCTGAGCTGCCCCAGATCTTTCATCTCAAACTTCTGTCTTAGCAAGATCTTTACATCAAAGATCTCTGCATCATGGTCCCCCGTAATGATCAAGTCATCTACATAGATGACAACAAGCACAACTCCTTTATCACCATGTCTCACATACGGCGAGAAATCTGCATTGGCTACATGAAAGCCAATAGTGACAAGATATTCAGAAATCTTGTCAGACCATGCTCTTGGTGCTTGTTTTAAGCCATACAAGGCTTTCTTCAACCTGCAAACATGCTCGGGGTGACCCACATCCTCATAACCAGGTGGCTGCAACATATACACCTCTTCTTGCAAATCCCCATGCAAGAATGCATTCTTTACATCCATCTGATGTAAAGACCATTGCTTTGACGCAGCCACTGCTATCACAACTCTCACCGTTGCCATCTTGGCAACTGGGCTGAAAGTTTCCTCATAATCAATCCCATATGTCTGTGCATATCCTTTGGCTACCAATCTAGCCTTGTACCTGTTTATGCTCCCATCACTGTTATGTTTAACTTTGTACACCCACTTGCATCCAATGGCTTTCTTGCCTTCAGGCAATTGCACTAAATCCCAAGTTTCATTTCCATATAGTGCATCCATCTCCTCATCCATAGCTTTCTCCCAACACACATTTCCAACAGCCTCATCAATGCATGTGGGCTCTACAACCTGCACAACCTTTGCCATATATGCATAGTGATGTGCCACATAACCATCATATGTAAATCTCTGCACAGGGTTCTTCACTCTCCCTGATCTTCGCAGCTTTTCATTCATGGCTTCCATAGCCTTCTTTACACCAGGTGTTCTCATAGCTGGGATCCCAAGCTCCTCATCAAGGCTCATATCTGAGCCACTAGACTCTCCATCAACATGAGAATGCCCTGCAGAAATGTCAGGCATACCAAGGGGCTCAACCACTTTCTCTTTTCCTTTACGTGATGTACTAATCACATTTGCAGGGCTGGTATTATGACGCAGCCTGCCACTCCATGGTCTATCAACAGACCCACTAGATGAGGACTCTCCTGGTCCACTCAAAGACTGTGATTGCTGACCTGCATTCTGTGCAACCACACTTCCACTCACATCAGCCCCAACAGCTTCTTTTTCAGCAGCATACCAGCTGCTCATCTCATCAAAGACAACATCCCTGCTTACCCTCAACTCACGTGTAGCAGGGTTATAACACCTGTATCCCTTTTGCTCAAGGGAGTATCCAATAAACACACATTTTTCAGCTTTCGGATCCAGCTTAGTTCTCAGCTCATCTGGCACATGCACATATGCAATGCATCCAAAGACTTTCAGATGAGACAAATCTGGTTTTCTGCCAGTAAACCTCTCCTCGGGAGTTACATCATGTATGGCTGCAGTTGGAGTCCTGTTCATGATGTATACTGCTGTAGAAACAGCCTCAGCCCAATAGCAATGCGGCATATTCTTCTCTTCCATCAATGCTCGCGCAATCTCAGCAATGCGCCTGTTTTTCCGCTCAGCAACTCCATTTTGTTGCGGAGTGTATCTGCATGTGTACTGTCTCCGAATACCATTCTTCTTCAAATATTCAGAGAACTCATTGGAGAAGTACTCTCCCCCTCCATCTGACCTTAGGCACTTTACATATTTTCCTGTTTGCTTTTCAACCAGAAATCTGAAATTCTGAAAGTGAGTGAATACCTCACTCTTCTCTTTCATGAAATATACCCACACTTTCCTTGTGTGGTCATCAATGAAAGTCACATAATACCTGCAGCCTCCCATAGATATGGTCTTCGTAGGACCCCATACATCTGAATGCACAACATCTAGTGCATTTTTGCTCACATATCTATTACGTGGAAACACATGCTTTGTTTGCTTCCCAAATTGGCATGCTTCACATATTTTGTGCATACCTTCCACTTTAAATTTTGGCAGTCCTGTCACAATTCCTTTTGTCTGCATAGACTTCAATCTCTGAACATTCACATGTCCAATTCTTTTATGCCATATGTCTGTGTCTGCAACAATTCCTGAACCATTTGCAAACATCGCAGCACTCATCTCAGGCATGTCTACATCCAACGTAAACATTCTTCCCACTCTGTTGCCTTTTGCAACCAACCTGCACTTGTCTTTGAAATCTTCAACATAACACCCATCAGGGTTAAACCGAACCTACAAACCCTGCTCAATCATCTGGCCAACTGAAACCAGATTCTTTGTTATGTTCGGTACATGAAGTACATCTGCAAGGTACTTCACTTTGCCATCCTGCATAGACAATGGCACATCTCCAACGTGGGCAATTGGATGAGCAGTGTCATCCCCTGTTTCCACAAAACCTGGTCTTTTCGGGTTTTTCATCTCCTTGAACCACTCCCCATGACTCGTCATGTGGTTCGAAGCGCCTGAATCCACATACCATACATTATCCTTTTGTGCTGCATCAACATTTTCAGACATGGCATTCACGACATGCTGCATAACAAACAACCTTTCATTATCCTCATTATTTCTGCTTGAGGATGCATAGTTGTTTTGCTGCACTTTCCCATTTTGCATGTCAGCTTGCTTCTTATGACATTCTGCCTGCACATGTCCAGGCTTACCACAATAATAGCATTCACGTGCATCATTGTACTGCCTTTGCCAATTTCCACGGCCTCTTTGACTCCCCCTGCCTCTGAATTTGCCTCTTCCACCTGCGTGTTGTTGTTGTTGTTGTTGATTCTGGGACTGTTGTTGCTGCTGCTGCTGCTGACCATAATTCAGATTACCTGTTCGGCCACCTCCTTGACCGCATCCACGGCCTCCTCTACCTCGTCCTCTTCCTGAACTCGTGTAGAAGGCCTGTTGCTCTGAACTGTTTTTGCTTTGTGAAGACTGTTGGTCTTCACCCAAGCTCTTCTCTTCGATAATCAGCATAGACACCAAATCTGTAAAGTTGGGAATGTTTTCCCGAGTCTGAATAGACGTCTTAAATGCCTTGTATTGTGGCCCGAGACCACGTAGACAGACTTCCACCTTGTCATCATCATCTACTGACACACCAATAGATGCAAGGGATTCCACAATACCCTTTATCTTCAACGCATAGTCATTCACAGACATGCTCTTTTTCTCCACAGTATGAAGTTCATTCTTCAACTGTATCTTACGTGCCTTGGTATTTGTTTCATAAAGCTTTACCAAGGTGTCCCACGCCTCCTTGGGGGACTTGGCATCCTGAATGTGCCCAATCATGGTGTCCTGTATACTAATGGATAGCCAATACATAACCTTCCTGGCTCCTTGGTTCCAGTCTTTAAACTCTTTCACATCTGCAGCAGTCGGATTTATATCCGGTATCTCTGGTGCCTCTTCATGCTCACCTTCTATGTAGTCCCAATAGCCTTTTCCCATCAGGAAATTCGTCAACCTGAACCTCCAAGCATGGAAGTTATTCTTATCCAGCTTCTCAGCCACAATCTGTGTTATGCCATCATTAGACATCTTCCCAAACACACAATTTTACCAGAAACTGCACTCTGGTTTTTCCTGCACAAATGCTGTATTTTTTGCACAGCGGTACTGTAGTACTCTCAAATGTCACAACCAGTGACTTCAATGCACATACATACACCCAATGGCAACTGTAGACCTCTTTGCAGCACCCACAGTGTCTGCACAGTCAATCTGTCTTCCTGCAGTTCTTAAAACAGAGTTCTGCAGAGAATCGATGACTTACCCGCAGTGCTCGAAATCGTCTGCTTTCTGAAAAACGGAGGTCCAGACGCGCCCGAAACGCGTTTTCGGCCCAAAAATTTTAGTCCGTAGGACTGTATAGTTGCCCTATAGCTTCACTCCCGCGAAGAAAGCTCCTCAATCGGAGATCGTTTGCCGGTGCCTCCCGTAGAGCTCCCGACAAGGGTGTAGTCACCAACACAATAGGGAAGAGTAGTTGAAGCTCTTACCCTCGTACCGCTTCCTGTGGTTCTCTTGCTTGCAGCTCAGCCCTTAGCACGAACCAGGCTCTGATACCATGAAAAGATGCAGGGGGGAAGAGAGCTTGAGCTCTTGCAAGCACACACACACACTCACAAAACCCTAATAGAGAACACACAAGGTGAGAGGCTGAAAATCTTCTTCTTCTCTACTCAACACTCAACACACCATATACAAGATAAGAGTACACACAATATGAAAGGTAAACCAAATACATACACGGGTTCTCTATAGTGTGAACCCGACTAAATGAGCTGGCGCTATAACTATGCCAGTCTCTAGAGTGGCTGTCACACAGCCTGTCATCCCACTGGCCGCATATCTCCCATGATCTCACCAACCATGCCAGTGGTGTAAGTGTGGGGCCTATCCCCCAGGCGGGTCATCAGTGGCCACCGCCTCACTAGACGAGCTCGATATCTCAACATGTTAGACCACAATGGATGTTGCTATGAGAACTTAGTTTAAGGGTCACATGAATGAGCTAGTGTAGCAAATTAACAGGAGTTTAAAATTATTGAAAGTAAATCAAGAGTAAGCAAGGTGTCAAAGGTTAATCAAGGTTTATAACTAGCCTAAGTCAAGGAAAATAACCAAGCTTAATAAATAAACACATGACCACACTGTGTCTACTCTAAGAACAAGTTAATACCACAAGCCTAGGGAAACAAGAAACATCAGAGTTACAGGAGCTTTTTGCCTCTTTTTTTTCTTTTTCTTTTTTTTTTGCACGTGACAATTTTTACACACAATGGCGACCTTCCTAAGGCAAAACTAACATCGATCCTGGTACCATGTTTAACATAAGGCATTATCCAGGAATCTATTAGCTCACTTTAGGCAAGGCTACCCCCTACCAACCAAGGCATCGGTCTGGAGTAGAATACTCCTCGCCTACCAAGTATCAATAAGGCGATAGGCCAACATTAAAGCACTTCATAGACTTGTATTGCCATTTATTGTAGGCTTTTTTTTTAATAATCTATCATTTTTGCTCTTCGCTCCTGAACTATAATTTGTCTTGCATCCTTTCGACAAAGGGGTAATAGCTATGTCCTAAAGGTCAACACACACATGGCCAGGTGTCAACCATTAAGATGGTTTGACCCTAGACCTAAGACAATCGTATTCCAAGGTTAACTTAAGACATCATGCTACCTAGGAATATTTCCAATAAAGTTAAGCTCATTAATGATTTACACTATCATGCAAGCAACTTTAGAAACTAAGTAGTACATTGACAATTTCCATGTGGTCATGCATTATAGTTTATGCAATTGATTGAATAGTAAAAACGAAAGAGAGTGGGTATGGAAGAATTACACCTGTAATTGGAGATCTCCTTGATTTGACGAGACAGCTTGCAATTGGATGTAGATATATTTTGATGAACGTTGCGGCAGTCTCAGGACTTGAAAGCGAACCCACCTCAAACTTTTCAACCTGTACAATCAACTAACAAGCACTATACCTCGAGAGGCACATCAGTGTGAAAATTTCAAGACTTGTTTAAGGAATCTAAACTAGAAAAAACTTGAAAACGCTAACCTACCTACCAGTCATTACACTACTACTGAGGATACGGTAAGAGGATGTTGTAGAGTCCTGGCTCTAGCCCTAAGGCTAAGCCTCTATCCGCATCATCCAAACAAATAAAGTCAACCTCAGTAGTGCCATGAGTTTCATCCGTCCATTCATCATTGTCAGATATTTCCTTTTCATTTTCCCATCCACATAAACTCATCAAAAATGTAACCATGCGAGGATAGTCATCTTGTGGAAAAGGAAAGCATTGGGCTATCGGGGATATGTCCTCTACGGAGTAGGGGTCAGTCATGGTCAATAGGCGAATTAGCCATTCTAATTCCTCAATATTTTCCTCTCTGGCTAGTACATCTATATGATCCCATTCAGTTTCAATTACAGGATAGCACATGTGGAATATCTGAGAAAGGTACAGATGATACCTCTCACCAAAGGTAGGAGTGGATGAAGTGTATGATGATCGGGCATCTGCCATATCTGCAACACAGATATAGCATCAGTAGGTTTATGACAGGTCAATCTAGTTCTTGATTGTATACGGATATTTCTCTTGTTTTGTGCTCTTGCTCTTTTTACTATTTTTTGTTTTTCTTTGTTTTTGTTTTTTTTTAAAAAAATGTATGAAGTTATATATATACATCCCCTTGAATTCGGCAATTACATGGTCAGGGGAGAATGTTAAGGAGGAAGCATTAGAATGTCGAGCGTGAGTACATGCTCCCCCTTTTCTTGAGTAGATCATATTATTTGCAATGATGTTGCAGCCTCTTGGAACCAATTTGTCCAGCGGGTCATAGGTTGTGATGTGGGCAGATAGCTTTTTATGACCCTTGTGGCCACATCCAATTGCAGAGATGGTAGTGTACGCTCCCATTGACGAATGGAGGAAATGGTTTCCGATGATACTATTACAAGGGGAGACGTAGACTCATCGGTTTTTTGTTGGGTGTTGGCAAGAGTAGATGTAGAGCATGTAGAAACTTCTATATCAGCGTGTGCCTGGCATGAGGAGCTAGAAGCTCATTCCTTTAGAATAAATTGAGATTTATCAGTAATAGCAGGCGGAGCTATGGTGAAATTTCTATAAAAATTACACATAAAACATTTTCATTCAAAGTATGAAAAGAGGACTTCCTACCATATTCTAGGAATTATCATCCTAGATAAATTGTTTGATTCTCATTGTAATCATTTAAGTTTATGCATATTAATGAATTTTTAGATAAATTTATTTATCTATGAGAAATAATTAAATGTTAAAAGAGGAATTCCCATTACATTTGGAATTCCATGATTGGATGAGAAAAGAGAATTTCTTATTATTTTAGAATAATGAATTTAATTTTAATGATAAATTTTTTTAGATAAATTTATTTATCTATGAGAAATAATTAAATGTTAAAAGAGGAATTCCCATTACAATTGGAATTCCATGATTGGATGAGAAAAGAGAATTTCTTATCATATTGGAATTATGGGATAATTCATTTAAATTCAAAGATGAAATTTTTAGATAAATTTATTTATCTATGAGAAATATTTAAATGTCAAAAGAGGAATTCTAACGACATTTGGAATTCCCTCATTTAGTTGGGCAAAGAGAAATTTCTAACATATTGAAATAATAGATATTTTAATTTAGATGAAGAGGAATTCCCAGGACATTGGAATGTAATTAATTAAATGCAAAAAGAGGAATTCCCATGGTAATTGGAATCCTAGAAATTAAATGGGAAGAAGATGAATTTTTAGTATAAATTCGATTTATGGTTATTTTTACCAAATGAAGAAATATGGGTAGAATTGATTTCTATAAATCCCATGAATTCTTTTATTCAAAAGAAGAATATGAAATAAAATTCAATTGAGGAATTGAGAAGAAATATGGAAATAGTCGTTAGAAAAGAATCTTTAATTTAAACCAAGCAAGTGGCTGAAGTTTAGAAAAAGTCCTATTATCGATATCAATCTAGAAAAAAGCTATTAAATAGTAATAACATGTAAAAGGGATGTGATAAGATGTGTATCTGATGTGATAAGATGTGTATCGCATGTGATAAGATGTGTATGAGATGTGATAGGATGCGATAAGATGTGTATGAGATGTGTAGGATGTGATAAGATGCGTATGGGATGTGATAAGATGTGATAAGATGTGTATGGGATGAGGTAAGAAGTGTATCTGATGTGATAAGATGTGTATAGGCTGTGATGATAGGATAAGAAAGGATGCGTTATAAAAAAAATATATGTAAAGGTGTATATGAATGTATGAATGTGGATGTGGAAATGGATGTATGGATGTAGATGTATGAATGTGGATGTGGATATGGATGTGGATGTGTGGATATAGACGTGGATGTGGATGTATGGATGTGGATGTGGATGTATGAATGTGGATGTGAAAATGGATATATGGATATGGATGTGGATGTGGATGTATGGATGTGGATGTGGATATACGAATGTGGATGTGAAAATGGATGTATGGATGTAGATGTAGATGTGGATGTGGATGTATGAATGTGGATGTGAAAATGGATGTATGGATGTAGATGTGGATGTATGAATGTGGATGTGAAAATGCATGTATGGATGTGGATGTGGATTTATGAATGTGGATGTGAAAATAGATGTGTGGATGTATGGATGTGGATGTGGATGTGGATGTATGAATGTGGATGTGAAAATGGATGTATGGATGTAGATGTGGATGTGGATGTATGGATGTGGATGTGGATGTGGATGTGTGGATATGGATATGGATGTGGATGTGGATGTGGATGTATGAATGGGGATGTGGATGTGGATGTGAAAATGGATGTATGGATGTAGATGTGGATGTGGATGTGGATGTACGAATGTGGAATAATGAATGCGAATATGTATGTAAATGGATATGACGTCGATATAAACGAATGGATGAGATGAGATGTCATGTGAATCAGAATGTGAATGAATGATATAAGATGTGAATGAATGAGATGTGAGAAATGAATGTGATGAGACGTAATGTAATTTAAGAAAGATAGGAATGGATATTATGTGAAGTGAATGAATCTGATGTGATGGGATGGAAAATGATGTATTTGGTTAAGAATGGATACGCATATGAATTGGATTTGGATTAAGCAATATGGATTGATGTGGAACAATCTGGAAAGACGAGAGTTCATTATAGAAACCGTATTTGTGAACTGTTTGTAAATGACTGTTTTATGTCAAGAATGCTGGGGAAGCATTTTGATTGTGTTGAGAATGTGGTCGAGGAGACCTACTTGATAAAGTTGCAACAGCTGACGGAGAGTCAACGGAGGACGTCTCGCGTAGCAAGGTTAGCCGAGGTCTTGACCAGCCTCGGTTCGATTTTAAATGGTGAGCTTCCGGTACGGTGGATGAGGGACCAAGGAAGTGGCCTATGAGTGAAGCGCTAGGTGACCTGCGAAGGATCCTAGAGGGTGCTGACCATACGGTGCTCAGGCTTTGGGTCGTCGAAGATACCCACACATGCATCGCGGAAGATATTGGAACAAGGAGTAAGAGTTGTTTTTTGGAACCGGGCATGGATCTAGTTGACTGACTTTGCTGGTCCTCATTGGATGAGTCCATGGCTCTTTTATATGGATCTGTTGGTTGATCTTGCTGATCTTCAACAAAGATTCCATCTTGATTTTTATAAGTGATTATATTGCCGAGTACTATGAGCTAGGAACTATTGAAAAGACCCCTGAGTGGACAGGTGGTGAGCGTTTTGGTTGCCAATGATGCCATAGATACTCCGATAAAGGAATGATTGGAAATTAAGATTCAACCGGATATTTTGGACAATTGTGATAAGTGATACTATGGTTTCATTAAATGATTGTTTTAAAGATGGCTGAATCTGTGAAAAAAAAAGGCAATTTCATATTGGGTGTGTAAGTGGCATGACTAGTGTTAAATTTGCATGAATATCCGGCTAGGGTGCACATGGAAGAGTAAATCCCAGTTAGGCATTCTCAAGATTGGAGCACTCGCCAAGGCCTTCTTTAATAGCTCATAGGCACGGTCACATTCTTCGGTCCAAATAAACTCGATGAGAAGCTTATACAATGGTCGAGCTATCTCGGCGAAGAAGAGAATAAACCTTCGATAATAACCAACGTGGCCCATAAAGCGTTGGACTCCCTTGTAGTTAGTGGGTGGGGGTAATTCCAGAATGACCTTGATTTTACTCTCGTCAGTGGAAATCAATCTACACCTTTCAAATATTTTTCGTAAACACATCAAGTGCTCATCCCAAGAGGAATGAACACAAAGATCGTCTAAGAAAGCTTCACAGAAGTCCCTTAGATATTCCTTAAAGGCCGTGTTTATCAATCGTTGGAATGTTGCAGGTGCATTGGTCAAGCCAAAGGCCATGACGCGAAAGGCAAACACTCCAAACTCCGTGATAAATGCTGTTTTAGCTTGGTCCTCGACGACTGCAATTGTGATTTGATTGTAACCCGAGTACCCATCTAAAAAGCTATATGCCTCCTTGCCTGCCACTCTTTCAAGCACATGTTCAGAATACGGCAAGGGGTAATGATCCCTTCTGGTGGCTGCATTAACCTTTTTGAGATCAACGCACACTCTGAGTTTTCCATTCTTCTTTGGCACGATGACTATCGGAGAAACCCATTCTGAGTGCTCAATTGGGTATATGAATCCACATTTTACCAGCTTTTCAATTTCCTCTTGTACAATCTTTGCGTACTTAGGATTCATTGGGTAGGGACGTTGCTGGACTGGTTTAGCAGTGCTAATCATTGGAATCGTGTGTTGCACCACCGAGGGTGGGACACCCTTCATATCATGATATGTCCAGGCAAATATGTCCTTGAATTCCTTAAGAAGCTTCGTAAGTGCAGCTTCTTCTGCCTTGGTGAGGTCTTGAGCAATAAAAACTGGTTTAGACTCCTCACCCAGATCTGCTAAGTCTATCTCCTTGACTACCGCAGGGCCATCGTAGACACCGCTACTCCCATTGGTAGGCGTTCGTTGGGCTTTTGTGTAGACTACTTTACGTTCCCCTGTGGTGAATGATTTGAAATGCTCGGGTACGGGGTGTAAGTCTACTGGTTCTTGTTGTGCCAGGCTTTTTTCTTTCAATTCCGCTTCCTTTTGTTGTTGAGCCAACTTTTGGTTTTGCCGCCTTCTTGCAGTACGACTTAGTTTCGGCTTCTCTTCGATTTCTAATTGGGCGACGTCATGAGCTTGCGGAATACACCACATGACACTTTGGAGGTATTGTCCCCAATTATCCGCTATCTTCCGATGAGCATCAATGGCTCCTACATAACTAGCCATTCTGCAGTGGATCTTTCCTTGTTTATTGCAGTGCGTACATTAGCTCGATAGCGTTGGCGCTTGTGTTTCGTTTTTTTCTTACCAAGTTTTTGATTTTTGTTTCTATCAGATTCGGACTCACTTGGTCGATCTTCACTTTCGGATGAACTGCAGGAGGTCACTGTCCTAGGCCTTGAGCACCTTGCTTCCACCTTTGGGTGAATATTTGATTCATTTTTCCCATCAGGCTCAGGGTCAGTTTCTTCGCTACTTTCAGTGTCGGTGGAGTTTGCCACTTTCTCGCCATCAGGGGTCAAGTGCATAACACCTATCATGTTTATTGGCACTAACGGTGGCATATCTTGCCCCTCAGGTGTTACCCAACTTGTGCCTCTATTTCCCCATGTGTCTATGGTTGCCGCTAGGTGTACCCAATCCACGTTATCCGACTCAGTCATACCCGGTAGGACATCCACGTAAGGAGAATCTTTCCCATCATCAGTCTCTTTTTTGCATGTATAGCAATACCTTAATGGGGCGGAATGAACAGTGGTATCCGATCGATTATCGATGATAACCTTGCTTCCTAAAGGATGTGCACGACCATTCTCAAGATCAACTCGAATGACAGAGTCCTGGAATTGTAGGTAGACATGGTTTTTCGACCAGTCATGCACCATTTGTGCTTCCCTCATGAAAGGACGTCCTAAGATCATTTGATATGACATAGGATGCTTGGAGAAATCCATTACAATGAAGGTATATTTTACCTTGTATCCCAGGACCTTGATCTTAAGGTCCCTTAACATTCCAATAGGTTTAGCTATGGTTCCGTTTGCCATCTTAACCACTATGTTTGTGACTTCAAGGTGAGGTCTTCCCATAGATTCCCAACAGTTTTTAGTCACAATGCTCACGCCAGCACCACCATCAAGGATTCCCTTTAGAGTTAATCCCTTGGTAGTAATGGGGAGGGTTGCATTAGATTCGTCACCTTCAAAGTACTGTCCCAACTTGTTCACAGGTATTTCAACGACCGAGTCTTCATCTAGGTTGGGTTGTAGATCCCAATGTTTCCCTTCATCTTGAAGCGTGTCGGGTCTATCCATATTTGCAAATTGTGGTAACCCCGCCTTTAGTTCTCCATTGAGAAATGCCCGAAGAGCTAAGAATAGCTCAGGATCTCCGTATAATTTGGATATAATCGTGGTTCTGATCTCGGAGGACATGAAATCTTTTAGCTTGGACACATTCAACGGTACTTTTCGAGACATCGCCCCTTGACTAGGGACTGGTGAAGATGGAATCACTTCCTCTTCGATGGGGTCAGGCATTCCCTCACTAAACATTCTTTCCAGCAAGAAGGGTGTTTGCCCACTTCCGGATGTCCTATCCTCACTTTCTTCCTGAATGATACTCGGTATAGCTAACGGTTTATGGTTCCGGTGAGGCTGAACTTGCGTAGGAAACACTGTGTCTGGAATTTTGATTTTTCTCGGGTTTGGCTCCAATTCTCTTTGTGTTTCTTCCACCAAACCCCTTAAGTGTTGCACTTGTTCAATCTCCTCAACTGGGTTTGGGTACGTACCAATCTTTTTCTTGAGGGTTTTTGGCCCACGTGGCTTGTCTTAGGGAGTCTCAGTCAGTTTGGGTGGTCGAGAGGGCATTAACTGACTTGGTTGTGGGGCCGAGGAAGTTTCCTTCTGTTTCCCCTTATTTATGTACTCGCTTGATTCTCCTTCATTGAGCTCCCGAGTGGGTTCCTCCCTTAAGGTAGTGGCTTTGGTCCCCACGGTTTCTATTGAATCAGAATCATCTTCAGGATCATTCATATACACGGGGTCGTCTCCTGTCCCTATGTTAGTCTTTGAACTGGGCTTGGAGCTCGTGGCATTAAGCGATCTCTTTCGTCGTGTTTTCTTTTTCTTTGCCTGAGCGATTGATGCAGTATCCCTCTCTTCAAGAATGTAGTTTTGATTTTGAAGCATTGACCGTGTAACTACATTCGCGGGTATTACAGGTGTGGTTCCTCGTGCTTGGTTGGTGACCTCAACCAAATTCAATGGCGTAATCTTGGGTGCATTAGGATTATGTGGACATTGAGCGATCAAATGATCTATGCCACAAAAATTACATGTAAGTACCGGCATTCCCGATGTGCTCTCTTGATTTGGTTGCATTTGAGTAGCGATCTTCTGTAGCCTATTAGGGCACTCCGCTACACGATGAGGTCCACCACACTCATAGCATTGAAGAGGTGGTCTCCTCGCCAAGGTGTTAAGGTTTTGCCCTCTTGTGGCGAGAGCAGCCGCTTGATATACAGGCTTGACTTGCCCGAAATGATCCTCCATGTAGTACTGGGGAATCATTTCAAACGTATCAATCCCGTATGGAGCAGTGGGGTCTATCTCCTCTTCATAATCCCCACACGCACTATGTGACTCACAACCCATCTGGTTTATTGGAGTTATCCTTGGATGTGGAGGTTGTGGTCCTAGCACTGGCGGTGGTAACGGCACAGACTGGACTACATTTCGATTCCTTGGAACTATGTGCTGTGACGGTTGCTCGACAGGTTGTGCAGGCATTAGCGCAGGTACTTGAGGTGTGTTTGACCAGGCTAGTGGTGCCTGATTTGCCAACATTCGCTTAAGTACTAGGCAATCTTTAGATTGATGGCCATACTTACCACATGCATTGCAATTCCCATTGAATTTCACTCTGAATGTGGGACATTCACTCGTGCTATGTGGTCCTAAGCACACCGAACACCATTGTTGCTCTCTCCTTGGGTACATATGGCTATTCTGAGGAGCTCGATTACCCCTAAAGTATTCTTGGAGAGCCTTAGTAAGGTCGGTCATAGACATTTCAGATATCTTGGGCTCCTTGGCAATAGGTTTTACCGTCATTGGCTCGTGCCCAGATACTTGCGAACTAACGGATTTTGTTGCTGAAGACACCTTTTTACCTGCAATCATCAAGTTGTCTTCTAACTGGATTGCATTGGCAGTGACTGCTTCCCACGTTGTAAGACCTCTAATGACTAGGCCATTGTAAATGTCCTCGTGGCGCAATCCTCGGATGAATCTATCGAGGAGTTGGTTGTTATTGAAGCGTTCATCGGGAGTGCAGCGAGAATTTAGATGCTTCAATCGACTTATAAAGTCTCTCACTGACTCCCCTTCCTCGCGTTCAGCTTTTTGGAGTTGAGATGCTACCCCCCCCAAAGCACACCCTCGCGTATGTATTCTTTCAAGAACAATCTCTTGAGAGTGGGGTAGTGAGTGCGCTCTTCAACCCTTAAGGTTCGATACCAATCTCCGGCCTTCCCACTCAAGGTTAAGCCTAAGGCTTTACACTTATGCAGCTCATTGTGCTCTTCCAAAGAATCACACACGTGTTCAAAGACTTCAATGTGCTTCCTAACATCCTCATTACCACTGAAGTTTTGAGTGAGCTTAGCCACTTGTACTGCCTTGCTTCTAGGTTCTCTCTCAGGCATGCCCCGCATGTTTTCCACAATGGATCGTCCGATCGTCTGAGCAAATGCTGCGAGATCACCCAAGTGAGCAGGCATAGTTGGTGGAGGCACTTCTGGGATAGCCTGGCTGATAGGAGTTGACGTTGGTCTGAGTATGTTGGCAAACGACGTAGGATATGATATGTGACTAGGCCTAGCTCCCCTTGGATAATGGTTATGATAAGGTGGTCGTGGAGCATACGCCATTGGCATACTAAGAGGCGTAGGAGCTACATGAGCATGAGTAGCGATAGGTACATATGGTTGATAGGCACTGGCACGCACTGCTGTAGGTACTGTTCCACTAGGTAGCGGTGTCGTACTAACTACAGCGGTAACAGGTGCACTTTCAGCTATGCTCATCATTGGGGTAGGCATTGCGGATTCCCTAATGGAAAGTTGAGCCAAGGTTGGAAAGCTAAAGTTACTACTCATGGGCTCAACCTGCATTGAGACTCCAGGCGAAACAACATACGAAGGGTCTATGGGACTCACCGACAACTGTGATAGGGTTGGTTGTTTGGCCTTGCCTGTATCCAAAAACCTCATAGGGCCAGTGGAAACTAGGTCCACTCCCCTATTTTGCCTCTCAATTTGGATAATTCTATGAATAACCTCACATATCATTTGCTGTTGCTCTTCTAGATTAGTGGCGCTAGATGTAGATCGTAGGACTTCTAACCAACCTACATGGTATGTGTAACCCGTGTATAGGTCCGTTAGAGTCTCTGTGTGTAGATCATATTCCCAATTTTCATTGAGAAATATCCCATCTAGACTTGGTGTGCCAAACGGTTCTCTTGAAGTGGACGCAAAGTCACTTCTTATGGGTTGGCTTCTAGGGACCTCTACTTTAGGAAGAGCATCGGAAGTTGGTAGCTCAGTAGGGCCCTCATTAAACGAAGTGGGTAGAATATCCACATGGACACTCTTTGGGAGGGTAGGGTCTACATAAGATGTGAATGGTGAATCTACTACCCCTCCTTCTTCATTTACTTCGCTGGTCGCATGCTCAGAGCGTGTAGCTCTACTAAAGGTCTCTATTAGACGACTAAACATGCTAGATCCAGGTTGTGGGGCCCACACTAGCATGTTTTGGCTTGTCTCCTCAGGGTTCTTGGTAGGGTGTCCTTCCATGGCTTCTGAGTCGGAAGACAAGTCACTATCCACTATTCGTGGATCTTGGGTTGCACTCCCTTGGGTTCCAGCCGAAGGCCAAGATGCCAACGTGGAGGGATGGTGTGAGCCTGCGTAAACTGAAACGCTTTCTAGTGGCTCAGGCTCTAGTTCCCGACCAGAACGTAGATGCATGTGACGTGGGTACCCTACGTGCGTTGGTAACTACCCTTAAAGCCCACACAAGTGGTTTTTGGGTATTTTGCACCTCGTTTTTACTTGTTTTTAGATTGTTTTTAACTCGTTTTTGACCCCCTTACGGTCGAACTTGGACTAGGGCGTGTGATAGCTCGAAACGAGCGTATCGTTCAAAGGGTCCTAGTGTGCTTTACAGCACCGTGTTCGCCTATCTAGAGCTCCTGTAGTCCTCAAAACAGTCCGTTTCCCTTGGGGGGAAGGGGCAAAAGCCTATTTGCTTGTGGAGGAAAGGGTGAGGGCTTTATCCCACATGCTCACTTTACTCTATGGGGAGTGGGCTACATATAGGGCACGACTTCCCATAAGCTCTCACTTGAAAGAAAGCTATGGAGGCTCACTCTCCTATATATATATATCAAAAGACCGAGGCCGAGGCCGAGGCCGGGGTCGTGGGTCAATTGGGGTTCTTTCTTTTCAAAATTTTTTTCTCCAATTAGAAAATCTTTCCTCTCCACACGTTTGGTTCTTTCTTTAAAAATAAAATTTAATTTTTTATTTTTTATTTTTTATATTTTTTTAAATTTTTATTTTCTGTTTTTTTTCTGAGATAAGTTTTCTAGGGTTCTAGCCTTAGCCGCGGCGCAGTTCGCGCACACAGCACACATCTGGGGATTCAGAAACCCCCCTCACACGCAGAAAACCAGATAACCGATCGTGCGCCCACACGCGGAGCGGAGAAATAACAAAAGAAACAGAAATGCAGAAGACAAATTGCAGAAACAGAGATTGCAAACCACAGAAACACCTCAACAGCAAACACACAGTCGCTTTCCTATAGTGTAGATTAAACTTCACGCAGCAGCCGAGCTGCAAACTCGAGCTTGGTGCAGGGCAACTCCCCGACAGCGGCGCCAAAAATGTGCGCTTTTGCCGCACAGGTCGTAGCTGGGGACTTCCCGGACACCGTATGCGAGCCACGAATGGCTGCAAGCATACAACCAGGGAAGGAAGCTCAAACAGAATGCCAAAGGGTGTGTCACTCACCGCTCAACCGCCACCTTGAAGGATTCCCGCGTCGCAGCCGTGAAGGAGGAGCCGCCGCCGCCGCTCTACCGCCTCTCCGCCGCCGTGCCGCTACACATGCTCGATCGCTCTCTCACTCTCTCTCTCTCTCTCACACACGCAGGAGAAGGAAACCAAAGAGATAAGGCAAGAGCACTCTTGTATTCACAACACATGAGAATGAGGATTTTAGGGTTACATTTGACTCTTATAGGTGACTTGGCCGTTCACACTTGGGTGCCCATACATGGCCGGCCGACCCTAACCCTTATCCTACTGATATTCAAGGTGCGCCTCTCATCGGCGATCACCCAATCCCTTCATCCTTAACATATGGTGCCAACAAGCCCGGCCCATGACTCAGAATATTTAAATTAATGACGTAAAACATAGTACGTCTCAATGTCCGTCAACAATACTTTTAAACCGCATATACCATGGCTTATCCTTCCCTTTCCATTGTCGGGTAGTTCATCTTAGTTTCTTCATTAAGCTATCGACTTGCAAAGTGTATTGGATAGTCTAATTTATGCTCTCCTTGCTATACCAAAATATACCCAATTGTAAAGTTTGAGGCATCAATAGGCACATGGAATATGAGGTGATACGTACATTTGCTAATGCCCTCTTCAATTCATCATAATCCTGTTGACATTCCTTAGTCCATTCGAAGTACAATGGTGTGGCTATATCAGCATAGAATACAATGAATGTCCGATAATAGCCTACGTGACCCATAAATTGTTCTTCGATTAAAAAGTTTTTCATTAATGGATTTGATTTTCCCTTCATTTTAATACATTTCAAGCACTTTCAATATATATATATATATATATATATATATTTAAGATCACTTTGTTCATCAAATCTACAAGATATATAGCCTACCTATTTTTTCTCCCAATGTTAAATCCGAAGACTCACAACAAGAAGCAATAACAGCCCTGCACGGAGTTGAGCCTACATGTTTGTGGATGCCTAGTTTGTGAGCACACGGAGTGAATGCTCCGCAGCTGCCCACTACAATATATATTTACACATTGGTCATGCTCAATCTTTGGGACTACTACTTTAATGTGATTGGCCCAGTCTTTGGGCAATGGGACTACTTTAATGCAAAAAAAAAGAAAGATTGGGTTTTTTTTTCTACTATATTATTTTAGTTTAAACTTTACACTTGATCACAACATTGTGGCACACTTTAGATGTATCATACAAAATCCCCCCCCCCCCCCCCAAAAAAAAAAGCAAAAAGAGAAGAAAAATCAAAAGGGGCTGCTGCTGATGTCACAAGGCGGTGGTGGTGGTGAGACCAAAGCCATAGGGGAAGAGGGGGTCGTAGTTGCTGTCACCCACATTCATGGGCAGCTGGTCAACACTCTTGAACCATGTCCTGGGGGACTTCCCTTGGAAATCATAGTCCCCAAACAGCACATCCGCCACCCCTTGCCCTTCTGACCCCGGCAGCCATGCCGCGACCAGGGCATCCATCACCGGCAAGTAGGGCTCCACCACCAGCGGCCGCCCGGAAACCAGCACCACCACACACTCCACATAGCTACACACATTCTTTATGGTGCTGATGCCCTCTTCTGGGATGGTCAAGTTGTCATTATCCCCATACATCTCTGCATATGTGGTCTCTCCCACCACCACCACTGCATAGGAGAACCCGGCGCTCTCCACGGCGCTCAGCTCCTTCGGCACTGCCTCGTACACCACTTCAGTTAAAGGGCTGACTGTGCTCTTGATGGCATCCAGGATGGTAGTCCCAACTGTTGTATTGCCTCTGCTTCCTTGCCAGCCTATGGTCCACCCTCCACACTGCAATCCTATGTCATCTGCATGGCTGCCGGCGACAAGTATCTTAGTTGCAGTCTTGTTCAAGGGCAACGTGGGTTTGCTTGCATCTTTCCCATTCTTCAAGAGCACCATAGACTTCCTCACTGCTTCTCTAGCTAGATCCCTATGTTCCTGATTACCAACCATGCCTACCAAGCTCCTATCTGCCATTGGCTTCTCGAATAGCCCTGCAATGAACTTCACTCGCAGTATCCGCCGCACTGCATCATCGATCCTCCTCTGGCTTATCTGCCCAGATCTCACTTGGCTAGTAGCAAAGTTGATGAAATCTTCATAGTTGAAGGGAACCATTACCATGTCCAAGCCAGCATTGAGAGCCACATTCACACTATAGCTATAGTTTGCACCAGGTGGATCTGTTATGCGATCGAGTGCTTGCCAATCAGAAATAGTAAAGCCCTTAAAACCCATCCTTTGCTTCAGAATGGTGGTTATCAAGAACTGATCTGCACTCATCTTTTCACCGTTCCAGCTGGAGTAGGAGATCATGACAGTGGAGACACCATCAGCAATGGCAGTGTAGTAGGGGAGCATGTGGATGTCACGAAGCTCGCTGTAAGTGGCCACAGTATTGTTCTCATCAATGCCATGGACTGTACCCCCATCACCAACATAATGCTTGGCACAGGCAACAACGTTGGAGCCTCCTCCAACATAGGGCTCATTCTTTGGATATCCAGGAGGGGGTGTTCCTTGAAGCCCGAGGATGGCCTGTGTCATGTTCCTCACAAGTTGAGGGTCTTCACTGTAGCTCTCGTAGCAGCGGCCCCAGCGAGGGTCACGTGAAACGGCAATACAAGGGGCAAAGGCATAAGGGATGCCTGTGGCTCTAACCTCCAAAGCCGTGGCAGCCCCAATCCTCTTGACCAGTTGAGGATCTCTGGTAGCTCCCAAGCCAATGTTGTGGGGGAATATGGTGGCGCCATAGACATTGTTATGGCCATGCACTGCATCTATGCCATAGATGAGGGGGATTCCGAGGCGGGTGCCGAGAGCCGCGGTCTGCATAGTGTCCACCATGTCTGCCCACATGCTAGGGGTGGCATTGACAGAGGGTGCACTGCCTCCACCACTGAGCACACTCCCTATGAAGTGGTTCTGGATGACAGAAGTGTTTGCGACTGCACGCTCTATTTGGGTCATTTGTCCGATCTTCTCTTCAAGGGTCATTCGGGAGAGGAGGTCCTCTACTCTTGCATGAACTGCTTTTGTGGGGTCCTTGTAGAGTGGCACATCATCAACATGTGGGTGGGCCTGTACCATGAAAGAGCAGGAGGTTATCAGCATGACAATGCATAGGTATAATGCGGGTGCAGGCCTCGAGGAGAAAGGGCATGGCCGTGTCTTGCTGTTGCCGTTGCTACGGCGCTTAGAAGCCATATCTTCAAGCACAAAGCTTCTCACACAGGTACAAAGCTTGAACAATCGCTGATCATCTTCACGCCTGAATGGAGTGTATTATGTAGCACAGCCCTTGCTTTTCGCTTTCGGAAAAACTGCTTTCGCTTTTTTGTGTTTTGATTCTGCTACACCCCCCTGCTTTTCGCTTTCGGGAAAACTGCTTTCGCTTTTTTGTGTTTTGATTTTTCGAGAAAGCTTTCAATAACCGTATGCTTTCACGACTGAAATAAAAACGCTGCTCGCCCTAGAAATACGCAGGTGTGTCCTCTCTTGAGGCCTTTCGACGGAGTGAAGACTTCGCTCACAGTCTCTCTGGTTCCCGAGGCGGCCGCCTCAACCAGGCGCCTGCAACTGGCTCGTGATAGATGGCAAGTGCCTCCAATTGTCTTATGCACACGTGGCTAGTCAAAGGTCCAAACGTGGCAAGTGGAGCCAGCGTGGTGAAAAAGGCATGGGGTGTTTTCATGTGCATGGGGCATGATGTGGTTGGACTCATGGGCATGGGACCCCAAGTGGCAGGTCCAGTAAGATTGAGAGCTCATGTTCAAACTTGAACTCAGAGAGGACTGGGGCTTGGTGTTGCATGTGCGAGCTCCACCATCAGTACCGTTTCATGGTGACCGCTGCACCATCTGTATTGCTCTCTTCTTCCTTGTCCGAGGAGGCGGCTCGCTGTGATGCCGGCTCGCAGGGTTTGCTTGGAAGGGGGGCATCTAGACAAAGGTGCATAACCAGTGTGGGCAGCTTGGAAGGGGGGGAGCACATTGGCTGCCGCCGCCGTCTCGGCGGACTCAAAGGCGGGAGATGCCGGCACATCAGAGGTACAGCCGTCTGTATAGTTGTGTGCGCCATATGAGTGTGTGTCCGCCCACTCTCTCCGGACCACCCTCCTGCATGGTGGTGGGGCTCACCGCCTATTGGCAATATTGTGCAGGTGGGGGCTTTGGCTAATCATGCCTTCTTGCACCCCCTCATGTGCATGTTAGATGCCCCCTTCTGTGCGCATCAAGTGCCTCTGTTTGTCCTGTGCATAATGTAATTAGAGTGTGATTAATATTAATCATCACTGAGCTAATCATGCCTTGCACCCCCTCATGCACATGTTAGATGCCCCCTTCTGTGCACAGGTTAATATGCCCCCCTCAAGCCCATACTTGGACCATCGTCATGCCCCACCCCCCTATTTGCTATCACAGCTTCATCAACTACACTCACAAAAAATGTCATGCACCCCTCCCTTTCTGCTATCACAGCTTCATCAATGTGCGACACTTATGTGGCTCTTGCACAAACAAGACCTTGATTCATCATATTTTATATATTAAATTCATTACAGTCCATGTCCTTGATTCGTCGTATTTCATATATTAAATTTTCAATAGGACCAATAGAGGCACTTGATATCTATCACGACCCTTCAAGGTTACGTATGGTTGTTGGTGGTGTTGATGTGTCTGGCCCTCGTTTGTACTTGATTGGTGTTGCATATACGACCTTATGATTGATAGCCTAATGTGGCCTAATGATTGTGGGCGGACATTATGTACATGGAGCCAGTTTGTTTGTGGTACATGAGCCAGTTTGTTTGTGGTACATGAGAGTTGTTTGTTTGTGGCACATGAAAGTAGCTATATTCAGGAGGTGTTGCTACAAAGCTTTGCGACAATCATCCAGCGAGAAATGGTGATGTCAAGTGCAAGCGGTGGGGATGCTCTAGAGGAGTGCACCCTTCTTCACGCCGCCGAGGACACGGTAATACTAATTGTTGATTCCATTGTTGGTCATAAGTTTGTTGTCCATGTCTACATTGATATGTTATTTCGTTGTAGTGGGAGGTGCACTCCCGCGCATACACGGGCTGGTACAACACAAGTACTACATATGCACGATCCCGCCCTGTGTGTCCAGCGAGGGCAATGTTCGTCACCTCAAGAACTTGGAACAGCTCAACCACCATCGTGTTTCGAAGCACCCCAGTGTAGATGTCATTTTCTCAGATTGGAACCTTTCAAGGTCCCAACGAGAGTGCTTGGTAGAGCCATCCCCTAGCATCAGGGTTTACTCGAAGAAATGTAGGCTAATGAGGGCTGCACGTGTGGAGTTCCAAGCTTCGTATCAATGCACGTGCAAGAAACACCGTGACACCTTCTGGGCCACAAAAGAAGACTTCATCATGTCTTTCGTGGAGGCCGGCATACACGAGGACAACTCTTGCAGGGAAGACACGACAAAGCACCCTAGAAGGGGTGTGCCACGGCCCAATGGGTGCCTTGTTTGTTTGTTTGTTTGGGACGTATGCCTTTGAAGTCTAACGGTGAGTGGCCTTTCGTAGATTATTTTCGATACATTGTTTGGATGCATCCTATGGTGAGTCTTTGAGCTGTAGTATAGTTCGTGATGAAGATGATGTGGGCACGAGTGTGTCGGTTGGTGATCGCCCCAAGGAGGAGGCCACTGTAGATGGATTTACGAGGCCGGTGGGAGAGGAGGCGAGCACGGACATTGTTGATGGTAGCACGGCACGTGAGTGCCTTCCTTTCAAGCATCTCCTTTCAATGTGAACTTGCTTGTGCGATTCTTATGTTTTGTGTTTCTTTTGTTTGCCTTTTGTGCATATGGAGACCACACTAGTGGCACGGGTGCAGAGGGGACACGCATAGATGATGTTGAGGTGGAGACAACTAGGTCTTGGCACTACAACAATCACACTTTGAACAAGAGGATATCCCTCGATTTGCCAGACTAGAGTGATCGTTGGACCTCTGCCTATGTCCTTGTTAGTACCCCTGTAGGGTGTTTCCGTTTTTGCCCTTCCTTATGTCCATGTTGTGTTTTGGATTATGTCCATGTAGGGTGTTTCTGTTTTTTCCCTTGCTTACGTCCATGTAGCGTTTTCACTTTTTGTCGTGGCTTATGTCATGGCTCCAACACTATGCTTGTATGGCTATTTATTGGATTCTCAAATGGCAATTACATTAGGTTTTGTGTTGGAATATGGTGGATTCTAATGGATTGTGTTGTGTTAGTGGTGTTATTCTTATTGGCTAATGGATTAGATGATTTCCTAGTAAGAGTAAATAATTGTGTTTCTATGCTTGTGTTTCAAATGATGTTTATTACATGCTAGAAAATGATTTTTCTATGCTTGTATGGCTGTTTATTGGATTCTCAAATGGCAATTACATCAAGTTTTGTGTTGGAATATGTCGTGCTTCCAACACTATGCTTGTATGGTTGTTTATTGGATTCTCAAATGGCAATTACATTAGGTTTTGTGTTGGAATGTGGCGGATTGTAATGGATTGTGTTTCAAATGATGTTTATTACATGCTACATGAAAATGATGTTTCTATGCTTGGGTTTGGGATATGAACAACTTGACCAAGAGAAGAGATTGCAGAGAATAGTAGAGTGCCCTCACAAGCTACATCACAAAACCCCACCAACACAACTTTGGGCGGACCCTAAAGCTTCGATGTACCCTAAAAATGAATATACGCCTTTGGGCATGAAACCTATAACTTGACAACCAAAAGACCATAATGAATGGATTGCACGTAGAGTATTGGGTGAATATAAAGATCTAATTAAGGAAAACCCAAACTAATGTGTTGTAGTTTGACCAAGTAGGATCACCTTTAGAGAGTCTAGAGGTGGTAGTGGAGAATACTAAAGAGGAATCGGATTGGTTCTCTAAGGAAACAAGGATACAAATATTAAAAATGTTTCAGATAATCCTATACCAAAAGAGATCTTACATATTACCTTCACCTATGTGGAGCATGGTTTTGGCTGTTTGTTGGATTTTCAAATGGCAAGAGTTGGATTGTTGCAAATACAACTGCATATCTATTAGGAGTTGCAATTCTATCTTTAATATAATCTTAGTCATTACTAAAATGTAGTAAACACTACCTTGATGCACTCCCTTTATTATTACAATTCCTTCCAATCACTAACCTATACCAAGCACTAACTTCATTCTAGTCAATAAACTATAGCGAATACTAACTTCATGCAATACTTCTAGCAATTCATAGCAATTACTAACATATACCAATTCCAAGCGATTACTAACCTATAACAAATAATGTTGGAAGTTAACTCGTGGCAGTTACTACCTTAACTACACAACCAATTCATTTTGCAGTGTTACAAATTACTAATTGCAATTAATTACTTGAATTGCTTGAATTACTAGGGGCAAAGAAACTTAAATAGCAATGTCACTAGGTGCAACAATGGAGCAATGTCTACCCATGTATCTCAAGGGGATGCGTGCCCATCAGGAACATCTTCGCAAGCCCTATCTAGTCTACCTTGCATTGTCGCCCTCTTCTTCTTTGGTGGTTTGGGGAAAGAAGTCAAAGCTCGAAGCTGCTCCTTGCGCTTCAATGTCTTCTTGTGGGGGCCCGATTCTATGAATGGCCATGCACGTGACATCGAGTTCCCACACTTGTTATCAAGTGGCCGCAACCTGCTAATCGGATGTGTAATCATATGAGACTTCAATGCCTTGGCATGTTGCACTGATAGCTGTAGCTGTAGAGCTAGGCATCGAGTGTACTCAAGCAAATTGGCATCAACACCTGTGGAGCGACAAATGTCATAGTAAAACACCGAGATGAAAGCCATTCACCAACACAGAAGCTTGAAGATGGTTAACGCATAACAAGATGCAGTCGTGGGACGATATGCTGTATTTGTGCAACCTTGTCATCAATTGGTGTTTCTAATGGCACTGAACACGCAACAAAGCACATCAAAATTCTCACATTTGTTGGGAAGAGCATCCAATGGTTCTCCCATTGGGATTATTGTACCTACATCGCCCTCGCGTGGTGACATTGTTGGCGGCTCGGACTGGATGAGTGGGTCAATCTGATTGAAGAAGCCATGGCCTGCCACCAAGAAAAGCACAATTAACTTTGATTTTTGCATGAAAAACATAGCCGAAGAATAGAGCGAGAAGATGACTCACGTGAGAGATCCAACGAGAGGAATCGTACAGGTCCATGGAGGTCGTGACCACATGGGATAGATGCACTCCACTAATCATCAAAACCTTTTCTTGATGCTTGCAAAGTTTCCCCCTTAGCACCCACTCGTCGCAGGAGCAACATGCCCACTCCATATCTGCATTCTGAACTCGGTGCCATAGGTCACTGTGGCTCTGACTCTTGACCATGGGGACCTTGTGTTCGGCATCCAAGAACATAACATCACAATCGGGGATCGTCTATGCACGTTGCACAAAGCTAGCAACAACATCAAGAATGTTGAAATTTTTCTTAAAACCGGTCTCTTTCAACATGTCTTGATACTAGTAGTAAGAATGGCATGGGGGCCAAGCAACTTTTGCAACAACTAGTCAACCCACCGACCATGTATTGTCTTGCGGCCAGTCAAAAATCATGATTTCAGAATGCCATGGTATGACTCGATGCTGCCATTTGTTTCTTGATTCAAGAGGGGCATATTGTGAGTTGCCCGGACCCACATCCCTTTTAGAAGAGAAACTAATAGGTTGAGAGGAATGATGGTAAGAAGGGTGGTGCGAATAAGAGTATTGTGGAACTATAAATTGTTACCTATTGTGTCCATCCATTGGTCCTTGAAGTACTTGACGAATTCTTTCTCTTCCTTGTATTGTGCATAAAATCATGCACAAGATGAAGAGCCTCCTGTTTTGTGTTTGTTTGACTGCCGCTTGTGTGGCTTCGCATGTTCATTATTTTCCCCAGAGCTCTGAACATGTCCACATGTTTGGAAACATCCGAAACCTTCTTGATCAAGTTCTTCAACCAAGATTAGCGGATGTGCCAAATGCAAAGGTACACTGGTATTCCAAACACCTCCCTAGAAGCAACACTCCTACGAAACATGAAATGCAATGAAATTGTTGACGTGGGAGCATGCCAAACACAATCCATTCCACTACAAGGGCTAAATTTTGGGAACACTTACTTGATGGCTTGTATCTTCGCTTGGGCATCGTCCACCATGAACGTGTTGGGCTGCCATGATTTTTTGGCACTGTAAATTCGATCCGTGAAAGCAGTCAACCAATTCTTGACGTCGGCCATGCAAGAGGAGGATGTCACGATCTATGCAACGAGAACTCAATTCCGATAAGCATCAAACACCAATATGGTGTACAAGTGGAACTGCACAAGGACAATTCTTATCATTAATGTTAACATTGGAATCAATGCACAACAATCAAGAGCTTTGAGGTACTAACAACCAACCTTGTATTTTTTAGTGCCAAATGTGGCATCCATAGCTAGAAGCCCACCCTCACCATGAGTTTTGACCATGTGTAGCTGCCACTCCGTTTGCACACCCAAGACAAATGGATGCCCTTTTGCCTCATCAAACAATTGGTAAATGAAGATTTCACTTTTATTTGCCAACACCCAATTGTGCACACTCCGTGCATCATCTTGATCCGTTTGCAAGGTAATGAACTCTAGCTTTCTTGCAATATTAAGAATATCTCACAGTGTGAGAAATGTGTCCCTTGTGGTCTGCAGGGTACCCTCCTTTGCACTTCCCTGGACAGTGTATGTGATGCTGCAACACTTGCTGCGGAGTGAACCCCTTATGTAGCATGTCACAAATCCAGGATCGCATTGACAATGAAAACAATGGTGCGAAGGCCATCCTGGTGGCTGACTGTCTCGAGTACACTGAAAATTCTGGATTATGGTCCAATTAAGGTTCCTATGGACCAATAAGATTAATCCAAATGTAGGGAGGAGATAAATTGCAGAATAAAAGAAAAATCCCCTAAAAATGAGTAAATGCTCACATAATATGAAGAGAGGACTAAGGACCAAAGACTTACAAAACTGAATTTTGAGAGTGACACACCAACATCATGCACCACGTGCACGATGTCTTACAAGGACCAACCACCAAGGACGAAGTGGAGTGGTAGAATATCACTCACCAAGAGCTTGTTATGCCCACCCGTGGACTTTCTTTTCTCCTCATAACGTGCTGGGCAAACAAGTTCAACCACTACAACCTGTCAACTCTTGCCCGAATCCACCAAGGTGTCATAGTCAATTGGGCTGAGTACCTGCACAAGGAGCTCCATGCAATTTTCTCAAATCCCCAGGGCAAGCTGGTGGCCTCCTCATTTGCTAACCAAAGTACTCTACCACATTGCCAACTGGGATCTCCCCTCATGAAGTAGGTGCGTTTTTCTCATCATTACTGTTGAAGTAGGAAATCCAAGCTTTAGATGTGTGGTATTTTATCCTATAGTTGAGTGTGCGAATTAGGTTGTGTCTAGGATTGTGACACATGGCAAGAGGCCTTATCCATGCATATAAGTGTGCTATCTTTCGTTGTATGGTGTGAGAGAGCTCACCACTTGGTGAGAGATTATTTAGTTCATGTTTTGGTGCCACACATTGTTTCTCTCTCTCCCTCCTCACTCTATGGTCTCTCCGATTTCGTAACATGGTATCAGAGCTACTTTCTTAGGGCTGTGAGGTTATGGATATCCCTCCACATCTCTCATAACGATGGGAGGAAGAGTGCAGCCGTTGGTATGCATGGTGCTACAAGGAGTGTAGCAGATTCAACACCAGTGTGGCAAGTCTACAACAAAAATCTTGGAGGAGTCGTCGACAACTAAATTCTAGAATCCTGCTTTGGGAATTCTGGTATGCAATTTTTTTACAGTTTCTGATTTTGGTTTGGTATGCCTCGGAAGTAGGCACAATGTGTTCAGTTTATACTGCGGGGAGTTTGATGCCTTCGTAAGATAAGAGAATAAGGAAAAGAACGAGAAGAAGGACCGGCTGAGAGCTATCCAAGGAAACCTGTGGACAAAGCAGTGATGCTGTTCGTGAACTCTGAAAAGAGAGAACCGGCATGGTTGTGCGACAAAGGCAACCTGCGAAATGATGATGAGCTACCTTGTGGAAGAAGGCATGAGCACATCCTTCAAGAGATGCAGGAGCGCGCAGGCTTGAACTCGAGCAGCAGCCATAATCTTATCCTTCAAGAGATGCAGGAGCGCGCAGGCTTGAACTCGAGCAGCAGCCAAAATCTTATCCTCCCCTTTTTGGTGTAAATGGACCTTTAGTTGTCCACATGGATGTTTGTAGTGATTACTTTGATGGATCGCTTGTTGTGGGAACAATCGTAAACAAGAAACATCATGTTACATCTATGGGCGATGAGGATATATATGTGTATGATGATGGGCATTATGATGACCCATATTGGCTTGATGGTGAGGAGGAGGATGTATGCATTGAGAATGATGCACACCCTTGGGATGATGTACCCACGATGACCAAGGAAGAGATTTTGGAATTTCGCCTTCGACCACTCATAGAGTTGAAGGAAAATGGCATGCAGATTGACTGGGAGATTATCGAGGATGGTGAAATTAAGATCACCAAGGGTTTTGATCTTTTGTATGGTGACATTGACACCGATGTGATGCAGGATGATGCATGTGCTAGTGAGATTTGCAGTAATGCATGTGTTGATGATTTGGATGTGGTCATACATGATCATGGTGATGAGTCATGTGATGGTAAGAGTGCATGCTTGATTAGCATTCATAGTTTGGAGTATGAGCTTGTCTTGAAGCTTATTGATTGGATTGAGTACAGGCGTGTGTCTAGACCTGGAGACATTCCATCATTTCATGGTGTATTTATGAGCACCAAGTATGGACGAAGACTCGTGAGGGGGGGAATACCCTCAATCTTTGATGCTCCATCAACATATGGTTTGACGATACTCCTTATTCACCTCCATATTGATGTTGCATTGTATTTTCATCTCTTGTTGTCCAAGAGTTCAACTGTTATGTGTACATTTGTAACTCAGCCATATGAGCATGAGTTTGAGAGAGTTGGCATAGGTTAAGAGAGGGGACCTAGATTTCAAGAATAAGGTTACTTGGATTTCAGGGGGGGTGTTGAAGTAGGAAATCCAAGCTTTAGATGTGTGGTATTTTATCCTATAGTTGAGTGTGCGAATTAGATTGTGTCTAGGATTGTGACACATGGCAAGGGGCCTTATCCATGCATATAAGTGTGCTATCTTTCGTTGTATGGTGTGAGAGAGCTTACCACTTGGTGAGAGATTATTCAGTTCATGTTTTGGTGCCACACATTGTTTCTCTCTCTCCCTCCTCACTCTATGGTCTGTTCGATTTTGTAACAATTACCCCCAATTCTTAATCAATAAAATGAGATATTTTCATCTCTCCTCTCTCCTGTTTCAAAACTAGATCCAAAAAGTAAGTTGAACTGACCTAAAAATGGTCAAAAATTGACCAAACTGATTTGGAAAATTCTAGAATCAGTTTGCTTGGTTAGAGGCTCACTTTTTCCTATAAATAGAAACCTCTCCCTTTGTAAAAGATTAATGGTGTTTATGCACTGTTACTCTACTTGTGTCCTGACCATCTACATTGAATTTTTTAATAATTTGATTTTTTTTTGCCTAATCCTCTCCAAAGTGAATTGGTGGCCACTATTGCTTCAAACAATAGTAGAACCCTCAATCCCTCAAGCCAAAGAAGAGCTTACAAGCTCCATGTAAGCTAATTTTCTTACTTGTTTATGAATTTTTATAAGAAATCTATGGTTTTCTTGATTTTTATGTTTTGAAATTGATTGAATTAAATTCAAATGATAGGCTATGCCTTTGATAAAAAGGCCACCCCCTTCTTTTCTTTACATTCTAGCCTTTCTTAATCCTAGAAAGATTAACTAAGGGATTAATTAAACTCTTCTTATTGTTTACTCTCTTGAATTTAGAAATTTGTGTAGATTAGAGTTTTATAATTCTAGATTGGGTTAATTAAGTTAAGTGTAGATAGATAAAAATGAGAAATGGTCAGCCATACAAAGGAGGTTATGGCAAAATTTTCTAGAATTTTGTGAAAAGTAAATTTGTTTTTATGTTATTCCAAAAGAGTAATTCCCACCATTTTTGCATCTAAAAGAAATATTCTAATTATTCCATGTACATATTTACCTATAAATATGCATGGATATCATTGATATTAATTATTAAATTTCATTTCTATGCATAGAAAGATGCATAATGGAATTTCTTATTATAAAAGTGTTATTCATATGAAAAATATGCATAGAAAGATCCATAATGGAAGTTTTCTATTATAAAATTGATTTCTATGCATGGAAAGATGCATAATGTATTTTTTTATTATAAAAGTGTTATTCTTATATTAAAATTGATTTCTATACATAGAAAGATGCATGAATGAATTTTTTTTATTTTAAAAGTGTTATTCTTATCAAATTTGATTTTTATGCATAGAAAGATGCATAAAGGAATTTTTTTTATTACAAAAGTGTTATTCTTATTTAATTTGATTTTTATGCATAGAAAGATGCATAAAGGAATTTTTTTATTACAAAAGTGTTATTCTTATTAAAATTGATTTTATGCATAGAAAGATGCATAAAGGAATTTTTTTATTATGAAAAAGTATTATTCTTATAAAAATTTATTTTTATGCATAAATAGATGCATAAAGAAATTCTTTTTATTTTAAAAGTGTTATTCATATTAAATTTGATTTTATATGCATAAAGAATTTTTTTATCAAAATTAGAATTCTCTTAAATTCTATGAGTATTTGATAAATGAATAATTAAATACTCTAAGAGAGAAATTTCTATCGTTTTCTATTCACATGGATTGTAAAAAGAAAATTCAGGAAATATATCGAGATTGAAATATTCAGATGAATGATTAATTTATTCCTCATGGAATTCGTAACTAATTTAGAAATTAGTTAAGTGAATATTCAAAGAAAGAAATTCAGTAAAATAGTAACAGAATTATCAAACCTTTTCAAGAAAGATAGTTCAAGAAAAATCTTATCCGACTCGAACCTTGAATCAGACTATGACCAAGATCAACAAACTCTTTCGTCAGTCTCGAGGAAAGAAGATGTGACCAGTTTAGAAAAACACTCAAAACTCCCGCCAAATCAGAAACTAAGTTTAAGACCCTTCGAATTCATCTGCGGATCAAGGTTATAGAATTCGAGAAATTTTGGTATGAAATTCACAATGCCAATCAAGAAGTTTTGGGGATACTGATTCAAGAAATACTTCTTGTATTCAAAAGAAAATCAAACTGAAAACTTCCATAGAAACCTTGTTTTGTTAAAGGACTTTCTTACGCCAAATGCTGGAGGGAGCATTTGGTATATGTTTTTCTAAGGGAAGTTTCGGTTGCAATAGCTGGGTGTGGCGGGGAGTGTTCAAAGGACAGCTCACGCGGCAAAGCCTGCCCAGGTCTTGACCAACCTCGGTATGGTTGAAAAATGGTGCGCTTCCGGTACGATGGGCGAGGGCCGACGAAGCGGTCCCTGAGTGAAGTGCCATGACACCTAAGGAGGATCATGGAGAGTTCTGACCAGGCGATGCACGGGCTCGCGGTGCCTATGACACCCATGCGTATGTCGTGAAAAGATATGTATGATGGACGAAATGATTATTGTAATCTGATACTGGATCTCGTTTTGTTGACGGAGAGTCTATAGTGATATTGTTTTTTTTAGAAACAAGGGACTGGATGAAATTTTTGAGTTATGACATCTGTAAACCAATAACTGTTTGTCAATGGATTATTTTATATGTTAAAGTTTTAAAGAGGAGTGTGTGTGTATTTGTATTCGAAAGCAAAAGTTAAGAAAGGCATTCAATTATGGGTGGGTGAGTAATTGTCTAGTTCTACCGATTCCAGTGGAGTTGGGTAACCCATGGGCTGGAATTGGTGGAGTTTTAATAATTAAAATTGAAATAACAGGAATACACTTAGAAATTGAGTAGTTAATTAAAAACCTGAAGAATTTCTCGAATGAGTAGATCAATGCCTGTGCCTGACTTCGGCTCGCGGAAAAAAGCGTTGATTTCCTCAAATGATTAAATCAACGACTGTGCCTGATTTTGGTTAGGAAAAAAGCGTTGATTTCTTCAAACTAAGTCAGTGATAGTTTTCCTTCTATCTGGTTTAATCAGGTGAAGGATAGTTTAGTCTCTTGACTCCATTAGAAAACTCGTTAAGAAAATAAAAAAGGTGGAATCGTCCCCGTTTTTCGAGACAAGGAAAATTTTCTCGATTTCGGTTTTGGAATGACCACCAGATTAGTCTCGTGTTCGGACATTCGAGGGCGAGGCCCCGAGTGAGAAACCCTGCCCCGCACAAGAGGAAGCTACTTTTGCTGTTGCTAGAGCAACCGGGAATCCGGTGCGTAGAGGGGCAGAGGGATCTCGTAGAGCTGGTATCAGAGCGCTGTTGTAAACTTACAAAACAGCAGTAGAAATTACTTGTTCTATAGAGATGAAGAAGCGAGTAGAGGTTGTGAGGTAATATAGACTCTTGTTTCATATATATTACTATTTTTTAATTTGGTTGTTTGTTTGAGAGAGGCATTAGTAATAAGTGATGTTCTATTTGTAGATCTTTACTACATCCAAAGTCCAATGTGTATTCCAAGCTGGAGTGCATTATAATCATTTGGTACCAAAAAGAATAGTGGAAGAGATGGTAGATCAAAAGAAGTTTTAAAAAATCAATGAGAAGCATGTGTCTTTCTTTATGAATAAGAAATAGCTTGATGTATAACTTAGGTGCAGGCGATTTAGGATAAAATTTCTCTCCAAATTGAAGAAATTGGAGCTTCCCTCCTTCTTCAATCTCCATTGGTGGCTCCATCAACACACCAAACCAATTGATTGGTTGGGGGCCTCTACTGTGATCAAAGAATCAAGCAATTTGTAAGGTAAAGTGAGAATTTTGATCTTTTTCCATAATTTCTCAATGTTTCCCTCTTCTCAACCTCTCTCAAGCTTGAGAAGCTTAATTGAAATGGCTCTTTAATGCTATTGAAGTTAATTGATGAATGGTAGTAAGGAAATGCATAAATTTCTATTTATGCTTAATTTTAATAGTTTTTATGTAATTTCTCTCTCTCACTCAAAGAATGGTCATTCCCATGACCTATTTTGAATCTAAATGAAGCTTCTCATGAAGCTTTTCCCTAATCCAAGAATAAATTCTATGCTTGTTTAATTGGAGGCCAAATTAGTGGCTTTTTTATGCTTTTAAGCTAGTTATTTCATGAAAATTTATGATTAAATTCATAATGGGTTAATGATCCAATTAGGGATCATTCTAATCTTATCCATAATGTTAAAGTCTTTATGGTGTGGGTGGTGTGGTGAACTGAGAGAAGTGTTCCACCAGCCGGTGGGCTGGTGGTGCCCCCGTTCGTGTTTGTGTTTCCAAGGCTGTTGGAGTGGACAACTATAGAGGCAGGTGATTCCGTGTCTGGAATTTCCGACAGCTTTCTGGTGCCCCCACTGAGGAGAGCTCTCGTGTTGTTCTTTGCCTAGAAGGGTGTATGTTCCACTGAGGAGAGCTCAGGGATTGTTAGGCTTTTAGGATGTGGTCTTATCCAGAATTTCATGGCAGGAAGGGTGAGGATGTGGTTGACTTCTTGGAGCAAATGGAGTTGGCATGCATTAGCAATCATGTGACAGATGAAGAGCAGGTTCTGAGGTTAGTAAAGATTTTCTTGAAGGGAGATGCCCGAAGCTGGCTTAAGGATTTTGAAGTACAGGATGCAGCATGTGAGCTACATGGTGTTTTGACCTTAGACAGGTTGAAGGAAGACCTTTTGGAGCATTTTCAGCAAGCGGAGGATTCTAGTGTGCTTTGGCAGGAGTTGAGCATCTTGAAGCAGGTCCATGGGCAATCACTGGATGATTTTGTGAAGGTATTGCAAAGAGGATGATGTCTTGGGATTGGCTGATGATAAGAAGGAAGAGGAGTTGGATACAGAATGCTTTGAGGATGATTCTTTGTCAGATTCTACAAGGGAGGAGGATGGGGTAGAGACTTGTGGTGAAGTGAAGATGGTTTGCAATGTGGATGTGGAGAGTATGGAGGAAGATCCTATTATTATGGATTTTCTTGGACAGCTTTTGATGGTGGTATGGTACCTGCAATGAATGGTATGGATGTTTTCCATTTGATGCATTATGTGCTGGGGAGTCTTTGGACGATGATACTAGGGGGGAGTCTTTGGACGATGATACTAGGGGGGTTGGCAACACTCAAGAAGGTATGCATGTAGATTTGGCTGATGAAGAGCATTGTGATGTGAGTATTGTGCTTGAGGATGATATGTGGGAAGTTGCTAGCCTGATGAACAGGAGCCAGAGACGGACATGGATGCAGATATGGTTGAGAGTGTAACAAAGGCTTCTTTGCATGTTGCTGAAATGCTAAAGGCAAAGTCCTTGGATGACAAGGGTTCTGAACTAGTTGAGCTGTATGGTTGTGAAGAGATGCCTGAATTATAAGAGTTGGAAGTGCTTGTGGACACTGTTGCTGCTGGAAAGGATGTGGATTTTTGTGTGCATAAAGGTCAAAATGTTGGAACCTGGCCTTCACTGGTATTGATGAATTGGATGCTAGATGTTGCAATGCCACAGGTTTTAAAGACAAGGAGGTTTGTTGTGGGTGAAGAGCAAAGGCTTAAGGATGATGCTGTGTGGTCAGAGTCTGTGAATGCTTATCAGATGGTGGACGTAAATGATTTTGTGGTACATATGGTGGATGTCTAGTCTGTAGTGATACAGCCATGGTGTTTCACAGATGTTGGGGAATGGGATGGTGAGTTATAGCTATTTCCTTTTGATCCTGGTGGATAGCTCTTGGACTTTATCTTTTTGCTGCTGAGCATAAATGCTCTAGCAGATGGGGGGTTGGCAAAGTATGTCAGGTGTTTTTCTGAAAGGTGTTTTGGGCTTGTGTACATATGGATGCATGGCAAGTGAAAGAGTTTGGCTTTGAATGCGTTGGCAGATGTACAGGGTGGACGGTTTGGCTGTGGGCTTGTGCAGGCCTGTCCGGAACGTGGTTTGTTGGGGATGATATCAGCCACTCGGTTGCTTGAAATGTGTGCACGTCCCCAAAAATAAACGGGCACTCGAAGCTGTATTCGAAGGTGTGAAAGCAGTTGGGCAATTAATGGTTGGACAGCCAATTTAATGAGTGCATGAGTTAGATGAAATTGGTGTGAAAAGGAATATGATGGTGGCCATCTTTTAGGCTTTTTAATAATATAATATCCACGTGGCCTACAATGAAAATGACCACATGGAGGTTTCTTGAGCTGTCAGCGTAAAAGAAGTGAGCCTCTGGAAGGTTGGCGAAGACGAAAACGCCTAGATAGGTTGCCACCTCGTTGTGGAAAAGCGGCCCTGATCATTCTACAGAGAAAGGAGAAGGGAGCTGCCGCCTTTGAAGCTGGTGTGGAGATGCAAGGGGCCCGTCATCAGAGGAGCTGAAGTTGGCAGAGAGCTGGTGATAGCAGCAGAGGGAAGCGTGGCAGAGAGCTGGTGATAGCAGCAGAGGGAAGCGTGGCTGTGCAGGCGACGGCTGTAGAGCTGAGGCCGACATTGGACAGCGTGAGCGGGTGCCGACTATAGAGAGAAGCTGCTCTGCTGGACCGAAGAAGTGGGTTGGGTCGTTTGGGAGATGGCCACCTTTTGGGATGCGAAGGATGGCACTGGGGAGCAGTGAAGAAGGCACGCGTGGCCGTGGGGGATGCGAAGAGCTGGTGTTGAGCTGGCAGCTTCCGAGGTGGTGGCAGAGGCCTTGGAGGTGATGGTCGTCTACGAGTGCAGGAGCAGAGACTGGCGAATAGAGGGGTGCTGATGAAGGGTTTTGGCCATGGCTAGCACGTGTAAGAGGGCAGGTTTGCCACAAAAGGATCATGCAAAGGCTAGGGGGGCTAATAGCACGTCAAAGAGAAGGGGTTCAAGGGGCAGGTGGTGCTTGGGTTTGTTGTGAGGGTGGCAGAGGATCAGCACAGAGAGAGAGAAAGAGAGGTGTTGGTGTAGCTGCTCTACTGGTGGCGACACACACAGAAGTGATGGGCTACAGTGAGAGTTGAGGGTTGCTGGTGGGGCACCCTCTGAAGAGAAGTGGTCGGGTTCTTTTTGGTGTGGTTGGCACAGCACGCAGGCGAGAGGTTCGCGGCGATTGGAAAAGCCGACTGTGGAGAGAGTGCAGTGCAGAGAAGTGTTGATGTGTTTGTGGCTAAAAAGGCTTGGTCGTCAGACGCAAGGTCGTAATTCCTAAGGTGGTGTGGCCGTGGTGGAATTCCCTTGGCAGTAAATCCAGGCCTGAGTGTTTGTAAGTTGTGTGAGTAAGGCTTCTCTGTCGGGAGAAGCTTGTATGAAGTGTTTTCTGGGAATATAATTGCCGAGTGTTTACTTGTCTATGGTGCCCCTGTTTTGTGCTGTCTTTATGGTGTGGGTGGTGTGGTGAACTCAGAGAAGTGTTGCAGCTGGTGGCTGGTGGTGCCCGTTCATGTTTGTGTTTCCAAGGCTGTTGGAGTGGACAGCTATAGAGGCAGGTGATTCCGTGTCCAGAATTTCCGACAGCGTGTAGACTTTACTTGCATTGGTTTTGGTAGTAATGAGCCTTTATACTTTTTACTTTGATGTTTCTATGCTAGTGCTTTAAAAAGTTTGTTATATCCTTTCTGAGAGATGCCATTTAGAGAATAGTAAAAATTATCATTATTTCAGCATAATTCTGGTATAGTAAAATTCACCTATTTTTTTACAAAGGACTCAGGTTCTATTTATAGGAGAGGGAGGCTCTAACCAAGACTAACTGATTTCTAGAATTTTCTAGATTTTAGTTTGGTTGAATTTGGACCAAATTTGGACCCAGTTTGGTTACTTTTTGATTCGGTTTGATCTAGGAGAGGAGAGATAAAAATATCACATTATTTTTGAGTTTAAAACTCATTCAAGCATGTGAAGTAGGCGCCTCCTTGAAGGGACTCGCCTTCCTTACACAAGTGTCAAAATGGAATCATTATACCCAAAATATCTCATTTTTTAGTAATACTCATAGTTTTTTACTAATAAACCTTGTACATAGTCAACTCTTTATCTTATGTGGGCATTTACTCATTTATGGGCATTTTTCTTTTACAAATTAGATCTATCTCCTCCCCACACATGGATTGATCCTATTGGCCCATAGGAACCTTAATTGGACCATAATCCAAAAATTTCTGAAAATCTAGACCCTTAGGCTAAGGTCCTTTATACCCATTTCCAATTAATTCCAATTGCACATTGGAAAGTTCTTTTTGATTCAGGGGAATTCATTTTAGACACTAGGAGGATTTTTATATCCAAAAATATCTCAATTTTGGACTACCTCTCTTTAGATATTTTCTCTCTCTAGGTCAAAATAGGGTAAAATAGAATCTTTCTTTTATTTCTGAGAGGGGAATAATTATAAGATCAGAAGGGGAGATTCTTACACACCTGCACCCTCAAAAAGCTGGAGGGGGGAATCTTACATCCTACCCCACTTAAAAAACGCGAGATGTCCTCATCTCGCAAACTAGAGGACAACTCTTCCCCTTAAGATCGAATTAATTCTGGGGTTCCTTATATTCTGGTCTACCCAATAAAATCCTGGGAAAAAGATCCCTTACATAGAACTCATCATCGGATAACGATTCATTCAGATCATAACATTCATACTTTTAACACAATAATGGTCCATTAGACCGAAAAAAATTTCTTTCTGAACATTCCTCCCCGGAAATTCAGTCAAACAAGTCCTGAATTTGTCATCCAATTAACTTGATCCACCGGTTCAAGTGTTAATAGTAGCAATCTGACAGCACAATCCACTAATCTCATAGTGATTTGTTGAAGTCACTATCATCATTCCAGTTACAAATATTAGCACAGGGACTTGTCCCATTCATCCTCATTTTGGTTTTTGTTCAGCTTAATGCTTTTTAACCAAAATTCAGGAATCATCATTTTTCAATCAGAATCCAAATCAACTCATCAGTTCACAGCCAGAATTTAAAAATCATATCAACCACATTCGAATTCATCATCTATCCATACATCCACATCCACATCTACATCCATACATCCATTTTCACATCCACATTCATACATCCACATCCACATCCATACATCCATTTTCACATCCACATTCATACAACCACATCCACATCTATACATACACATCCAAATCCATATCCATACATCCATTTTCACATCCACATTCATACATCCACATCCACATCCATTTTCACATCCACATTCACATCCACATCCACATCCACATCCACATCCATACATCCACATCCACATCCACATCTACATCCATACATCCATTTTCACATCCATATTCATACATCCACATCCACATCCATACATCCACATCCACATCTACATCCATACATCCATTTTCACATCCACATTCATACATCCACATCCACATCCATACATCCATATCCACATCTACATCCATATATCCATTTTCACATCCACATCCACATCCACATCCATATCCATACATCCATTTTTACATCCACATTCATACATCCATATATCCATATCCACATCCACATCCACATCCACATCTACATCCATATATCCATATATCCATATCCATATCCACATCCATATATCCACATCCACATCCACATCTACATCCATACATCCATTTTCACATCCATACATCCACATCCATACATCCATATCCACATCCATATATCCACATCCACATCTACATCCATACATCCATTTTCACATCCACATTCATACATCCACATCCACATCCATACATCCACATCCACATCTACATCCATACATCCATTTTCACATCCACATTCATACATCCACATCCACATCCACATCTACATCCATACATCCATTTTCACATCCACATTCATACATCCACATCCACATCCATACATCCACATCCACATCTACATCCATACATCCATTTTCACATCCACATTCATACATCCAGATCCACATCTATACATCCACATCCACATCCACACATCAACATCCACACATCAACATCCATATCTACATCCATATCCACATCAACATTCATCCATATCTACATCCATACATCCATTTCCACATCCATACATCCATACATCCATATCTACATCCATACATCCATTTCCACATCCACATCCACATCCATACATCCATTTCCACATCCACATTCATACATTCATATACACCTTCACATCTATTGTTTTATAATGTATCCTTTCTTATCCTATCACAGCCTATACACATCTTATCACATCAGATACACTTCTTACCTCATCCCATACACATCTTATCACATCCTATCACATCCCATACGCATCTTATCACATCCTATCACATCTCATACACATCTTATCGCATCCTATCACATCTGTTGCGTGACGAGTGGTGATCAAGGCAAGGATGCAACACAAAGATGGAAGCAGGAAAACAAGAGACTTGACATTCTTATTTAGGGCTCTTGTAGAGAGTTCCAAGTTGTAGGTGAGTGTGGGAGTGGGCTTGAGAATAATCCCACATGGAAAGTTTTGGGAGTTTTAGGAGTTTTAGTATAAATAGTGGCTCATTTGAGAGCTCACACACACTTTGGGCTAAGTTCATGCAAGAGCTCCTTTGAGAGAGCTACTCTCCCTCTTCTCCATAGAGGTGAAGACTCTTCTCTCACCCCATCTACATCTTTGTATGAGATAAATCTCTTCAAATAGCAATGTAATGAGTCTTTCTCATCCTCTTCTCTAATCATTTTACTCTTATGCATGCTTTTAGTATTTCGTTTTTGTGTATGTGGGCTGATTTGAAGCTTTCATGGAAGCTTGATGCTTGAGTGTGTGCATGCTTGTAGGAAGATAGGAGTGGAGTGAGGTCTTTCTCTTTGCTTGTGTGCATAGTGATTGTGTTCCTCTTGCTTGTATTTGTGAATGAACGGGTGTTTAGGAATGAGGGCAAGTTGAGCTTGTGTGTGCTCTTAATCTAGTGTCATGTGATGGAAGCCATAGGCATCTCTCCTTTAGATGATACGCTTTCGTGCACCTAACCGGGTTGAGTCCCTACTAGTGCGAAAGGAGTGCTTGCATTCCATTGGAGCTAGGCATTACCTCTATTCGCCTGTATTGCATCATAGGGAGATAAGGGTCTTTCCATTGGCGCCGCTGCCGAGGATACAAGCATGCACACACTTAAGCATCAAGCTTCCATGAAATCTTCAAATCAGCCCACATACACAAAAACGAAATACTAAAAGCATGCATAAGAGTAAAATGATTAGAGAAGAGGATGAGAAAGACTCATGACATTGCTATTGATTCAATGCGATAGGTGGTTTGTGTTCTTTTTTTTTTTTTGAGAAAGCAAAAGTACTGACAGACAATAACAATTTTACTGAATAAGACATGGCAATAAACGTCCAATTAGCTAGAGGAAGGAAACATTGAAGCAGTGTAGAGATTGAATAGGTTAGTTCAAGCCTTAATAATTACTACCTGCAGCTAACTAAAGTAAAGAATGTTTTATGCCAAATGTATTGTTCTTTTCCTAGAAGGCAAAAGACAACAGTTAATCGAGGGACTATCAAGTAGTATACTGAGCCTATGCTAAGTCAAAGATGTCAGTTCAACACTAATAAATCTAACATAATTATGTAGTGGCAGACTCTTGATATTGCTTAGTGTTTTGGTTTAATATTTTAAGCACAACGGTGACCATCCTAGATTAGACAAGCATTTCTCTTGGTGCCTTTCTTTTGTTTTCTTTTTTTTTCTTTTTTTTTGGACGGGGCTCTCTCCAAGAGTATGTTTGCGCACCTGGGGTATGGCTATTCCTTACTACACAAGGCATTGGTCTGGGAAAGGTATAGACCTCCCTCGCCTACCATGAATAACAAGGTAATAGGCCACAAACATATACACTTTTCTTTTATTTTTGTCATGCCAATTTTTGTTATGGAAGGTTTATTAGATTGTCCCTAAGCAATGTCCTAGGAAGGGCAAGATATCCACTGACGGTCCTATGATTAATTTAGTCTCTTTGTCCTAGGTCTGGAACTCTACCTTTAGCACAAAACACTAATTACTTTGTATTGCTAAACGGGTAAAAACAATTACGGTCAAACTTACACTATCAAGTCTAAAGCCACTTAAATGTATATTCATGGATGACTTGTGTGTGCATTCCATCGACAGAGAAGAACACATAGAGCATCTCAAAAAAATCTTTGAGAAATGCAGAGTGTATCGCATATGCCTTAACCCTGATAAATGCAAGTTTATGGTTAGGCAAGGGAAGATTCTAGGCCACATTGTGTCTAGGAATGGTATATCCACGGCATGTGGAGAAGATAGCTATTATTGTTGAGCTACCTAGACCTTACAATGCAAAAGGGGTACAAGTTTTCATGGGTCATTGCGGCTACTATCGTAGATTTATCTACATGTACGCTGAAATAGCACGGCCATTGTACGCACTCCTTGTTGTATTTGAATGGATAGAGGATTGTGAAGAAGCCTTTGAAAAGCTGAAGAAAGCATTAGTGACGGCACCTATTCTCAGGTCGCCGGATTGGGATAATTTATCATATAGATGCTTCGGCTTTTGCAATTGGCTGTATTTTAGCTCAACCAGGCGAGAACAAAATGGACTTTCCAGTCTCATATGCTAGCCGCGCCAGTTGAATAGTGCTGAAAAGAATTACACCACCACGGAAAGAGAAGGCTTAGCTATGATCTATGCTGTGAAGAAGTTTCGGCATTACCTTTTGGCCAATAAATTTACATTCTTCGTAGATCATCAAGCTTTGCTTTACCTTGTGAACAAGCCATGTGCAACCGGAAGGATTGTACGCTGGTTTGTTATTCTACTTGAATTTGAATTTGAAGTAGCGGTAAAGAAGGAAAAAATGCATTAGCAGGCTGATCATCTTTCCAGGATAACTTCAGGAGAAGCACCCATTGGTGTAGATGATGATATTCCTGACACTACTCTATTCTTGGTTGAGACAGCACCAAGATGGGTAGAGCCCATCATTCAAGTTTTAACGATAGGATTTGTTAACTCCATTAGTCCCACCAATGAAAAGATAATGACCTTAGAGCATTGTGCTCCTTATAAGCTTGGACGATTGTATAAATTGGGAAAAGATGGAATACTCCGTCTATGCCCTGACCCTGATCAATATGATGAGATTATCTCATATGTCCACGTGAGCTTAAGAGGTAGACATGTCTCTGGAAAGGATACGGTTAAAAGAGTTTTGTGGGAAGGATATTGGTGGCCAACACTTCATGCTGATACAGAAGAGTATGTACGGAATTGTAAAACTTGTCCAACAAAGGAAACCCATTCCTCATGTGACTCTGTTTTATATTTCAACAACACCCAATTGGAGTTCATACATTGTGAAGTATTTGATGCAAGGTCATACAGACGATAAGATTTCAACAACACCCAATTGGAGTTCATACATTGTGAAGTATTTGATGCAAGGTCATACAGACGATAAGATTCCTAGGCATAGAAAGAGAGCCATAGAGGTAGAAGCAGTGAGTTTTCAGATTATTGAAGGCCAGTTGTACAAAAGGGGCAAAGATGGAAACCTACGGACGTGTTTGTGAGAGTGACTACCTTAGCGTATTGACTCATGCACATTCAGGAGTTGGGGGTGGACATTTCTGTGGAGAAACAACTGCCAAACTTATACTATGGTCAGGACTATGGTGGCCTATGCTTTTTCATGATGCAACAGAGTATGTCAAACGATGTGATCAATGTCAAAGAGCCAAACCTCCTACCAAGTATTTGGACATGCCATTGACCAAGTATGGGGGTTAGAGCTTTTGCAAAATGGGGAATTGATTTTGTGGGACCGATTAAACCACCAGCATGCCATACACATGCTGAGTATATCATTGTAGCCACAGATTATCTTACGAAGTGGGTAGAAGCAAAAGCCATAGTAAAAAACGATGCTAGGACCACTGCAAAGTTTTTATACGAACATGTGTTTACACGCTACGGTTTACCTATTGAGATTGTGAGTGACCAAGGTGTGCATTTTGTCAATGAAGTCATTGCCTTTCTTTTGGAAGACTTTATGGTCATCCACCATAAGAGGTCAGCGCCTTATCACCCGCAAGCAAATGGTCAAACTGAGAGCACAAACAAGACTCTTTGCACTGCGCTTACAAAGATTGTTGAGGGACATAGAACAGATTCAGCCTTTGAAAGGCGGCTGGAGCGTTAGTCAAACCAAAAGGCATGACTCTATATGCAAACACTCCCCATTCTGTAGCAAATGCGGTCTTGTGTTGATCCTTGGGATCAATAGATACTTGGTTGTAGCCCGAAAACCCATCAAGAAAACTGTATGCCTTCTTACCAGCTACCCTCTCCAATACATGATCAGTGAGTGGAAGCGGATAGTGGTCCCGGACAGTAGCAGCATTTACTTTCTTTAGATTGACACATACTCGTAGTTTTCCATTCTTCTTAGGTACTACCACAATCGGTGAAGCCCATTTTGTATTCAATCTCATAAATAAATTCAGCCGCTAACAGCTTGTCAATCTCTTCTTTGATCTTTTTGGCAAAATTATCGTTATACATGTAAGGACGCTGCTTGGACGGCTTGGCATCTTCTCGCATGGGAATTGTATGCTGGCAGATCTTTGGATCTACCCCCTTAAGGTCTTTGTAACTCCAAGCAAATATATCTCGATACTCTCTCAGAGTAGAGATTAGCAATTCTTCCTCCGCTTGGGTTAAGTCTGTGGCAATCCACACGTTACGTGGCTCTTCGCTTGGTTCTGCCAGGTCTATTTTCTTGGTATCCTCAGGGCCATCATAGGAAACTCCTGGTTCCTCAGGTTTCTGTCGAGAATAGGTTGTTGCAAGACTATTTTTCGATCTTGTATGGTGAATTTCTTGAAGTTTGAGAGGATATTTGTGGTATCCTCTTCTTCCTCCAAGTCATCACTCATGGAAGACCATGCTGCTTTTAGCATTCTCTTCTGTTCTTGCACTAGAGCTTTACACTCCACTCTCGTCATGGTGCTTTGTTCAGTCTTGAGACTGAATGCACTGAAGCCTCAGATTTTAGCTTCGATTTCCGTTTCCTCTTCTTCTTTGGGTTGTCACTCTCCTTCTCGTTTAGCTTTTGCACTAATTGAAAGCCGTATCTCCATTTCATCTCGTCTTTGATGCAATCATCAGCTCCCAAGTAGTACAAGTACTCGTTCTTCCCTACAAAGGTTGGAGGTGGAATAAAGTCCTCTTTATCCACATCTTCTCTTTCTTTTTGTTGTTGTTGTCTCTTTTCCTTGACTTCCTATTTGTGAAACTTCCGCGATGACTCTTGCAAAACTTACGTTTCGGTTTGTTGGTATAGGGATATACGCCTCATCCGTCACACTTCTGTCTATGGTAACATTTCCAGGTTGCAACTCATTCACTGACATGCTTAAAGAAACATTTCATTTAATAAGGACAAGTAAGCTTAATACACAAGGGGTCAGTACCAAGTGATAAGGGACTTACATGATGCCTGTGTGAGCCCCTTGTCACTTGGTACTAACCCGAAAAATAAAAGAACACAAAAGGGGTTCAATACCAAGCATAAGGGGCTTATGCGATGCTTACAAGCCCCTTGTTACTTGGTACTGACCCCCGGGAATAAAAGAAAACAAAAGGGGATCAGTATCAAGCGATAAGGGCTTACGCGATGCCTGCGAACCCCTTGTCACTTGGTACTAACCTCGAAAACAAAAGAACACAAAAGGGGTCATCACCAAGCACTAAGGGGCTTATGTGATGCCTGCAAGCCCCATTGTCACTTGGTACTGACCCCGAAAACAAAAGAAAACAAAAGGAGGTCAATATCAAGCGATAAGGGGCTTATGCGATGCCTCCGAGCCCCCTACCACTTGGTACTAATGCCTTGTGTATTAAAGCAAAGAAAAGGGGGTCAATACAAGGCCATATGGAGCTAGAGGGATGCCCAAGAGTCCCTTAGTACTTAAAAGAGACTTCAAGGGATCAGTACCAAGTGGTAGGGGGGGCTTATGCGATGTTCCCGCCACGCGAGCCCCTCACCACTTGGTACTAAGCTCTTTTACAAAAGAGAGTTAAAGGGGTTAGCCCCTTATTGCTTGGTATTGACCTTGAAAACAAGGAAACAAATGAGGGTCACTATCTACTGTAAGGGGCTTACGTGACGCTTGCAAGCCTTTGACCACTTGGTACTAACCTCGATAACAAAATGAAAAAAAGGGGTCAGTAACAAGCTATAAGGCACTACAAGAATACCTGCTTTGGCGATGGAAACAATGATGGTGGCAGGGGAGCTCAACACCAAGGCAATGGCAAGACTAATGTTAGACGATGGCCATGCAAAGGGACAATGGCCACGCAAGGGGACGATGATGTAGAGCAATGATATGCAAAGGGCAAAGAGCTGGACACCAATGCCATTGGAGGGCTCTCGGGGAACTCAATGCAAATGAATGTCTCAAGGGAGATTCGAGCTATTATAGACCCTTGTGGTGGTCTTATCACAATGCGTGTGGTGTATAAATGGCATTTAATATAAGGTCTCACGCATGAATGACAATGAGTGTGGTGTATAAATGGCATTTAATATAAGGTCTCATGCATGAATGACATGTCAATATGGTAGGTACTCCTCTCCTATTGGCTCATATTAGTTAGAGAGAGATCGTGAATATGTAATGGAGAGAGAGAGAGAAATCATGAATAGGTTTGCAAAATGAATATGCAAGAAGGAGAGAGAGAGAGAGAGATTATGGATGAATGCATGAATGACATATCAATATGGTAGGTACTTCTCTTCTGCATCTATTTGATTTATTTTATTTTATTCCCGTATCACGTGGTCTTAGCACCACTCGTACTGATCATAAGTGGCAATGCATATGAATGACACGTCAAACTGGTAGGTACTCAATCCTCTCCTACATGTGTTTTATTTATCGTGACACCCTATTTGCTTTTGCTTATGCATCGATCACCATTGCCATTTGCCTCCTTATCGAGCTCCCCCTATATCATCCAACGCCATCGCATCAACCAGTGCATCGCCACCATCACACGATCTCCTGCAACTTTAAGGGTTCATCACCAACATCTCCTCCACGGTCTCCTACACTAACCCCTCTCAACATCCATCGCGTCTGGCTGCAGGTATTGTTAACAGTTTTTAACTTAGGATACAGGGGTCAATACCGTGTGATTAGAGGCTTGCAAGCATTCCGCGAGCTCTTTGTCACTTCGTTCTTGACCTTATATAATGATATTATAGTATGTTAGGGTCATGTTGCTAATAGGGTCAAGTGATAAGGGGATCGTTCGCAACCTGCTGGCTTGGAACTCACTGCCCTTAGGGTCATGTTGTGCACGGGGTCAATACTAAGTGATAAGAGGCTTATTGGCATCCTATTGGCCCTATATCGCTTGGAATTAACCCCCTTAGGATAATTGTCACGACTTATCATGAAGAGTGAGTCTCGTGTGTTAAGTTATAGATTAATATATATTAGGTAATTTGTATGTGTTTTTTTATATAATACATGTCATGTTTCTTTTTTCAGCAACCATGGAGTTTTCTTCTTTATGATATTAGCTAAAATATATGTTATTTTGCAAGCTATGTTCAAGGATATCATGGTCACATTAGAGAGTAAGTTCTTTTGACATTTCCCTCTTCCACAAGTATAGAGATTTAAGTATGATAAATTGACGCTTGTTTTTTGACCCCTCAAATGTGCTCGAAAGTTTGCAAGTGTATTGGAACATCTACTATTAGAGCCAAATCTTGTTCAAAACATGAAAAGTCGAAGGATAAGGGTGCCAGTCTATATTGGCGATGTCAGATGTTGATGGAGGACGTGTTTGAATGCATTTCTTTTGTTCAAAAGGAATTTTCATATTCTTGATGTAAGTGATGTTTATAACATACATCTCCATCATCTAACTTAGCTATGAGGTTTATGACAAAACATTTCCCTTTATGTATAGGAACTTCATTTGCAAAATTATAATATGTTGGACATTTCCCTTTATGTATAGGAACTTTATTTGCACAATTATAATGTGTTGGACATAAAACAGTTTCAGACTGTAGCTTTACAAAAAAATATTATTGCTGTTAGTGATCGTGCAGAAGAAGAGATCAGATGAGTAGATGAATTTGCAAGGGAAGCCAAAGAGCAAGAGTGTCAACAAGAGTTGCAGTACCAAAGGGAAGCAAAACTACACCAATATGACAAGTTAACATGAGAGGTGGAGGAATGGGTAGCATCTAGGAGAGAGGTTGAGATAGAGGACCAGAGGGAAGTACAAGAAATATTGTGGGCAGATATGGAAAGAGCACATAAGAGCCTTCATTAAAGACCACCCCAGTCACATTTACATTTTCAATTACAGACATAATCTACACCACCTCGTCGCCATTCCACAATCTTCTTCTCATCATTGTCAAACATCTCACCGTCCACCACCTAATGCCACATCCTCATCATCACAACAACATCCATCCCAACTGTAAATACTTTATTACAATTGTAACATGAACATTAATTCTGTAAGAGACTCGACACTATTTTGTAAGAAGAAAATTCTTCCATATATCAAATTGCTTTTGGAGTTACAATTCTTTGATTGTCATCATTCAACGACTAATTAAGTGAATAGTATGAGAGACAGAGTCTTTGCAGAAAGTCATTTTCTCTTGTCGTCTTGGTACTTGTAAAAAATGGTATTAGTGGTATCTTACAAATGCTCTATATAGAATACTAAATGGTGAATGTAAATGTTAAATGGTTTACCTTTCTATTATCCATTGTAAATAAATAATCTTTTGGCAATTATTCAATATCCTCATATGTAAGGTCTTCTGTAATTTAAGAAAGAGATGTTTTAGATAGTGTGTTCAACATTGTAAGCAATTGCCCTTCCAAATATATCTCCATTACTAAGGGCATATTCTCAGAATTAGACTCCAAATCTTGATCTAATGGAACAAGGTTGCCATTAACATGATGATATTTAGTGTAGTGAAAAGGTACAGTGAAGTTTTGAAAGCTAATAATGTGCTTGCAAATTATCGACTTCTTCTCCAAAACAAAAATGATGCCTTCTATTTTTCTCATGTCCCAACCATGGTCCAAAATTCCAATGCCTTATTTTCCTTGCAAATAAACATTGTTGAAGTAATTCTAATTTCTTTATCAAAGAAAAAGTCAACAAATACTTCAATAGGCATAAAAATAGCTAGCCTGGCATTCTTTGCAGATGCCTTAAGAGACTTTTGTATATCATGATACAATTTGATCCTGTAATTTTCACTAATTTGTGCAGTTGACAATGGCCAATTTTTGCTTCCAAAATGATGGGAGAGGTAATGGAGTTAAACGACCCCATCCAAAAGACATGTTCGGTTCAAAGTATTGCATATCATAGAAAAATATACCATGTTCTACAAGAACTCTATGAGTTCTTTCTTTGTAAATTGTTTCTCCTACATATGTATGGAAAGCATCAAAAATCCCACTTATACTCTCCATTGGTTTCCAGTCTATCATATTGGATGGATAAATATCTGTATAATACCAAAAGATTCGACACTTTTAAAACAACAATTAAATAAATAATGTAAAGAAGCTTTAACTAAGATATTACTCATAGTTGGGACGATATCGTGGAAGACCATATGGAATTTTTTTCACCCTCAAGTCTACATGCTGAAAAACATGTTGTATTAGTATCTCTGTCACATGCTTGATAAATTCACAGACCTTGAACTCTTTAACCCATCCCTTGTATGGCTCCACAAATTCATTAGCATGTCTCCTCTTCCTCTTCATCCTCTGTAAATGTACCTAGCTCCCGATTGTAATTGTAGATGGTATTCATGTCCCATCCTCCCTATTATAACTATTGAATACATTAAAAACAGCTCGAATGCTAGTACGAGGCTTCCTAGAGGTTTCCATTTTGTGTAGCAGAAGAGACAGATACGAAGAAGATAAGAGCTAAATTTGGGGGAAAATCACAAAAAAAAAGTACCACTATCTTGGAGACGAAGAAGATTAGAGCTAGATTTGGGAGAAAACTTAGAGTTATATTTGGAGGGAACTTAGAGATTGTCTATCATTAACTACCATTTTTAGCTTCAAAGTGTTTCCGTGCGAAGATTCATGATTATATCCTTAGTATTATTTTAAGTTGAGTTATTATTATTTTAAGATGCGTTTTGAGAATTATTTTACTGTAATTTCTATAAATTCTTATTTTAAGGTCAGTAGGAAAATGCCGAACTTCTCCATTACAAAAGCGTCTTCCTCATTGGTTGCGCATCACTCTCTCTCTCTAAAACTAAAAGGCCAAAAAATGAGTGCACATTTCTCCTAGGGTGGAAGCATGAATAGGTGCTACACTTTTAAGGGTTGGAAGCTGTTTTTCAATAGCTTTGTTAATAACTCTTTTGATAGCAAAAAATTGAAAGCCAAAAAAAAAACTCTTTTATAAAAAACTAAGAATTTAAAGAACCACTTCCACATGATTGTTTGAAATGGTTGGGCACACGTCGTGTCGCTCGTGTGTTCGTTGTTGTGTTGTGCACTTGCTGTGTGAGGTTTTCACCGCCTTCCTTCTCCACCCAAAAAAATAGTGTGTACGTAGCCTCGCACAGTAATCTTGACGAGTGGAGTTGTGTGCATGTGCAGGCATCCTCTCCTATTGGAATAACTCCTCAGCAGCTAATGGCCCTAAGGTAAGCTAATCAGGTGTCAGCAATGTGCTTCACCATTCAGATTCTCTCTGCTCTTGATGTCAACTTAACATGCCCCTTTGTTTCTTCATTGATTGCCTTATCATTCAAGCATGGATTATTGCTAATATATTGGATCAGGAACTACTATGTGGCTTGTCATTCAAGCTGCTAATAGACTGGCTCTATCAACTAATTATTTTCTCGCTGATTATGTCAAGTGGGTGCCACCTCCATACACCAAAATCAAGCATGAAAAATTGTGCATCATAGGACATGGCTTTCATGAATTATACAGGCTTAGTTTGATTAGAGTGGACTACCCACACTTGTTGGATATTTCAGAGAAAGACTGGCTATTTGTCTTTACGGTGCTGCAAACAAGAGGCCAGAAGGTGAAGCTTCGAACCATTCGGCTAGAGTTTTACAAGTTCATGATGCTATACTAGGTGGTGTACCAGGAGCCACCTGTAAATGGTGAGGTTGCAGCATGGTTTGCAAAGGTGTTTGCTTTTGAAAATTGTCAGTTCCCACATTTGGCAACTGACAAGACTGCACACCCTGTTTCTTGGGCAGTGGTGGCTGAGAACTCAGTTAATCGTGTGCAAAAACACAAGGGGCTTCCAAACAAACTAGCAAGAGTGTCATCGCATATCAATGAGGGTGGAACAATTAACATGTAAAAGTATGTAGGTGGTTCATCCAAGGCACCTTAGGACACATTTGATCCTTAGCATGTTGAGTTGGCACAAGCTATGTTGGCCAGTGTGCAAATCAAAATGAAGGAAGTAGCATGCGAAAATGCAGATATCTCCAAGGATTTGGAACAAGCACGAGTGGATCTGAAGGTTTCTTCAAAGGCCGACACCTTTTTGCAACACCTAAGGGATGCACGAAAGGAATTGCACACACTTGAAGCAAGCGGTGATGTGCCTGAGGAGAGGTCTCTGAAGTTGCAAGCTGTCATAGATGCAAATACGCACGTTTTAAGTGTTCTTGGTGTTGCGGAAAGCAAGTGCCAAGGAGAGTCACGCATGCATCTTAGGGTGCATGTGATCTTGAGCATGTTGGTCATGTTGATAGTGATTCATTGTTTCAAAGTATGCTTATGAAAACATTGAATGATGCTTTGGTTTGTTGCCATTTTGACAGTTTAGTTTGTGTAATGTAAAATATTGTGCTTGGTGTCAAGTTTCTTGCCTAAAATGCCATGCTGTCCATGTGCAAGAATTTTTGTCTACGAAGCATGTGAGGACACCTTGAAGGAAAGCTTGACACAGGCAAATCGAAAGAAACCAAGTCATGAGAAAGCATCATCCAAGAGGCTCAAGAAAGCTCCTACATATGCACAGAATCTAGTTGTGGAAGTATCTAAGGAAACATCTGTGTGTGTGGAAAGTATGAAGAATACTATTGTTGAAGCGATAGAGACCATTGCTGGTGCTAGCACTGCTCTTGAGCGTGATGCTCCTAAAAGCCATGCTGATGATGGTGATTTATTGTCCCAAAATATGCCTATGTAACTCTATTTCAGCCAAGAGATAAGGAAACATTGAATCATGTATTGGTCTTTTAACATTTGATGATCTGAGTGCAACCATCGAGTTTTTCAATTTGTGCATACATCACGTTTTGTACTTGAATCTGTACTTGCCTATGTAATATTTTGTGCTTAGTGTCGAGTTCCTTGCATGATATGCGATGCTGTGTGTGCAGTCATCCATAGAGAAATGAGCATGGATTTAGTATGCTTTCAACCCAAAAAGCACAAGACGAGGCCCAAGCTACATATCCCCTATCACCCATACTGTGGTAGGTTGAAGTGGTGGAAAGAGCTCAAGGACATGTACTATAAAAAGTTGAGACATGTATTCCAGCCTAGCTATTGTGCATGGGCTTTTTTGAATTGCAATGATCCAACATGGATGCTTGAAGCACCTTAGGAGAATTCTTCCACCCCAGTCATTCTCAAGGACGATCCTCGTGCTCTAATTCTTGACCTCAATGTTTTTCTCATTCATAAAGTGGATCTACAAGAAGAGGTTTTCTTCCCATCTTCGCATATTTGATATCAGCAAATTCTAGTGCTAAAGCCAAGGATAATTTACTTCCTTGTTCTCCCTTCTGATGTCCAATTTTTACTGTGGGCCAGTAGGCACTTCATAGTCTTCATATGAAGCTCATGCACAAAAATGAACTTGGTGGAGCAATTTCGTAGTTGCTTTCCAGGTCTATGTGGTGCGATTACATGCTTCATTGGGTAAGGTTTTTGTGTTGTCTTGCAAGGCTATCATTTGCATGGCAAGAAACCTATGTTTTTCAAGCATCTTGATGATTTTTGGGAGAGAAACAATTAATTTGATGAAGACAACACATTGCTAATCGATTACAAGTCCCTATATAATGTGCATGGCACCTTCCGTATTGTACCAAAGTTTGGCTCCACAAGTGATTCATGGTGTGCACCATTTCTTATTTACAACTTGTACCCATGGTTGTGGAAGTACCTAAAAGCATTGGATAGAAGATATTTTATTGGGAGAGGTGATGTTTTTGGTGAATGTGGCAATGCAGAAGATTTGTAGGTTATTACACTTATTGAAGAACATGCCATGAAAAAGCTGAACTATTGTGGGGGTGTTGTGGTAGGCTGTGTAGCTCCCAAGAGTAAGGATGACATGTGGATGGCACACGATGACACCTACGGGGATGCTCAAGAGAAGAGAAAGAGCTAGTGCAGTGAATTAGCCCACCCTAGTGCGCAGACATCCCTCTGAGGGGTGGGAGGATCGAGCGACATAGCCTGAGAGGGCGACAGGCCACGGCTTGAGAGTCCTCACCAGTGGCGGTCGACGATGAGGTGTATGGTCCCGTAGGGTTTTGCCCAGCATGTAGAGGCTGGAAGGCCGAATTCTAGATCATCGAAGGTATAAAGGAAAAGAATGAGAGAGCCGGTTTGGCTTGTATGAAATTGATTCATGTATAAACTTTTTTAAAAAATCTTGTCTTGGCATTATTGTATTGTGTAAAAAGGCGTTTTAACAAACCTTGTGAAAAGGGCCTTAATTAAGGAACATGTTTATTCATGTCAAATAGTGTGGTAGGATTAATTAGAAAACAAATTGACAACACGTGAGTAGGGTGGAAAGTGGGAGGATGGAATGCCCCGACGGCACCATCCTACGGACGGGTGGACCTGATTAGTCGGGTAGCTTTTCAACATATTAAGTGAAAGCCCTACATTAGATAAATAGGTTCTCGGGAAATTCTACTCTAGAAGACTAGGCTAGCGGCTGTGCCTTGCATGGATGAGGAAAAAAGCGTTGTCTCTAGGAATCAAGACTAGTAGTTGCCCAAATTATGATCAATTACCCTATGGGTGATTTGATTTTTAGAAGACCACACTCCCCCTGCGGGATACAACTAGGTCTTACCTATGAATCGTATCCTTAAATCTCTGCATGGTCAAGGTGTCGATGAGTAGGAAATTTTCTCCAAGATAAGACTTAGTGGACTATCTTCAGTGTTTCCCCTATTTTTGAAGGGGGGAAATGTTACAATGACCTTCCTGCATGAGTGCACCTCCTAGGGCAAAACCACTGGCATCAGTTACTACCTCAAAGGGAAAAACCACTGGCATCAGTTACTACCTCAAAGGGCTTCTATGGGGTTGTGTTTTGTTGTAGATTGTAGTGTGGTGTAACATTTTGATGTTATGTAATATATTCTCATCTTCTCTGTAATGGACATGTAGAGAGTGCTGTGTAATGGACATGTGCAATGATATATAATGCCAAGCTTTTTTTGTGTTAATAGTTGTACTAGCTATGTTATGACTTGTTCAAAATTGTTAATAACTGCTAATATCTGTTAATAGCTATGTATAGATGGGTTGATAAGTACTTTTGATTGAAAATATTTTTTCACCAATTGATTGACACTTTTGAATGCTAGAGTAAAGCCAAAATGTAAAATATATTTAATAACCAAATATGAGTTTACAGCTCCCATGGCATGCTATTGTATAAAAATTCAAAGACCTCGGGCAAGATCATATACAATCCCCTCGCACCTTGAACAGGTGTCATAGGAATTTTAATACATCTAACAAGATGGGAGTATATGTAGACCATAGGCTTTCTACTCAACAACTTGTAATAACAGGATTCATCTAGCTTCTTATAAAAGAGTCCCTTCAAAATGTAGGACCCTGCTTCAATTTCATTACCCCAACTGTCCTCCTGATCTACTCGGAGTTCCTCCTTTGTACTTGTGCACTTGATCAAGTAGAAGTCCATGCCTTCTTTATTGCCCTCATTAGCATTGACAACAAAGTTATCTCCTACTTGGAGTGCTTTGCTTAGTGCTTCATAATGCCCTTCATATGTAGGCTCATCAAATTCATCACTGTTTCCACCGTCAGTTGGAGTTATCTTATGGTAGCTCCATCTTGTCATATGTGTTTTGTGATTGCATCTTTTCCATTGATCGTGCATGCATGCACTATAGTAACAAGATAGTGATCTATATGAAAGTGCAGAGCCATCCTGTTTTGAGTAGCCCCACGAATACAATGCAATGAGCATGCCTTAGGGAAAGTTTGACAGTCCCATCGAATCTCTCGATTCACATCTCCCACCTTGACCTCCCAAAATATGCGTTCTATGTGCCTATGCTTGGAAGGGTAGTGTATTGCAATGGATCCATTGGATAAGTGTTGACAAAGGAATTTCATGACATTTGCTGCACATTTCAACTCAGCTCAAATTTCCTCCGATTGCTCGTGCGTTAAAGCCCTCTTCACAACTACACCTGCCCCATCATGTTCTCCCTTACCATGAACACTACCAAAAAAGTTTCATTCCATTATTTTTCCTGTTAACCCATCATATCTCCCAACAAAATAGAAGGGCCTCTTTGCCTTGAATTGAGATGCAGCCCCATCAGACCAAACCTAATGTTGGTTGACATCCAAGTCTTTGTCCTTTAACCATTGCCAATGTAGCATGAAGAAATGTTGCACAAACATAGTGTCATGCTTTTTACCGCCAGAAATGAAGAAGTTTATAGTCTTTCTCACCTCACCTCCAACACAATAGTAGATAATGTGCACAAAAATGGTGACTTGATTGGAGTACCAACGCATGGATTGGATTTCATTTTGTTCCTTTTGAAAGAGTAATTTTCAACGAAGTCCATGATTGAAACAACTACATCATTTGGAAAATGCATAATGCACTCCTTGAACTATTCAGCCTTCTATCGATACATGAAGTCATGTTTGATGAACTTTTTAAGGTAGCTCTTAAACAACTGCCAATAGATCAGTGCAACTCATCTCCTTGCATAAAGGTCCTTCCTTTTTTTTCTTCTTTCCACCTTCATAAGTGCTTGTTTCCACATCCTCAAATACTCTCACTGTGATGGTTATTGCATCTTCAAATAGCTCGCGTGGGTAACATTTTAGTTGCTCTGCTCCACACTTCATACATTCACCTATGAGGCATTTTACTACATGGTAAGTAGACCCATCTTGCCTAGGGCACAAGACAGAATCTATAACCTTTGAAATGCTCTTCACAGTGTGTTTAGATGCAGAACATTAACATGGTAGTGATGAATCCATGCACACCATGCATGTACATTTGCACAACCCACCATGTATTCCAAAGGCTTGACTACGCATATGATGGATAGCATCATATGCGTAGTCAAGCCATCTTGCCTAGGGCACAAGACAGAATCTATAACCTTTGAAATGCTCTTCGCAGTGTGTTTAGATGCAGAACATTAACATGGTAGTGATGAATCCATGCACACCATGCATGTACATTTGCACAACCCACCATGTATTCCAAAGGCTTGACTACGCATATGATGGATAGCATCATATGCATATGAAATGCTCTTCGCAGTGTGTTTAGATGCAGAACATTAACATGGTAGTGATGAATCCATGCACACCATGCATGTACATTTGCACAACCCACCATGTATTCCAAAGGCTTGACTACGCATATGATGGATAGCATCCTTCAAAAATGCAATTTGCACATGGTAGATACAATAACATGATAACATGTCCTTGAGTCTTTGGATAAAGTATGGCTTCGCTGACTCAAAAGCACGAGCTAGATTGTGACATAGGGAAAAGCATCCTTGAAATGTTGGAAGAGCTCAGTCTGTAATCCAGAACATAGAAAGCATGTAAGCCACCTATAAACATATTAATAACTATTAAGCCACCTATACACAGCTAAGGTAGCTATTACAAAGTTATTACATAACTATTAAATTGCTATACTAAAATCTTGTCTAATAGTTAGCTATCAACAATAAGCTAGTACATAGCTATTAGGTGGCACACAATCATTAGAAAACTATTAGTAAGCTGTTAGGAGGATATCTCTACTAGATTTTAGGTAGCTAATAGCTATCTACAGCTATTAGCAGTGACCAGCTACTAGTAGTCAGATATAAGATAGTTAGCTATTAGATATAATTCTATTAGGTAGCTATCACAACAGCTACTATTAGGTAATAATGTTGTTTAATAGTTAGCTCTATCAATGAGCTAGCAGACATCTATTGGGTGGCTAATTAAATAGTCATTAGGTAACTATGAGTAAGCTATTAGGAGGCTATGTCTACTAGCTTTAGGGTACCTAATAACTGTCTACAACTATTAGCAATCACCACTAGTAGTCAGATATAAGATAGATAGCTATTAGATATAATTCTATTAGGTAGCTATCAACAACTACTATTAGTTAGCTATCAATAGCTATTAGGTAGCTACTATCAACAACTATTAAAACTAGAAGATAAATAGCTATTCGATATCATTCTATGAGACATGGAAAGAGAGTATTTAGTCGTCTGTGTGTGTGTGTGTGTGTGTGAGAGAGAGAGAGAGAGAGAGAGAGAGAGAGAGAGAGAGAGAGAGAGGGAAAGAGAGAGAGAAATTCAAGCCTTGTTTTGTGTGTGGGCACACGAGCATGAGAGAGAGAGAGAGAGAGAGAGAGAGAGAGAGAGAGAGAGAGAGAGAGAGAGAGAGAAAGAAACTCCAACCCGCGACATGGGAGAAGGGAATCATGAATTGTAAAACGTAAAAGTTTGAATGAACTCCATCCCGTGACATGGGAGAAGGGAATCTTGAAGGATTGAATTGTAAAACCTAAAAGTTAGAATTGTGAGGTAATTTTTGTATAGTAAAATGGATTTCTTAAAATCTAGCTTTACACCTTTCAAAGAGCTAGTTCACTACTCAAATAGCATTGTCTAGGACACAGGTTTTTGTACACATATTCATGCTTCCACCCCCTAATGCATAGGCCTCCTTTGCTACAGCAGTGTCCCTTGGCGTAGGAGCAGAGAGGTCCTCTCATAATCGTGACTGGGATCCACTATAGAATATTGCATGGGGGCAGATCGTAAGTTCTCTACTAGCAGCTACACTTCCCTGCAATGAAAAGACCCTAACGTACCTCCACCAAGTCAAGGTAAGGCTTCTCTCAAGGAAGGGACAAGGGCCAAAGGTCATGTACTCATTCCGGGTAATAAGTTTGATGCTCTTACAAATATTGAGTCCACCAATTTGGAAATGTCATAGGGCATCCCTCACATTAGTTAGTATGTCCATTCATGTGAAAGTCAACATCTTCTTCCAGAATATTATTGCCCCCTCAATCTTGATAGGGGTGGGGTGTCTTTTTACATTAACGCGCCCAGAAGTGGCACAAGAAGGATGACCATCTTGGTGAAGCTTGGATGTGTGAGCAACAATTCAATGATGTAAATGGGCTTACCCTTGCTCTTAAGGTGAGCAAATCCTATGTTCGCTTCACTTTATGCTTTGTCTATAGAACCAATGACTCTACTAAAAGGGAAGCCCTATGGGACTACCTTCGATGCCTCCTAGAAGGGGAGGAAGCCATTCTCATTGGTAATTTCAACATGGTGGTGGAGGATCGTGTAGACTACTCCCATGCTCGTACAGACATGTTCCTAATTGAGAAGGAGGTTTGGCAATGCATTAGGGAAAATTTGGACTCACTTTTGGGCCTTTTAAGCTCTTTGAGATTCTAGGGAATATTCCATAAGGACCAATGAGAGTGAGGCTTACGGAACTTTTGAGGTTACTTTTTGGTGGGGAGGCCATAACTCGAGCATAAAAACTCCAAATTTGGCGAGGGTTGGGGCGTTAGAATCCTCTCATCAAGATCTTTCCAATGATATGCTACATGATATAGTTTTGAGGTACTATGAATAGAGTTATCCACGATCCCCCTTTTTGTAATATAATGATGACTTGGCATTTCTTAGAGAGCCCAAAAATGAGTCCACATTTTCCCTAATGTCTCTTCCAAAACTGCTCCCTTGTGAAAGGTAACTAGTGAGCCCTATTGTGCATGTTGGTAAAGTACCATTATCTATATAGGATGGCAAAATGAAGTATCTAGAAGATGTACTTCATGTTTGTAATATAATTACAAAAAACATGGTATGTATTGGATAAATAGTTGAGCAGTGTTTAATCCTCAAGGGTACTTTGGATGTTAACATGCTTGAGGTGAAGGGTTGTCTGTGTAATACTAATCAATAGCTCTACCGTTCAAGGGTTGTCTGTGTAATACTAATCAACAGCTCTACCGTTCAAGGTGGTGTTTAAGGTGGTGGAGAAATATGAAAGGAGATGGGCATCCTCTACAATGTAGGAAACATGATAAGCCCTTAGTAATTCATTCATATGGCATTGAGCATCCTCCACAAAGGATCCAAGGAATTGTGGAAAATCTACATTGGTTTTATGTGATCTAAGAGTGTTAGGTAGAATTACAATGGTCTAAGTAAATGGATTTTGTGGTTTTATAATGGTCTAAGAGTGTTAGGTAGAATTACAATGGTATGAATAAATGGATTTTGTGGCATACGGATTGTTGGATTTGGTTAAGCCATATTTACACTTGTAAGAGGTAATGATATCGGGCTTATAGGAATGATAATGGAGACTTTGGTTTTTTGGTGGTGGTTGCCTTCTTCTTCATTTTTTAGAGGTAGAAGCTGGTGACTAGTGAACATCTATCTTGTCTTTTCTCAACTGGTGGGCGTAGGCTTAAGTTAGCACATTTAGTGGGGCTAAACAAGCAGAGGCTTGTTGTAAGCTTGGTGGACATTCTCACTTTCTTGCTTGACTTGTATGGACAATGCTTGATTAGATGTTTCACTCCACACTTCATATAGGTAAACGCTAGAGCCGTTAATGCTTGCGGTTGAGCTTGTTTTGTGAGTAAGAGTATCCATATTTGACAGACAAAGGAGCTGTGCTTCTCCTCCGTGTGCCTTGCCTAATCAAGGGTGCTCTGATCACTCCTCCATTCTTATGAGACGGTTGTGCACATGCCTCTCTGTCATTGCAGTTGTGCACCTCCTCCCTTCAAGCTGAATGTTTCTCATCTTGGGAAGATTGAGTTCGATGAAGGCATCAATATTGTGTGGGGAGGAGCAAGAGTCCTAGGTGGCCCCCCCACTGGCAGTTCGCCTCCTCCAATAAGCAGGAATTACTTGGGAGGCTACAAAACTTCCTTTCAGGGACTCATGTTGTTGACATTGCCTCAATATATGTGCTTAGTAGAGCTTACACTGGAGGGCATATGCAACCATCAAGATGGGCAAAGAAAAAATGCTAGGCCCATACAGGCTTCTTAGAGAATTCTACTGGCATTTCTGGGATGGTCCCCCATCAATTTCCGTTGAAGGATGAGAATCTGACCACATTTCCTAATAACAGCTAGGGAAAAATATGATCATGATTCATAGCCTTGTTTATTTATTTAAAAAGAGATACTTTTTGAGAGGAGATGGGTTTTTTTTTTAAATGTGGTGTTCTTGGCCTTGTTGTCTTTGAGCATGAAATGAAGTGCGTTCTGGACTCTGGCGTGTGCAGCATGTGTAGGACAGTAGGGCCACTGCCAACTGGTGGTTTGGATGGTACATCTTGCTCCTGACCAGTGACTACTCGTCGAGACTCGAGACTCGAGAGGAGACTCGCACTGCCACTGCCTTCTCAAGTTCTCAACTTCTCAGTGCTATCAGGAGTAGAAATTCGGGAAGGCATTTCAGAGTCTCGGACTCCAAAGCTTGTTTGAGGTGCGCTGAAAGCTCACAGTGGAGTGCATCCTGGCTGTGCAGGCTCATGACGGGCGATGCTGCGCCGCTGCTCGCACAACCCCCTCAGTTATTAATCTCCAAGCCAGCTAACACGCGCGCGCGCTTGCACGCAGCTCTCTCTCTATCTCTCACACACACGCATCTCTCTGTCTCTCTGTCTCTCTCACACACACACACACACACCATGTAGGCGAAATGAAGGCGTAGATATACCCAATGCTCTTAAGGGACATAGGAGGCCTTTCCTCTGCTTTGGCCAGATATGGCAACACATGACCGCCCCTACAAGCCCCTGCCCTTCCTCAATTGGAAGGGCATACGACGGTGGTCAGTAGGCCGGAGGGCACCTTCACTGTGCAAGGAATTTTTTAAAGCAAGAAACTCGCCTAAGCTAGGCTTGGTGATGCTGAGGAGGCTCCTCAGCAACATCAAAACTAGTAGTTCTGCCACCATCGCCGCCGCCGCCGCCGCCACCACTACCACTGAAGCTCCATCTAAGGCAGCACCTTCTTCCCCATCTCGTGCCTTCCCAGTGCAATTGTCAGCTACAGGTCATGCTGCCACTATGGAGAGATCGATCTCTTATCCGTCCAACAGCAACAGCACGCTTGCGGGCGCCATGGCCCTTGCCAACTGCTTGAGAAGATACTCTGATGCCATAGCTCCAACCCCTCGGTCCATCACTTCTTACCAAAGGTTTTCAATTGACAGCCACCCTTACTCCACCATAGATCAGTCGTGTAGCAAAATGGATGAGTTGACCAAGATCTCAAAATTCGGATCCTCGTCAGCCGCTTCCGCTCTACTTCGTCAAGAGTCCAGAAACCACTCGCCCGAGCCTTCTATAATGTTCATGGGCTCGCCCGCTGTGGCCAAGATCAAGGAGACTTGCGCTCGCATCCTCACCGTAGCCGCCCAACAAAGCGCTGCCCACCATCATCCCGTTCTCATCGGGGACCTTTTCGTGGGCAACCAGTTTCTCACACGTGTGAACCCGGCCCCCGTCTCCAGCAGCAGCGGAGGGAGTGAGCACGTGACACCCTCTTCCGGCGTTCTGGATGCTAGCGTGAAATGCAGAGATTCGGATTTGAAGGACAGGATTGTCTTCTTTCTCTGATGACAACGAGGTTATCGCATTACCAACCATGTAAGCTTTACCTATGGTCTAGCCTTGTCTTCTTTTCGTCCTGAAGCTATGGTCATACTGCTTCATCTATATCAACCATGTAAGTTTTACCTATGGTCTAACCTTGCCTTCTTTTCGTCCTGAAGCTATGGTCATACTGCTTCATCTATATCTGTCAGCACTAACATGGTCATACCGCTTTTATCCGTCCATGTCCATGCGTAGCTAGGCCTTTAAAAAAGTAATAACACAATGTTTGCCTCTAATTTTCATAGTTTTTCTACTGCTTTCTATGCATTTAATGCTTGTTGGAAATCGATTGTGTGATATGTCACAAGATGTCCTTGAGATTGTTGCCACTTAGAATACTCCTATATCTTTTTAAAAGTATAGGGGTTCTTTAAAGGTACCTTTATAATAAACAAATCATTTCTTGTTGAAAAAGCAAAATACACTCTCTACATAGATTAGGTACCGCCCATGTGTGAGAGAGAGGGAGAATAAAGAAACCATTTCTTGTTGAAAAAGCGAAATACACTCTCTACATAGATTAGGTACGGCCCATGTGAGTGAGAGAGGGAGAGAGAGAGAAACCCTCTTGTATGATGTAATGATGTACAATATTAAACCCATGGCCATGTGTTCTGAGCCACTTCTTTGCCCGGCATAGCGGCAAATATATTATCATATATAGATCTCCCTTTAATAAACCCATACTATTTTCTGGATATTACCTCCAATAGAATTGGAATGATCCTCAAAGCAATAACTTTGGTTAATACCTTGTAGATAGTTAGCAAAGTAATTGGTCTGCAATTGGCTAAATCTATGAACATGCAGCCTTCTTGGAAATTAACTTCACAACACCTTCTTTCAAATCCTTACCCAAGCTTCTTGTGTCAAAGGCAACCTTACAACCTTGTATTATACCTCAGCTTGATTTGGAGAAAGCCTATGATAGGATTCATTGGTCCTATGTGGCCAGGGTGATGGAAAGGCTAGGATTTGGTAATAGGATAGCTACTTGTATATATACTCTCACAATGGGTGGATAGTCCATGCTCTTGTTAAATGGGAGATTAGTTGGAGGTATTCAAATTAGAAGATCTATGAGGCAGAGATGCCCCCTAGCTCCTATGTTATTTGCTATCGCTTCCCATCCTCTGATTGTGGCTTTGGAAGATGCATATGATAAGGGGGTGATAAATTGAGGGGTGGGGATCAACTGGTTATACAATGCTTTGCATATGATTCACTATTGTTTCTGAAGGCTGATAATGACAATCTAAGATAGGCCTTAGTGTAGGAGTTTGCAGAAGCCTCAAGCTCTAGGTGTGACATTCATAAGTCTAGGATCATCAGTTTGACTGAAATGATTTTGACTTGGAGAGATAGGGGTGTGAGGTAATAAGGAGGGGGCAGATAGTTAGACACCTAGGTGTTCCTTTTGAAGTGGGGGTGTCAAATAAACATCTGACTAACTGGGCTTTTAAAAGATTCTGAAAATAGTTGAAGAAGTGGGAGGGTGTTAGGGTACCATTCCATGATAGGGTTGCCACTGCTAATGTTTTGCTAAATGCTTACACCATGTTTCTTTGCCCTATATTGGATTTAGAAAATGTCATTTGAAGAGGATTGTAGCCCCTGTTAGGAACTTCTTATGGAGAAATGGAGGGAATGACAAAAATGTTCTAGCTTGGTTAGCTTGGGAGAAAATGAGCTTGCCTAAGAAGGTAGGAGGCGTTGGTATCTTGCATCTGCCCACCCATGCTAAAGTAAGGATTGTCTTGAGTCTACCTAAGTGCTTTCAACAATAGGGGATGTAGGACCAGGCTGATTAAAGAGGTTGTTGAAGATTCTAATGTGTTTTTCAAAGGTAGGTGGATGGGACTAGAAAGATAAGCTTCTATCTTATGCTCCCTTGAAAATTACATGTGCCCCTTTTTGTAAGTTCTTATGTGTTAAGGAAGTTAGGGATGGTGAAATGGGATGGTTGTACCAGAGCCACGAGGAACTCTCTTCTAAGTCTTGCACTATGGTGGACCCATAAATTTACCCCTCCTTTTACTCAATAGATATTAGGGTGGCCAGGAGACTGAATGATAGAGTACTGGAAGGTTGGCTAACTGTTGGGACTGGTGGGTGGAAGGAGTTGAATCAATTGTTGAAGGAAATGTTTAGGCTTCAACAAAGGGAGCTGCAGCTGGTAAACCAGGCTTTGGTGGAAGTGGAAAAGGGATGGCTATCTACTACATTTGATGAGACCTATTGGCTGAAAGATTGGGCATGGTTTATTGGAATCCAACTAGATAAGGTGGCTACTTGGGTCTTGTATGAAGAGACACACATGAGTGAAGTGAATGTGTGGTACTGCAATAAAATTTGGAAAGCTTGATGGAACTCTAGAGCTTGGATAAAGAGATGGAAGCTTTTATGGGAAGATATTCCAGTGAAGGCTCATGTTTTCTTGTGGAGAGTTTGTATGTGGGCTTTGGCTATGGGGTATAAATTTTTACAGAGGAAATTCACTTTTGGGCTTTGCCCTAGATGCATCTAGGGCTTTGCCCTAGATGCAAATCAACACTGGAGAATGGGAAACATGCCTTTTGGGACTGCCCTACCATTAGAGGGGCTTGGGAAAGGATTGGTAAATGGGTCTCAACTTGCATAGGGCGACAAGAGTATTGGGGGGATTGGTTGCTAAGAAGATTGTTTGAACTGATGGGGCTATTAATTTGTTTTTCAGCCTTATTAGATATTGTTGTTTGTGGGAGATATGGAACTCGAGGAATAGTATAATATTTCAGAAGGGAGAAAGTTTGGGGATAGATGTGATGGAGTTGATGCATATATGTGCGTACAAATGCTAGTTTGTATATTATATTAATAAAATGAGTGCTTTTGTACAACTAGTTCAGGCTGTTCAGATAGGAATTAAATGAGCTGCACTTTGGATAAGGAGATACTTGTACATACTATGGTTTCCTAACAAATATTGTTATGTGGCAGGGCTATATAGGGTTGGATTTGAAGGCAAGACCTCCCAAGTTTAGGCCAAAGACCAAGAGATGGTATTTGAAGGAGAAGCAACAGGTATACATCTTTGTTGCCCTCATTGAAAACCCCTTGGGTAGGATCCGGAGACTGGTGGTCAATATATGAACTAAAGGAGAGTATATGGAGGAAAAAACTCCAAAAGGTTGTACTTTTGAGTTTATGCTTATAGCATGTATGCAGTTAGGTTACCATGTTTCTTGGGAGCAATCTTCTTTTGTTTGGGAGGATGAGAGATGGGATCTAATATGCAACTTGTTGAATAGTGAAAAGGTGAGATGAATCTCAGGGGAAAAGGAAGCTATACAAATTTCTCTTGTAGATAACTACTGTTAAGCATTTAATATAATTTTTTTTATGTCCCAAAAAAACCCCATGGTTGTGTGTTTGGATAGTCAATTGTTAAACGAACAAGTTAGCGTATATGTGAATCCATTTAAAGGTATTAGTAATTAATACCTTAAAATAGTGCAGGGAGGTTAGTGACGCAGGTGGGAATGGGGATTGGTTAGGGTTAGGGCCTCGTCTAGGGTTGTGTACGGCCCATGCGCAACCCATAAAGGGGCAAAGGCCAAGCCCCAAAAATTACTATGGACAAGCCCATATGAAGGGCTATTGTGCATCAAAAAGGAAGGCATCTCATATGCATAAGCCCATATGAAGGGTTATTGTGCATTAAAGGAAGATGGTGACCAAACTTTATAAGGGTGAGGGGGAATCCACGTATACATAGTTGCAAAGTTTGGTCACCATCAAAGCACATTTGGTTGCAATATGCATGCCATTTTCAATGTGTCGTGTGGCCTTAGAGGGCCCCCTCAAAATTGGGCCTCCAACTCGTAAATTGCAACCAAATCTGTTGTGATGGTGACCTGACATTGCAATAGTGAGGGTGGGGTCCACACATTCAGACTTGTAAAGTTTGGTCACCATCACAGCATATTTGGTTTTAATGTGCATGCAATTAGCCTGGTTATTAATGTGTTGTGAGCCCTAGAGAGCCCCCTCGAATTTGGGCCTTTGGCTCGCACATTGCAACCGACTATTCTCCGATCGTTAATGAAATTTTGCAAGAATGAGGGTGGGGTCCACACATATGTACTTATAAAGTTTGGTTCACCATTAGTTGGCATTTTGTTACAATGTGTCTTTTGTTTGTCTAGTTTCAATGTGTCATTGTGGTGGCCTTAGAGAGCCCCCTTGAAATTGGGCCTTTGGCTCGCACATGTAAATGTTGTAACCAAATCTGCTCCACGGTGACCACACCTCGCATGAGTGAGGGTGGGATCCACATATACACACTTGCAAAGTCTAGTCGCCACCCCATTGGAGCACATTTGGTCACAATGTACGTAAAGCCAACAGTGTAACTCAAATTTGGCCTTCTGATCGTCATGACAAAGATAAAACTCCCCACAATCTTCATGTATACATAGTGGGATCCAACATGAGAACACAATCTCATGACCCTCGAGTTATTGGTTTTGTTAGGTCAACTAACACTCACGGCTCATCCTGAAAGAATTCCCTTTACACAAGACTTGAACATGCTATGTTTGGGGTACTTTGAACATACAATGTATATTGAAACTAAGCCCCTTACTTGCAAGTTTTTTGTGGTTTGATATTTCTCCTGAAAGAGTACTTCTTGTTTGGGATGGTTCTCTTTTCATTGTTGATTCTAGTGCTACTGGTAATATGACTTACCAATATCAATGGCTTCATAATTATCATGCTCTTCCAATTAAGAAATTGGTGTATCTTGCTAATGACACTACTTGTCAAGTAATGGGCGTTGGTGATCTATATCTTGGCACCCTTTCCTCTATCAAAATATTGCGAGGAGTTTTGCATGTTCTAGATCTTCAAAGAAATCTTCTTTCTATTGTCAAACTTGTTGATCTTGGTCTTTTTGTTGGTTTTGATTATACAAACTTGTTGATCTTGGTCTTTTTGTTGGTTTTGATCATACAAAGTGTTGAATTGAGAAGGATGGGCATACTATCGCAGTATCTCCTCGACGTATCTGTTTGAGTTCTCTTTGAATGATGATGTTGCAAATGTTGTTATTTGCTCCGGAGATCTTGATTGCAAGTTATGGCATCATCAATTTGTCCATTTGGATTTTGCAAAGCTTCTTGATATTTATTATCATGATCTCGTCAGAGATATGGATCTTAAATCTCATCCTCATATGGGCATCTGTGAGTATTGTGCTCTTGGCAAGCATCATCGCTCGCGCCTTTTCATATCTCTACCTCTACACATTCACATGCTCTTTTAGATCTCATTCATACGGATAATTGTGGACTTTTTCCTCCCTCTAAATCTCACTATCGTTATTTCATTACCTTCATTGATGATTTCTCTCGTTTCACATATGTTTTTCTCTTGAGGCATAAGTTTGAAGCCTTATCCATATTCAAGCAATATCAGAAAGCAGTTGAATTTCATATTGGTCACTCTATCAAGGATCTTCGTAGGTGACAATGGTGGAGAATATATTTCAAATCTCCTTGATGACTATTGTATTGAGAATAAGGAATTCATCATGAGTTCAATGTTCCATATTCTCCTCAATAAAATGGCATTGCAGAGCGTAAGAATCGAACCATTCTTAATGCTATAAGATGTATGCTTATTCATTTTGGATTATCCAGGAGCTTTTGGGCTGAAGCAGTTCATACAACAGTCTTTGTTCAAAATCATCTTCCCATAACTGCACCTTCCTGGTAAGATTCCCATTACAATTTGGACAGGGAAGACTCCTTCTGTATCACATTTTCGCACCTTTGGATGCATTGCTTATATTCACGTTCCAAAAGAAACGTGACAAAAGTTGGATCCTCCTGGTTCAAAAGTTATATGTATTGGATATTCTGATAATTCTAAAGGATACAAATTTTACGATCCTACTTCTCAGAAAGTCATCTCATCAGTCATGATGCTCTATTCGATGGGAAGGATTCTGATGATACACAATCGTTACTCTCACTGATTTTCCTTTTCTATTTGATAATAATTGTATCTCTCAAGATGTTGTGCATCCTTCTTCTCCGATGAGGGATTCTGAAGACCCTACAAAGGATTCTACTAATAATCTTGATATATACATTGATCTTCCCATTGATATTGAACATGGTTCAAATCATGTCTATGATGATAGTTTTGATAATGCTATGAATGTTCATGAAGATTTGGCAACTTATACAGAAGCTATCTCTTCTCCACAAAAGGATCATTGGTGGCAGGAGGCTATGCAAGCCAAATATGATTCTTTGATTTCCAAAGGTACATGGGTTGCCTCCTCATTGTGTTCCTATCAAGTGCAAATGGGTATATTTTTGATAAGTTCAAAACTCGTTTGGTTGCAAAAGGATACTCACAAGTTGCAGATGTTGATTATCATGATACATTTTTTCTTGTTGTTCACATGACTAGCATACGTGTCCTTTTGGCATTTGCTACTCATTTTGATTTGGAGATATCATCAAATGGATGTGAAAACTGCTTTTCTTAATGGTGATCTCAAAGAAGAGATTTATATGGAACAACTAGAAGGATTTTCAATTCCTGGCAAAGGAATATCTTGTGTGTCATCTTCATCACGCTCTTTATGGTTTAAAGCAGGCATCACGATCTTGGTATATCAAAATTGATCTCTTGCTCACATCGAAAGGGTTTATCTCTTATTTCTCTGATCCTAATATATATGTCAAGCGCGCGAAGGTATTCTATTTGTTATTCTTGCTCTATACGTCGATGATACCATACTTGTTTCCAGTAATCTTGACTTTATGCAACTCACAAAGAAGATTTTGTCATCAGCTTTTGAGATGGTGGATCTTGGTAAGATTCACTCTTGTCTTGGTATTCAAGTTCAGCGCTATCGCCCATAAAGGTATCTTGTTTCTTCCGTTAATCAAAATTAATTGATGATATTATTGAAAAGTTTGGTCTGGTCAATGCTCATTCTACAAATACTCCATGTCCTGTAAGCTCCACCAAGTATACAACTATGACTCATGAGACAAAGCATTAGCCCCACATCAACCTTATGCTAATCTCATTGGTTGTTTACAATTTGTTGTCTTAAACACTAGACCATATATTCTCTTTACAGCTAATTTCTTGGGGAAACATCTTGCTTCTCCTTTTGTTAGGCGTTGGACTACATCCAGACGTGTTCTTGAATATTTGAAAGGCACTAAAGACTTTGGACTCATCTATCGCCGCCAACAAGAATCCTCTCCCTTGGATTTTTTATGTCTTCTTGGTTATTTAGATGCTAACCGGACAAGTTCTCACTCTTCTAATCTACAAGTGGAAATTGTTTTTTTGTTAATGGTTGCTTAATTTCTTGGGCTAGCGTTGTTTAGCAAGATTCTGAGTATGTAGCTGCATCTTTAGCAACTCGTGAATTGGTATGGCTTTGTCAATTATTGCTGATCTTGGACATCCATTATCGTCAAGTACTCCACTTAGATGTGACAATCAAAGTGCCATTAGTCTTGCCAAGGATTATGTTTTACATAGCAAATCCAAGTATATTGCTATTCATTATCATTATGTTTGACATGAAGCGAAGAAATGATCAATAATGATTGAGCATTGCCCCACAGATCAGATGATTGCAGATATATTCACCAAAGAACTGAGTGAAGATCGATTCACATCATTACGTGGAGAACTTGGAGTTGTTGCAGCTTCATGCTTTGGAGATTAATACTTTTCACACTCACACCCTGCATAATTAAACTTGTACAAAATGTATTTTTGTATCCTTGTAGATACTCTTTTACATTACACACATTGATCTTTTGTATATAATATGTATGTATAGGGGCTCGGATTGTATGTATAGGGGCTCGGATTTTTCCCTTGTACTCCCCAAGGGTTTTTTCACTCGCAGCTAAAGACCTTTGTTTGAGTGGGGGTGTTGTCCTGGTAACTTGACCTAGATCTCACCTATATATACAAACTCATAATCAATATGAACTAGTCTTTTGGGAGCGTATATATGGTGCAACTCTCTTCCTTCTTCTCTCTCTTATCTCTTCGTACTCGTGTATTTCTAATGATTCAGTATGTGTTGGAAGCAAATTTGATCTTGGGGGATAAATGGACTATTGATGTCCAAGCACCACTGTGTTTTGCTAGTGATTGAGTCATCATGACGATCAACAGTAAAAAGTTAATAATACCATATTAATTGCAAGGAAGAAAAACCAACTTTAATGGATTTCTATGATGCTCAACGCAAAAGGTTCAAGCCTCTTCCACAGAATCCCCTCTACACAATGACCTACCATCTGCGTCACTCTGATAAAGCATCTACTCCTTCAACCCCATCCTCACATCAATGAAGTTAGATGCCAATACCTCATAATCAACAGCTATTCTTGAAGAAGTTCCCGCGGAGCCTATGCCTCTTCATCCACAAACCCCACCAAAGGAGACAACCGGATGCTCGAAAGCCTCATCATCGACAACCACTCCAAAAGAGACTGTAGCCTCATCATTGTTAACAATGCACGTGAGTCCCAAACCTTTAGCCTGAGCGCCAACCAATGTGAAGGAGGGCCCAAAACCTTTCACTTCCACCAAAAAGAAAAATCCACCAAGACAACACAAATCAAGGTGTCTTAATGGTATCAAAATGTGGAAGGAGAAGTAGCTACTTGTCGCTCAAGGCTACTACGAAGGTGCCAATGAACATTTGGGTGCCTCAATCATTAAAGCGTCTTCCTCAACACAACACTCAGAGGCCAAGGAAAAATAAAAGTACTCCACAACACCATCCACAAAAATCTATGCGAGTTCATGAAAGAACTCCATCAAGTCAACAAGTGTGGGTACCAAAAAGATTATTGCAAGCACAAGGGTACTACCAAGGAAATACCAATGCTTGGCTTTCCAAGTGCATTAAAAAGTCCCCTCAACCTGTTCAAAGAAACAAACCTCAACACCAAAGGCATCAGCCTTACCACCAGTTCATGATGTTCAGCAAAGATGGGTGCTGTGCATGTGTTTCAACAACAACAAGGATACCATGATGGTAATGCCATCATATGGTTGCCAAAATCAAACAACGTGAATAAAGCCTCACCACCAACTTCAATCCCAACAGCTTCACCTAAAGTTCGACAAGAATAGAGGCCCAAACAACACTAAGCAAGTCACTTAACCACTCTTGTGCATTCAGTAACTACACAAGAGCTTGTGTGTTCAAACAATGCCAATGGTAACCAACAACCAATAGTCTTACCTACTGCCTCGACAACATTCGAGCCAACACTTCAAGAATCAATTCCACGTCTACAAAAATGGAAACTTATGAGCACATCAAAGACAAACTCACAATGCTCTTTTCACCCCTCTAGATGTGAAACATAAGTGCAAAAGCTACACGGCACACATAAGAACCTATTCTCTCAAAAAGGAGAGTAGCCACAAAAACCTATTGCTCGCAAGGTGCTAGTTAAAAATAAAATAAAACGAAACACATAAACACAAGGGAGTCACACATATGACCTACCTATAAGTGATAAAAATCACAAGCAACTCCCAATAATCTTCAATAGCCATTATATTTTGTTAAGCTGATAGTTTACTACTCTTTTGGCTATGTTAATGTAGCAGGTGCTCCATGAGTACATATCCATACTCATGCATAGGAGACAATTTGCACCAAAGCCTCACCACCATCGACAACTTCTCAGTACATCTCTCGATGGGGGAGCCATGGTGGACAAAAGCCTGGTCAATGGTACAACCCATCGCTTGGAATTTTTCTTCAAATTCCAAACCTCTCCAAACGACGCTACTATCTTAAAAAATCAATGATCTCCAATCCTTAGTGAAGATGTCTATATTAGCCTTGCAAGGAGACAAGCATTCTTGCCCATAGAGTGCTTTGAATGGTGACATTCCTATGCTCTGATGATAAGATGCATTGTAGGCAAATTCTACCAGAGGAAGGTATTGAATCCACCTTCTTGGTTCCCGTCCGCAATATGCTCTGAGAATGTCTTCAATTACTTGATTGACTCTCTCAGTCTGGCCATCGGTCTCTGGATGATAAGCTGTGCTAAAGCAAAGTTGAGTTCCCAGGGCTTGAAATAAGGACTGCCAGAACTTTGAAGTGAAGTCAGAATCCCGGTCACTTACTATCCTTTTTGGGAGACCATGAAGTTTGAGGACTTTCTTGATGAATATTCGAGCACCATCAAAAGCCTTGAAGGTCTTCTTCGTCGTATAAGGTGAGCTACTTTGGTAAATAAGTCCACTACTACCAGAATGGAGTCATATCCTCCTTGAATCCTCCTTGAATAGTGGGAAGACTTGTGACAAAATCCATACTAATGCACTCCCACTTCATTTGGGGAATATCTAAGGGTTGAAGTTTTCCAGGCATCTTGACCCTTTCAGCTTTGATACTTTGGCATGAGAGACATTGCTTCAAGTACCGAAGGACATCATTTTTCAAGCCTGCCCAATGAAAGCTCCTTCTTATAGCATTTAAGGTTTTTGCATAGCCTGGGTGTCCTGTAGTAGGACTATCATGAGCTTCATGGAGGATTAGTTTCTTTAAAGCAGGATCCTTAGGTATACATAGCCTGTGATTGAAGTAGAGGCTTCCTTCATGAGTGGAGTATCCCTTGATTAGATTCTTCTCTTTCTCTGAATTTCCCCCTTCTTCTACTAACTTCATCATACTCTGATAATCTGGATCATGAGATGAGACTTCATCCACTTTGACCAGTATGGGATTATTTGGCATTAAAATTGCACTCAAGAAAGATTTGCGGCTAAGTGCATCTGCTACCACATTATCTTTCCCAGGGCAGAATTTGATGTCGAAGTCATATTCTTGTAGAATTTCAATCCATCTGCTTTGTCTCATGTTGAGGTTAGGCTGGGTGAAGATCCACTTTAGACTTTTGTGGTTAGTTACAAGCTGGAATTTGCTCCCTAAGAGATAATGTCTCCATAATTTGAGGCAATGAACAACCGCTAAGAGCTCCAAATCATGGGTGGCATAATTTGCCTCATATTGCTTCACCTTGCGGGAAGCATAAGCGACTGGTCTTCCTTCTTGGCCCTAAGACACCACCAAGTGCTAGACTACTAGCATCAGTTACCACTTCAAATTCCTTGGTGAAATCAAGAAGTTTTAGGACTGGGGCAGAAGTAATTACCTTGAGCTGATCAAAACTGTTTTGATGGATTGGCAGCCACACTATTTTGCAATCCTTCTTAAGAAGATCCGTCAAGAGGTGCAGCTACCAAGGCATAATCTTTGATAAAAATCCTATACCATACCGTGATTCCCAAAAACCCATGAACTTCACGAACTGATTTAGGGGGTGGGCACTCCAGAATATCCTTGACCTTGGTAGCGTCTACTGAAATGCCATCTTTGGAGACGATGAATCCAAGATACTCAATTTGATGAGTAAAGAAGGTACATTTGCTCTTCTTGGCATAGAGTTTGTGTCTGCGCAACAATTGCAGAACTCTATGCACATGCTCCTCATGCTCTTCCATTGATTTGGAGTAGATTAAGATGTCATCAAAGAAAACAAGCACAAATTCATACAAGTAAGGATGGAATATATCTTGCATTAGGCAGTTGAAGGTTGCAGGAGCATTGGTTAACCCGAATAACATCACAGTAAACTCATAGTGCCCATAACGGGTATTGAAGGCTGTCTTGGGTATATCTACTTCCTTGACTTTGATCTGATAGTAACCAGAACTTAAATCAATTTTTGAGAAGACTTTGGCCCCATGAAGCCTGTCAAGAATTTCGTCGATGCGAGGGATAGGATACTTATTCTTGACAGTGACTTGATTTAGCCCTCGATAATCTATGCAAAGGCGGAGAGTTCCGTCCTTCTTCTCTAAAACACAATAAACAGGCCGCTTCTCCTCCTGGCCTCTCCTAGCACTTGGGAATTTTCAAAATTAAGAAGTCGACTTACCTCTTCTGCCCCTGAAGACCTCTAGCATGGCCCTCAGCTGGTCGCCCTCTTTTCTAGCTCTTGCCTCTCTGGGGTCTTCGAAGGTCACCTTCTTCTTGCGATGGAAGTGTAGTATCTGACTATCTCTTGCTTCCCGCAGCCTCTTACAGCATATTCAGCAACCTCTGCATGCAATCTGCTCTCCGAGCTTCCGTAGCAACTATAACAGTTGATCTCCTCTGCTTCCACAGCTTCGCAGCTTCCCCAAATTCAAAAAAACACAGGCGCCTGTTTCATCACCACCCCACAAACCAAAACTCAAAACTGACTCAAACTGATTACATATTTCTGAAGCTCTTATTATTCTACATAGTATATACACATCGTCGGTCATCACTGTTTTTGTCCACACACTGTACCTTTCCCCTAGACCCATCCAGGCCATTGATCCATAGCCTTTGTTGGTACATCGTCCTTTCGTCCTTGCTTTGCGCAGCGCCCGTACCCGCACCCCACAGCTATATAAACCCCCGCCGGGGTGCTCCAGATGCGACATGCATTTCTGTGCAGCGTATGCCTTGTTGTACCTTCGTCCGTACCATCGTCTGTCCCTATGCAGTGTACTTGCTGTGGTACAACCGCCCCTTACAGCCACTCTCACACCCCCTCATTTGCCTCTTTTAAGATAAGTCAATTTTCCTCCATCCCCCTCTTGCTAGGAGGCAATGTCTTAACTCTTCTCCCCCCCCCTGTGTGGAGAGACTTACAGCAGTCCTCAGTCCTTCTCCCCTTTAGCAAAACATTTTTGTCTTAAGGACATCTCACAATCCCCCCCCATTTGCCTGGACTTTAATAAGAGGTTTTTGCCTTAAGAGAGGGTTCATGCGTTATAGTCTTTTGCTCATACGATGAGCAAACGATCTCAGAATTGAGATCCAACAACTGAAGCATTTTGACCGCGACAGCAAGCCCTACAAGACGACGTCCAAGATGGCCCCTTCCCGGAAACGTCAGAATATTACCTCGAGAGGAGCGCGCAACAACAACAAGATTAGGGAAGATGTTCCCGATGCGGCTCCAACCCTCCCTTTACAAGCTCCTCAAGGAAATGATGGCCAGGTTAGCTTGGTTATATTTTAAAGAAGAGTTTTTTTTATATTAGTGCTAATAAATATGTATGAATTGTGTGATGCTGTATTCAATAAATTGCATTAAAATTGTTATCTTTAAAGAGTTTTTTTTTATATTAGTGCTAATAAATATGTATGTTTTTCTTTTAAAATAATGACATAAAATTGTATGAAGTTAGGAATTGTGTGATGCTGTATTCAATAAATTGCATTAAAATTGTTATCTTTAAAGAGTGCAACTTTTTCTTGGCTTCAACGCTAACTCCGTTCCGTGCTTGTGTAGTCGGACGGTGTCGTTAGCAAGGCCCGGGAATGGCCCAAGGTATCCCTCATACCATTGGGAGAATAAGGTTTGCCGATTGAGGCAAGAGATTATGATGCTGCCTAGTTCTGAGGGCCGAGGCTAGTGCGGTGAATAAGCCAAGCCTAGTGTGTAGACATCCCTCTGAGGGGTGGGAGGATCGAGCGATGGAGCCTGAGAGGGTGACAGGCCGGCTTGAGTCCTCGCCAGCGGCGGCGGCGGCGGCAGCCGCCGACGATGAGGTGTATTGTCCCGTAGGGTGCCATAGGGTTTTGCCCAGCATGTAGAGGCTGGAAGGCCGAGTTCTAGATCATCGGCAGAATAAAGGAAAAGAATAAGAGAGCCGGTTTGGCTTGTATAGAATTGATTTATGTATAAACTTTTTATATATATATCTTGTCTTTGGCATGATTGTATTGTGTAAAAAGGTTGTTTTAACAAACCTTGTGAAAAGGGCCTTAATTAAGAAACGTGTTTATTTATGTCAAACAGTGTGGTAGGATTAATTAGAAAACAAATTGATGCGTGAGTAGGGTGAAAAGTGGGAGGATGGAATGCCCTGATGGCACCATCCTACGGATGGGTGGACCCGATTAGTCGGGTAGCTTTCCAACAGATTAAGTGAAAGCCCTACGCTAGATAAATAGGTTCTTGGGCAACTCTATTCTAGAAGACTAGGTCAGCGGTTGTGCCTTGCATGGATGAGGAAAAAAGCGTTGCCTCTAGAAATCAAGTCTAGTAGTTGCCCAATTTATGATCAATTACCCTACGGGTGATTTGATTTTTAGAAGATCACGCTTCCCCTACGGGATAGGACTAGGTCTTACCTACTATGAATCGTATCCTTGAATTTATACATGGTCAAGGTGTCGATAAATAGAAAATTTTCTCCAAGTTAAGACTTAGTGGACTATCTTAAGTGTTTCTCCTATTTTAGAAGGGGGGAACCTTACATGAATAAATCTAGCTAGATATCTAACCTTATGTGTGAATGTCATTAGTTGTTTCACATTCTGAGGTGCATCTAATAGAAGAAATGAAAGATCCCTGTCCCCACCGCGCAACAAATTCAGGGGTGCTAGCAGTGGAAGTAGTACTTCTTGCGCAGGGTAGGGTCCCTCACTTGGGGCCTCGCCCATGTATATCCGGACAAGAGACTAATCCCACGGTTCTTCCAAAACCGAACCCGGAAAGACTTTCCTCGCCCGAAAAGCACGCCAGGATAATTTTACTCTAACGTAGTCAAGAGCCTTAACGTAGTCAAGAGCCTTAACTAAATGAACTGACCTGACCAAACTCGTAAGTCCCATAGTCAGATCAAGGAAAAGACTTGCACTTGGATCATAGAGACCAACGCTTTTTTCCTCATTGAGAGGAACAACCGTTGATTCTTTTCCATAGAAAAATTTTTATCTGGGATTTACTTCATTTATCGTACCATAACATAATTGAGTCTCATTCATGCCCAAATTTAGAAAACAACTCTTACTCCTTGATCCAATATCTTCCCCGATACACGTGTGGGTATCTTCCCCGATGCACGTGTGGGTATCTTCGGTGGTGACCGAGCACCGTATGGTCAGCACCCTCTAGGATCCTTCACAGGTGACCTAGTGCTTCACTCATAGGCCGCTTCCTTGGTCCCTCATCCACCGTACCGGAAGCTCACCATTTAAATCGAACCGAGGCTGGTCAAGATTTCGGCCAACCTTGCTACGCGAGACGTCCTCCATTGACTCAACATCAGCTGTTGCAACTTTATCAGTTAGGTCTCCACGACCTCATTCACAAGACGGTCAAACAGTCATTTAAAAACATGTCATAAATACAGTTTCTATAATGAACTCTCGTCTTTCCACATTGTTCCACATCAATCCACATTATTTAATCCACATCCATTTCATATGTATTCCCATTCTCATCCAATCACACCATTTTCATCTCATCACATCTTTCCTCATTTATCCTCATCAGATCTCATCCACTCGCATCTACCCATATCCACATCTCATCACATCACATTCATTCACATCTCATCCATTCATATCTACCCCGATCCACATCACATCACATTCCATCCATTTCACCTCACATCTCATTCATTCACATCTATCCCAATTCACATCCCATCACATCTCATCCATTCACATCACATCTCATTCATTCACATCACATATCATCCATTCACATCTATCCCAATTTACATCACATCCATTTCACATCACATCTCATTCATTCACATCCCGATTCACATCACATCACATCTCATCCATTCACATACCATATCATTCATTCACATCCTGATTCACATGACATCACATCTCATTCATTCACATCCCGATTCACATCACATTTCATTCACTCACATCTATCCATTTCACATCACATCACCTCCATCCATTCACATCCATCACATCACATTCATTCATATCCATCATATTCATTCTCATCACCATCCATCCCATCATGTACATTCTATCCACATAATATCACATCACATCTATCCACATCATATCTCATTCATACACATCTCATCTCATTCTTCCACATCCATCCAATCATTCACATGTACGACTACCCACACCTATCCATACATTCATATCTATCACTTCACATCCACATATATTCATGTCATATCACATCTCTTTACATCACATCACATTCTTTCACATACACATCTACATCCATTCTTTCACATACACATCCACACCCATTCTATCACACATACATCCACATCCATTCTTTAAGATACACATCCACATCCATTCTTTCACATACATCAACATCCATTATTTCACATATATATCCGCATCCATTCTTCACATACATCTACATCCATTCTTTCACATACATCCACATCCATTATTTCACATATACATCCACATCCATTCTTCACATACATCCACATCCATTCTTTCACATATACATCCACATCCATTCTTCACATACACATTCACATCCATTTTCATCACATGTCATCCATTTACTTCACATCTCATCCACATTCATTCACACCTATCTGATTCACATACACATTCACATCCATTTACTTCACATCTCATCCATATTCATTCACACCTATCTGATTCACATGACATCTCATCACATCTATTCACATCACATCCCATCACATCTATTCACATCACATCCCATCCATCCATTCATTCACATCTATCTGATTCACTTGTCATCACATCTCATTCTGGCGTAAGACAGTCCTTTAAGAAAACGGGGTTTCTATGCAAGTTTTCAGTTTGATTTTCTTTTGAGGGGTATTTCTTGAATAAGTATCCCCAAAACTTCTTGATCAAAATTTTGAATTTCATACTAGAATTCCTCGACTTCTATAACCTTAATCCACAGATCAATTCGAAGGGTCTCAAACTTAGTTTCAAATTTGGTAGGAGTTTTGAGTGTATTTTTCTAAACTGGTCACACCTTCTTTCTTTGAAACTGACGAAAGAGTTTGGTCTTGGTATAGTCTGATTCAAGGTTGGAGTCGAATAAGATTTTTCCTGAACTATCTTTCTCGAAAAGGTTTAATAATTTAGTTACCATTTTACTGAATTTCTTTCTTTGAATATTCACTTAACTGATTTCTAAATTCGTTACGAATTCCAATGAGGAATAAATTAATCATTTATCTGAATATTTCGATCTCGGTAGATTTCTTGAATTTTCTTTTTTTCAATCTGTGTGAATATAAAATGATAGAAATTTCTCTCTTAGAGTATTTAATTATTTATTTATCAAATACTCATAGAATTTAAACATAGAATCTAAGAGAATTCTAATTTTGATATAAAAATTCTTTATGCATCTATTTATGCATAAAAATCAACTTCAATGAGAATAACACTTTTATAAAAAAAATCCTTTTATGCATAATAATCAACTTCAATGGAAATAACACTTTTCTAAAAAAATTCTTTTTTATGCATCTATTTATACATAAAATCAAATTTAATAGGAATAACACTTTTAAAATAAAAAGAATTTCTTTATGCGTCTATTTATGCATAAAAATTAATTTTTAAAATAATAACGCTTTTATAATTAAAAATTTCCTTTATGCAGCTTTTTATGCATATAAATCAAATTTAATAAGAATAACACTTTTATAATTAAAAAAAATTCCTTTATGCATCTTTCTATACATAAAAATCAAATATAATAAGAATAACACTTTTGTAATAAAATTTCTTTATGAATCTTTCTATGCATAGAAATCCGATTTAATCAGAATAACACTTTTGTAATTAAAAAAATCCCTTTATGCATCTTTCTATGTATAGAAATCAAATTTAACTAGAATAACACTTTTGTAATTAAAAAAATTTCTTTATGCATCTTTCTATGCATAGAAATCAAATTGAATAATTAATATCAGTGATATTCATGCATATTCATAGGTGAATATTTACATGGAGTAATTAGAATATTTCTTTTAGATGCAAAAATGGTGGGAATTACTCTTTTGGAATAACATAAAAACAAACTTCTTTTTCACAAAATTCTAGAAAATTTTACCATAAACTCCTTTGTATGGCTGATCATTTCTTATTTTTTTATCTATCTTTATTTACTTAATTAACCCAATTTAGAATTATAGAACTCTAATCTACATAATTTTCTAAATTCAAGAGAGTAAACAATAAGAAGAGTTTAATTAGTCACTTAGTTAATCTTTCTAGAATTAAGAAAGGTTGGAATGTAAAGAAGAGAAGGGGGTGGCCTTTTCATCAAAGGCATAGCATTTGAATTTAATTCAATCATCTATAATTCATAAAAATCAAGAAAACCATAGATTTTTCATTAAAATTTGTAAACAAAATAAGAAAATTAGCTTACATGGAGCTTGGAAGCTCTCCTTTGGCTTGAGGGATTGAGGGTTCTACTATTGTTTGAAGCAATAGTGGCCACCAATTCACTTTGGAGAGGATTAGGTCAAAAACAATTGAATTATTAAAAAATTCAATGTAGATGGCTCTCAGGACAGGCGTAGAGTAACAGTGCATAAACACCATTAAGCTTTTACAAAGGGGGAGGCTTCTATTTATAGGAAAAAGTGAGCCTCTAACCAAGCAAGCTGATTCTAGAATTTTCCAGATCAATTTGGTCTATTTTTGACCATTTTTGGGTCAGTTCAGCTTATTTTTTGGATCTAGTTTTGAAACAAGAGAGAGGAGAGATGAAAATATCTCATTTTATTAATTAAAAATTAGGGATAATGATGAGAAAAAGGATGCTACTTCATGAGGGGAGATCCCCACACCGAGGTGTCAAAATTCAGTTTTTTAATTCTTTTGTTTGGTCCTTAGTCCCCCGCATCTTATGTGAGCATTTGCTTATTTTTGGGGGGGTTTTGATTTTATTCTTCAATTTATCTCCTCCCTACACTTGGATTGATCCTATTGGCCCATAGGAACCTTAATTGGACCATAATCTAATTTTTTTTGAAAATCTGAACCCTTAGGCTAAGGTCCTTTATACCTATTTTAAATTAATTCCAATTGCACATTGGAAAGTTCTTTTTGAATTTCTATTTTAGGGAAAACCATTTTAGACACTAGGAGGATTTTTATATCCAAAAATATCTCAATTTTGAATTACCTCCCTCTAGACATTTTCTCTCTCCAGGCCAAAATAGGATCTTTCTTTTATTTCAGACAGGGGAATAACTATAAGATCAGAAGGGGAGGTTTTTACACCTGCACACCTCAAAGCTAGAGAGAGGAATCTTACATCCTATCCCACTTAAAAAATACGAGATGTCCTCATCTCGCAAACTAGAGGACAACTCTTTCGCTTAAGATCCAACTGATTCTGGGGTTCCTTATAGTCTTGTGAACCCAACAGAATCCTGGGATAAAGATCCCTTATATAGAACTCATCATCAGATAACAATTCATTCAGATCATATCATGCATATCCTTAACACAATAATGGTCCAATAGAACTCATCATCAGATAACAATTCATTCAGATCATATCATGCATATCCTTAACACAATAATGATCCATTAGACCGAAATTTCAATCTGAACATTTCTCCATGGGAATTTCAATTATACGGGTTTTTAATTTGTCATCCCTTAACTTGATCCACTCGGTCAAGTGTTAACAGTAGCAATCTGTCAGCACAATCCACTTATCTCATAGTGATTTGCTGAAGTCATTATCATCATTCTAGTTACGAACATCATCACAGAGGCTCGTCCCATTCCTCCTCATTGTGGTTTTGCTCAGTTTATCGCTTTTCAACCAAAATTCAAGAATCATCATTTTTCAATCAGAATCGAAATCAACTCATTAGTTCTCAATCAGAATTTTAAAATCATATCAACCACATTCGAATTCATCATCTGGATAGCATTTTTGCTTATAATTTTCAAGATCTTAGATTTACTCATATAGTAAAGAGCTGCAGTTCGGTATATATGGGTAGTCATGGTCCTTGGAATTTTAAGGTAAATACCATCATGTCTAGGCCTCAAGCGAGTCACATACAATTACGGTACTTCCATTTGAAGAACCAATTACCTATTTATGAATCTTCATTCTGAATATCAATTTGTATGAATTTCATCACACAATTACAATCTTTTACTGCTACTTCATCACACAATTACAATCTTTTACTGCTACTTCATAAATTTTTGACATTTTTGGTTTCTTGGTTGATCCACTTTAGCCAATTTGCTTTGATACTAGCTGAAAGATCCCTTTCCCCACCGCGCAACGAATTCAAGCACAACGAATTTAGGGATGCTAGCAGTGGAAGTAACACTTCTTATGCAGGGTAGGGTCCGTCACTCGGGGCCTCACCCATGTATATCCGGACAAGAGACTAATCCCACGCTTCCAAAACCAAACCCAAAAAAACTTTCCTCACCCGGAAAGCACGGGCGATTCCTCTAGGATAATTTTACTCTAACCTTAACTAACTGAACTGATCTTACCGAGCCCGTAAGTCCCATAGTCAGATCAAGGAAAAGACTTGCACTTGGATCATAGAGACCAACGTTTTTTTCTCATTGAGAGGCATAGCCATTGATTCTTTTCCATAGAACAATTTTTATCCGGGATTTACTTCATCTATCGTACCATAATAGAATTGCGTCTCATTTTAGGGATCCATTAGTCCAACCTAACCTCATCCAGTCCCGTGGGCTAGGCAACCGCCCAACCACTGTGTGGTAATAGGATCCATTTAAGAATTTGATTAGGTTTTGTCCCGCGGGTTCCAGGGAAAAGAGTTCCTAGGCCCCCTAGTCGGATATTCATACAAACTTAAAACTAGTCACACCACTTACACACCCAATATGAAATTGCCTTTTTCACAGATTCAGCTGTTTTTAAAACGATCTTTCAATGAAACTATAGTATCACTGATCATAATCCTCCAAATTATCCGGTTGAATCCTAATTTCTGATTTTTCCGTCTCATCGGTGTACCTATGGCATCATTTGTTGAGAGTCTTGATATCCCAAGCTCATCTACATCTTCATCGGCAGTACATCATGAGCTTGAGAGGGGCTGTTGAGATATTCAAGCTCGATGTCAGTGTGAGCCAGCTATGCTATGTGCTGGTGGCAGATTAGGTAGGAACATGTGTGAGACATAAATGACCGCGTGTCCAGCTGGTCATAGTGTGTGGACATTAGCTAGGGTTAGTAGAGTGTGGACACAACTCATTGTGTGTTGTGTGGATTATGGATTAGTGCATTATGCTTTTTGTGAGAGAGGACATGGCTTCCCTCTATGGTTAGGGTTTGCAATAGACATTAGGGTTTGCTCCTGTGTGTGTGTCTCCTCCTCCTCTTCCGTTCTTTCAACATGGTATCAGAGCCTTGTGCTGTTTATTAGGGTTTATGAGTGAGTGAGTGAAGAGGGAGAAGAAGAAGCTGTGAAAAGAAGCTGTGAAGCTGCCATTGGAGCTGTGAAGCTTGGAGCACACCGAATCTTATCAGATCTGAAAGCTAGGCCTACCGGGTAAGGTCCTCTAAACATCCTTGAGCGGATTGCAGGTGAAACAGGCAAAAGCAAAGCATTTTAGAGCAAATCAAAGCAAGGCAAAATTCTATTTTTGAAGCTTTCCATTAAAGCTTGGGGAACATTGATGTATGGTGAAAATACAAGTGATTCTGGCAAAAGACATATGTATTTGACAAAGAGGGATGTATTAGCAACCCATGTGCAAGCTTTGAACAAATTTTGGAGCAATTTGGATGCATTTAATTGAGTGGAAAACTCTGGTTTTTGACCTCTCACAAAACAGAGAAAAGGAGGTGAAGATTTGATGCATTTGGAGCATATTTTTGGCAAAAATTCAACCATTGACTTGTTGCACACATACCCAAGTGTGTTGGGGACTTGGTTAGCTCTTCAATTAACAAGTTAAACACTCCCAAACACCCTGAATGCAGGCGGCGCAGCTCATACAGAGAAAACAGGGCAATTTTCTGGTCTTTTCACTACGAGGAGGTTGATTTCTCATTGGTTACTTGACATCTTTCACAATCTCTTTAGCAATTGGATGCTTTACATCTTGGAGAAGAGGGCTATGTGATTTGTTTGGCCAATGATGCTTAATTGAGCTGGGAATGAGCTGATTAAAACAGGTTGTCCACTGGTTGCAGAGAAACAGAGCATTTTAATCGAGCAATTAATCTTTGGTGTTTTACAATTGGACAAATTCCTCTTACATGGAGTTGAAGGACACTATTGCTAAGCCAATGAATGCCTGGTTGCTCAATTTGGTGAAATATTGAAGGAATTAGAGCCAAATCATTACTGGTTTTTCTGGTTTTTTCAAAAACAGAAAAAGGGGTTTTCAAAAATTGATGATTATACATGTCAGATGGAGTTGATACTCAACATTGAGGTTCATTAGGTGTCAATGTAAGTTGCCTAGACTTGATTGCACCATTACATTGCGATTTGGTACTTGAAAGGCGTGTCAATACAGGGTATCCCGCACTGAGTGAGACAGTTCGTCTTGGATGCTTATTATTACAGGTTGATTTTATACATCAAATTTGGAGTTTGTTGGCTATCTTGGAGTATCTGGAACATTAATTGGAGTGTGGTTGAGCTGAGGAAGGCTCACTTACAGATTTGAAGTGTGCGGAAGGTGTATGCATTGAGCGAACATGTCGGACAATCCAGTTCAGATTGTTGGTGAGAAGCTGGATAGGAAGAACTTCCAGGCATGGAAGTACAGGATAAAGAGTTTCTTGAAAGGGAAAGGATTCTGGAATCTCATTACAGGTGCTGAGCCAGAGCCTGAGCTACCTCGGCAACCTACACAGCAGCAGCTTATTGCTCATAAGCAATGGTCAGAGAGAGCATTCAAAGTGCTGCATTATTTGTCTATATGTATATCTGATGCTATGCTCATACACATTCAGGATGCTGAGAATCCCAAAGATGCATGGGATACTTTGGTCAAAATGTTTGATACAGATACGAGTGCTCGCAAGTCTCAATTGCGACAGCAGATACACAATGTGAAAAGGAATAAAAGAAGCATACATGATTATGTGCAAGAAATCAAGAAGTTTGCAGATGCATTGGCCACAATAAATGCCCCCATGCCTGATGATGATTTGGTGGATATTACCTTGCGTGGTCTTGGCAAGGAATACAAATCCTTTGATACATCTATCTCAGTGAGGAGTACAGGTCTACCCGACTTCGATGAGTTGGTTTCCCTCTTGTTGGTTGAGGAAATCAAGCTCAATGATTCATTTCAGGATGCATCTACTAGCCATGATGATGGCAGAAATCAGGCATTTTACTCGCAGAGAGGTTTTAGAGGCAGGGGGAGATTTGCATCACGTGGACGTGGTGGTAATGGTCGTGGATGGCAGGATAGACCTCCACAACAGAATTTTCAGCCTTCTTATGGTGCTCGAGGTGGTCGTGGTTATGCACCTCAGCGAGGTAGAGGTACCCCCCGTGGTCGAGGACGTTGGCAAGGCCAACAAAATTCTATGCAAGATGTGGAATGCCATTATTGTGGCAAATATGGTCATATGGCGAGAGATTGCTTTCGCAAACAGAATGATTTGAGAGGGGGAAGAGCACAGCGTGGTGGTCATTATGGTGGAAACTATGCACAACATGGTGGCAACTATGCATCAAGTAGCAATGATGGAGCTGCAAATCATTTGTTTGCCATGAAGCATGTTGTGGGTTCTATGACAACAAATGCTGAGAATGATGATACATGGTATATGGACTCAGGAGCATCAAATCATATGACATGCCATGGTGAATGGTTTGAGCACATGAAGCCAATGGATGTCAAAGGTTATGTGGAAACAGGTGATGATACCCAGCATGTCATTACACATGTTGGAAGTGTACCATTGGTCATGCATAATGGTCAGACAAAGTCTATGTCAGATGTGCTGTATGTGCCTTCAATCACTAAAAGCTTGGCCTCAGTTGGTCAAATGGTGGAACAGGGATTACAGGTTAGATTCAACGAGCATGGATGCTTCGTTGAAGACTTTAAACATGGATGTAGAGTGATTGCTAAAGGCAAGAAAGAAGGAAGACTGTTTAAGCTGGATGCTGGAATTCCTGAGCTAAAATCAGCCATGTTCTCAAAGAGCAGGAATGTGGTACAGGATATTGATATGTGGCACAAGAGGATTGGCCATGTAAATATACAGAGATTAAAGAACATGCAAACAAGAGGCATTGTGAATGGATTGCCTAGGTTCAAATATGATGGACATATGCATGTTTGTGAAGCCTGTCAGTTTGGGAAGCAGGCAAGGTTGAGATTTCCTAGAGAAGGAAATATGAGTAACAGGCCACTTGAGATCGTGCACAGTGATGTATGGGGTCCTGCACAAAACCCGTCTATCAAAGGCAGCTTATACTATGTTACATTCATTGATGACTTTAGCAGGATGACATGGATATACTTTCTCAGGGAGAAGAGTGAAGTATTGGAAAAATTCATGGATTTCAAAGCTTTTGCAGAAAAGCAGTATGGCTGTTGGATTAAATGTCTGAGGACAGATGGAGGTGGTGAATACACCTCAAAAGCTTTTGAGCACTTCTTGAGGAAGCATGGAATAAGGAGACAATTGACTTGCAGGTATACACCTCAGCAGAATGGTGTGGCTGAGAGAAAGAACAGAGTCATATGTGAAGTGGCAAGGGCAATGCTTAATGAAAAGAGCATGCCAGATTACTATTGGGCAGAAGCTTGTGCTACTGCAATATACATATTGAACAAAACACCTACAGCAGCCATTCATGGAAGCACGCCAGAGATGCGGCTCACAGGTTACAGGCCAGACATTGGGCATCTTAAAGTTTTTGGATGTATAGCTTATGTTCATGTGCCTGATGAAAGGAGAAGGAAGTTGGATCCTAAGGCAGAGAAATGTATATTTGTTGGATATGCACAGGATCGAAAGGCCTACAAGTGTTATAATCCACAAACTAGACAAGTGGTCATCTCACGTGATGTGGTGTTTGATGAGCTTGCTAGTTGGTATAAGGCAAAAGATGAGGGTGTTATTGAGACACTTGAGGCTGATGTACATGTGAACTTGCCATCACAAGCAAGTTCAAGTTCTACTACTATGTCTGGGCCAGCAGAAGCTGAGAGTAGCAGTGTTCGTCCATGGTCAGGACGTCTGAGGCATGAGAGTGTAAGCACTGGGAGTAGTGCTATGGACAAAGGAAAGAAGAAAGTCGAAGGGATTGGAATCACAGGATATGAGTCATCCAGTTCTGAAAGTTTGGATGAGGAGCTTGGCATACCTGTTTTACGCACACCTGGTGCTAGACAGGAGAGATATGTGCCACCACATGCTAGAGTCACAGGTGTACAGAGTGACCCGCATGCATTGCGGAGATCCCAGAGGGTCAGATATCCTGTTGAAGGTTGACATACAGAGATTTTGCTATGCACTATGCATATATGACATCTATGGTAAAGCATGTGGAACCTACATGCTACACAGAGGCTATTGGAGAGCATGTATGGGAGAAAGCAATGGACATAGAGATGGATGCATTGGTCCATAATGATACATGGGATTTGGTTGCCCTACCAAAGGACAAGAATGTTATTGGATGTAAATGGGTCTACAAAGTGAAGTGCAAATCTGATGGTTCTATTGAAAGACATAAGGCAAGATTGGTAGCAAAGGGATATGCACAGACTCATGGATTGGATTATGATGAGACGTTTAGCCCAGTGGCTAAGATGGGCACAGTGAGAGCAGTCATTGCTATGGCTGCAGCTAATGGCTGGGAAATGCATCAGATGGATGTAAAGAATGCATTTCTGAATGGAGATCTACAAGAGGAAGTATACATGGCACAGCCAGAAGGGTATGTACACCCTAGATATCCTACTCACATATGCAGGTTGAAAAAGGCATTGTATGGTCTAAAGCAAGCACCACGTGCCTGGAGTGATAAGATGAGTAGATATCTTATCTCACTTGGTTTCCAGATTTCTACAGCAGACTCTTCACTGTATGTGAAGAAGACACAGCATGGGATTGTGTTACTAGTCATCTATGTAGATGACTTGATTATTACAGGTGATCATAGTGCAGATGTGATGCATGTCAAGCAAGCTTTAAGTGGGAAATTTGACATGAAAGATCTTGGTGAGTTGAGATACTTCCTTGGCATTGAAGTGGTGAAAGATCATGCAGGTACTTGGTTAGTACAGCGCCAATATGCCTTGGATATGTTGGCAAAGTATGGCATGACAGGGTGTAAACCTATGAGTACACCATTGGAGCAAAATATGAAGTTGAGGGCTGATTATGGCGAGGAATTGGATGATCCTTCCATGTACAGGAAGATGGTTGGTAGTCTCATATACATGACTATCACACGCCCAGATTTGAGTTATGCAGTGGGGCTAGTCAGTCAGTTTATGCAGAGTCCCAGGAAGCCACATTTGGATGCAGTGAGACGCATCATGAGATATGTGAAGACCACATCACATTATGGTCTATTTTATGAGAGTGGTAAAAGCTTGGACATTCATGGCTACACAGATGCTGATTGGGCAGGTAGCGCATATGACAGGAGGTCTACTAGTGGATATGCTTTTACACTTGGAAGTGCTGTGGTGAGTTGGAGTAGCAAAAAGCAACCTACAGTTGCTTTATCCAGTACAGAGGCTGAGTACAGAGGTGCAGCCATTGCTACTTGTGAGGCTGTTTGGTTAAAGAGTCTCTTGGCAGATTTATGTGAGCCTCTTGATGGGAAAGTTGTCATACATTGTGACAACATGAGCAGTATACAGCTGGCAAAGAATCCAGTGTTTCATGCGAGGACCAAACATATAGAGGTCCATTATCACTTTGTCAGAGAAAAGGTGCTGGATGGTACAGTTGATCTTCACTATGTGAAGACTGATGAGCAGGTGGCTGATATCTTCACGAAGCCACTTAGCAGGGAGAAGTTTGAGTACTTCCGGACTATGTTGGGAGTACATGGGATGAGCTTGAGGGGGAGTGTTGAGAGTCTTGATATCCCAAGCTCATCTACATCTTCATCGGCAGTACATCATGAGCTTGAGAGGGGCTGTTGAGATATTCAAGCTCGATGTCAGTGTGAGCCAGCTATGCTATGTGCTGGCAGATTAGGTAGGAACATGTGTGAGACATAAATGACCGCGTGTCCAGCTGGTCATAGTGTGTGGACATTAGCTAGGGTTAGTAGAGTGTGGACACAACTCATTGTGTGTTGTGTGGATTATGGATTAGTGCATTATGCTTTTTGTGAGAGAGGACATGGCTTCCCTCTATGGTTAGGGTTTGCAATAGACATTAGGGTTTGCTCCTGTGTGTGTGTCTCCTCCTCCTCTTCCATTCTTTCAACATCATTGGCAACCAGAAAGCTCACCACCTGTCCACTCAGGGGCCTTTTCGATATAGTTCCTAGCTCATAGTACCCGGTAATATATTCACTTATAAAAATCAAAATGGAATCTCTGTTGAAGATCAGCAAGATCAACTAACAGATCCATATAAAAGAGCCATGGACTCATCTGTTGAGGACCAGCAAGGTCAATCAACCAGATCCATGCCCGAATTTAGAAAACAACTCTTACTCCTTGATCTAATATCTTCCCCGATGCACGTGTGGGTATCTTCGACGACCGAGCACCGTATGGTTAGCACCCTCTTCGCAGGTCACCTAGCACTTCACTCATAGGCCGCTCTCCATTGACTCTCCATCCAGCTATTGCAACTTTATCAGTTAGGTCTCCACGACCTCATTCACTCATAGGCCGCTCTCCATTGACTCTCCATCCAGCTGTTGCAACTTTATCAGTTAGGTCTCCACGACCTCATTCACAAGACAGTCAAAATGCTTCCCCAGCATTCTTGACATAAAACAATCATTTAAAAACAGGTCATAAATACAATTTCTATAACGAACAATCGTCTTTCCACACATTGTTCCACATCAATCCATATTATTTAATCCACATCCATTTCATATGTATCCCCATTCTCATCCAATCATATCATTTTCATCCCATCACATCTTTCCTTATTTATCCTCATCAGATCTCATTCACTCGACCCATATCCACATCTCATCACATAACATTCATTCACATCTCATCCAATCTACCCCGATCCACATCACATCACATCACATCCATTTCACCTCACATCTCATCCATTCACATCTATCCCAATTTACATCACATTCATTTCACATCCCATCCCAATTCACATCTCATCCATTCACATCCCATATCATTCATTCACATCCCGATTCACATGACATCACATCTCATTCATTCACATCCCGATTCACATTACATCTCATTCACTCACATCTATCTATTTCACATCACATCATCTCCATCTAGTCCATCACATCACATTCATTCATATCCATCATATTCATTCTCATCACCATCCCATCACGTACATTCTTTCCACATAACATCACATCACATCTATCCACATCATATCTCATTCATACACATCTCATCTCATTCATCCACATCCATCCAATCATTCACACGTACTACTACCCACATCTATCCATACATTCATATCTATCACTTCACATCCACATATATTTATGTCACATCACATCTCTTTACATCACATCACATTCTTTCACATACACATCCACATGTATCCATTCTTTCACATACATCCACATCCATTCTTTCACATACACATCCACATCCATTCTTTCATATACATCCACATCCATTCTTTCACATACACATCCACATCCATTCTTTCACATACATATCCACATCCATTCTTCACATACATCCACATGTTAGATTTGCAGCAATGTGATGAGCTATGGTGGATCAAATGCTAGAATCAACATCATTAACAAAGAGATTAGATGATAATTAAGATATGATTAGTGAGAGCAATTAACTGATAGCTTAATATAGGCATGGGTAATAAAAAACCAGCAAATTCTCATTAGGCCAATGCCTCAATTTATAGAGTTTACATCCAAGCATCTAATCTCACTGATTTCTCCTTGATTCACTCCACCTCTTTTGCTTGATTCTCTCCACCTCTTCCCAGAATATCTCCACACCTCCTAAATCTCCTCATGCTACCCTTTATTCTCTCCCAGTAGATACTTCTCACCTTTTCACAGCTTCTCTCACATTTACAGATTCTCTTTTACAGCCTCTTGCTAAGGGCTTGTTCCCGCACACACCCTATTTCAACACCTCCCCTCAAGTGAATACTCCTAGCACACTTGGACCCTATACCAAGTTTCCCTCTTACTTGATAGTCTGCGCAATGGCCAGTGCCTAGCACACCTCCCCTCAAGTGAATAATCCTAGCACACCTGGACCCCCAAGTTTTCTTCTTACTTGATAGTCCGCGACCAGTGCCTCAAGTCCCTAAACTCATAGTCCTTGACACTCTCTCTCTCTATGTGTCCAAGGCTACAAGTGCCTGCGACCTTGACTAAAGTGCTCACACATACATCTACCACATGGCCTACATCATCAGTGTGACTCAGAGGTGGTTTTACTCTGTTGGGGCAGGTTACATTGGGTTGTGGGGTTTCTCTCTCTCTCTCTCTCTCTCTCTCTCTCTCTCTCTCTCATAGATTTTCACATGGCTCCTCACTTCTTGGAGCCTCACATCTTCTCTTATCTTCAGTCTTCTTGTCATGGCAACTTCTCTTCATGCGTCCATGTCCTTCAATACTTCGTCTAGCTCTTCTTCTCTGTGTTGATCTTCCTCTTGGAAAGAGATGTTGTTCTTCTTTCATGGCTGGGGCCACGAGCTTGTCCGTCAATTCTTGCTCCATGTGAGCATGTTTTAATGTATTGTTGACAGTTCTTTTGGACTTTGATGTTTATCTTGTGTCATTATGCAATGCAAACCCAAATCTATGTGGGAGGTCTTACCTCTTGCCTTATTCTGGACAAGGGCAGTGTCTGATCCCATTTATACAATGATGTAATCACCCATGTGTGCCCAATACATAATGCATATAGTAACATTCCCAAATGCAACTCTGGCTCTATGAATAATCTTGAATTTGAGTGTGATTTGTTGGCATTAACCAAGGGGTAAATGCAAGATGATGATTACCACAAATTTATTAGAATAATTTTACCATAAATTACATTAAATCAAGGATAACAAATCTGTACGGAATGGTTGGAGTATCAAACCATCTCCGAATTGTAATCTAAAGTTATAGGGATCTGTATCAAATACCTAATGGTTGATTTGAACCCTCAATTGTACCAAAATACAGTGATTAGTGTTGATTAATCATTGATTAGCAAATTAATCCTCTCTTTTGTGTGCAAAAAAAAGAGTATGCGGGGAGTCCAGATTTGAGGCCTTAGAGTTCAAATGAGCTCAAATCCTTTCAAGGCCATCAATAGCAATTAGTCTAGTAGAGGATTAAGCCAAGAAACATAAGATTTGACCAAACATTGAATGTGCTTAATCTCTGTTTTACCAGTCACCTACAGATTTGATGAAGAGCTTGGATCTCACTATAGACTTAATCAAATCAAAATCTGTCTTACCAGCTTATAGAGCACCCTTGAAAACCCCTAGGGCCAAGAGGAATTAGAGCCATTTCATCTGGAGTAAACAAGATCTCATTTTTCCCTCAGAAAATAGGCGCCAGTTAGCGAATTTTTGCAGTTGTAGGCGGTAGTTAGCGAATTTTTGCAGTTGTAGGCGGCAGTTTGCGATTTGTTTGCATGGGCTGAAGCCTTGGGAGTATAACTATGTATGGCTAAGATCTTGGAGGCTATTGTTAAGCTTGGAGGGAGATCAAGCCCCTCCACCAGTTGGGGGTACAAAAGCTCTTTGAAAAGAAGAGGTAAAATTTTATTATCTACTAATCAAATTTGAAAAGAAGGAGCGAATTTTTGCAGTTGTAGGCGGCAGTTTGGCGATTTGTTTGAATGGGCTGAAGCCTTGGGAGTATGACTATGTATGGCTAAGAGCTTGGAGGCTATTGTTAAGCCTGGAGGGAGATCAAGCCCCTCCACCAGCTGGGGGGTACAAAAGCTCTTTGAAAAGAAGAGGTAAAATTTGATTATCTACTAATCACCTAGCTAATCCTGATTAGCTAGGTGATTAGCAAGACAATGGGCTCATAAATTTCATGGATTCTAGGCTAGGCTCTGATACCATGTAAAATTTGCAGCAATGTGATGAGCTATGGTAGATCAAATGCTAGAATCAACATGATTAACAAAGAGATTAGATGATAATTAAGATGTGATTAGTGAGCAATTAACTGATAGCTTAATGTAGGCATGGGTGATCAAAAACTAGCAAATTCTCATTAGGCCAATGCCTCAATTTATGGAGTTTACATCCAAGCATCTAATCCCATTGATTTCTCCTTGATTCACTCCACCTCTTTTGCTTGATTCTCTCCACCTCTTCCCTGAATATCTCCACACCTCCTAAATCTCCTCATGCTACCCTTTATTCTCTCCTAGTAGATATTTCTCACCTTTTTACAACTTCTCTCACATTTACAGATTCTCTTTTATAGCCTCTTGTTAAGGGCTTGTTCCTGCACACACCCTATTCACTTGTATATTTCAACACCATATCCATTCTTTCACATATATCCACATCCATTCTTTCACATACATATCCGCATCCATTCTTTCATATATATCCACATCCATTCTTCACATACACCCACATCCATTCTTTCACATATATATTCACATCCATTCTTCACATACACATTCACATCCATTTTCATCACATATCATCCATTTTCATCACATATCATCCATTTACTTCACATCTCATCCACATTCATTCACACCTATCTGATTCACATGACATCTCATCACATCTATTCACATCACATCCCATCACATCTATTCACATCACATCCCATCACATCTATTCACATGATGTCTCATCACATCTATTCACATCACATCCCATCACATCTATTCACATCACATCACATCCCATCCATTCATTCATTCACATCTATCTGATTCACTTGTCATCACATCTCATTTTGGCGTAAGATAGGGTTTCTATGCAAGTTTTCAGTTTGATTTTTTTTTGAATACAAGGGGTATTTCTTAAATCAGTATTCCCAAAACTTCTTGATCGAAATTCTGAGTTTCATACACCAGAATTCCTCGAATTCTATAACCTTGATCCACAGATCAATTGGAAGGGTCTCAAACTTAGTTTCAGATTTGGCAAGAGTTTTGAGTGTATTTCTCTAAACTAGTCACACCTTCTTTCCTCGAATAAGATTTTTCCTGAACTATCTTTCTCGAAAAGGTTTGATAATTCAGTTACTATTTTATTGAATTTCTTTCTTTGAATATTCACTTAACTGATTTCTAAATTCGTTATGAATTCCAATGAGGAATAAATTAACCATTTATCTGAATATTTTGATCTCAATAGATTTCTTGAATTTTATTTTTTTCAATCCGTGTGAATATAAAACGATAGAAATTTTTCTCTTAGAGTATTTAATTATTCATTTATCAAATACTCATAGAATTTAAACATAGAATCTAAGAGAATTCTAATTTTGATATAAAAATGCTTTGTGCATCTATTTATGCATAAAAATCAACTTCAATGGGATTAACACTTTTATAAAAAAAATCCTTTTATGCATCTAGTTAAGCATAATAATCAACTTCAATGGGAATAACACTTTTATAAAAAAATTTCTTTTTATGCATCTATTTATGCATAAAATCAAATTTATTAGGAATAACACTTTTAAAATAAAAAGAATTTCTTTATGCATCTATTTATGCATAAAAATCAATTTTTAAAAGAATAACGCTTTTTTAATCAAAAAAATTCCTTTATGCATCTTTCTATGCATAAAAATCAAATTTAATAAGAACAACACTTTTATATTAAAAAAAATTTCCTTTATGCATCTTTCTATGCATAAAAATTAAATTTAATAAGAATAACACTTTTGTAATAAAAAATTCCTTTATGCATCTTTCTATGCATAGAAATCCGATTTAATCTGAATAACACTTTTATAATTAAAAAATTTCCTTTATGCATCTTTCTATGTATAGAAATCAAATTTAACCAGAATAACACTTTTGTAATAAAAAAATTCCTTTATGCATCTTTCTATGCATAGAAATAAAATTTAATCAAAATAATACTTTTGTAATAAAAAAAATTCCTTTATGCATCTTTCTATGCATAGAAATCAAATTGAATAATTAATATCAGTGATATCCATGCATATTCATAGGTGAATATGTACATGGAGTAATTAGAATATTTCTTTTAGATGCAAAAATGGTGGGAATTACTCTTTTGGAATAACATAAAAACAAACTTTCTTTTTCACAAAATTATAGAAAAGTTTACCATAACCTCCTTTGTATGGCTGACCATTTGTTATTTTTTATCTATCTTTATTTACTTAATTAACCCAATTTAGAATTATAAAACTCTAATCTATATAATTTTCTAAATTCAAGAGAGTAAACAATAAGAAGAGTTTAATTAATCACTTAGTTAATCTTTATAAAATTTTGAAAGGTTGGAATGTAAAGAGGAGAAGGGAATGGCCTTTTCATCAAAGGCATAGCATTTGAATTTAATTCAATCATCTGCAATTCATAAAAATCAAGAAAACCATAGAATTTTCATTAAAATTTGTAAACCAAATAAGAAAATTAGCTTACATAGAGTTTGGAAGCTCTCCTTTGGCTTGAGGGATTGAGGGTTCTACTATTGTTTGAAGCAATAGTGGCCACCAATTCACTTTGGAGAGGATTAGGCCAAAAATAATTGAATTATTAAAAAATTCAATGTAGATGGCTCAGGACAGGAGTTAATGGCTCAGGACAGGAGTAGAGTAACAGTGCATAAACACCATTAAGCTTTTACAAAGGAGAGGCTTCTATTTATAGGACAAAGTGAGCCTCTAACCAAGCAAATTGATTCTAGAATTTTCCAGATTAGTTTGGTCAAATTTTGACCGTTTTTGGGTCAGCTCAGCTTACTTTTTGGATCTAGCTTTGAAACAGGAGAGAGGAGAGATGAAAATATCTCATTTTATTGATTGAAAAGTTATCCTGGAGGAATCGCCCATGCTTTCTCGACCAAGGGAAGTTTTTTCGAGTTCGGTTTTGGAAGAACGGATGGATTAGTCTCTTGTCTGGATATCCGTGTGGGTGAGGCCCCGAGTGTGGGACCCGACCCCACGCAAGAAGTGCTACTTCCGCTGCTAGCACCCCAGAATTTGTTGTGCAGTGGGGTCAGGGATCTTACAGTGGATCTACCACCTTCACATGCTCCTATTGCCAACAACTTGGGCACACCAAGGAAAAATGTTCCATGAAGAAAAAGCATGATAAGGAAAGACAGGCAAACTTGATGCAACTTAAAGAAAATCCACCAAGCACAGACTAGATGTAGTCGTATGACATGCTGACAGAGGTTCAATACATCTTGATAGTCATAAGGGCTAAAGCTAATGAATCTGTTGTAGTGATAGCCCCAGTGGATAATTCTGAGACTCACCCAAAGCCCGCAAGAAGGCCACTAACTGGGACCAACAAGAGAAGGTGAGGATTCAAAACAGCAAGGAAATAGAAAGAAGGCAAGGAAAGTAGGAGGATAGCTAATTTGAAGTCATCGCATATCTATCAGAGGCAAGAAAAAAATCTGCACAAGATATAAGCAGAGATCAACAATGAAAGAAGCTCGGAAAAAAAGCAAGAAGGATGCTGATTGGTTGTAAACCAATGTGGTGTCAATGTTGTTGGATAGACAGGTCCTATTGAGACAAGTGTTGGATTTATGTCCAAGGTTCAAGGCTAAAATCTTGATGGCAAGCATTGAAGGACTGAGTAAAGAATTGAAAAACTCTGAAGAAGAAGAAAATCTAGAATGCAGCAGAATGCAAGCTGAGGAACCCCCAGTTTCCAAAGATGATGAAGTAGCCAAAGTCACAATTCAACTCAACAATGTACTGATCAATGATGCAGTATTGGATGGTGGATCCATAGTAAATGTCACTATATATAGAAAGGATTAGGTCTCAAATGGAAACCCATTCCATTCAGCATAAGAATGGCAGATAATAGAATGGTGGTTCCTAAGGGAATTGTCAAAAGTGTCCTTATGAAAGTCAAGCAAATAGACTTTAGGGTCAACCTAGTGGTCAACCACTGTGGTGCTAGACGAGGCCATCTCCAGGAACCAAGGTAGGTGGCCTCCACTAACCCTTCGTGTAGCTCCTACAAATCCGGCATTTGTGCCTATGTCGACAGTCGAGGCTCTTGGAACCCAGGTTGGCATCAACGTACGGAGTACCACGGAGAGCATCCAGCACGTGGTGCGCTTGTTCTCACAATCAATACCGATGAGATGTCGAGGTATTTACACATTTATTACTTCTTAAGTTATTTTAATCATTTATTTACATGTTTATATGTACTTTTCTATACTTTTACATGAGCGGCCTGGTGGATTGTGTCACGTACGATCCCACACCTACCACTGAGAGACTCACTCAGGAGTTGGTAGAGGTGAGAGCAGAGATTGACCGCCTTAGAGCTGCATTGCAGATGACAGAGGTAGCTACTGCAGAGGCATGGCATGCGAGAGAGTGTGACATCTAGTAGCAGGTAGGTTTCTCTTGTACGTAAAAGAGTTATAATTAAGGTCCTAAGTTATAAATTTCTTTAAGTAATACCTAATGAGAGAGACTAATCAATTATTTTTATGCTTTACTTTTTGCGTAGGCTCGAACAACTGAGGTAGAGAGTTCTAGAGCTGAGGCGCAACAGCACATGATTATGGAATGGATTGCACAACATAGGGCAGAGCAGTTGATGCTAGTTTCGCATATCCTCAGATGTGACAGTGCCCTACTTGCCTTTATATCCACGGCTTGTTATTAAAGAGGTTTTTTGTACCACGATTCCTCTGTGATGCCTACTTGCACTCTCTGTAGTATCGAGGACATTGACAATACTTGCTCTCGGGGATGTGGACATTGTTTCCATTTATCTTGCATCACCCCACCAGGAGCTAGTACGCTTCTCAGCATGTCCCTCTGGCCGCACGCACATGTCGACCTAGCGACATACAGAGTTTTGGGCATTGATGATCTTCACCTAGGCTTTGCTCGAGTAGATGCTCGAGTAGATGCTAGGACTGCTAGGCCTCTTGATTTTACCTCAGCTCTACTGACTTAGGACTCGACGCCGTCGCCAATGACAGAGATCAGGAGCCTGAGGTGCCTCTAGAGATTGAGTGGAGTGCACTGCACATGAGTTTGATGCATACCAGAGAGTCCTTCACGAGAGCCAGATCATAGCATACAAGCATGTGGGTGTGGTGCTGATCCTAGTGGCGCCACACCCACTAGGATCAGCACCCCTCTAGAGATTGAGTGGAGTGCACATGAGTTTGATGCAGAGAGTCCTTCACGAGAGCCAGATCATAGCATACAAGCATGTGGGTGTGGTGCTGATCCTAGTGGCACCTCGGGTGATGGTGCTAGCAGTAGTGCTGCTTCTCATGAGCAGCGTGTCCTTACAGCAGAGGAGCTTACATGCACAGAGTGGCAGACACCTACCATTGCTGATTATAGATTTTGGGTTTATAGATAGAGACGTCTTGCAGTAGCACGACATAGAGAGAGGGAGAGGGCTATAGCAGCTTATGGGACTCGTGAGCTCCCGAGTACACCGGCACCAGCTTATGATCCTGCCTTTGAGGCCTTCATGAGTTGACCAGAGGGAGTTGGCAATATAATCCATCGGTCTATGCACAATGCGAAAACATGAAGAATATGTTTTCCAACCCAAGTGAAGAGACTAATGATGCAATTACAAAGATCTTAAGCAAAGGTATGGTGAAGTATGCATTGGAAAGCCCCAAAATCAAAACCATTGGTGATGATGTTGTAAGAGTACGCTTAAAGGAGGTAAGCAATACCTTCACAGCTACATATGCTCAAGGTATATGTGACAAGGTAGGGATTAGCTCCTAATCCTATGCTATAATTTATAAACAATTGGATGCAAGGTTTAAGGTTGTTCTTAATAAGACATGGGTGGTGCCCATCCCTAAACCATTCCATGTAAAGCAGGCATGAAAGAATCTTAATGCAAAATTCTTAGACATAATTGGTGAGCGAATGCATTTGGAACATACACAGATGCTTAATTTTGGATCAAAGAAAGTGTCCTTTAAATTGCATGTAGACAATAACTTTGCATTGAATGTATGCAAGCTACAAGAAGCAATGGTAAAGTTCTACAACATGTCTATCAAAGAGTGCAGAGGTAAGCTTCAATTTGTTTTGAAGCTTAATGAGAGTGAAGTCGTCGTTAAGGGACAAAATCTTGAACGTGTTAGCTTGACAGTAATGAATAGGGCGTTGAATCACAGCATCAATTCAAAACATCCAAAATATTTCAGTGTGTAATTGGACAATGAAATATGGTGTCTTGTTACATTTGAGGTACCAAAGGAGGACCATGAAGTCCTTAAGATTTTTTTGTAAATGTAGAGAGAAAGAGACGAGACAAGAGACACATCATGTGCGCTCCCAAAGACTGATTCATATTGAGGACAAGATACATATATATAGGTGAGACCAAGTTAGGTAGAGTGAGCCATATATAGAGCTCCAACACCCCCACTCAAACAAGGGTCTCTAGCTATGGATGAAAAAACCCTTGGGGAGTACAAGGGAAAAACCCAAGCCCCTATACAAATGTGAAAATATGAACCAGAAGTAATGATGTGAAAGTGCATTGTGCATCTATGTACAAATATACAAAAGGACCAAGAGGTCATAGTGTGCAATTGTGAAATGTGCAAAGTGCATGGTGTCTAGAAGATTACAACGATATATGTACAAAGCTACCATAAGAGTAAAGAGCCTAATCTAGAAAGAGTGAGCCCGAGGCAACTCCAAGCTCTGAGCGCAAGAGAATGAAGCGTGACTCATTGAGACCTTTGGTAAGAATATCTGCAATCATCTGGTCACTTGGACAATGTTCAATCATGATAGTGCCTTAAACCTTTGCGTACTTCGTATCGAACATAATGGTAATGCACAGCAATATGTTTTGACTTGTTATGTTGGACATAGAATTTTGCAAGACTAATAGCACTCTGATTATCACACCGCAAGGGTGTACTAGAAAGAGGAGAATGGCCAATATCTGTCAACACTTGTCGAAGCCAAATGAGTTCACAGCTGCAAGTGATGCCGCAACATATTCAGATTCGGTTGTAGAAACTGCAACGCAACATTGTTTCTTACTGGTCCAAGAAATAAGACAACCATTAATGAAGAAACAATTGCCACTAGTAGATCGCATAGATAAATGTGACTTGGCCCAATCTGCATCTGCAATAACAAATCCTTATGGCTGCTCCATGTAAATTTCTTCATTCAAATCTCCATTCAAGAAAGCTGTGCGCACGTCCATCTGATGAATTTCTAAGTCAAATTGAACAGTAAATGCCAATAAAACCCGAATACTAGTAATGCGAACAATTGGTGAAAAGGTTTCATGATAATCAATGCCAGCAACTTGAGAATAACCTTTGGCAACTAAACGTGCCTTGAATTTATCAAAGGATCCATCTGCTTTAAATTTTGTCTTATATACCCACTTACACTTAATGGCAGTACGGCCAGGAGGCAGCTCAGTGAGATAAGAGAATCGTACTCTGCTTCCATAGCCTCTTGCCATTGATCCTTTTATGGAGAACATATAGCATCACTGTTACGTGGCAGGATCTTTAGAAGTAGAGAAAACATTAGCATCAAAATCTTCATCATAAACATGACAAGAACCATGCTCAAAATCAATAGGCAGATCAATAAAAATGTCAACATCATCAATGATAGCATTCGGAATCAATGGTTGTGAAAGAGGAAAGTTGCTCTTTAGATGGTTGTGAAGAGGAAAGTTTCTCTATAGAAGAAGATTCATCATCACACAAGAATGGAAAAGCTTGAAGCAAAGATTTAGTATCATCAGAATCATCCATGGACCATGTACCACCCATAAGCTGCTGTTCATTGAAAATAGCATCACGATTCACAAGCACTTTCTTGGAGGACGGATCATAGAATTTGTAGCCTTTGGAAGTGTCAGAATACCCAATAAAAATAACTTTAAGCCCAGGAGCATCAAGCTTTGCTCGTGTTTCTTTAGGAACATGAATATAAGCAATACATCCAAAGGTTCGAAAATGAGATACAGAAGGAATTTCACCTGTCCATGCTGTGATGGGTATCTTACCAGAAGGAGCAGTAGTAGGAATATGATTCTGAACAAAGACTACTGTCAAGAGAGCTTCACTCCAGAAAACACGAGATAACCCAGAATGAATCAGCATACATCGTATAGCATTGATAATAGTGCGATTCTTACGTTCAGCAACACTGTTCTGTTGAGGTGAATATGGAATAGTATGTTCATGTGATGAATACCATGGTCCGTACAATAACTCTCAAACTCACGAGGCACATATTCTCCACCATTATCGCTGTCCACGAAGTTTCTTGAGGCGACGACCAGTTTGAAGTTTGGCAGCCTTGTGAAATTTCTTAAAAACAGATAACGCCTCAGATTTTTGTCGAAGCAAGAAAACAACTGTATACCGTGAGTAATCATCAATAAACGTAATGAAATAATGATGTTGTGTTCTCCATGGAGGCAAAGGTCCACAAATGTCGGTATGAACAAGATCCAACAAATCATGAGAATGAACTAAATCCGAGAGAGGAAAGGGTTTACGATTGTGTTTGCCAAGAGCACAAAACTCATAGATTCCCATATGAGGATGAGCTTTAAGATCCATGCCACGTACAAGACCTTGACGATGAAGATCAAGAAGCTTTGAGAAATTAGCATGAACAAAGCGATGATGACATATCTTGCAATCATGATCACCTGGAGCAATGACAACATTTGCTACAGTATCATTAAGAGAGAGCTCAAACAAATTACCATTACGAGAAGAAGTTGCAATAATCTGTCCATCTTTCTCAATGCGGCATTTGGTGTGGTCGAATCCAACAAACAAACTAAGATCAACAAGTCTTGCAACTGAAAGAAGATTACATTGAAGTTCTGGGACATGTAAAACCCCTCGTAAAGCTCGAGTTGAAGAAGATAAGGTGCCAAGATATAAATCTCCAATGCCCTTGACTTGACAAGTTGTATCATCAGCAGCAAGATAAACAACATGCTTAACAGGTAAAGAATGATAGTTATATAGCCACTTAGATTCATATGTCATATTTCCTGTAGCACCAAAATCAATAATGAAAAGTGAACCATCACGTACATGAAGTATTCTGTCTGGGGGAATTGAACATAAAACACAACTTGTTTCAGGCATAACATTATCATGATGCTCGGCTTCATATGCTCGATTTTGATCTACATCAAATCGACGCTTAAAGCACATGGAAGAGGGATGATCAGATTTTCCACAATAATCACAAGAAGAAGAATCTCTAGATAAACGTGGTTGTTTTGTGAATGTTGTGTTCTTCATCATATTGACGTGCCCACAATAGTCATCTTCAGTATGACCATTCCTATTGCAGTAAGAACAATGCTTGTTAGGAAATTTGAGACAAGAGAAACTACCACCACGATGACCACCTCTGCGGTTGCCCTCGTTGAAAAGGATGCCTTCGCACATAAAAGGCCCGTTCCAACTGAATTGACTCAGGCTCCTCTTGTTGTGAAAACATAGCTGCATCATGACCAACGCTACGTCGTTGTTGACGTTGAGAATACTCAATCAAAGATATGCAAGTTTGGTCAAAATCAAGACCGTCCTTGTTAGAAAGTATGGTAACAATGTTGTTATAAGACGGATCCTTTATCGTATCAAGAAGAATTGTAATAAGTTGCTTTCGTGGAACAGGATCACCTGCAGGCAGCAAGTAGATTTGAAAGAATCAATATGCCTCGTCATAGCAGTACCAACTTCATACTGTAACTTTGAAAGCAAACCTCTCAAATAAAGTGTTTCTGTAAGACTTTTTTTGAAAATTTGCTATAAGATACTCCCATACGTCATGGGAAGTAGGAAAGTCATACACATCAAGCATGAGAGAATCACTAAGAGCAGAAAGAATGTACCGACAAGCTGCGTTATCACGCCTCTGCCAATCCATATAAGCAAGATGCCATGCATCAAAAACAGGGCCTTCCGTGTGATAAGAGCGTTGTCAGAATCTGGAATAGTAGGCTAAGACGGACATAGAGAATCGCCAATAACAACATCTGAGAGCTCATCGTCTTCAAGAATTAACATCTTTGCTTTCCAACCGGGAAACCCTTGGCCTTGAAAAGAACGAATAGAATGTTGGCCAAAAGGAAAACCATTGACGAGAACAGTCATAGCCATATCTATCTGCGAGAAGACGTATAAGATAAAATCACAAAATCTGCACACCATAGACAAGGACGACCACAAGAGATAAGAGACGTCAATAAGAAAAGAATCCTCAAAATAGAGAGATGTGGGACGCATGATTCATTGATAGACGCTTGATGAAAAAGCTAGATTGATCGTTTTGCTAAAAATAACAAAATAATAAGAGACGCTTAAAGACGAAAAAGCTAGATTGGTCGTTTTTCTAAAAATAACAAAATAATAAGAGACGCTTAAAGACGAAAAAGCTAGATTTGGCGGTTTGCTAAAAATAGCAAAATAATAAAAGACGCTTGATGAAGACGAAACCTGTGTGCTCACAAAGACACTTGACGAAGACGAAACCTGTGTGCTCACACAAAGAACCTATTTGCTTATTCAAAGAACCTGTTTTGTTGTCACAGATACAGTTTGCCTGAACTGTCATAACTTTTGACTCACAACTCCGTTTGACAAACTTTTTTGATAGGATTCACCAGCACAATACAATCTACACACCGCGATTAAGAAACAACTCTAATTATAACAAGTTAAGCTATAAAATCATGTAGACAACACATAATCAAAGAACAATCTTGTAAGACATGAAATTATAATCATGAATTTAACAAGAAGACATAGATGCTTCCCTTATAGATGCTCTGATACCATGTTGAAATGTAGAGAGAAAGAGACGAGACAAGAGACACATCATGTACGCTTCCAAAGACTGATTCATATTGAGGACAAGATACATATATATAGGTGAGACCAAGTTAGGTAGAGTGAGCCATATATAGAGCTCCAACATTTTTTAACTTAATGGAGATACCAGATATTGTACGATGGCAAAACAATGATGAAGTTTTTCATGTTGATAGATTTGGTGAATACAAGGTAGAATGGCATCTTGCTGGTGATTTGAAAACGTTGAAATGTATGTTTGGTGTTCCAAATTCAGCATCAACTAAATTCCCTTGCTTATTTTGCATGCAATCCAAGAAGAAAGGCAACTATGGGAAGAAACAATGGATTGCAAGGATAGGACAATGTGGTTCTCCAACACGTGACCAGTGTGTTCAAAGGAATAGACTGTTGGTGCCATTAGATCCTAAGTGGGATCCTATTTTAGAAATACCCTTAACAAGGATTCACTTTTGTACCTTCCATTGCATAGTAAGGATAATAGAGAAGTTGGTGTTTGAGTACGTGTGATTTTCCTACAAGATGAAGCTTGCTTCAGATGCTGATGCAACATGCAAGAAGGTAGAACAAATCTTGTCTAATGTTGGATTGCATCGGGGCCAAGTAGAAATAAAAAAGGACGAGAAAAAGTCAGAAAAGAGTGAAAATTTGCCATGCAAACCGTGTTTTGGGGGAGCGAAGGCTAGTAAATTCTTATCTCCACCATGAAATGAAGATGGTAAGTTGCTTATAAAACAACCAGAGAAGTACGAAGCATGGAAAAAACTACACATGGCTGTTCTCCCTGATCGGCGGAGCAATGGGGGAAAGACGCAGATAGCAAAGGCAAATGTGTGGATTGCACTTGATAAATTGGTACCACTTTTACAAAAGATGACATTTAATTCTGATGATGTGCCAATGCATGTAGTAAAGAGGCGGTTGTAAACTTTCATGACTCAATGATAGAGGCATGGACTTCAAATTGCATTACACACTATATGGTCAGAGTGGTCTCCATTTCATTTTTACAATTAAATTGTGAATGTAATATTTTGAGTTTAACTGTGGATCTTGTGTTTTTGAATGCAGTACATACTTGAGGCTCATGGTCCATACTTTGAACAAGGAAGTTTGGCGATATGGTCCACACAAGGCATAGAGCGATCTCATTGGCAAGCTCGATGCAGATTCCAAAAAGCAACGGCACATGGAGGTGGAATCAATGATTCCAATCCTATAAGGTAGTTACTCTAATGGTGGTATAGGAGAATAGAGATAAGATATGAGGACAAATTAATAAAGTCCAAATCCAATGATACAAAAGCTATTCGCAGGGCAATATATGAAGTGAGGAAAACAAGATATGAAAATAGCATGGCCAAAGAACATCATGCCGAATGGTTGACAACCCAAGAGAGAGTCGGTAGCAAATGGAAATATCGATGGAATTGTAATTATGAAATAACATTTTATGTTTATGAGAGTATTGGAGAAATCCAATGTTTTGAAGAAATAGGTGTTGGCTAAAGTCAACATGGATAACTTTTTTAAAATACGTGTTTACTAAAGTCAACATGGATAACTTTTTGATAGTGTTGATATTTGTTAAAAGTAAGTGTCAGTGACTTATAGTAAGTTCCATTTATAAATAAAGGCACTTCTTCCATATCTCTCCATTCCTTATAGCTTGTGAGTATGGCGCGTACTAAGCAAAAAGCAAACAATATTCCTTCCAAGACATCGATTCATTCATCCAGATCTAGTGAATGTACTGACACTGACAATGATGCAACCCAAGCTCCTCCCGCTGCTCCAGCTAGGAAAGCTGCTACCGCTGCGCCCGCTGCTCCAACTCGAAATACTTATCCACCTATGCATAAGAAGAGAAGATGGAGACCCTAGGCACCATCGCTCTTCGTGAAATTAGGAGGTTCTAGTAGAGTCCTGAGTTGGTTATACCCAAGCCACCTTTCTCGAGGTTGGTGGTGCGAGAAATACTGCAAGATCTACAAATGGGAAAACACTACAGGTACTTTTCAAGAGATCAAGCATATAATGTGGAGCGATGGTAAGCCCAAGTGTTGCTTGCTCTTCAAGAGGGGCGTCTGAAAGTTACTTGGTGGATCTCATGCATTTAGCTGTTAGCCATCCATGCTCGACGTATCACACTCAAGCCCTCAGATCTCATTCTTGTTCGTAGGATTCATACCAATAGTGATGCATGTAAATGCGTATCAAACAAAAAACTTTGTAACCCAAATTTCCATTCATAGCAGCATAAAACATTACATGGTCATCGAAAACATAGTCATCAAAGTTACATAATCATCATAGCTATATCCTAGGCTTCTTACTACTAGGCTCTCCAGACTCTGAAGCTGCCTTGATGGTTGGAATCAAAACATGGAACCCTTCAAGATGTGCCTTGATGAGATGATGGGATCCTGTACCCCCGCAAAACAATGCCACAGGCCACTACAAAAAAAAGGCCCTGACCTTTGAGTTGAGAATAAGTAAAGTAACTTTAAGCATCGAACTAGATTAACTTTTTCCAAACTTGATTTAGTCGGAATAACTTTGAATGTGGCACCCTTTGTAATTGCTTCAAAAAGTTCTCCGCATACCCCGGAGAGAAAGTCTTGTGGAAGACTATCACATCATTGGCAAGTTTGCCATGTACTTGAGTGCAAAGTCCGGAACCCTTCCTTGGCCCCCAGATCTTCCACTCTACCTCGATGAAAATTCATCAAGATACACAGTTTCCTGTAAAATAAAATTGATGTCAGCATCGTTCATGCAATGCATGGGAGAGGATGATGTTTTTTTAGAATAGACCCAAATTTGATATTTAGGGCCTCTAGGGCATGTAGACCCCCAAATGTATGATCCCATGTCCATTAGAGCCTCGGAAGTGCACTGTCCAAAGGCTGGCATGGTGGGAAGCCCTGATTTTTGTAGATTCACGGCTTCCCACGCGAGCCTTCGGACAGTACACTTCCCAGCCTGGGCATGGAATCATACATGTGGGGTCTACATTCCCTATAGGCCCTAAATATCAAATATAGGGAGCAACTGGTAAAAGGAGTTACCTTTTCTGCCTTGTCCAGCTCCTTCTGCAAGGGTGCCTCCAGATCTGCTCTCTCCTAGAATGGGTTTGCCATCGTCCGACTACTGGACCACAGGTGTTGCATGATGTGGTCGAGGTCTGAAGCATTCATTCTGCAAGCGCTTGAGCCTTGAACTCTTTATCTGTGATCTCATATTGAGGAGTTGCATCCTCAATCTGTGGATGCCAATGATAGTAGAGTTATATAGTTCCTCCTCCCTCAAGTCTAAGAGCCCCAACACATCCTGCATGAGGAGGTACTCCACCCCTGCGATGGTGATGGCACTGAAGCTAATGGTGGGTCATGACTTTGGGTTTCAGCAGGATGGATAGATGCAAGTGCCATGATGCAAGAGCTCTTTGCGGCCTCAAATGACAGGGTCTAGAGTGGTCTCCTCTAGCTCTATGTCTATGTATTCCATGAGAGGGAGATCCTGGGTGTCATCATCCTCTGGCTCTATGTCTATTTCAGCAGGATGGATAGATGCAAGTGCCATGATGCAAGAGCTCTTTGCGGCCTCAAATGACAGGGTCTAGAGTGGTCTCCTCTAGCTCTATGTATTCCATGAGAGGGAGATCCTGGGTGTCATCATCCTCTGGCTCTTGAACATCAGAGTTCAAGATGTAAATATCAAAAGCAATATCCTGCTCAATGATATCGAGTGGGATGTGCTCTTCATCATAGGAGGTTGGGACAGCAGTAGTGCGGAAATCTTGTCCAACATGAGGTAGAGCTATATTCACCGCCTTCTTGTGTTTGGATCCATTCTTCATGCTGAAGAGGAACTCCAAAGGAATCTAACTCAAGGTGGAATTTGGGATAGAGTAGGTGAAGTCGTCCATTGCATCACGGAGGCTGGGGCTGACGCCTCTCAAGTTCCTCATGTAGTGTTTGTGCTAAGAGCCTATCCTGCTCCTCACGACGGCTTATTTCCTCTGCTTCATAGAAGTCAGCAGCCTGTTGATATTGCTCTTGCTCAGTACAGAGAAGTGCTTCCTGGTCTTCCTCAAATGTGACCCTTAGCTCCTACTGAGGGAGTAGGGCTTGCTCTTGCTCTCTTCTTCTATGCGCCTCCTTATCAATCTCGCATTGTTGCTCTTCTAGCACACGCTGCTGCTGCTCAGCCTTTGAGAGAGGTCAGGGGAATGGTGTACGCGTGGCTCTAAATGAGCCGGTGTCTCCAAGCTGCTTGGAGACATCATCAATATTGTCCAGTCCTGAAAACACATCCTGTTGTACACCTTCCTGTTGAGTCTCTACCTCTCTGTCCATGCTTGTATGCTTCTTTTTGATGCGTTTTTGCACTTGTTGAAATGCCTGTGATGCGGCGACTGCTTGTATCAAATTGTGTACACCAGACGGTACGTTTGGGTTCTCAGTCTTGCGTGCAGTGTGCTTAGTTCTAGCCATCCATTGACTTACACGAGTGAATGAATGTGAAAATGTACTTTTAAAACTGACTACAATAGGTTTATATATTTTTTGAAAAAACTTATTGATAAAAAAAATATCTCTAGAAATTAAAAAAAAAACAACTCATAATGCCATTAACCCACTGCATAGGTTTCTTTGGATCTTTGTTTTGCGTTGTACTCATTGAAGGTGGTTGTACATTTTTCTTGCCCTTTGCATGAGATTTGGTTGTCTTGGTGGCTGCAACCTTGCCTAAAGGTGGTTGTACATTTTTCTTGCATGAGATTTGGTTGTCTTGGTGGCTGCAACCTTGCCTGAAGCTTTGCCGCGTTCAATATACTCTGATTTTGAATGGCAGTAATAAATACATGGAAAAAAAGTATTTGCTCCTAGCTTGCATCCTAGCATACACTTCAATGTCTTTAAATCCCCTGCCATGTGCCATTCAACTGTAAATGTTCCTACATCTTCCACATGCAAAGTCTCTCCTTTTGATTGCAATGATATGACATTTGGGATGCGTGTTCAAGTAAGGTACCATCGGAATGTATCATTCATCTCCTGTGGAAGCTCAAATGCTGACAACCACTATATATTCTTTTCTGATTACACTCCATAGTAATCTTTTCCTTGAGATTGCTTTCCCGTGTTGAAATTTGAGGCTTGTGCACTACAGTCAAGAAGATTATCATCCTGTTCCGGATTTCCTTTGATAGCCTTGTTCATAAGTGTTAGGCTGACTCTTTCTAATTGTCGTCCTTTTACAATTTGACACTCATCAAGCTTTAACACAAACACAGCCTGACCTTGGCACTCCTCAATGCTTAGACCATAATAAGAAATCATAGCTCTTTGAAGGGTCCTGAAATCAATAAAGACATTGTTGTACTTGTTGTATTCAAATACCTTAGAAGTACATACAGGCAGAGCATCCTCCACATGACGGTAGCCACCTAACATGTTCACAATGTCTGAGTTTGCACTTTTTCTTGCCATGGTTAAACTGTATGGAGTTGGTAGCATGGGTCGTAGAAGTCCTTTAGCACGATGACCTAGTGTAAACACCGTGTAAATGGCTTCATATCCCTTCCTACTGACACCACTGTATGGAGTTGGTAGCATGGGTCGTAGAAGTCCTTTAGCACGATGACCTAGTGTAAACACCGTGTAAATGGCTTCATATCCCTTCCTACTGACACCAGCACTATCACATGCATCCATAATCTGTATGGGGCTTACCATATTTTGCAGCTCTCCATAAATTTTGTTTCGGATTTGCTTAGCTATTTTGCATGTGGGATCTTCTGGCAGCTTTGATATGTCTGATAACTTAACAATATGTTTCAATATGCCTGCTCTACATTCCTCAGCACCACTTCATATCCCATCATATCCCCAGCAATATCTCTACATGGAACATAAATACAAAATAACATCAATATGTTTCACAAAACAGAATTGCTTGCAAAACAATGGCAAGAATAGAAGTTACCTTGTTGCTCGTACTTGTCGTTTTCTTGCTCCACTTAGGGTTGCCAAGGTTTCTAGGGACTGATGCTTTCTCTTCCGTTGTCGAAAGCCTACTGGAAGCTTCTTCATACTTGCAAGGTGTCGTTGCTTGTCTCGTGCATCTTGTTTGGCTGCATTCATCTTGTCCCGTTCAATATATCAAAGGCCTGCTTAAGCAACAAGTTGTTCTTCTTCTGAAGCTCGTGATTCTGAGTTTTCAAGTTCTTCACCACTTCTTCAAGCCTATCAATGTCCTTCTTGTGTTGCTGCTGTAACTCATGCCATAAGTCTTGAAAATGCACTCTTGAACACGATTCTTGAGTTGCAACAAAAGAAAGCCTCCTACAATAGCCAAATAGACCATTAGCTCTGTCACCTACATACGTAAGAAATGTAGTGATATTAACAAAATGAGGTGGAGCATTGGTGAGCGGGTCAATAGGGTATATGAATCCATTTGTCCAGAGGTCAATACATTTTCGCCCTTGTGATCGAAGAGTTCCCAATGGCACGTTGGTCACACCACTTGTTTTTGAGCTGCGGATGGTAGCATACTCAGCAGCAGGCAAATCTACATGTAACTTGAACTTTGGTGGTCTGTTAGATATATCTTCAAGTGGCATTTTCTTTAGGATTAGGCAATGCTGAAAGTGCTTCTTGTAGAACACAATGCAAGAGTGAGGATAGGGTATTCTGTGGAGAGTGCAATGAAGTTTTGCGCTTTAAAAAATATTAGAAGATCATAGATGGATAGTGATTAGGTAATAGGAGAAAGGAAAAGGAAGATGGCAAGAGGCATAGAAGATGGTAGATTGAGGTTTTGCAGCATAATACAGTAGAGAGAGAGAGAGAGATGTAGAATGTAGACGGAAGTAAGGGATATGTATGCTAAACAATGCAAGAATGGAAAGTGGTAAGCTCTGAAGCTATGGAGGTTGACAGAGGGATTTTCTACACTTCAATGTGGGAAAGACATGAGAGAGAGAGAGAGAGAGAGAGAGAGAGCAGAAAATGATAAAAAGATGAGGCATGGAGGATGAGAGAGTGTGAGATATGAGCATTTGGAAGTGCAGAGGTTATGGAAGCTTACTAATCAGAGCTGCTTGGCCACGGCACGCCCAAATGTGAGAAAGGGGAAGAGAAAGAGAGTTTTAGTGAGATGAGGGCGTCTTAGAGAGAATGTAGAGAAAGAAAGTGGTGGGGGTCCTAAAAGTGGAGGGAAGAGAGGAGGGAAGGCTTTTAAGCCATTTTGAATTTGGTGAAACCAAAAAGTTACCCCCAATTTAGCTTAAGCAAATATTTGAAAAAATAGAAATTCAAATAATGATTGCATAAAGATCCCCTTTTCAGGCCTAGTCAAAGTTTGCTTAGAGTCCTTAAGCAAAAGTACTTAAAAACATAATATGGCAGCTTAAAGCGTCCCCATAGACCTCAACCTTCCCCTAATGCAACCCAATGTAATGCAACCCAATGTAACCTTCCCCAACAGAGTAAAACCACCTCTGAGCCACCGATGACGTAGGCTATGTGGTGGATGTATGTGTGAGCACTTTAGTCAAGGTCACGGGCACTTGTAGTAGCCTTGGACACATAGAGAGAGAGAGTGTCACAAGGACTATGAGTTTAGGGACTTGAGGCACTGGTCGCGCGGACTATCAAGAAAGAAGGAAACTTGGTATAGGGTCCACGTGTGCTAGGATTATTCACTTGAGGAGAGGTGTGCTAGTAGGCACTGGTCGTGGACTATCAAGTAAGAGGGGAACTTGGTATAGGGTCCCAGTGTGCTAGGAGTATTCACTTGAGGGGAGGTGTTGAAATATACAAGTGAATAGGGTGTGTGCGGGAACAAGCCCTTAGCAGCAAGAGGCTGTAAAAGAGAATCTGTAAATGTGAGAGAACCTGTGAAAAGGTGAGAAATATCTGCTAGGAGAGAATAAAGGGTAACATGAGGAGATTTAAGAGGTGTGTAGATATTCTGGGAGAGGTGGAGAGAATCAAGAAAAAGAGGTGGAATGAATCAAGAAGAAATCAGTGGGATTGGATGCTTGGATGTAAACTCTATAAATTGAGGCATTGGCCTAATGAGATTTTGCTGGTTTTTGATTACCCATGCCTACAATAAGCTATTAGTCAATTTCTCACTAGTCATGTCTTAATTATCATCTAATCTCTTTGTTAATGATGTTGATTCTAGCATTTGATCCACCATAGCTCCTCACATTGCTGCAAATTTAACAACCTATGGGGTGAGAGGAAATCATTTGTGGTGGTGGCCTATTTATAAGAGGGAAAGAATTGAAAAAACCCACTTTTTGGGTTTTTGGTGGTTTTGAAAGATGGTTTTTCACCCTTAGTTGTCTTGTGGATAAAAGTGTTAGAAATTGAGGTGGGGGGCAACAGGAGGTCACCCGTCCCAATTGTGTCGTTGATGCATGCTTGACTAGAGATTTCCACAAATTGGTCTAGCCATCTAGACCCCAAAACCTTAAGGTGATGGAGGACCTCCAATCTCTCCATTTTGTGGAAATATCTTAGTGCTATTCTTTGGCACCACTTTTGTTAACACGAAGTATGGGTTTTGGTTGGTTATCCAATGGTAATTAGAAAATTACCTTCTCTTAATTTCCAAAGATTCTTTATCTTCTGGTCCTTCACCGCCTTCAACTTTGCAATAAATCTTGGCTCGATATACCACAGTTGAAGAAAAACAACCCAATAAAGTAATTGCAAAGTAATAGTCACGAGCATAGAATAAAACTTGCACATAACATAAGATTGGGTCCAATTTTCCACCACACAAGAGTGCACTTCCTCTTGGTGTATTTAAATCATATTGCTTGAAATAACTTGTGATGCTCAAAATAGTGTCCGCTTTTACCAGTATATTAAATTCTAAAAAATAGCTTGCTTTATTGGATGTGCAAGCCAAACTACTAAAAACTAGGTATAAACCTTGAAACTTATAAATGTGTACATCTCTTGTAAAATCTAATATGCACATGGGAGCTTTCACACATCCCAATACATCGAATATCATAAATATGGATGCCGCCACAAATGGAATAATGGCATGCATTGTCATAAAATCAAATTATAGTATTCTGCTGACACCCAAAATCAAGTGTCAAAATGTTCATGATCACCACCATCTCGCCTCCATTATCCAATACAAGGATCTACACTTATATCAACTATGCATATTAATTAATAAATTAATTGATTTAAAATACAAGTAACCATACGAAACTCATAACATTAAGACGATGTAATCCATACCCTCACACACATACATAATCACCCATGTATGCGTAATGTAAGCTACGATCGCTCAAATTTAGAAAGGTGTCTGAATCTAAACACAGATCTAGGAAAACTTATAAATAATAAAAAATGTTGAAATTATAAACTCCATGAATTAACTCCTCGTAACAAATGGAGAGAATAAAGGGTAGCTTGACAAGATTTTGGAGGTGTGAAGCATTCTAAGATTTAATTCAGGGAGATTATTAAGGATCTAGAGATGTTACTTTTTGTGAGCTATAAAAAGATGTAATACTTGGCTCAATTTAAGAGCTAGATAAATATGGCAAATGAATGCTTTCAATGTTGTGTCATTGGTTAAGCAATGCTTTATTGATTGTTCTAGTTTTTTCAATCATGTTGTTGAACATTATTTAAGGCTTCTAGCTATGGTACCTAGGCAAATAGAATGTTATTTTTTATTAACACCAATAGAATGCTTTCTTGATTGTTCTAGTTTTTAAATCATGTTTTTGAAAACTATTTAATACTTCTTGCTATGGTATATAAACAAGGAAAACATAATGTCATTTTTATTAACACAAATTGGGAGTTTTCATTAAAAGGTTAATTACTGGATAGATAGACAATGACTTTAAATAGCATTAGCTAAGAAAGAAAGTATGAGATGGTGGTGTATTTGGTCAGAGACTTGAGAAGGATGGAAATTACAAAGTAAACCCACAAAAAACTAGGATACATGTCCCAAAAAATCTCCCTTATGCCTTAGTTATTTCAAATATGGAAATATCATCCCACATTTGCATGTAGCATATTTGGTTGTGTGCCAAACATATCCACTTTTCCACAAGCCATGTGCTCACAAACCATTTGGTTCCCAAACAAGGACTTTCTCAACATCAAGTTTCTCTTATCCAACCATTTTCTCCACATCCAACCTTCTCATAATAAAAGTGGCTTCTCCACATAAAGAAATCCTTTTAAAGTTGAGCTATCGAGTATCCATAAAAGTATAATTAATACCATGGAGAGACCATGGCACCCTCCTCCCCCACCCCACCCCCTCCCGTGTATGCTCAATGTCCACTTGTAGTCTTTGGTCCCATGTTGAGTTGTTGAAGATGTTACTCTAGAAGATCTTTTTGAAGAGCCTTTCTTTTAGGATATTTGCATAAGTTGTTGGGTAGTAGACTATCTAAACCTCTCCATCCATAATGATCTCCACACAAAGTGATACTAGATCTCAATATTCTTGATAGATGTTTGATATTAAACTTAATTATTATTCAAGGAATAGATAGCTCGTGTTTATACAACCCCCATTATGAGGAGCAGCCAAAGATGAGATCCGATAGAGATGGGAGGTGGGGTGGCATAGTTACTTGTACATTACTATGGAGTGAGGTTAGTTTGGTGGCACCAAATTTAACCATCATGGACCTATAGGATCATGTCATCCCTACACCCCATGTATATAGACATATCAACCCCCATCAATATAAGTTTGCTCCCTATCTTCTACTAGGATATGAACCACATCTAAGCAATTTTGGATCACCCACATCAAAACTAACTTTATAAGAGCACATAGATGTTGCGCGACTTTGCCATTTATTGTATCACTTTAGTGATGTGTAACATTCTTATTTATCTCTTGTTATTGTGCAACTTGAGTTTTGAAGTTTGGTGCTATAAACAACATTGCTTCTTGTGAGTATTTTCTTGTATACAAGGCACATTGTAACCTCTTACATGGTATTAGAGCTGACTCTATCTTGGTACAAAACTTCTTTGTTAGTTGTTGTGCAACAATCTATGGGGAGAAATGACATCTTTCAAAAGACCCCACACATGACCATTTGCATCAGCATCAAGACTCTCTTTTAATAGGAGCGCAAAAGTGTGGGGTTTTTCCATCTATTGTATCACTTCAGCAGTGTATAGCATTCTTCTCTATCTCTTGTTATTATGGGACTTGTATTTTAAAGCTTTGTGATGTAAAAGATCATGGTTCTTATGATTGTGTCCTCTTGAGTCCTCCAACTTTTGGTACAAAAAATATTATATTAATTTGTAGAGAACCCTTTCCTTCCCTCACATCATTAAGAATACTCTAGGATAACACATGTCTACGCACTCAAACCAAAAATGTCAAATGACATTATACTACTGATGAACCCTTGCCACTAATCAACCATACATACCTGATATCTTATCAATATGACCATGGCATTGATTATTGCCTACCACCTTGGAACTTAATGTTTTTAAGAAAATCTATCCAAAATCAATAAGTTTCATCGGTGTAACAAGACCATACTAGGGAGTTTGGAAAAATACCAATTTCCATTTTGCAAGATCAAAAAATGGGTGGCATGGTGAACCCTTTTAAGATTTTGTTAAAACCCCCTCATGTGACATATCATTGGAAAGATTTTAAAGAGTATGTTCTAAATCTACATTCTTAGACAACTTTGGAATTGGTATGCTCATGATACACTAAAAACTAGATAGAGATGAAAATTCACAAAGTAATGGGATCTTCCCAAAACCCCTAATATGGTCTTTAACCCATTTGACTATCAAGTTAAGCTTTGATTTTCATTGAGTAGGTTAAATATGTAACTTTATCATTTGATCTAAACTCTGTTTATCAATAGAATGATACTCTCCATCTTGATTATGGTATATGAAAGACATTTCACTCTAGGTATTTAGAACTAGTGGGTATGGAGCTTTATTCAAGTTTTATATAGATACACCATCAAAGTTGTTTACAATGGAAAAAAACATTGGTGATGTTTTTTCTATTATCACCAAGGTATCACATAATGTATTAATGAATGCCTTTGGTAATTTATATGGCGGTAAAACGGGCATCAACAAATACACCATAGTGTATTGTTCCATTGAATATATTATAAAATAGTGTATTGTTGCATTGCATATATTATAACATGGTGTGTGTAGTATTGAAAAAACCATAGTGTGTCATAGAATTGTGTATAATATACCATAGGATGCCTTATACACCCCACAAAAACTCTATTTAAATACATTAAACATTGCAATACAAAAAGGTAGAGCTAAAATATTTATCATCATGGAAAAAAAACTAATTAAATAAAACCACTTGTTAAGAATTATATACGTGGACAATTGTTAACACAATTTTAATTCAATATCTTCATTGTTTTGGTGCTAGTCCTCATTCTTTTAGTACTTTGGAGTTTCTTTTAGAGAGAGAGAGAGAGAGAGAGAGAGAGAGAGAGAGAGAGAGAGAGAGAGAGAGAGAAGGGAAAGTGGAATAGATAAAGTTTGGTTCGGGGGGGAAACTGAGAGGATCGATAACATGAAAAGAAGAAAGGATAAAAAAGTTTCTTAGATTGGTACTTTAGGTTTAGGTAGTATTTAACTAGTTACTATTGGAGGTGAAAAACGACCCAACAATAAAATAACTACAAAGCAATAATCAACAAAGCATAGAATAAAATTTTGCACATAACACTAGATTAGGTCCATTTTTTCCCCACATGAGTGAGCCCACACTTCCTTTAGATGCATTTAAATTATTTTTCTTGAAATAACTTGTGGTGCTCCAAATAATATCCACTTTTACAAATATGTAGACTTCAACAAAAATAACTTACTTTATTTGACATGCAAACCAAACTACTCAAAAATAGGTGTAAACTTTAAACCATATAAATGTGTACATGTCTCTTGTAAAATCAAATATGCATAAGGGAGCTTTCACATGTCTCAATAAATATATCCATTGACAATGAATATATGGATGCCACCCAAAATGGGATAATGGTGCTGCTTGTCACAAAATCAAATAGTAATATGCTGAAACCCAAAATCAAGTGTCTCAAAATCTTCCTGACCACCACCACCGCTCGCCTTAATTATCCAACCCAAGGATCTAGACTTACATTAATTATGCCAATCAATTAACAAATAAATTTATTAAAATACAAATAACCATAGGACACACATAAAATCAAGACGATGCAACCCATAGTCTCACGCATGTATGGAATCACATATGTACGCATAAAGTAAGCTACAATTTCTCGGATCTAGAAAGGCATCCCAGTCTAAACCCATCTTGGAGAATTAATAAATAATGAGAAACGTGGGAATTAAAATTTCATAAATTAACTCCCCATAACATGTGGCAAAGCAATTGTCCTCAGTTTTCACAAAATAAAAAATTATCATGGGCTAGTGTGAAGATAAGATGCAATCAAGGATGGATAGGCAACGAGGTCATGATCAGGCAGCCATTGAGATTCTTTGATGGGATGTCCTTTGTACTTCACTAGATTTCTATGATAAATATTACATTTTCTTATTGTTATATACTCATGGTCTATAATAATGTCTGGTTCTATTACCTCAAAATCTCGTCTAACAATGAAGGGTCATCATAGATCAGATAGGCTAGAAGAGGGCCTATAAATGGTCCCAATAGAGTAATGTGGAAAGAGTTATGAATACGCCAATGTGATGGAATATCCAAATGGTAAGCATTGTCACTAATCTGTGAGAATCTTGAATGGGCTATAAAATCTAGGAGCCAATTTAATGTTGGGTGTTTCTCTACATGTTTTATTTTTTTTTCAACGTGAAGCCAAACATAATCACGTTCTTGAAAAGTGATTTCTTTTACAACTCTTATTAGATTGGGTCACATATTGTGTTTGAGATTTTGTTATAGCTTCATGTACTTGTTAAAGAATATGAGAAGCATACATGTATGGTCACTAGTGAAATCATCGGTTGTAAGGATAGTATATGAAGTAGGTGTCAATAATTTCTTACCACATGCCTTAGGAGATTTCCTTGTACATAATGTGGTGCATGCAATAAAATTTTCTTGCTTGCTTACTAAATCTATCAACAATAATCCAAAGCATATCATTATGTGTAGAAGCAATCGGCAATTATGTAATAAAATCTATAGATATTTCTTCACAAGGACCATTAAGAATAGGTAATGGCATGAGTAAGCCATGTTGTTTTTCCATGATGTCGCTTAACTCATTGACAAACAAGACATTCAGAAACAAAGTTGGAAACATCATTCTTTACATTAGGCCAATAAAAATAATCTATTTACCAGCTTCAAAATAATGATTATACCGCTGGGGGGTGAAAGCATGATAAGGTGGACTGAAAAGCTATGTCCTGGACAATGGTTTACAACTCGTTGTGAAATACTTTTATGTAAAGTTAGAGAATGAAAACATGGTTGTTTAATCTTGTTTCACATTTATTATATCCAAAAGGCACTAAATAAATTGTGAAATACATCTTATGATGATATTAAATCCACTTATATTGGTTGTTTTCAAGTGTGGTAGCAACCAATGCAACTAGTAGAAAGTGTACCACCTTATCATGCTTTCACCCCTCTATGATTGATGAAGGATTATGCAATTTTTTAAGAAGAAGTTATCTAAATGTTATTCACAAACGCTTTTCAAAGAAAGGAAATCCATTATGATATGAATAATTACCAATAGATAAACAATTATTAGAGTGGAGTTTCAACCATGCATCATGAAAGTCAGGATCATTCTCGTATGTATCATGCATAGCATCAAAGGAATGCATATCAAGAATATAAATATTTGCAATGGAAGGACATCTACTTAATGCATCAACTACAACATTTTCTTTTCAGGTTGATATTCAATAAGAGAATAAAAACTTTGAATAAATGAGGCCCATTTAACGTGACTGAAACTATTAGGATCATGGGAGGAACACACCGTCCAACCAAATACCAGCTCGTTCATCACTTCAATCAAATTACCATAATCGAAAAATTAATAAATAACCATAAAATCATAACATAGCATAAAAACACAAGAGAGAATCATTGGGTGCAATCTATCCCCCCTCAAGAAGTGTCAGCTTCCTTCCACTTCTTGAGTATTTATTCTTTATTAATAAAAAATAGCATAAGCCAAAAATAGATGCACGCTTATGCATGTGCTTGCCCTTTACAAAAATGGGGGTTGCTTTTAACACAAGCTTAGCTAAAGTGTTCCTATCTAAACACTAAAGGATAATTACCAAAAGAACCCCAAGGGCTAATTCACGTGCAAATAAATAAATCCATGCCCAATATAACAAAAGTGGGCCGCTCAATAGGTCCATGCCCGAATACATCAAAATGGGTGGCCAAATACAAAATCTCGTAGTAAACACTACGGAAGAAATATCAAAATTAGAACCAGCTCGCACCATATCGCCGCCATCACGTCAATCTCACCAACCTACAAGGTTGTCCATTCAAACATACTACGAGTTACCAACACATGCCACAAGTCTACAACAACACATAAGTAATAATCCACACTTAGTTTCAGTTATCCCTAATTTCATGTCCTACACATGGAATATTTGGAATCACCCAAGTGCCATGCTTTGAACATAGTGGTAATTAGGCGTCCCCATTTAACCACAAAAGGATGGACGGACAAACCGTTACATCCCTCCTGCTCGGGATAGCAACTGTCCTTAGTTGCATCATATCAACTGGCCCGTGTTTGAAAGGAAGATTGGATAATGTCGGGACTAAGGGGGTGCACTACTAGAAAACCCTAGGTATCACGTGCATTCAAGAGGTATTTTAAAAACCGCTTAACTAGAATTTTCCCCCCAATAAAACAACCCCTCTTTACTTATGAACTAATAGATTTTTTTCTAAAGTTGAATTAAAAAACCCAACTGTTAATGTAATCTTGTTAATTTTTCTCAATGTATCTAATTAAAGAACCCCTCTTGCTGAACTCACATGGTACACTAACATTTTTTGAGGTGAACCCCCCGAGTGTCGGGGTAGGCACAGAAAAACAGCTCAGGCATCCATTTAGCATATTTGCGAGAGGATGATTTTGAAGGTCAAAAGATATCTATTATATATAGTACATGTGCGAATAGTAGTGGTCTTATGGTAAATAATAGCCTGAGGGTTGAAGTTCTTCTACTTGGTCAACAAGACTAGGTGCTTCCTCATAAACATGATGTGTAGGAATTGGTCCCCTATAAGGCCTCAAAAGACTAATATGAAAAGAATTATGAATTCTCCAATGAGAAGGAAGTGAAAGACTATATGCTAGGTCATTAATCTTATAAGTAATTTTTAAAAAGACCATAAAAACAAGGTGCTAAATTAACAACAGGATTAGTCTGAACACTTTTAAGACGTCTCTTTTCAATACGAAGCAAAACATATTGACCTTCTTGAAAAACCATGTGCTTCCTTTTCTTATTAGCTTGTTTAATGTATTTCTCTTTTGCAACATTAGAAATAGCTTTACGAACATGATCATGAATGGAAGTGAAATCAATGGTGAATTGATATGCAGCTTCAATAGTGTGTAACAAACGAGTGATAGGAGTAGGTAAAGATTTTCCATACACAATTGCAAAAGGTGCCTTTCGAGTGGATGAATGCGGTGTGTTGTTATATGCAAATTGCAAAATATGGATATACTTATCCCATTGTTTAGGTTGTGATGAAACATATGCACGAAGTAAATCCAATATTGTGCTATTTGCCACTTCTGTTTGACCATTAGATTTTGGATGAAGATGTCACGGTTTGTCCGGTGTAGGAAAAAATATTGAGAATCGAGAGTGAATTTAAGCTTCGGGAAGGCGTAAAATGACCAAATTTGAAAATCTAGCAACTTTGAATTACTATAATTTTATGAGATGAACTAGAATAAGAAACTGAAAACATTTCCAGTTCGAAGTTGGGCCAAATTCAGGTTGATTTTGATGAAGTTTTGGCCTGAAGAAGCTTTGCGTATGAATCTCCTCTTATCTTTTTAGACCTTTTTGAGTAAAGCCATTATGTAATTTTTCTCCACCCTTGATTTGTGCAGAGCTTTCTCCACTCAAATGCTTGGATCTTCCACAAAACCTCTCAGACAAGGTACATGAATTGTGGAAGAGATCATGCCAGATGCATCTGATGACGGAACAAATGTTTGATTTGGTTTGCTGAATCTAGAGTTGAATTTTTCCCAAGAAAAGGATGCATCGCACGCTGCTGGCCTGATGGGCGGGGATTAGCAACGTGTAGTTGGAGTTAAAGTTAAGCTTAAGCTTAAGCTTTGTAGTATAATTCATTTAAGCTTTGGGTAAAGCTTTTATCCGTTGGATCTGAACTTGATGTGACTTTCAAGAAGACCTTCAACCAAGCCTCCAATTCCCTTGAATTTTCTAAATTGTTTCTTCTTTCTCAGAAACCAGAAAGTTGCACGTACCTTTTCTCTTTCTTTTGCAAGCCTTCCTCCCTTTGATTTTTCTCAATATTTTTCACCTTCTCTCCTGCCTTTGCTCTGATAGCACCGAAACCACTAGGATCATGGGAGAGACACACCGTCCAACCAAATACTAGCTCGTTCATCACTTCAATCAAATTACCATAACCGAAAAATTAATAAATAATCATAAAAGCATAACATAGCATAAAAACACAAGAGAGAATCATTGGGTGCAATCTACCCCCCCTCAAGAAGTGTCGGCTTCCTTCCACTTCTTGAGTATTTATTCTTTATTAATTAAAAATATCCCATAAGCCAAAAATAGATGCACGCTTTTGCATGTGCTTGCCCTTTACAAAAATGGGAGTTGCTTTTAACACAACCTTAGCTAAAGTGTTTCTATCTGAACACTGAAGGATAATTACAAAAAGAACCCCAAGGGCTAATTCACGTGTAAATAAATAGATCCACGCCTAATATAATAAAAGTGGGCGGCTCAATAGGTCCACGCCCGAATACATCAAAATGGGCCACCAAATACAAAATCTCGTAGTAAACACTACAGCAAAAATATCAAAATGAGAACCATACCACCGATACCGGTAATAGCTCGCATCGTATCACAGCCATCACGTCTATCTCACCAACCTACAAGGTTGTCCATTCAAACACACTACGAGTTAGCAACACATGCCACAAGTCTACGACAACACATAAGTAATAAATCCACACTTAGTTCCAGCTATCCCTAGTTTCATATGTCCTACCCATGGAATATTTGGAATCACCCAAGTGCCATGCTTTGAACATAGTGGTAATTAGGCGTCCCCAATTAACCACAGAAGGATGGACGAACAAACCGTGACAGTAATGATCAAAAATCAAAGGTTTGGAAAGTAGATGTCATATACTTTGTTGATCATTTTAATGAGAAACACAAAATCCATTAAATAATGTTTCCACATACGAAGTGCGTGGATAATAGCAATAAGGTCTCTATCATAAGTTCTATATGTTCAGATGGTTTGAGCTTATGATTCTCATATGCAAGAGGATGACCATCTTTCATAAGGACTACACCAATATCAGATCCGTTGTATTCTGAGTGAGACGACTGATAAGATTGGGGCATGTATCAAAGTATGCTTAAGAATGTAAATTTTCAAAGGATTTTTGCTAGTGTTGACCCCACCGAAAAATAGTCTCTTTTGAAGAAGCATAGTCAAAGGTAAAGAAATCAAAGAAAAATTGTGAATAAATTTTCCATAATAATTACAAAGACCTAGAAAAGAACGAACCACATGAACATTATTTGAAATAGGCCAAGTCTTAATAGTGCGGAACTTTTTAGGATCTTTTATACCTTCAGTTAAGACAATGTCAACCTTTTTGGGATCTACTCTAATACCTTCAGCTAAGCCAATGTGACCTAAATATTCAATTTTCTTTTGAAAAAAAACACTTTTTCTCTGTTAGCAAATAATTGGTTTTCTTTAAGAAGTTTGAAGACAAATGCTAAATGCTATTTGTGCTTTTATTTTGTCTAAAAACAAGAATGTCGTCAAAGAAAATAATGATGAAATGTTGGTGTTTTAGGAAAATTTGCAATTCATCATTCTATTCAATGTGGTAGGTGCATTGGTAAGACAACGACATAACAAGAAATTCATAGTGATTTGATTGAGTGCAAAAGAAAGTCTTATAAACATTAGAAGTATGCATACGAACTTGACGATATAGAGGTTTCAATTTTATCTTACTAAACGCACATGCACCATGAAGCTTATTTAACAAATACTTGTTTTTAATAATTATCTTATTCAATGCACTATAGTCAATGCACATGATGCAATAGTTTTTGTTCTTTTTCTAGACAAAATATTGGGAACTGGTAGGCCGTATAAGGCCACGGTCTAAGAGTTCTTCAATTTGACAATGAATTTCTTTTTGTAAAATTTGATTTTGTCTATAAAGGGCCTTATGAGGTGGTTGACTACCATGGAGAATCTCAATCATCTGATCTTTTGGATGAGATGTGATAATAATGGATAGAGTTCATGTGTAACATCATTGTTAAGTGATGTGTGATCCACGTCGTATGTGTGTCATAGTCAATTTGACGATTAAATTAATGAGAAAAAGGCATGTCTAAGATGATATCACTAGTGTTCAGAGGTTCAATTAAGAAATTTGTTTTCTCTTTATAAGGACCACTTATAATTTCTAATTAAGTAAATTCCTTAGGAACATTATAATGTGTACCTTAGAATGTAGATTTAGCCTTATAAAGTGATGGGTGTGTCTCTAATTGTAATTTCTTAATAACATGCTCATTAATAAAATTATGTGTACTATCATCATCATGTAACATAGTAATATCATGACCATTCATTTCACCCTTTTAATTTAAGCAATGAATAAACTAAAATAGGGTTACAAGCACTTTGATTTGGTTGGGATTACCATCATTTTAAGATTCCTCCCTCCGTCTTTTGAGGTGTGTAGGTGTAAGAACCTCCCCTTCTGATCTTATAATTATTCCTTTCTCTGAAATAAAAGAAAGATCTTGTTTTACCCTGTTTTGGCCTAGAGAGAGAAAATATCTAGAGAGAGGTAATTCAAAATTGAGATATTTTTGGATATAAAAATCCTCCTAGTGTCTAAAATGGTTTCCCCTGAAATAGATATTCAAAAAGAAATTTCCAATGTACAATTGGAATAAATTGAAATCAGGTAAAAAGGACCTTAGCCTAAGGGTCCAGATTTTTTGAAATTTTTGAATTAAGGTTCCTATGGACCAATTAGATTAATCCAAATGTAGGGAGGAGATAAATGGAAGAATAAAAGAAAATCCCCCAAAAATGAGTAAATGCTCACATAAGATGAAGAGTTGACTAAGGACAAGGTTATTAGTTAAAAAAGAAGAGATATTTAGAAGAAATGATGCATTTTTGACACCTCAGTGTGGGGAATTCCCCTCATGAAGGAGGTGCCTATTTCACATGTGTGGTTGAGTTTTAAACTCACAAATAATGAGATATTTTCATCTCTCCTCTCTCCTGCTTCAACTAGATCCAAAAAGTAAGCTAAATTGACCTAAAAACGATCAAAAATTTACCAAACTGATTTGGAAAATTCTAGAATCAGTTTGCTTGGTTAGAGACTCACTTTTTCCTACAAATGAAGCCTCCCCCTTTGTAAATGGTTCACAGTGTTTTATGCACTGTTACTCTACTCCTCTCCCTAGAGCCAAAAATAGTGAATTCATTGATAATTCATTTGTTTTTTACCATTTCCTCTTCAAAATAATTGGTGGCCACTCTTGTTGTTGCAAACAATTTGAGTAGATCCCTCAAACCATAAAGCCAAAGGAAAGCTTACAAAACTCCTAGTAAGTTAGAAATTCTACTTTTTCCTATTCTATTTTATGGTTTTCTGATTTTTGCTTTCTTTAAAATAAAAATGGATGTTATGCCTTGCTCTGGAAAGGCTTTCCCTCTTCTCTTCATTATTGAATTCAGCCTTTCTTTATCCTAGATGTGTAATCAAATTGATGGAATTAAATTTTTCATATTGTTTACTCTTAATAAAGTGGAAATTGATTAGATTAGAATGATTTAAATCATCTTGGATAATTTCTAGTAAATTTTAGAGTGAAAAATGGTCAGCCATACAAAGGAGGTTATGGCAAAATTTTCTTAAACTTGGTGAAGTAAGTTTTATCTTTTTATTATTCAAAAAGAGTAATCCCCACCGCTTGTGTATTCTAAAAGTGTTATTTTTATTCTATGCATAGAAAAATGCATATTAGAAATAATTTTATCATAAAAGTGTTATTTTCATTAGAATTAATTTCTATGCATAAAAAGATGCATATTGGAAAATTTTTGATTATAAAAGTGTTACTTTCATCAAAATTGATTTTTATATAGATGCATAAAAGATTTTTTTTTATTATAAAAGTATTACCTTCAGTAAAATTGAATTTATGCATAAAAGAAATTTCAAAAGAGTTATTCTCATCAATTTTGATTTTATGCATAGAAAGATGCATAAAGAAATTTATTTTTATTTCAAAAGAGTTATTCTCATCAATTTTGATTTTATGCATAGAAAGATGCATAAAGAAGTTTATTTTTATTTCAAAAGAGTTACTCTCATCAATTTGGATTTTATGAATAGAAAGATGTATAAAGAAATTTATTTTTATTTCAAAAGAGTTACTCTCATCAATTCTAATTTTATGCATAGAAAGATGCATAAAGAAATTTATTTTTATTTCAAAAGAGTTACTCTCATCAATTCTGATTTTATGCATAGAAAGATGCATAAAGAAATTTATTTTTATTTCAAAAGAGTTATTCTCATCAATCCTGATTTTATGCATAGAAAGATGCATAAAGAAACTTATTTTTATTTCCAAAGAGTTATTCTCATTAAAATCGAATTTATGCATAGAAAGATGCATAAAAGATTTATTTTTATTTCGAAAGTTTTATTCTCCTTAAAATTGAATTTATGCATAAACGGATTTTTATAAAAGTGTTATTTTCCGCTGAAGTTGTTCTTATGCATAAATAGATGCGTAAAGAATCTTTATATCAAAAATAAGAATTCTCTTACATTCTATAAATAGATGTGACAAGATGTGATATGAATCAGATAGATGAGAATGAATAGAGAATGGATGTGATGAGAATAGAAGTGATGAGAATGAGAGGTAAATAGATGTGATGTGAATCAGTAGATGAGATGTGACGTCATGTGAATCAGGATGCAAATGAATAATATAGGATGTGAATGAATGTGTTAGCATGTGAATCGGGATGTGAATGAATGATATAGGATGTGAATGAATGTGTTAGCATGTGAATCGGGATGTGAATAAATGATATAGGATGTGAATCGGGATGTGAATGAATGATAAGGGATGTGAATGGATGTGATGTGATGTGAATCAGATAAATGTGAATGAATAGGTGAGATGTGATGTCATGTGAATCAGGATGTAAATGATATAGGATGTGAATGAATGTGTTATCATGTGAATCGGGATGTGAATGAATGATATAGGATGTGAATGAATGTGATAGCATGTGAATCGGGATGTGAATGAATGATAAGGGATGTGAATGGATGTGATGTCATCTGAATCAGGATGTAAATGAATGATATAGGATGTGAATGAATGTGTTAGCATGTGAATCGGAATGTGAATGAATGTGTTAGCATGTGAATCGCGATGTGAATGAATGATATAGGATGTGAATGAATGTGATAGCACGTGAATCGAGATGTGAATGAATGATAAGGGATGTGAATGGATGTGATATGATGTGAATCAGGATGTGAATGAATGATAAGGGACGTGAATGAATGTGTTAGCATGTGAATTAGGATGTGAATGAATGAGATGTGATGTGATAAGATGCGATGTAAACTGGATAGATGTTAATGTATGTGAAGTGATGAGATGTATGGGTAGATGCAAGTGGATGAGATCTGATGAGAATAAATGAGGAAATAAGTGATGAGCTAGAAAAACATGTGATTAGATGAGAATGAAAATACTTATGAAATGAATGTGGATAATGTGGATTGATGTGAATGGGTGTATGGATGATGTGGATTGATGTGGATTGATGTGTGGATAATGTGGATTGATGTGAATGGGTGTATGGATGATGTGGATTGATGTATGGGTAATGTGGATCGACGTGAATGGATGTATGGATGATGTGGGTTGATGTGTGGATAATGTGAATTGACGTACATGGATGTATGGATGATGTGGATTGATGTGTAGATAATGTGTATTGATGTGGATGGATGTATGGATGATGTGGATTGATGTGTGGATCGATGTGGATGGATGTATGGAAGATGTGGATGGATGTGTGGATAATGTGGATGATGTCACATGGATGTATGGATGTTGTGGATTGATGTGTGGATGATGCGATTGGATGTGATTTGATGTGGGAATGATGTGATGTGATAGAGATCGATGAAGAAAAAAAAATATGGGAAGATGAGAAAAGATGGGGACTAATGTGAAAGGATGTGGAGTGATGAGAAAAGATGGAAATATTATTGAAACTGTATTTGTATGTGAAATCTATTTTTAAATGACTGTTTTATGTCAAGAATGCTGGGGAAGCATTTTGACCGTCTTGTGGATGAGGTCGTGGAGACCTATCTGTTAAAGTTGCAACTGTTTTGACAGAGAGTCAACGGAGGACGTCTCACGTAGCAAGGTCGCTTGACCAGCCTCGTCGGTTTGATTCAAATGGTGAGCTTCCGGTACAGTGGATTAGGGACCAAGGAAGCGGCCTATGAGTGAAGCGCTAGCGAAGGATCCTAGAGGGTGCTGACCGTACGGTGCTCGCGCTCTGGGTCACCGAAGATACCCACACGTACGTCGGGGAAGATATTGGAACAAGGAGTAAGAGTTGTTTTCTGAATTCGGGCATGGATTTGGTTGATTGACCTTGATGGTCCTCAACGGATGAGTCCATGGCTCTTTTATATGGATCTGTTGGTTGATCTTGAACGGAGACTCCATTTTTATTAAAGTGAATACTTGCCGGTTACTATGAGCTAGGAACTATCGAAAAGGCCCCTGAGTGGATAGGGGTGAGCGTTCTGGTTGCCAATGATGCCATAGGTACACCGATGAAGGAATGTTTGGAAATAAGGATTCAATTGGATAATTAGAGGATTATGATCAGTGACACTTGTTGAGATTCAAGCTCGATGTCAGTGTGAGCCAGCTATGCTATGTGCTGGCACATTAGGTAGGAACATGTGTGAGACATAAATGACCGCGTGTCCAGCTGGTCATAGTGTGTGGACATTAGCTAGGGTTAGTAGAGTGTGGACACAACTCATTGTGTGTTGTGTGGATTATGGATTAGTGCATTATGCTTTGTGTGAGAGTGGACATGGCTTCCCTCTATGGTTAGGGTTTGCAATATACTTTAGGGTTTGCTCCTGTGTGTGTGTCTCCTCCTCCTCTACCGTTCTTTCAACATGGTATCAGAGCCTTGTGCTGTTTATTAGGGTTTATGAGTGAGTGAGTGAAGAGGGAGAAGAAGAAGCTGTGAAGCTGCCATTGGAGCTGTGAAGCTTGGAGCACACCAAATACTATCAGATCTGAAAGCTTGGCCTACCGGGTAAGGTCCTCTAAACATCCTTGAGTGGATTGCAGGTGAAACAGGCAAAAGCAAAGCAAAATAGAGCAAATCAAAGCAAAGAAAAATTTTGGTTTTTGAAGCTTTCCATTAAAGCTTGGGAACATTGATGTATGGTGGAAATACATGTAAATCTGGCAAAGCAAACATGTATCTGACAATGAGAGATGTATTGGCAACTCTTATGCAAGCCCTACTGTGATTTTGGAGCAATTTACATGCATTTAATTGATAGAAATTACTGGTTTTTTGAGCTCTCACAAAACAGAGAGAAGACAGTCAAAAATTGATGCATTTGGAGCCTATTTTTGGTGAAAATCAAAGCATTGGTGGGTTGCACACATACCCAAGTGTGTTGGGCACCTAAATACAACATCAATTGTCACTTCAATCACTCCCAAACACCCTGAATGCAGGCGGCGCAGCCAGACAGGGAAAAACAGAGCTGAAAACTGTCCGTTCTGACACGAGGAGATCGATTTCTCAGTGGTTGCTTGATATATTCGACAAATTCCTTAGCAATTGGATGCTTTACACTTTGGAGAAGAGGGCTATGTGATTTTTTTTGGTCAATGATGCTTAATTGAGCTGGGAATGAGCTGATTAAAACAGGCTGTCCACTGGTTGCAGAGAAACAGAGCATTTTAATCGAGCAATTAATCTTTGGTGTTTTACAATTGGACAAATTCCTCTTACATGGAGTTGATGGACACTATTGCTAAGCCAATGAATGCTTGGTTGCTCAATTTGGTCAAATATTAAAGAAATTAGAGCCAAATCATTACTGGTTTTTCTGGTTTTTCTGGTTTTTTCAAAAACAGAAAAAGGGGTTTTTCAAAAATTGATAATTACACATGTCAGATGGAGTTGATACTCAACATTGAGGTTCATTAGGTGTCAATGCAAGTTGCCTAGACTTTATTGCACCATTACATTGTGATTTGGAGCCTTGGAAGGCGTGTCAGTTCAGGGTATCCCGCACTGCGTGAGTCAGTTCATCTTGGATGATTACAGGTTGATTTTCTACATCAAATTTGGAGCTTGTTAGCTATCTTGGAGTATCTGCAACATTCATTGGAGTGTGGTTGAGCTGAGGAAGGCTCACTTACAGATTTGAAGTGTGCGGAAGGTGTATGCATTGAGCGAACATGTCTGACAATCCAGTTCAGATTGTTGGTGAAAAGCTGGATAGGAAGAACTACCAGGCATGGAAGTACAGGATAAAGAGTTTCTTGAAAGGGAAAGGATTCTGGAATCTCATTACAGGTGCTGAGCCAGAGCCTGAGCTACCTCGGCAACCTACACAGCAGCAGCTTATTGCTCACAGGCAATGGTCAGAGAGAGCATTCAAAGTGCTGCATTATTTGTCTATATGTATATCTGATGCTATGCTCATACACATTCAGGATGCTGAGAATCCCAAAGATGCATGGGATACTTTGGTCAAAATGTTTGATACAGATACGAGTGCTCGCAAGTCTCAATTGCGACAGCAGATACACAATGTGAAAAGGAATAAAAGGAGCATACATGATTATGTGCAAGAAATCAAGAAGTTTGCAGATGCATTGGCCACAATAAATGCCCCCATGCCTGATGATGATTTGGTGGATATTACCTTGAGTGGTCTTGGCAAGGAATACAAATCCTTTGATACATCTATCTCAGATGAGTTGGTTTTCCTCTTGTTGGTTGAGGAAATCAAGCTCAATGATTCATTTCAGGATGCATCTACTAGCCATGATGATGGCAGAAATCAGGCTTTCTACTCGCAGAGAGGCTTTAGAGGCAGGGGGAGATTTGCATCGCGTGGACGTGGTGGTAATGGTCGTGGATGGCAGGATAGACCTCCACAACAGAATTTTCAGCCTTCATATGGTGCTCGAGGTGGTCGTGGTTATGCACCTCAGCGAGGCAGAGGTACCCCCCGTGGTCGAGGACGTTGGCAAGGCCAACAAAATTCTATGCAAGATGTGGAATGCCATTATTGTGGCAAATATGGTCATATGGCGAGAGACTGCTTTTGCAAACAGAATGATTTGAGAGGGGGAAGAGCACAACGTGGTGGTAATTATGGTGGAAACTATGCATAACATGGTGGCAACTATGCATCAAGTAGCAATGATGGAACTGCAAATCATTTGTTTGCCATGAAGCATGTTGTGGGTTCTATGACAACAAATGCTGAGAATGATGATACATGGTATATGGACTCAGGAGCATCAAATCATATGACATGCCATGGTGAATGCTTTGAGCACATGAAGCCAATGGATGTCAAAGGCTATGTGGAAACAGGTGATGATGCCCAGCATGTCATTACACATGTTGGAAGTGTACCATTGGTCATGCATAATGGTCAGACAAAGTCTATGTCAGATGTGCTGTATGTGCCTTCAATCACTAAAAGCTTGGCCTCAGTTGGTCAAATGATGGAACAGGGATTACAGGTTAGATTCAACGAGCATGGATGCTTTGTTGAAGACTTCAAACATGGATGTAGAGTGATTGCTAAAGGCAAGAAAGAAGGAAGACTGTTTAAGCTGGATGCTAGAATTCCTGAGCTAAAATCAGCCATGTTCTCAAAGAGCAGGAATGTGGTACAGGATATTGATATGTGGCACAAGAGGATTGGACATGTCAATATACAGAGATTAAAGAACATGCAAACAAGAGGCATTGTCAATGGATTGCCTAGGTTCAAATATGATGGACATATGCATGTTTGTGAAGCCTGTCAGTTTGGAAAGCAGGCAAGGTTGAGGTTTCCTAGGGAAGGAAATATGAGTAACAGGCCACTTGAGATCGTACACAGTGATGTATGGGGTCCTGCACAAAACCCATCTATCAAAGGCAGTTTATACTATGTTACATTCATTGATGACTTTAGCAGGATGACATGGATATACTTTATGAAAGAGAAGAGTGAAGTGTTGGGAAAATTCATGGATTTCAAAGCTTTTGCAGAAAAGCAGTATGGCTGTTGAATTAAATGTCTGAGGACAGATGGAGGTGGTGAATACACCTCAAAGGCCTTTGAGCATTTCTTGAGGAAGCATGGAATAAGGAGACAGCAGCTGACTTGCAGGTATACACCTCAGTAGAATGGTGTAGCTGAGAGAAAGAATAGAGTCATATGTGAAGTGGCAAGGGCAATGCTTAATGAAAAGAGCATGCCAGATTACTATTGGGCAGAAGCATGTGCTACTGCAGTTTATATATTGAACAGAACACCTACAGCAGCCATTCATGGAAGCACGCCAGAGATGCGGCTCACAGGTTACAGGCTAGACATTGGACATCTTAAAGTTTTTGGATGCATAGCTTATGTGCATGTGCGTGATGAAAGAAGAAGGAAGTTGAATCCTAAGGCAGAGAAATGTATATTTGTTGGATATGCACAGGATCGAAAGGCCTACAAGTGTTATAATCCACAAACTAGACAAGTGGTCATCTCACGTGATGTGGTGTTTGATGAGCTTGCTAGTTGGTATAAAGCAAAAGATGAGGGTGTTATTGAGTCACTTGAGGCTGATGTTCATGTGAACTTGCCACCACAAGCAAGTTCTAGTTCTACTACTATGTCTGGGCCAGCAGAGCAGAAGCTGAGAGTAGCAGTGTACGTCCATGGTCAGGACGTTTGAGGCATGAGAGTGTAAGCACTGGGAGTAGTGCTATGGACAAAGGAAAGAAGAAAGTCGAAGGAATTGGAATCACAGGATATGAGTCATCTAGTTCTGAAAGTTTGGATGAGGAGCTTGGCATACCTGTTTTACGCACACCTGGTGCTAGACAGGACATATATGTGCCACCACATGCTAGAGTTACAGGTGTACAGAGTGACCCGCATGCATTGCGGAGATCCCAGAGAGTCAGATATCCTGTTGACAGATTGGCATATAGAGATTTTGCTATGCACTATGCATACATGACATCTATGGTGAAGCATGTGGAACCTACATGCTATACGGAGGCTATTGGAGAACATGTATGGGAGAAAGCAATGGATGCTGAGATGGACGCATTGGTCCATAATGATACATGGGACTTGGTTGCACTACCAAAGGACAAAAATGTTATTGGATGTAAATGGGTTTACAAAGTGAAGTGCAAATCTGATGGTTCTATTGAGAGACATAAAGCAAGATTGGTAGCAAAGGGTTATGCACAGACCCAAGGATTGGATTATGATGAGACGTTTAGTCCACAGTGGCTAAGATGGGCACAGTGAGAGCAGTCATTGCTATGGCTGCAGCAGCTAATGGCTGGGAAATGCATCAGATGGATGTTAAGAATGCATCAGATGGATGTTAAGAATGCATTTCTGAATGGAGATCTACAAGAGGAAGTATACATGGCACAGCCAGAAGGGTATGTACACCCTAGATATCCCACTCACGTATGCAGGTTGAAAAAGGCATTGTATGGTCTAAAGCAAGCACCACGTGCTTGGAGTGATAAGATGAGCAGATATCTTATCTCACTTGGTTTCCAGATTTCTACAGCAGATTCTTCACTGTATGTGAAGAAGACAGAGCATGGGATTGTTTTACTAGTCATCTATGTGGATGACTTGATTATCACAGGTGATCATAGTGCAGATGTGATGCATGTCAAGAAAGCTTTGAGTGGGCAATTTGACATGAAAGATCTTGGTGAGTTGAGATACTTCCTTGGCATTGAAGTGGTGAAAGATCATGCAGGTACTTGGTTAGTACAGCGCCAATATGCATTGGATATGTTGGCAAAGTATGGCATGACAGGGTGTAAGCCTATGAGTACACCATTGGAGCAAAATGTGAAGTTGCGGGCTGATTATGGCGAGGAATTGGATGATCCTTCTATGTACAAGAAGATGGTTGGTAGTCTCATATATATGACTATCACACGCCCGGATTTGAGTTATGCTGTGGGGCTAGTCAGTCAGTTTATGCAGAGTCCCAGGAAACCACATTTGGATGCAGTGAGACGCATCATGAGATATGTGAAGACCACAGCACATTATGGTCTATTTTATGAGAGTGGTAAAAGCTTGGACATACATGGCTACACAGATGCTGATTGGGCAGGTAGCGCATATGACAGGAGGTCTACTAGTGGATATGCTTTTACACTTGGAAGTGCTGTGGTGAGTTGGAGTAGCAAAAAGCAACCTACAGTTGCTTTATCCAGTACAGAGGCTGAGTACAGAGGAGCAGCCATTGCTACTTGCGAGGCTATATGGTTAAAGAGTCTCTTGGCAGATTTATGTGAGCCTCTTGATGGCAAAGTTGTCATACATTGTGACAACATGAGCAGTATACAGCTGGCAAAGAATCCAGTGTTTCATGCGAGGACCAAACACATAGAGGTCCATTATCACTTTGTCAGAGAGAAGGTGCTGGATGGTACAGTTGATCTTCACTATGTGAAGACTGATGAGCAGGTGGCTGATATCTTCACGAAGCCACTTAGCAGGGCGAAGTTTGAGTACTTCCGGACTATGTTGGGAGTACATGGGATGAGCTTGAGGGGGAGTGTTGAGAGTCTTGATATCCCAAGCTCATCTACATCTTCATCGGAAGTACATCATGAGCTTGAGAGGGGCTGTTGAGATTCAAGCTCGATGTCAGTGTGAGCCAGCTATGCTATGTGCTGGCAGATTAGGTAGGAACATGTGTGAGACATAAATGACCGCGTGTCCAGCTGGTCATAGTGTGTGGACATTAGCTAGGGTTAGTAGAGTGTGGACACAACTCATTGTGTGTTGTGTGGATTATGGATTAGTGCATTATGCTTTGTGTGAGAGTGGACATGGCTTCCCTCTATGGTTAGGGTTTGCAATATACTTTAGGGTTTGCTCCTGTGTGTGTGTCTCCTCCTCCTCTACCGTTCTTTCAACAACACTATGGTTTCATTAAATGATTGTTTTAAAGACTGTTAAATCTATGAAAAAGACAATTTTATATTGGGTGTGTAAGTAGTGTGACTAGTTTTAAGTTTGCATGAATATCTGGCTAGGGGGCCTGGGAACTCTTCTCGCTGGTACCCTGGGACAACCTAATCAAATTCTTAATTGAATCCCATCACTATAGTGGTTGGGCGGTTGGCTAACCCATGGGACTGGATGGGGTTAGGCTGGACTGATGGATCCCTAAATTGAGACTCAATTCCGTTCTGGTTCGATAGATGAAGTAAATCCCGGACAAAAATTGTTCTATGAAAAAGAATCAATGACTGTGCCTCTCCATGAGGAAAAAAGCGTTGGTCTCTATGATCCAAGTACAATCTTTTCCCTGATCTGACTCCCTGATCTGACTATGGGACTTACGGGTTTGGTCAGATCAGTTTAGTTAGTTAAGGCTTTTGAGTACGTTAGAGAAAAGTTATCCTGGAGGAATCGCCCGTGCTTTCCGGGCAAGGGAAGTTTTTCCGGGTTCGGTTTCGGAAGAACTGATGGATTAGTCTCTTGTCCGGAAATTCGTGGGTGAGGCCCCGAGTGTGGGACCCTGCCTCGCGCAAGAAGTGCTACTTCCGCTACTAGCACCCTTGAATTCGTTGCGCGGTGGGGATAGGGACCTCACAATCATCATGTAGAATATCTTTGGACCAATATGGAGCATAGTCACCATCTTTGTTAGGCACCTCCTCGATGTTGTGAAGTTGAGCAGTTGGCTATTTCGAGGTCTTCCAAGCAAAGTGACCTGGTTGGTTTCCCTTGTAGCATGTAGGGCAAGATTTCTTCGTAATATTAGTATTGTGACTAATAGGTTTAGAATGAGTTTACATTACTTTAATCAGAGATAGCCTTTAAATTTTGATTAGAATTTGTGCAAGAATTACTAGGTGCTAGGCTTTTTATTTTGATTGGAATTTGTGCAAGAATTACTAGGTGCTAGGCTTTTTATTTGCATTAAAACCAAAGAATGTGATCTAATAGGAGCACCATGATGACAAGGAAAAGGTTGTCAATTGTGTTGTTAAAGCCCGAGGTTTGTTGATTATTTCATGAAGAAGTATTGGATTGACGAGGAAGCTTGTGCAAACCTCTTTTCTGTTTTGCATCATGAGCTAAAGAAATAGCATCATCAAGTGAAGTAGGCTTGAATAATTTCTTCAAGTCTAGATTCATAATGAAAGTTGAATTGTATCTTGGGGCACTTCTTCAAGCACGCAAAGTTGAAGTAGAGTTTGCCAAAATTTCTCTGTGTATTGGGGTATCGTCCCATGGTAGTCAAAGTGTCCCATGCACGATGAGCTTTGAGAGTAAACTGGGATGGCAAAAAACTGGCCTTCACTTTGCGTTGGAATTCCACCCAAAGAGTGGGTTTGTCAACATGGCTATTACGAAGAACATTCCACCATAATGATGAACGATGAACCATATGGTTGGCACACATTCTATCTTATCTCGTTTTGAAAAAGTCTTTTCAGAAAAGTAATCACGTGGGAGTATAAAATTCCATCAATTTACACCACATAACAATTGTAAATGGCATCTAATGCATCAATACTTACCACCATTGGTTTTCAGAGGGGGGGTGAAGAGGAAATGGTAATTGATCATGTACTTTCTTTAAACTTTCATCCAAATATAATTATTTTTTAACAAGAATTGTTTATTTCTTCTGGGATTTGAATAGGATATTAGAAAAAGTTATAGGTTAAAGTGAACCTATCTCAAGACTCTAGGTTAAAGTGAACCTATCTCAAGACTCTAGGTTACATCTATCCCAAGACTTAGAGAAGTTATAGGTTAAAGTGAACCTATCTCAAGACTCTAGGTTACATTGAACCTATCCCAAGACTGAGAGAAGTTAATGTTTTTAGCATTGCCTTGATAGGGACAGGCTAACGCATTAAATTTGCTTCCCTATTTGTGCGGGATTTCCCAAGGTGGTTTTTGGTGGTTTTGTTGTTTTCATGATTTTTTTACTATCGGGAGGTGGTGAGGTGTGGGTTGTCTACTTAGATTTGAGCGTGTCCCATACCTTCGAGTACGGTCTATTTGTAGAAGAGGAGAGTCGTCTTCTTCAATACTCGGGCAATGCTTGCGTCTGCACGTACCCACATGCCTTGTTATAGAGATCTTTTTTCTAGATAAAAACATTAATTTGATAGATGCAAGCTTGTCATTGAAATCAAGCGAGCCCAAGATATTTCTTAGACCACCAAAATTCGAGACAACACAATTCACACCTTTGATGGCTAAGATAGTAAGTGTAGAAAAAGGAACTCTAAGGAAAAATGCTAAAAAAGGTAATGGGTAGGATGGCACGTGTATCTAATGCATGCGGCCACTTTTCTCTTAGCTGATTTTTCTATCTGACGGCGGGATCAGATGAGCCTAACCTGCGTGCGCAAATGATAAAAATTAGGGTTTAAAAATAGTTCCCTATTTCGGTTGTTTTTGATCCATTGTTAAGCGCTTCTTGCTTGCTACTTGCTCTGATAAACATAGTTAATTGGTTAACTATATTGATAATTATCATCAATATCATGGCGACAACAAGAGAGCAATACACAGGGACTCATGCAGACTATGGGGAGGATCCAAGGGGTGTGCCTGCAGTAGCCCCATCGAGGGGTCCCTTTATTTTCCCTTCACTTCAGGCAGTTGATGAAGATTTGGCAATGGATTATTTGGGCGTTGTGTTCGTCTACTTCACGGTGTTCGGACTAACGTTTCTCACTGTCGGCGTGATCGCCATAGTGCTCCCCATCTTGTTTACTGCAATCTCAGTGCACCAGATGGTTGCATGGATGTTAGTTATTGGTGGTTTGGCTGCCCTTCTGCATTTCGTTCTGGTTTTTGGGGCTCCTGGCACAACCTCTCTCTTCCTTCTGGGGATCCTACACCTTGGTACTGGGCTATGGCTTCTTATACAGGCAAGGGTTAGGAGAGGCATCACCTTCGTCTGGCTTATATTGGGCTGGTTTATAGTGCATGTAAGCTTTGGAGAAACCTCTCTCTCTCTCTCTCTCCCTCTCCCTCTCTCTCTCTCTCTGGAGAATACTGTCGATTTTTCAATAAGGGTTTGTCGATTCGATCAAGTGAAGATTTAATCAAGTGGAGAGATCTGATTATGAGTGCTGGTGGTGCTGCAGGCGTTAATCAAATTGCTTATGGGTTATGAAGTGCGCAGCCTGAAAACGTGGCCAGCAATATCAATGGCTGGCGCCGCCTCCGTTATCTTGGGAATTCTCAACATAGCCCTTGCTCCAACGTATGGTCTTGCCGTTCTAGGAATACTTTTTGGTGTGGATTTGGCAATCACAGCTCTTGCTTTCCTCCTCATCTCTATGGTGGCATATCAAGGTATAAGGCTATTTGTCATTCTATACCTCGCAATTTTTAATAACCTTGTTTTTCCTATGATAGACTGGGCTTTCATTCCTCATTCCCTTGCTCTTTTTATGTAGCTGCTTCAAGGCTTTCTACAAGTAGAGATCCTCTCCTTGAACAACATTGATTTTTCATTCAAGAGGAACGCAAAATGGCAAATAGCTAGTGAATGTTTTTCAGTTGTATGTAAATATGGTCCTTTGTAAATGCCCATTTTGAGGGTCTTATGTTTATTTTTGGTTATACAAATGGTTCTATATAGTAAGACGTTGAAAGTTCACATTACATTATGAGGTTATAAGACGTTATAAGGAGACGTTTTCTCTTCATTGTATAAATGGTCTATGCATGCCCAACCGATTATGAATGATAAACAAGGAGTGTTACGCTTCTTTTTGGATGTCCTCCACTATAGATATAGCTCCACAATGTAATGTCATGTATAAAGTCCACACTTTGTGGTTATAGGGAGTTAGGTTTTAATGTCAAGCAAAATCATGTCAATCTCATGTTAAGCTATAAGTTAGAAAAATTGTAACTCCTTTCAACGATGGATTTAACATGTCAAATGAATCATCATGATCTCGTTGAATGCATGTCATGCTATTAGTATATTCAAATAGGGTTAAATGCATGTCATGCTATTAGCATATTCAAATAGGGTTAGTGTGCTAGGGTCTTTAATGAAATTCCTCAATGTTATAGCATCAAAATGTTTGGCAATGTAGTGTGCTTTAAATGTTTGGATGGAAATTCAACTTAACAAAAAAGCCCAACTTTTAGAACAAATATTTAAGAACCTTTATACACCCAAAAGATATGGGTAAATGATAACATATTGTGAATGGTGTATGTTTATCGTGTTCTTGGGATGCGTGAGTAATAAGTGCATCATGAAACGAGTAATAAGCCCATTTTGAATAAGCTCATCACAAACACTACAAGAGATTGGGAGTAATGTGCATCATGAAGTAATAAGCCCATTTTGAATAAACTCATCACACAACACTACAAGTTCTTTTCCATCTTTTAGAATAAATATTTAAGAACCTTTACACCCGAAGATATGGGTAAATGTTAACTTATTATAAATGGTCTATAAATGTTAAACTTTCTATGTTTATCATGTTCTAGGGATGCATGAGTAATAACTACATCATGAAGAGAGTAATAAGCCCATTTTGAATAAGCTCATCAGAAACAGTACAAGAGATGGGGAGCATAGCCGCGTAGCATAGCTGCAAGAGAGTAGAGGGGGGGACACAATGTAATCCCAATATCACATCACAGAAGGAATCACTAAATGTATTGTAATAGTATCAAATATGGACTAAATCTAGATTGGCAAATTGACCAATTGTTTAATGACTTAGGGTGAGCTTGGCCTAACATCTCTTATATCTTCCATCAAATCCATACATGATCACTTGTCTATCTCAAGATCCATATGTCCCATTGCAAGATCAACAAAAAAAACTATCTCACTAGGAGTGGACTTATCATCATGAGGCTTGGAATCAATTCCTGGTATCTCCCGTTCTTCATCTTGTACTTGATGCGATTGCCACTTCGTCCATGATTTTCCACTGCCACTTCTCGTCCATGAGCTCTTCAACATCCCTATCTTGAAACATTCCCTTTGGATGAGGAGTGACTTATACAACATACCACCATTTTTTGTCATTTATATCCGTGTGAAACACAACCTTGTAAGAAGAAACACATCGAGTGTAAATTAAACGTGCATAAGTATGATATAATAAAAGCTTATGGTTAAAATTTACTTGTTCACAATGGTTAAGGAGCAAAAAATTCCTCCGTTTATTTGCCAAAATTTTGTAGAATCGATTGCCATAAATCCATTTGGATCCTTTCCTTTTTCACGGTTTCTAGAGTGCTTCCACACACATCCTTTAACTTCACATCCAATATAAAACATTGGAATGTCCTGAATCCAACCTTTAGGATATTTTGAATCATGGCACAATAATGAAGCATTGCTCCACTCTCTTGCCCAAAGTTTGCCATAACAACACAATCTTGGGTATTTCTCTTTGTATCTGTATGTTACTGCAGAAATGCCTTCTTTCCAATGACATGGAATTGTATACCTTATACTACCATGAACACCAAATAAAATATATTTATGATATTGAATAACCATATCACGAGTTTCTACTTGAATAAAAAAAGAGAAAGGAGACACACTTGTTATAATTTCGTGGTGCTCATGTTAGATCATTATGTGGAGGAGAGAGACTCACAAAATACAAGAAAATATCTTGCTTATTAAGTTTCTCAAAATACAACTAGGCTTCTTGCTCCATACAAAAATGCCTTCTAGCTCCACCTTTACATAGGTGAGCTAGTCGAACATAAGTCCATTCACACACACACCCTTCTCCTCCCCTTTTACTAAACCTTAGTCTCTTAATACCCCCCCTCAATACCAACTATGATAGAAAATTGGAATAGGTGGTATTGGACATAGGTTGCCTTTATAACATTAGGCGTACAAGGTTAGGGATATAGGTGTGGTTACATTGAGATTTAAAACAATTTCTCAGTGGAGTTAGAGGCTGATACAAAGCTAGTCTCTGACTCTTTGTTAGAACATTTAGAAGTGATATGTCCCGTTTGTTTACACTTGTTACATTTCATTTTGTTGGGATATTTGATCCAATAATTATTTGCCAAATGACCCACCTTTTTGCAATGGACACATCTTACTTTGATCACTTGATGTGACAAAGCTTGTTCAATATTTGATGAAGTTGTTGCATTTGAAGATTCACCTCCTCCCTTTGGCCTCTTTTCTTCATCAAGACAAGATTGATATTTGATGAAGTTGTTGCATTTGAAGATTCACCTCCTCCCTTTGGCCTCTTTTCTTCATCAAGACAAGATTGAATGACTCCTTCAAGGGTGGGATTAGGTATGTTCTTCAGGGTTTGACTAAGGTGGGGTACACCTTCTTGACTGCTTTTAGCAAAACAGCCACTGCATCATCTTCATCCATTCTCGCATTCACTGATGCAAGTTGAGCCATAAGTCCCTTCAAGTGAGAGATGAAGGCTCCAATGCCATCTCCCTCTTTGAGTTCCAAGCTAAAAAATTCAATTTTAAGTGAGATCTTGGAATTCTTACCACGAGCTCCATAGAGCTTATCAAGCTCATCCCATTTCTCCTTTGCAGTCGGAAGTTGGTCTACATGGTGAATGAGAGCCTCATCTCAAGATGAAGCATGATGATGGCTTGTGCCCTCTTATCATCTTCAATATCTTCAGCCTTAGTTCGATCAATAACCTTAGTGCCCGAGATGAATGGCCAAAAACCTTTGGACATCATCTTGTACTTAACAAGGACTTGCCAAGTGTGGAAGCCCTCTCCTAAGAACTTCTTAATTTGGGTGTTGTCCTTTGACATTGGGTATTGAAGGATATTACTAGAGAGTAATGGGCTGATTTATGAAGAAAAAAACCAAATTTTTTTTGATATTTTGGCTTAAGTAGAAAGAGAAAGGCTTATGAGAGTGCAACAACCCTTAATCAAGCCAAGGATGTTGCATAAAAAGGAGATTAAGATGGTGAAGATTATGGTTTAGCACTTAGGGTTCGTGCCCAACCACTAATTCTGATGGAGATTAGTTTCATTAGTGTTAATAAACACTTTGTTTGGTGATTAAGATCACCATTAGTGTTTAAAAATATGATTAGTGCTTAAGAGCACATTTCTAGCATCTAATGATACTTGCATTGGTGATTAGATTCACCATTAGTGTTTAAGAACACTCTTAGTGTTTAAAAATACTTTGGAATGACTCCCCTTTGCTGGATTAGAAGCCTTATTAGTGTTAATCAATACTATTAGTGCTTATAAGAACACTTTGAATAGCTTTGTGCACTTGAAGATGTTGTTGATAGAGCTTGATGAGAATCTCGGGGGGTCACTCACAAAAAAATGTGAATATCACGTGCATTCAACAGAAGCATATTTTTAATTTATGAAACTTATAGAAATATATTTACATAAGGGTATGATTTAATATTTTTTAAATTTTTTTTACATATTCATAAAGAAAAGGGGATATTATATAGATAAAAAAATTCACAGATAAGGGATTTAAAATATAGGCCTTGAACGCACGCGATAGGGGTATTCTACATATAGTGACCTCCCCCCCCCCCCCCCCCGAGATGAGAATGAGGCTCATAAATACCTCATGGTGTATGCCCACCACTTCAAACTCAAATTAGGATCAGCAAACCCTCACAAGAGCACTTAAGTGATTAGAGCTAAGAAGAGGAGATTAGTGAAGGAAAACCTTTAATTTTGAAGCTTTAGTGGAAGCTTCAATGGCTTGATAGGAGAGAAGCCTGGTTTCTCTCTGATTGCGAGCGCGTCATGCCGCCATTAGGGTTGAAACCTGGACTGTATACTCTTGAGACCATGGGCTTCGAAATCCCTAAGCTCTCTAGGGCTCCCAATGCCTACACACGGCGAATTTGTGTACGGCATCAACTGCGCAGGAACTGGGTGCCGTGTTGAACCAATCGAAATGTCGCGGCCAGGACAGGAGAAATCTGACGATTGGCTGTACGACCCTGAGCGCCCAGGCCTCCTCTACATTTTCCCAGATGAGAGCTCGCCGAGTTGTTGCCTCGACGAGTTGCTATAGCTCCTCCACTGGCAGGAGGTTCAGCTCCACCAAAGAAAAAGGGATAAAATTGACCTATTCTACACCACAAAAGTGACCTAATCTTGCCAAGCTCTAGATACCATGTTATAATTTCGTGGTGCTCATGCTAGATCATTATGTGGAGGAGAGAGACTCACAAAATACAAGAAAATATCTTGCTTATTAAGTTGCTCAAAATACAACTAGGCTTCTTACTCCATACAAAAATGCCTTCTAGCTCCACCTTTAAATAGGTGAGCTAGTGGACCATAAGTCCATTCACACACACACCCTTCTCCTCCCGTTTTACTAAACCTTAGTCTCTTAATAACACTAACATGAGGCTTGAATTCTCTTGCATGCTTCCACTCTTCTTCTATAACCATCTCTCCATGTTCTTCACCCTTTTCCAATTCTTCATAAAGCCAATTAACAAGTTTTTGGAAGTGATGCAAAGCTCCAGAGGAAATGGCAAGCCTCTCGAATGCATTCTAAATGCTTTTTTCTCCTCATATGGGTTTCTCCTCACCTCTTCATACCTTGCCACCACCCACCTCTTCATTACTTCACTAATGAGAATACAAAATGTATCCACCTTATTTAACATTGATGTGTCCATTCTCCTTGGTCTTCCTTTGCCTTGTGGTAGTTGGGACACCATGCACTCATCTTTCTCATTACTCCACAATCGTGGCATTGCACTCGAGAGAGATACTCTAAAATGTCATCCACTAAACACTAAGTAATGAGGTATAGACTCCCTCATTCTACAATGTGCTGCCTCCTCGTCCTCGTCCTAAAAAACATGGACTACTTACCTTATGAATACCTAAATCATGTGCATAAGAACTTGTGATAGAGAATATATACACTCACCAAACTAGCCGCGTGTCATATAACATCTTCGAAGCGGTCGTAATCTTGCACATGATTAATTGCGATTCATCATAAATGCATAATTGTTCCCTTGCATCTCTCGTATATGGACATAGAATCTTCAGACGTAACCACTCATGCTGACTTTGCACGGGTTCCTCATCATCATTTGAAGAAGAAGGCATCAATTTGATCGTCTATGCATGGTGGGCACCTAAAACACTCTATTCCACTTCATCAAGTGTTTATACAAGTGGAATAGAGTGTTTATACAAGTGTATAAACACTCTATTCCACTTCATCAAACATAAATTTAGCTCTCTGGAATCTGCCAAAAACAACTCTCAGGATTTTTTCCCAAAGCGGCTATTGGGTGGCTAGCCATGCTCATAGCTGCGCCAATAGTCGCGTACTCTGAAAACAAAGTAGATACCTCCCCCACGCACCGTGCACCGCATGCTTTCTTATTCTTGTGTTTATTGCTCCTTGGCTATGTCGCAGCCCTACCTGATCTCCAACCCTTCTCTCTCACCTTCACAACCCCTTCTACTCTTCTCCCTCACAAGCTCTCCTCCTCTTCTCCCTTCCCATCCTCACAAGCCCTTCTCCTATCAAGGTATGTACCATATCCTTATCTTGTTTGTTATCTTTTTTTTTTTGGAAGTGCACTAATATAGGGTTTGATACTTACCTCAAATGTGTTGCTTGTTCTCTTATATGACTGCTTCTCTTCTATACTTGCTTGTTCTCTTGCTTTCTCTCTTGTATGCTTGTATGCTTAACTAGTTGTATTAATAGTTTTTAATGAATATAAAACTTTCTTATCTTAATGCTTTTTGTGGCTAGGTTTAGGGTTTCTTCTCCAAAGAAGATGAACTACGTACAAGCCCTTCTCACAAGCATAAGAGGTAAGTCCCTTTACCTTGATCCGTTATATGCTTGTATGCTCTCTTAAATGCCAAACTAGTCACCATTAATAGTTTTTTATAAATAAAATCTTTTCTTATCTTAATGCTTTTTGTGGCTAGGTTCATGAATTCTTCTCCAAAGAAGATCAATCGCATAAAAGCCCTTCTCTCACAAGCATAAGAGGTAAGTCCCTTGACTTTCCTAGGTTTAGGGTTTAGGGTTTCTTCTCCAAAGAAGATCAACATCATACAAGCCCTTCTCACAAGCATAAGAGGTAAGCCCCTTGACCTTGCTCTTTGTTATTTTTGCACCTTCGGGTGTTGGGGATTATTTTTCATGCTAGGTTTAGGATTTCTTCACCAAAGAAGATCAAACATGTACAAGCCCTTATCAAGCATAAGAGGTAAGCCCCTTAACCTTGCTCTTTGCTATTTTGCCACCTTTGGGTGCCTCTAATATTTTTTTATAAATCAAAACTTTTCTTATCTTAATGCTTTTTGTGGGTAGGTTTAGGGTTTCTTCTCCAAAGAGCCCTTCTAAGAAGCATAAGAGGTAAGTCCATTGATCTCCGTTGACCTTGCTCTCTTGTATGCGCTATCTTGAATGCCAAACTAGCTGCATTAATAGTTTTTTATGAATAAAAACTTTTCTTATCTTAATGATTTTTGTGACGAGGTTTAGGGTTTCTTCTCCAAAGAAGATCAACTGAATACAAGCCCTTCTCACAAGCATGAGAGGTAAGCCCCTTGACCTTGCTAGGTTTAGGGTTTAGGGTTTCTTCTCCAAATAAGATGAACCGCATACAAGCCCTTCTCACAAGTATCAGAGGTAAGCCCCTTGACCTTGCTCTTTGTTATTGTTGTACCTTCGGGTGCCAAGGATTCTTGCTAGGTTTAAGGGTTCTTCTCCAAAGAAGATCAACCATGTATAAGCCCTTATCACAAGCATAAGAGGTAAGCCCCTTGACCTTGCTTTTTGTTATTTTACCACCTTTGGGTGTCGGGGATAATTTTTTTTCCATATGTTTTGCCTCTAGTATTATGCACAAGCAAAAGCTTATACATAAGATTTATGCATAAACCTTTATTAAGCTTTAATAAAGCATGCATGCACAAGCGAAGGCCTATATGTAAGCTTTATGCATGCATAAGCGAAGGCCTATATGTAAGCTTTATGCATGCTTTATTAAATCTTAATAAAGGCTTATGCATAAGTCTTTTCTTGTGCATGCATGCTTTATTACTCGGGGGGTTCACTATATTATGTGCGTTCAAGGCCTAATTTAAAAACCCCTTATCTGTAAATTTTCATGAATAAAACACACCCTTTTTCTATTCAATTTGTAAATAACCCCTTTAAATGGTACCCTTCTGTATGTAAAAAATGTGTTAAAAAAGGTTTTTTAAAACCCCTTATGTTGAACCCATGAGCTACACTTACATATTTACGAGAGACCCCTTGAGGTTTATTAAAGCTTAATAAAGGCTTATGCATAAAGCTTATGTATAAGCCTTTGCTTTTGCATGCATGCTTTAATAAAGCATGCACAAGCAACGGCTTATACATAAGCCACTTATTCATAATCCTTTATTAATCTTTATGCTTGGGATTATGTAGAAAGCTTTATGTATAAGCCTTTATCAAGCTTTATGCATGAACTTATGCATAAAGCCTTATTAAGCTTGTACATTAAGCTTATTCATTAAGCTTTATTAAGCTTATGCATCAAGATTTATTAAGCTTATGTATATGTCTTAATGCATTAAGCTTAATGCATAACCTTAATACATAAGCTTATGCATTATCCTTAAACCTTTAAGCTTATGCATAGGCTCTATGCTTTAAGCTTATGCGTAGGTTCTATGCTTTACGCTTATACATAGGCTCTATGCTTCAAACTTATGCATAGGCTTAATGATTTAAGCTTATGCATAGGCTTATGCATAATGGCTTAATGCATATATCTTCATACATTAACCTTGTGCATTATGCTTTTTATGTAGTTTATGGTCTCTGTGATCTATGGTTTAATGTTTTTATGCATATAAATGTGGCCATCATGGGGTTTATCACCAACAAACCAAGACCGGATATATGCAAAAACATCCTCTAGTGCCACAGCCATATCCACAGATGACCGAGATTTGCAATGTGTTTTAGAGACACAGATGGCTTGTAACCACTTGAACTCTAAGTACAAGTAATTGAGTCGCTCGGTCTTATCCCCCGCTTATTATTTCCGTGACACATCAACTACCCCACATTCACCTACATCCATGCTTCCCACCACCTTCCCTACCCCTCTCACTTCTACTTTGCCTACACCTCATACTTCTAGTTTATGTACTCCTCGCCCTTCATCTCCTCCTAGTGCTTAGTGCACTCTTATTCCATCTATGGTTCCATCTCCCCAGCATGCAGCATTGTCACATGAAACCACTTAGGTGGTGATAGCTCGAGGGCTTCTCAAAAGCCGTCGGTGCGATTGAGTAGTGGGGGAGGTGGTTGTGGGGGATTCTTTGGGGGAGGTTCATGGTCACCTTTGCCTATGGCGAATAGACGATGTGCCCGGGGAGGGAGGGTTGGTTTACTATACCCTACGTGAGGAGGGTGGGCCTTATATAGATAAAACAAGATGGAGGGTTTATTATAACTTTCATCATTTAGTCAACCAAACCTATAAGAATGCCTTCAAACCATCATTGGGATAACAAAAAGACAAAGACTTCATGTATATAGTTTAGTGCATGCCGCGAGCGGTTTCCAAACCCACCAGGCACACGTCTTTTCAATGAGTAGGCGAGAAACCGCATTTAAAAGATCCTCAATAATAGGAGGTCATGTGCAAGAAGGTGCACGAAAGAGGGAAAACAAATGCATGCCAAATACACCATTAAGGACTGGAAAAAGGTAACACCCTCAACAAAAGGTGGTGTGCGCATGAGTCAATTGCTGAAGTATAGTATGATGAAGTATGGATCCAAAGGAAAGGAAAGGTGGCTCACACAATTTGTAAGTTTTCTCTTTGCCATTTTTCACTAAGTTCACTTCATGTGTCATCTTGATTTTCATATCTCATTTATGTTAAAATTTATTATAGGAAAGGGTAACAGGTCGCCTCCCAACGTCTGAAGAGAATAGGTACCATAAGCACCACAATGAAGCAGACACTTGGGAGTGGCTTAAATGCCATGGAGTGGTCAGTAAAATAGATATCCAACAAACTTGACAAGGCAACTTGATGAGACTCTAAACTTGATTTTTATTTATCACCCAACTTGTTTTGCTTGTGGCTAACATGTTTGCAATGTATCTCTATTTAACGCACAAAGACGAGGATGCTCAAAGTGATGGTGATGATGGAGGTGGTGGTGCACATGATGGTGAAGATGCGAGCAAAGATGATGAAGATGAAGACGCACCAGAATGAATTAATTTAATTTTTACCTTCATCTTTATTTATTTTTGGGACATAACTAATTTTTGGGTGAGACATGTTCCCACATATCTCACCCATTCTATCCTCGTTTTGTTTTGTACACAGTACACGACTATAGCGGCACTTGCCTATATGTGCTTCTATATGTCTTACTGTAAGCACGGTTATTTGCGTGGCCATAGCCGTCGCGTGCTCGTGTAGCTACAGTTATAGCACGTATATGCTTTTTATATTCTTAAATCCTTTGAAATTTCTATGGCTCTTCACACGGCTCTGCTCTTTGTTTGTTGTAGTGTTGTTTGAGTGCGATTGGCTGGCTACGCTTCTCCCTTGAGGTCAGGACAAGGATTCAACACACGGGAAGGATTGGAGGTAGGCGCTAAACCTGCAAATTTCAATTTGTGTGCGAAAGAGAGAGGCCTGTTTTTGCATTTCTGTCATTCTGTTTGAGGATAATTTTTGCTGTCTGAAGTTAATTTTTACAGTTTCAATTTTTTGCATGTTCATTTTATTTTCTGTTCTTAGCTTAGTTTAGTTTTTTGCATCTTTAATTTTGTGCATTTTAGTTCTCTGTTAAACCTGCATTTTAGTTCTCTGTTAAACCTACACCTGTAGATAAACTGAAATCTGTACACACACATGAAGATTGAACATTTCGAATTTGCTGCACACGCATTTAGTTCACTGCAAACGCATTGAATTCGTTGCAAATCTCACAGCTGTACACACATTTAGTTCACTGCACACGTACTTCAAAAAAGAAAAAAAAAATAATAATAAAAGAAGGCAATTGTGTGTGAACAGCACACCGCGCGGAGAGACGCACACACCGCACCATAAAGACCGCCACCGCACACCGGATAAGGGGGTGCCCAAAAAAAAAGTCTGGAAAATTTTTCATTTTCTGCCGCAAAAATTTGGGAGGTTATCTTACTTTTCGAGAGGAGTTAGAAAACACCCATTGTCGAAATTTCCGTCCTGGAACCATTTTCCCATAGTGAGCTCAGTATATGGGAAACGGGTAAATTTTAGGCGATCTGTGATCCTGAAAAATAGGCTATTTTTATGGCCTAATGTGTTCGAGGGGGTTCAAAATGGGTCCTAGCAAAGTTTGAGCCAACTTGAAAAATTTTGGATTTTTTCAAAAAAAATAAAAATAATTTAAAAAAAACCTTAAAATTTGACCTTATGCACTTGCGGTCGGGACGTCATATAGACAGTGCCATAGGTTCTAGGGCACCTTCTAGAGTACCTACGTAGGAAAGTGGGACACAATCGGAAGGAAATTTGGCAGATATTGCTGAAACCTTTTCCGAATTCCAATCGATACCCTTTCCAGGACAACTAGCTCTTTGTCTATGGACAATCTAGGGCCGTCAAATAGTCATCCCTTAGCCCCAAATAGGACACCCACAAGATCTTTTAATCCATTTGAAGCTGACACCATGGGGTTACCACTCAATGTGAGACTTCAATATGTCTACACGAATGCTCAAGGAGCTTAGATCTTTAGGGATCCACAACAACGGTATCTCGTTAAGATCACAGACTTTTTCTCAGAGCTTGATAGAGCACCTCTAGTCAATGACCAGGGTAACATGTACATGGGTGGAGATGGTGTTCGCTATGAAGTCACCTACCATCCACCAGAGAATGTAGACAAATTAGGGGAGCTCTCTAAAAGTGAGTTCTTAGATTTATCAAAGCCTTCCAGAGCAAGGAAGTCTAGAGATGATTGGCTCATTCAGCCAGACATGCCTGGACCATCCAATGCCCAGTCCTCAAAGCCATCCATAGATGATTTACTTTGTGTAGATCTAAATTTGGCAAGGGACAGGAAAGGCAAGAGCAAAATGGATCAGGGGGCTGAGAACCAATGGGAGTTTATACGACAAATTCCAGTGACAAAGGTCTTTCAGGATGACCCACTTCAAGAGGTCTATAAGGACTCTTTAGAAGGATATTATGCCACAACTAGATTGCCAGAGCTAGATCTTCCTCTGGCACTTGTGGTGGTAGTCGAGAAGCTGGTAGGACACAAGAACCGAATCATTGATAAATGGGCCAATGAATACCGAACCTTAGATTGGAAGGAGATTCGTGAGCTCACGTGGAGAGCACAACCATTATTCATGGAAGTGTTCTCAACTAATACTGCTAAACCAGGAGAGACAGACTTTCTTGGAGAAACTGTTGCTCCTCCCGTACGAGAGTTCACTAGAGAGGGACCCTCAACATCAAAGTGGACCACTGCAAGTAGCCCAACTCTAGCACCAAGATATTATCCTACACCAAAAGTGCGACCACAAATCACACCACAACAACGTTTCTCTCACTATGACAATCGGAGGGTAGGGGAGCCAACTCGGCCTCCCATAAATGCACCTCCTGAAATGCGGGTAACAAGATCTTTGGAGGGGGTTGGTGAGGCAGGTAATAGGGGACCCACACCAATTTGGGATGCATGTGGACCATCTTACCAAAGAGAGGAACAGTTCCCACTGAGAGTGAGAGGTCGTAGGCTGGACGAGTAAGGCCATCAACTCTTCAGAAACTAGTAAAGAAGTACGAAGGGTCGGGAGATCCATATGACCATGTAGCAGCATTTAGGCAAGCAGTTCGAGCTGAGCAAGTGACTGACAAGCATACGCAAATTGAAGGATTTGGGCTCACTCTTGAGGGAAAGGCCCTTGCTTGGTTTCAGGCAGGCTTTACGAGTTTTGGAAGAGAGATTCAGTGCTGCTTTTTTCTTGATGGGAATTCAGCATGACACAGTAGCAAACATCTACTCTTTCAAGCAAGGCGAGACTGAGAGTGTTAGAGACTGTGTAAATAGGATGAAGCAGTACATTAATCGTTGCCCAGAAGATGAGAAGCCCACCCAGAGTCGATTAATTTCTCTCTTGTTAAAAGGACTCAAAAATTCAACACTGCACACACATCTTTATGCAAAGAAGCATACAAATTTCAATGAGTGTTGCCATGATGCTATGGATTTCACAGATAACTTCAAATTCCAAGATGGTACTGGCCCTGAGGTGCAACCTAGAGATCAGTGGGGTGATGATCAAAGTTCAGGGTCTAGCACACTAGTAAATCCATACCATATAGCTAACCTAGTACTAAGGAGATTGGGACAAACCTATCGCCCACCCATGTAGCCACAACAATAGCAGCGAATGAGAAGTGTACTACCTACAAGTCCTCATCTTTGTGGAGCATGTGGCGGTAACCATAAAATCGAAGAATGTAATACCTTTTCTCCTCTAGTCACAAACCAATCCACAAAGAAGTGGTGCCAGGCCTGTGCTTGGAATTTTACCCACACTACACAGGAATGTACTCGCATTGCAAGAATGAGACAAGAGCGTGAGCAGCAAAGGGGTGCAATGGCTCCACAAATGCATCAATAGTATACTAATTTTGAACGTAAGCCACTGATGGCACAAGAGCAAGCACGACCTGTACTCGGAGCTCAACCTCGTGCTCTTGGGACTGCTCCTGTGATATTTGTTGACTCTACGACAATTCAAATATGTGTAGAGACTTGGTAAACCCAGGCTATGTGGAGGAGGAATATGCATCATATTCATCCAAGGAAAATCTCTTTGAAAGTCCTGCATATCCAAGCCAAGCACTGGGAGCCTCAACCAAGGGAACAAAATTCTTTGATGTTGCTAGGAGGCTACCAACCTAGGACTCCAGGCCCCTCAGGTCAATGGCAGCAAAGGAAAGTAGAAGCCAAACTAATGGGCCCCTGTTATGAGTGCAGAGAACCCCATTGGGCTCGTGATTGTCCACATCACCCAAGGCAAGTAGCTCGATCCAATACAACAGTACCACAGTTTCCACCAATTGAAAGATATTATCTAGGGTGTTGTGTAGAACACTTTTCAAAGGATTGTTTACTGAAACCACATGAGGAAGGCATCTCTCAACCAAAAGGTCTCACTCGACTTTGTAGGGGCAGTTCCATCACCACCTTCATCAGAGAATGAGGATGTCGTGCCACTTAGAGTCATGACTAGATCATAGACACGAAATGCCGAAATGCAGACTGATGAGACACCTCGAACTAGGGATGCAAAGGCAAATCTAGTGGACAAGACCCTACATTCCAATAGAAAAAGGACCACTAGGAGGAAAAAGAACCGCAGCAAGCAAACTAAGAGTGCATCCACTAGTTCTCAAGAAGTCTCTAAACGAAACATGAAGGATCAAGCTTTTACATCCCAAGAAGTGCATGAGGAGCATCAACCTCAACGTGGGCCTAGTGCTAAACAAGATGAGGCTAGTACAACCGAGGATAGTTCTGGGGGTTCTGTTTTTGTGGATAAGGTGAACGAGACTCTAGATGCCATCATTGATGCTCATAGAAGTCGTATTGCAGCTTTATCTGAGTTACCCAAGAAGCTTCAAGAATACCCAAACCCTCATGAGGAGAAGATCAATCTAGCTGTACATCAGCAACTCATTAGGAAAGCTCAATCAATACTTGAGGGCTCACCTCCACCTATCCCTCGGGACCCTACCTCTCTTAAGCCAACATTAGAAACCATACCAGAAGTGTCATCAAGTTGGAAAATGAAAAGTGAGCTGATCTCACAAGCTCATAGGTAGCGAGAAGTCTGCACCAATTGACACCCCATTGAAAGAAGGCATTCTGCCACCACCTAGTCTTGCCTTCCCATGCAATGATGAAGTTATTGATGCTAACGAGGACATGGCAAATGAGATGTGGGCAGCAGTTCATGAGAAAGTTAATGAGAATATGTCCTCTATTATTTTACCTCCATTCTCTGAAGTGGATTTTACCAAGGGCACAGAAAACAACTTTAGACGCCCAAGCATCCAGGAGGAAGTTCAAACAATTGTTTCTCCTAGAAGTAAGCATACAATGAAAAATTACAATATTTGAAAGACACGCCATTGGGTGATTGATTACCCAAGAGACAGATCAAACCATTGGAAGAACTCAATGTTGGAGATGGCCAATGGAAGCGTCGTGTAAAAGCTTGCAGGTATTGGGATCTATAATTTCTTTGAGCACTCACTTTTCATTTTCATCTTTAGTTCCTTTTTTGGAGATGGGGGATTGGGTGTGGGGGTGGTATAGTTAGATGAATGATGGACTAAAATAGCTATCGTTGTTGCTTTAGGATGGTCACAGATGTTGTGGGTCCAAAAGAGCAAGGTTCTGATATATTTGGCAAAGTTTTGACAAAAGACATCGTGGAGTCAGCAATACATCATCCTAAGTTTGCAAGACTTCGATCAGACATAGCAAAGCAATCCTTGCAGGAGGTGAGTGAAGCATTCACTCTTGCATTCACTCTTGCAGGAGGTGAGTGAAGCATTCACTCTTGCAGATGCACAAGGTATATGTGACATGGCTGGCATAAGCACAAAGTCTTACAAGATGTTGTTTAATAAAGTTAAAGAAGGTTTTAATTCTAAGCTTGGAAAAAAAATAGTAATTCCCATTCCAAAACCATTTCACGTGAACAAAGCTCAAAATATTCTCAACTTGGGAATGGTCAAACTTGTCGGAGAGCCTTCTCACGTGTCTAGTACATTGACAGTGACTAAAAAGAGCGGGGAACAGAAAATCATAGAGCTTAGAGAGTTCAACAATTTCATTATGGATGTTCAGAAATTACAAATGGCTATGGTGAAATTTTATGACGTCAGTATACATGAGTGCAATGGAAGGCTGAAATTTGTTTTAAAAGTTGATGAGAGTGAGGTGATCAAAGGACAGAAGCTGGAAAGGGTTAGCATGACTTTAATGAATAGAGATTTGGATACAAGTATCAGTAATGCTGATGAGAGGCACTTTAGTGTACAATCCGAAAATGAGATTTGGTGGCTAGCTACATTTGAGGTGACGTGCTATTGTTGCTATCCTCTTGTTATGATGTTGTAGACAATTTAACTGGCCTCTTGTTAACAGGTTCCAACAGAGACCCATGAAATTCTAAAGTGGTACTTTAACGAGACTGAGCTTCCTTCCACTATCCAGCGACAGCAGTCGAATGGTGAAAAGCTTTATGTAGAAGGATATGGTGAATATGAGGTTGAATGGCACCTAGCTACAGATCTTAAAACCTTGAAATGCATGTTTGGTATTTCCCAAGGAGCAATGGCCAAGTATCCTTGCCTGTATTGCATGACCGAACGAGGTGTCTCCAAAGAAGGAAAAGAGAGAGAATGGAAATGCCTAAATGCAATCTCAGTAATAGGCGTGAAGCCCCAAATCGTGATGCTCCAGGAGTGGATCCTAATTGGGATCCAATTCTTGCTATCCCTTTGATCAGAGTTCATATTTGTGTTTTGCATGCGCTAGTTAGAATAATTGAGAAAGTAGTCTACATGTACATCGAATTTTCATGGAATATGAAACCAGCATTAGAGAGTGAAAGAACTATTAAAAAAATAGAGCAAGTGCTTTCAGATGCAGGTTTACATTGTGGTCAAGTGAAGATTGAGAAGGACTTGAGAAGATCAGGGAAGACCGGAAATGTTCCTAGCAAACCATGTTTTGGAGGTGCAAAAGCCAGAAAGTTCTTATCTAATCATACCCAGAGAGGTCATCTGGATACAGATTTCGAGGTGTGGAGGAAGCTTCATGCAGCTGTACCTGATCGAGGCTCTTCAGGACAAGCAAGGGCGGCAAAGGCCAAAGCATGGTTGGCACTTGATCGCCTAGCACCTTTGTTGCAAAAAGCAAGGTTTGAAGATGGGGATGTTGAGAAATTTGAAGCAGTTGTGACAGAGTTCTACACTAGCTACGAAAAGGCATGGGGCGCGACAAACTTGACACAATACATGGTTATTACTTGAATACCTATAGCTTTGAGTATTTATTGTTGTTCAAAATATATTGTACGATACTAAATGTCTTGTTGTTGTTGAGCATTTGTAGCACATTTTGCATGCACATGGAACCTTTTTTGCGGAAGAGTTTGGAAGCCTTGGGATTTGGTCTACCCAAGGCATGGAAAGATCTCATTGGCAAGCACGTTGTGCCTATCAAAGGGCCACTCAACATGGAGGAGGAGTGAAGAAAAGTAATCCCATGAAGCAACTATGTCAGTGGTGGTATAGGCGGATTCAAGTGAGGGCTCGTGTGAAGATCAAACAGTCTGCATCAGCTATGTCATGTGCAATAAGAAAGATGCAGGCTGAACTCACAGGGAAGGCAGAATCATGCTGAACGGCTAAGACAACGACAAAGACAGGGCAGAGCGTGGAAGAAAATTAATCATTGAAATACATATTGTAAAACAATGATGTAACTGTAAAAGATTTTAAAAGAACAAGAGCTTTCATCTATGTCCCATATAAATGTTTTCAATATATATACATTTCATAGTTTTTAATGGTAAGCAAGAAGCGTATTGAGAAATATGAAGAAACTTCTTAGCAACTGGAACAATCTAAATCTGTTAATCTGGAGCAGAGACTTCCCCCGCGAGCCCTTTTTAATGAAGTTTCTACAACATCTTCTTCATCCTCTATCAATGGCACAACAGGGACCATTGACCTTGCTGTTCTAAGAAGATGCTTCTTCCCGTAATCACTCAACAGATTAGGATCTGTGATTCCACATGCCAAGCCGTAAGCAGCATATGTTAAATAATATTTACATCTCAACGAGTATACTCCAGGTCCCTCCCCAAAAATTTGAACAGCTGCTTGCCGCTCCAGAAGTATTGCCTTGTTTGCATTCAGTCTTAAGTGATAGCCACCTAAATACCTGGATAGAGTCTTTATCGACATCAGAGGAAAACCTGCATCGTCTTTGGAGAAGCTAGCGTGAAATATCACAATTTGAGGGAATTTTAGGTGATGTATATATGTTCCTAGTGTCGAATCGTGGCCCAATCCCACCATACACTTGCCTGAAGCACGTTTGAGAAATGTGTCTTCATATATTTCCAACTGAAAAAATAAAGGAGCATTAGCCAGAAACAACATCACCAAACATTTCAGGACAAAGTTGATAAAGCCAAATCCGCAACAAAAGTACGAAAAAACACAAAAAAAAAACTAACCTCTTGGTTCTCATCTGCTTCAAGCAAGGCGTCTTGCCATAAATTAGTGCTCAAACTAGGAACGGTTTCCGCTGTCTTACTTGGCACATCCCTAAACCCTCCTATGTTGGTAATATTCAGTCTTTCCCTTGCTTCTTGTAGCTCTTCCTCTGTGGCATCTTTTCCTTCATATTTAAGGGCATCAGCATAGATCATCTTTAGTGTTGCTGCAGTAGATAGGAACTCGGTGTCTTTCACATGGCTATCCACTAGTAAGTACTTATCTATCCCATCATCATCTACAAAATTGTCATCGACCTCCAGATTTTGGGCTATGAAAGCTATGCAATGGTCCTCCCTTAAGTTAAATACATGTTGTATGTCTGTCAGCAATATATACTCTGAATCTCCTACTTGGTAGGAGGGGGTAGGAGGGGAGTAATGGCGTTGGAATGGGGGAAAAGTCATCTGATTCAATCACAAGCTGACCTACATCAGTGTTTTGTTCTCTCACTGCCTCAATATCAACCACCGAACTGAGCTTCCTCTCTTCTTCAACATTGAACTCCTCAATCACATGAGGAGTGTCCTCCTCTTGAGCAACATCCTCAACAGTGGGATGTTGCTGAAGAGGAGTGTCCTCCTCTTCAGCAACATCCTCAACAGTGGGACTAGCCTGACGAGAAACCGTGTCTTCACTTTCATTTGTTGCATGCGGCTCTGTACATTCTTCATCTGTTAATTGCATGTTCATGTGCAAGAAGCATAAGAAGGCATAAGAGTATTCCATCAAGCGGCATTTTCTTTTGTGAAAAGGGCATGGAAAAGCTCTCTTCTTATCACATGGTACCTTGTGCCAATCCCTTGAGATTAAAATGAATGTGATTTTTCCCATCAATCATCACTGGATCTTCATTTGTGAGCTCATCAAACTCTTGCTTTGCCTCTTCAAAGTATCCGGGATGGCTAGAAAATGTATCCTTCAAAGAAAAATCGCAATTGAACATCAACGAAATTGAAGGGTGTAAATCATGACGTCGACATTTGTAGAGGAAGTCATACAACAGAGTTGTAGGTGTTTCTTTAATCTCTTCGTCCACATCAAACTCGACTTGAACTTGCGCCATGGCTGAACTCAAGGGTGTAGAAAAGACATGGAAAATATTAGTTCAAGCAATGAATCAAGAGACAGTCGGTCTTAAACAACAAATCTCTATGTGGTGAATGGATTCAACATAACGCGAGAGGAGATGCCAGAGGAATCCAGGTATTCCTCCTCGCGTTGTAGTGAATCTATTTTTCCTAACACAAATAAAATTGCAGCTTCGTCAAGGACCTCTTCTCGCGTTATGGTGAATCGATTCACCATAATGCGAGGAGGAATATTGTGCTTCCTATGGGACCTTCGCTCGCGTTATGGTGAATTTTCACCGTAACATGATGACTTTTTCATCCTTTGGCGCCGCCTCTCACGTTATGGTGAGTTACAAATAAAGATACTTCTCAAGTACCCATACTGAGAGAGGAGGTGTCAAACGAATTAAAATCGTCTTCCTCGCAGTCAATTCACCATAATGCGAGGAGTCATAGGTTTTCAATTCACCTTAACGCGATGAAAAGACAAAGCAAGGAGTTCTGCAAGAATGAAACCAAAAGAACGAAATAACAAAAGAAGAAGGAAGCACAAAAGAGATAAAAATACCAAGAAAACGAATTGTATACAAACATCGCAGGAGATGGAGATGAAGAAGGTTGTCGTTATCTTTGATGGAGACGAAGGAGGTTGGAGGTTTGTCTTTGTCGTTTGATACAGGAGGATGAAGGAGGATGATGGATGAAGGAGGGTTGGAGGAGATAGTCGTTGATGGAGATGAAGGCCGTTGGTGGGGAGATAAATGAGAATACAAACTCCAAGAGAGGCAATAAATGAGATGGATATCCTAGAGAATCAATTAAAAACAATTTTTAATGCTATGCGACACGTCAGCGCCGCGTTTTCACCCGCCATTCCATGAATGCCATGTGGCAGCCCGCCATGTACCTAACACGTGTACACGCTATAAAGACTAATCAAATCAAGAGAGGCAATTAAAAACCCTTTTTAATGCTATGCGACACGTCAGCGCCGCCTAGTCACCCTGGCAGCCTGCCAGCACGTGTGTTCGCTCTAAAGATTAATCAAAGCCGTTAATCACGCCACCTTTTCATCCTCTTATCAATTTTGCCTTGTCCGTCCTCTTGCTTGCCTCCAGGTGACTTCCGACTACCCCCACAGTACTGAACCAATAATCCACCTCCTACACGACAGCAGTCTCCATCCATTCCCACGCAAGAAATGTGAGTTTTTGTATATTACTTGATTGTTTTGTAAGTTTCTTGTATATTGCTTGTTTGTTTTGTTTTTTCTTCGACTGTTTGCCCTCTGCCATTGTTTTTTCTTCGACTGTTTGCCTTTTGCCATGGTGATTCGATTCACCTTAAAGCACACGACGGGCCATTAGAATCTCAATATGGCTCCATGTGTTATGGTGAATCGAATCACCAAAATGCAAGATGAAATGGTAAGAGATTCGCGATAATCCTCCTCCCGTTGTAGTAAATCGATTCACTATAACGCGAGGAGGATTGTTTTGCTTTGACTGGCCCTTAGTCCCGCGTTATGGTGAATCAATTCACTATAACGCAAGATCAAAGGGCAAAGGATTCACGATAATCCACCTCTTATTGGTGTCAATTAATTCACCTCCTACACGACAGTCTCCATCCATTCCCACTCATAAAATGTGATGGACGTGTATTACTTGATTGTTTTGTGAGTTTCTTGTATATTCCTTGATTGTTTTGTTTTTCCTTCGACTGTTTGCTCTCTGCCATTGTTTTCTCTTCGACTGTGCCCTCTGCCATGGTGATTCGATTCACCTTAAAGCAGACGACGAGCCATTAGAATCTCAATACGGCACTATGTGTTATGGTGAATCAAATCACCAAAATGCAAGATGGAATGGTAAGAGATTCGCGATAATCCTCCTCCCGTTGTAGTAAATCGATTCACTATAACGCGAGGAGGATTGTTTTGCTTTGACCTGCTCTCTTAGTCTCGCGTTATGGTGAATCAAATCACTATAACGTAAGATCAAAGCTCAAAGGATGCACGATAATCCACCTCTTATTGGTGTCAATTAATTTACCATAATGCGAGGAGGATTATTGTGTTTTGGTGGGCCTTACTACTGAACAGGTAAGTTTTCTACTCTTGCTTACGTTTTCAGATGGCTCGTGTAAGGCATACAGCTAGACCCATTGTCCTTCCTGATTATCCAAAACAGGGATTTAATATTCACGTGATCACAAGATTTTTTGTGATAATAACACATGTGAACAAGTTATTCACATGTTCTCATGTTACCGTTCACAAAATAACAAGACACTTGCCATTTGGGAACCCCTCATAAGCTTGGCTACACATGGGAATAAGCTATTCACATGTTCTCATGTTACCATCTTCACATAATAGCAGGTTAGTGGCCACCTAAGAAGATTTTTTATGCCCGTCAAAGATAATTTTTTTAGGCCCTTGTGAAAGCTTTGTGAATATAAGATGTGATCACAAGATTTTTTGTGTTATTAACATATGTTATTAACATGTTCACATGTTCTCGTTTACGTCAGTGAAATCCCTGATCCAAAATTGAGCCTAGACTAAGGCGTTTCGCAGAGCATTCCTCAGCTCTGCAAGAAATCACAAAATTTATGAAGCACCCGACTGCTGCTATTCCAAGATTACCTTTCTAGAGGCCTGTCCAAGAGAATTTGTGAACAAAATGGAATTTTGTTTAGGTGGAAGGCATCGGCCCTATTTTGCTTGCAGGAGGCCTCAGAAGATTGGATGACATCGGCCCAATTTTGCTTGCAGGAGGCCTCAGAAGATTGGATGATTGATTTTTTTTGGATAGTTACGTTCTTGCTATCCATGCACACAGGGTCACAGTGATGAACAAAGATTTTTTCAGCCTCGTAGCCCTTCGTTTTAGATATGATAAGTTACTTAGACCAGTTACATTTACTGATGCATGAATGGTGCAAATTTTGGATGTCCGTCCTGTTCAAAAAGTGAGAATTATAGAGGTGACGAGGGAGGTCCAGATCATGAACATCAGACTCGGGCAAATTTTCTGACAAGCGCTCAAAGGGAACATCAAGTGGCAATGCTGGCATTGCAAACAAAAAGAGAAAATGTTCACGCACTCCATGCTATGAATCGGGAGGCGCTTCAATTTTTGTTGCCGGAGTTCTATGTACCCTTAGAGGGCAAAGATGTTATTTCCCGATTCATGCTGAGGAGATAAACATTTTGTTTGATCCTAAAACTGAAGTCAATGACAAAGTGCTCAGATGTGTTTTAAGGTATACTCTTTTCTCTGTCCTCCCATAATTTTTCATTCTTGGCTCTTAAAGTTTATGCCTAACTCTTGATATGTTTCCTTGTAAAGTTTTGTTATTTTGCAATTGCCCGAGGATGTACAGCATCGAGTGTTCCAGATTGATTCGCTGGTCTCAACACTGTTGCTAGTAGAGTGAGTTCCGTACCTCGATGTGCTGAACTGGTTTCGGGAGGTCTAGCTGGACGATGCTCGAGTATTTTTTTTGGCATATCATGAAAAGTGAGTTTGTCTCTTTATCTCTCTTGCATGATGTTTATACGAATCACCATACACGAGTTATATAGTGCTTCCTTTGGCTTGAAACTAATAGAAATCTATTTGGATGTGATGCAGTTCCCATTAGAGTCTTGTACTAGTCGATGTGCAAGACAATGTTATTTACCTTGCAAATTCGATATCTGGTGTCCATGGCAATGTTTTGCTATAAGTTAAAATCATTATGATACATATTATTGTTTGAGTTAGAAGTCCGGATTGATCAAGATAATGATTGGTCTTTGTTTGCAGTGGTGTCAGGAAACTAATTTGGCAGCTTATGAGAGCCTGAGCATGGACATCGACACCCTGGATCGATTGACCATTCGAAGGGTTAGTGTGCCCAAACAAGAAGATGGTTACAGCTGTGGGTGGAGGGTTGCACTTAATGCATTGTTGCTGCTACGCAGCATTTTTCAGCTCCCTTCAGAGGATGTAAGCATTTTTCAGCTCCCATACGCATGCGTACTCTTGTTTATCTTCTTGTATATTGTCATGTTGATCTTATTTATGCCTTGATGAATTGTGATGGCAGTTTACATCCATGTCTCGCTACGTGGACCTAGACGTCCAAACGTTTAGGGAGGAAATGATTGCGAAATTGATCGAGGTCGCTGAAGTTATGCCTCTAGACGGCCCAGTGGACTTCATCCCACCCAATCGACGAGGGGGGATAGGCCCCCCTGAGCCTCTTACATGGGCTCCGTACTTGGGACAAGAGCCATGGCTCTATCTTGAAGCCGAGTCCTATGGGTTCCAGTAAAATAATAAATAGTTTTTTTCTTCTTCCAACAAATGTACGTTTGTAAATATGCAGCTACACATGTACATTTATATTTTTTTGCACATATTTAGTGTTATTGGAGAGAGAATATCAATTGTAAATGCACTTTTAATTTGAAAATCAGAGGATCAAATTTGCTACTGTGTTCCTTCACTGCTTGTTTTCTTACTTTAAGCCTTTTTTGTGTACATAAAAATTCAATTGGAGAATTTTTGCCTTCATTACATTATTTTAAACAATAAAGCATTACAAAAGCAATGTTCTGAATAGATAAGTTTATTGCATATGGAAAATACATTGTCATCGTATACATGGTCACATCATATATCTTCTAGTGCCTCTAATTCATAGCACATTTAATATCATTAAACATTTTGGTCCTGTATGACTCTATCACTTCTGTATCAAGCAATGGCCACTCAGGACTATCAAGTGCGAGCAATGGAATACGTTCCAACTTTCCATGTCGACTCGATTGAGTGGGCAAGGTATAAAATGAGTCATAGAAATATGTTCTACTTCTTGCGAGATCACTTGGTGCACGACCCTCATATTGAAGTTCCCCCACCTCACCATGTACGACATTCAAGAATCCCATCAAGCATTGTGTAGGCTCCCACTCTTCAAGATTGGATGGGTACAAATCTGTGCAAGGCAGAAAAATGTATATCAATCACCTTATTTGCAACATTGAAATAGAAAACACAAGCACTTACAATGTGGTCTGTGTCTTGGAAGTCCTTCCAATGGTCCCACATTGATCTCTTTTTGCATGAATACATGCTGGATCAACACTTCTTTGACAGTTTTCCCTCCTAGTGCCATCTTCAAGTCAAGGATCCTTTCTTTCCAATGTTTGGCCAAGTCTTCAGATGCCTTTCCCTTCACTCGGTAGTGGCCACGTTTTCCTGGCTGCATAGTGACCCAAGAGTACTTCCTGTACACTTGGGGAATCCATTCTTCATTCTCGTCTTTTCTGTTATACAACACAACAGATGAGATACTGCTCCTTGCTCGTTTCAGTCCACTTTCGGGTGCCATGAGAGATTAACAGACGTATGAGAAAGAAGAAGTAGCAGAAAGTGGATGACTGAGCTAACCACTTTTGCGGATCAAGGAGGGAAGAAGAAATGAGGGATGGTGTGTTCTTTTGGGTGCCAAAGATGTTTTGAGATTCAAAAGTGGAACCAAGTTGAGGGAATAACCAGGAGAATGTGTATCTATCTATTCCAAGCATTCAAGCTTCATTAGTTCTAGGGGTGGTGGAAAGAATTTTTTAGTGCTCCACGTCTAACACAGGAATGTGGAAAACATTCTTTTATTGTGTTAGGTGCTGACAAAAAAATGGTTTAAAATATTTTAAGACAAGGTGATGGTTTTTTTTAATATTTCATGAAGATAAGAGTTTCTCCACGTTTTAGGTGGGTTTGTACAGAGGTCCCACCACCAGTGAATATCGTTCGTAGATTTCATGTCACTCAATCTATGTGTCTATTATTATATTATTATTGAAACAGCCCTCTTTTGAGTCCAGAATTTTCCTAATGTGGCCGATCGGCTATTCATTCTTGAATAACTAGAGGAAGAACGACAAATTATTATGCAGAACGTTGACAAAAAAAGGATTGACAAAAAAAGTGGTTTGATAATAATCTCAAAGGTAAGGAAATCAAGGAGGGAGACCTTGTACTTATGTATGGAGTCCACAACGAAAAGAAGAAACTAAAATATAGTACTAAAGGACCATTTCAAGTTTGTGAAATAGCACAAGGTACTATGCATGTTGAAACCCTTGGACGAGGTCAAAACCGTCAGCTTCCTGTCTGGGAAATATCTGGACGAGCAAGGCAAAGAGGACAAAACCCGATAACCCCCCAGATATCCAACAAGGATAATACTACACTGTCCCAACACCCCAAAGGAGAAGACACTAGTAGATAGGAGTATGTGTTATGGATCTTTTTGATAAATGCGACACTGCAATGATGGAGTGGTGATGATGTATACGCACACAAATGTTAAACAAGCTTTGTGCTAAATGACAAAAGAATAAGATGACACCATGACAACCAAGTGAAGCAAAATGTAGCGTGAAATGTGCTTTGTTTATTGAATTTCACGTGCACGGTGCTTGATTTACAAGACGAATTATGTAGCTCTTTATGATGAGAAAAAGAGAGAGAAGAAATCTTATCTAGCCACTTTTTGCTTGATGTTGACGAAGCTTTTGCATGCTTGCCGATGATGCTCTCCACAAGAAACAATGCCCTCACGGCCCTCAAGCATTGAATTTTACAATGCTTTCAAATACAAACACTTATGAGGTTTGTTAACGTGTGACTATGTGAGTGGGTGAGTGTGAAGCTATGTTATTGTTTGCCGCTGAGAATTGCACCTGCTTCTTTATTACAAAGATCTTCTCCTCTTTCGCTTCCCTCTTCACATGCAAGGAAAAGAGATGAATGTATTATGCTTTTTTTTAACTCCTTTTGTTAAGTGAAAGTGGCAATCCTCTTTTTAATGATACTTTTTTTAAAAATTAAAGAAAAGCTTTAAAAAAAACGTATAATAAGAAAATTATTTCCCTGCGTTGCAGGCGGTTTGAATCGGTTTCTGTCTTGCCTTTCGCTCTTCCGCTTCTAGATGCCGGAATGAGCACGCCACTTTCTATTTTGCGCGTTGAAGGAGTGTGCGAGTTCGCCTCCTTCCCCTTCACGATCTTAGCGTGATGGGCTGCAGCTGCGGTTAGCAAAGGTTGCTTCACTACTTTTGCTCGCAGAGCAGCCGGCAACCGGAAATGGCCGCATCTCTCTCTCTCTTCAAGCGAATGCGTTGGCGCTTTGGCGACACTTCGATGCAAGCTTGCATGGTGGCGATTCATTTCCAAAGCTGCATGGCGATTTTCCTAGCCACTAAGGTTTAAATCTTTTTAAATTAAAGTGGGCCAAGCCCTTATTCAACCCACTAAGGTTTAAATCTTTTTAAATTAAAGTGGGCCAAGCCCTTATTCAACCCACACACGCTTTTAAAAATTAAAGTGCAGGGCCTTGATGCTAGCTTCTTGCAAAAAAAATTTACTTGTGTGTCAAAACCAAGTGAGGGTACCAAGTGAAGGCAGGGCGGGAAAAAAATGCAAAGCCACGCATATGCTCATGCATCAAAACCTAGTGGAAGGGCGAAAAAAATGCAACACTTCCTTAACGGAAGTAAATTCTAAAAATATTATGATCCTATTACTAAGGAAGCCTTACAGGTCACAAATTACAAGAAGGCATCCAAGGAGAAAGAGGAACTAAAGAAAGCTCAAGATCAACAAGAGGCTAAAGAAAGGAAAATCCGACAATAGCAACAATGAGAAGCTATTTTGAGATCTGCAGAAGACTTTGTGGTAGAGGTTGAAGGAGACACAAAGGAGCACATAGCACCTTTATGAACATCCGTTCAATGGTCTCGCCCTTATGGTAAAGTGCTTTATAATGCCTTACTTGATATGAGAGCTAGTCACTAATCTATGTTTCTTCAATGCATGGAACCAGTTGGAAAAACCCTAACTCGTACATACCTCATTAGAGGTGAAAGTATCCATGGTAAAAATACCAAGGTTCTTGGTACATTACAAATAGAGACATACTATGATGACAACAAGCACCTGGTGGGAGACTTCCTGGTTATGCCTGCCAGAGCATTACCTAAACCAGTAATACTTGGTTGTACATGCATGAAGGATGTAGGATATATGATTGACTAGTTCATTGACAGGGTGTGTCTATGTGGGTGAAACCATAGCCGAACAATCTACTTACAAACCATTGCTATCTCTTACTATTATCGAGGGTCGCAACAACAAGTAGGAAGCTTCAACATCCATAAAATCTATGGAATCCTCATCCACTTTAGCGTCCACTATTCAAAAAACTCTTGATTCTTTTACCTCCACATAGCAAACACCTGCATATCAAAAGAACAAGCAGATATGACGAGATATAAAGTGGCAACCGAAATCTACCTTGAAATGGGTTCCCAAGATTTCTCCATCCATACCACCTCAACCGACCAAGCAAGGGAGACCTCAACACAAGAATCGGTGCATGACGTCCAAAAGCTAATAGTTAACCCAAAATGTATCCCCAAACTCTTATTAAAATCTCAAGGCAAACTCCATGTAAGCTTAATTCTTACTTATTGTTTGTGAAATTTAAATCTATGGTTTTCTTAAATTTTATGCTTTGAAAATGTTTGAATTAAAATGTGATGCTATGCCTTGATGGAAAGGCCACTCCCTTCTCTTCTTTACAATTCAGCCCTTCTTAATCCTAGAAAGTTTAATTAAATGATTGATTAAACTCTTTTCATTGTTTACTCTCTTAATTTTTAGAAAATGGAGTAGATTAGAGATATTAGAATTCAAATTGGATTAATTCAATGTTAAAATTGAGAAATGGTCAGCCATACAAAGGAGGTTATGGTGGCAAAATTTTCTTAAATTTTGTGGAACTAAAGTTTATCATTAGGTTAATCTAAAAGAGTAATTCTTTTTGTTTGTGCATTCTAAAAGAATTATTTTTATTTCAAAAGAGTTATTCTCATTAATTTTGATTTTATGCATAGAAAGATGCATAAAGGAATTTATTTTTATTTCAAAAGAGTTATTCTCATTAATTTTGATTTTATGCATAGAAAGATGCATAAAGAAATTTATTTTTATTTCAAAAGAATTATTCTCATTAATTTTGATTTTATGCATAGAAATATGCATAAAGGAATTTATTTTTATTTCAAAATAGTTATTCTCATTAAAATTGATTTTATGCATAGAAAGATGCATAAAGGAATTTATTTTTATTTCAAAAGAGTTCTTCTCATTAATTTTGATTTTATGCATAAGAAGATGCATAAAGGAGTTTTTTTTTATTTCAAAAGAGTTCTTCTCATTAATTTTGATTTTATGCATAGAAAGATGCATGAAGGAATTTATTTTTTATTTCAAAAGTTTTATTCTCATTAAAATTGATTTTATACATAGAAAGATGCATAAAAGATTTATTTTTATTTCGAAAGTGTTATTTTCATTAAAATTAATTTTACGCATAAAAGATTTATTTTTATTCCAAAAGTGCTATTTTCATTAAAATTGATTTTATGCATAGAAAGATGCCTAAAGGATTTATTTTATTCCATTAAAATTGATTTTATGCATAAAAAGATGCATAAAAGATTTATTTTTATTTAAAAAGTGTTATTTTTCTTTAAATTAAATTTATGCATAAATAGATGCATAAAAGGATTTTGCTAAAGTGTTATTCCCACTGAAGTTGATTTTATGCACAAATAGATGCGTAAAGAATCTTCATATCAAAAATTAGAATTCTCTTAAATTTTATGTTTAAACGAATGTGTTGAGAATAGATGTGATGAGATGTGATGAGATGTGATGAGAATCAGATAGATGTGAATGAACGGATGGATGGATTTGATATGTATAGAAGTGATGAGATTATGATGAGAATGTGATGTGGATAGATGTGATGTGAATCAGATAGATAGGAATGAATGGATGGATGGATGTGATGTGAATAGAGGTGATGAGAATGTGAGGTGGATGGATGTGATGTCATGTCATGTGAATTAGAATGTAAATGAATGATATGGGATGTGAGTGAATGTATGTGATGATAATGAATGTGAATGTGTATGTGAGGAATGGATGTGAATGAGTATGTGAAAGAATGGATAAGGATGTGTATGAGAAGAATGGATGTGAATGAGTATGTGAAAGAATGGATGTGGATGTATGTGAAAGAACGGATATAAATGTGTATGTGAAAGAATGTGATATGATGTGACATGAATATATATGGATGTGAAGTGATAGATATGAGTAGTCGTACATGTGAAAAATTGGATGGATGTGGATGAATGAGATGAGATGTGTATGAATGAGATATGATGTGGATAGAAGTGACGTGATATAATGGTGATGAGAATGAATGTGATGGATATGAATGAATGTGAATGTGATGGATATGAATGAATCTCATGTGATGGGATGATTTGAATCGGGATAGATGTGAATGAATGAGATGTGAGGTCAAATGAATGGATGAGTTGTGAGTGAATGTGATATGGTTTGAATGGATGAGATGTGATATGGTTTGAATGGATGAGATGTGAATGAATGTGATGTTATGAGTTGTGAGTGAATGTGATGTGGTTTGAATGGATGAGATGTGAGTGAATGTGATGTTATGAGATGTGGATGTGGGTAGATGCGAGTGGATGAGATCTGATGAGGATAAATTGAGGAAAGATGTGATGAGATGAAAATGATGTGATTGGATGAGAATATGAATACTTGTGAATTGATTGTGGAATTAAATAATGTGGTTGATGTGGAAAAATATGGAAAGATGAGAATTCGTTATAGAAACTGTATTTATGACTTGTTTTTTAATGAATGTTTTATGTCAATAATGCTGGGGAAGCATTTTGACCATCTTGTGAATGAGTTCGTGGAGACCTAATCTAATAAGTTGCAATAGCTGTCGGAGAGTCAATGGAGGACGTCTCGCGTAGCAAGGTCTCGACCGAGGTCTTGACTAGCCTCGGTTTGATTAAAATAGTAAGCTTCCGGTACGGTGGATGAGGGACGAAGGAAGCAGCCTACGAGTGAAGCGCTAGGTCACTTGCGAAGGATCCTAGAGGGTGCTGACCATACGGTGCTTAGGCTCTGGGTCGTCGACGATACCCACACGTGTGTCGTGGAAGACATTGGAACAAGGAGTAAGAGTTGTTTTCTGAATTCGGGCATGGATCTAGTTGATTGGCCTTGCTGGTCCTCAACGGTTGAGTCCATGGCCCTTTTATATGGATCTGTTGGTTAATCTTGTTGATCTTCAACAATGGAACGGGAAAATAAAATACCGATATTTTTTCTGACATAAAACAATTGCATTGTAAAACTAATGAGAGTCTATACTCGTCGTATTGGAAAAAACGTCGCTCTACAAAAACGTCGAGGAGAGATCTTTCACATAATGAAGAAAGGAGGATTTTTTTTATTTTATACATATTTTTTACACATGCCTAAATGCATTGGGGCTCACAATTAGTTGTCACCATCAAGTCATTTGCTCATTGAATGACTATATATATATATATATATATATATATATATATATAAGTATGTATGTATGTATAGGAGAGAACTTTTCACATTTTTGAACTTTTAAGAAGGAACGTTCTTTTCCACAACCTAGATGCATTGGGGCTCATACAATTAGTTGTCACCTTCAAGTCCTTTGCTCATTGAATGAGTCATATATATATATATATATATATAAACACATACACACACACATATATATATACACATACACACATATATATATACACACACATATATATATACACATACACACATACACACATACACACATATATATATACACATATATATATATACACATACACACACACACATATAAGAGAGTTTCTCATTTGCTCATTTGTTTTCCTCCCTGGTACACATAGATGCACACACACACACATATATATGTATTTATGGAATGTATATATGTATATATAAATAGATATATATGTATGCCAACATAAACACATGCATGTGCATGCACACAACGCACCGCGCACACACTTGCACACAAAAAACACGCACATGCACACACACTCGCATGCACGTGCACATACACTAATATGCACACTTACATGCACACACTTACTTAACCTCGCACATACACACACTAAAATACACAAATACACATGAACACACATTGATAGGCACACATGCATACATAGATGCACATACACACACACATTTGCATGTGTACATGCACACAATCTCACAGACATATACACGTGCACATGCACACACAAACACAAAAATGTCCACATAAAAAATTTACATGCCTGCACACACATATACATTCGCATATGCATACACATTCATATGTGTGTGTGTGTTTGTGTAAATAATATATCTATATATTATATTATATTATATTATATAAAGAGTATAATGTGTATATAATGATACGATATATAATATATATATACATATGTGTGTGTGTGTGTGTGTGTGTGTGTGGCAGAGAGAGAGAGAGAGAGAGAGAGAGAGAATATTTAAATACACACACGTATATACATACATACGTATATATATATATATATAATTTTTATGTTTATTATTTAAATACATATATATTTAAAAATATATATGTGTGTGTGTATATGTGCGTGTGCACATGCGTGAGTGTGTGTGTGTTTTATTATATTAAATTCATAATAATTAAATATATTTTATGAAAAAAATATTTATATGTGTGTATGTATGTATATACATGTGTGTGTGTGTGTGTGTGTGTGTGTGTGTACATATATGTATTTGTATATGTATATGTATACATACACACATATATATACATATACATATATGTATGTGTGTGTGTATATATATATGTGTGTGTGTATATATATATATATATATACATACATACATACATACACACACACACACACACACACACACATATATGTATTTGTATATGTATTTTTGTATGTACATATGTATGTATATACATAGAGATATATATACATACATACATATATATATATGTATATACATAAAGATATACATACATACATACATATATATATATATACATACATGTATATGTATGTATGTATGCATATACATATATGTCTGTGTGTGTGTGTGTGTGTGTGTGTGTGTGTGTGTATAAACCCCAGTCAATCGACCTGCCGAAGGCAGCAGGTCTCGCTCACTCATAAAATACCTTATGGGGAAGGTGCCATGTCGAATGAAATTAACATGCCACATGGTGAGCAACTAGCAATTCTATAGAGAGACGGATTTTTGAAGTCTGTGAGGCGTAGTCATCACACTGGAGCAGGAGAGGTGTATTCATCACACTGGAGCAGGAGAGGTGTATTCATCATGCTGGAGAAAAGGAGAGAGTGAGTGAAGCGTAATCATCACACCATGGCTTCATTGCTATGCCTATATCTCCATGATTGTTGCTTTTTCAATGTAAGTTATAGAAATATCCTTATATTATCATATGAGAGTGAGGGCTACGATGGGCCAGTAATGCTAGACAACACGACGTCGTTTCACAAGTGAGGAGGGGGTAGGACCCAATCTCAATTCACTTGTGGACTATGTGAAGATCGCTCTGGAGGAGGCATGTCCAAGGGGTGGTCTCTTACGCAAACAATCTTGCTCATTAATCCCTTTATTTGTGTTAAGTAGGGATCTTAGGCTCTACTGCATAGAAGTTAATTATGTGGCCTAATTTATCATTTGTAGACTGATCGCTCCTCTTGGATGACAACCACCAACACTACAATAGCTAACATTGCACTTCGAGTTCCAATAGATGTGCTAGATTACATCAAAGTTCCAAGAGGTTGGCCTAGACGAGGTGGACATGGCTGCACTTGCATATTGTTTGAAATAACTATTCATTTCAATTGGATTACAACGCACTTACTAATATTCAGCGCACTTACTAATATTCATCTCCTTTTTGTTCGCAACACTTATTACCTATAGGTGGCCACACCATTGAGCGTGGGAGATTTGTAATCGTGAGCCCCTGGCTCTACAATTTTCAATGTCACCCACTACAAGATAATGGGAACATAGACACGCAAACTAGAGAGAGATGGAAGTGAGAGGGGCCATGGGCGAATTTGCGATCTAGTGGGGTTTACGCGGCTATTTACATGGCTATACTCGCGTCTATAGGCATGGATATAAGCACGTCTATAGGCACATCTATATGCACGTCTATAGGCACATCTATATGCACGTCTATAAGCGCGTCTATACTAATATAGACGTGCTTATAGATGCGCATATGGACGTGCCTATAGACACGAGTATAGATGCACTCTATTAAAAAAATTCGAATAATCCCGCCCGCGTTGACGCTGCAAAGTATTTTCACTTCCCCTCTGCTTTCTGTGTTGTACCTCTTCCTCATGATGGCTGCACCTCATCCTTTGTCCTCTCCTCACAAAGTCTCCTCTCAAGTCTCCTCCCAAAGATGATTCCTTACAAGGTAATCTCCATCCCACTTGTCTCTCCCACCTCTTCATATATTCATGGTTTTTGAATGGTATGTTTAGAATTAGGGGTTTTGATTGGTATTCTCTTCACTCTCTTTTTCTCTCTCTCTCATGCATAAGCTGCTTATTTTTTAAATTTTTGAATGGTATTCTCTTCTCTCTCTCTCTCTCTCTCTCTCTCTCTCTCTCTCTTTCTTATGCATAAGCCTAAGAGACATGCATAAGAGGCTTATACTTAAACCTCCTTATGCATAAGGCTTAAACCTCCTTGTGTATTCATGCTATTCACACTTTTAGGGTTTTGTATTACTAATTCTTTTCTCAACTTTTTGTTTGTTTTGTAGGTCTTATAATCCTCCCTTTAAACTTCACCAAAAAGAGGTAAATGCTTTTCTCTCTTTCCTCTCTTTTCGATTTTGTATGTATGCATTAGGTTCTTTAGGCTTTTGTACAGTATGCATTACTAATCCTTTCCTCACCCTTTTGTTGGTTTTGTAGGTCTTCTAATCTTCTATTTTGACATCACTAAAAAGAGGTAAGTGCTTGCCTTTCTTTTTATCTTCTCTTTCCTCTATTTATATCTATCAAAAAGAGGGGTTATGCATAGAGCTTAATCTATGAATAGAGCTCTAATCATAAAACTTAATCTATGAATAGATCTCTAATCATAGAGCTTAATCTACGTATTAAACTCTATTCATAGAGCTTAATGCATAGATTAAGCTCTATGCATGCATTCATAATGCATAGAGATCTATGCATAGATTAAGCTCTATGCATAAAGCTCCATGCATGCATTAAGTTCTATGCATAGAGCTTAATCTTTTTGATTTTTTATATATGCATTAGGTTCTTAGGGCTTTTGTATGTATGCATTACTAATCCTTTCCTCACCCTTTAATTGGTTTTGTAGGCCTCATGCATAAAGCATTATGCTTAAATATTTATTATGCATAAGGCCTCATGCATAAAGCATTATGCTTAAAGATTTATGCATAGGGCCTCATGCATGCTTTATGCATAAGCTTTAGCATAGCTTGCATAAGGCTTGCATAGCGGCGTAGTTTGCATAAGGCCTTATGCATAGTGCTTTATGCATAAGCCTTATGGATCATGCTTTATGCATAAGGCCTCATGAATAAAGCATTATGCTTAAATCTTTATTATGCATAAGGCCTTATGCATAGTGCTTTATGCATAAGCCTTATGGATCATGCTTTATGCATAAGGCCTCATGAATAAAGCATTATGCTTAAATCTTTATTATGCATAAGGCCTCATGCATAAATAATTATGCTTAAAGATTTATGCATAAGGCCTCATGCATGCTTTATTTCAAGCTTTAGCATAGCTTGCATAAGGCTTGCATAGCGACGTAGTTTGCATAAGGCTTGCATAAGCTTTTGTATGTATGCATTACTAATCCTTTCCTCACCCTTTTGTTGGTTTTGTAGGTCCTCTAATCCTCTCTTTCAATATCACAAAAAAAAGGTAAGTGCTTTTCTATCTTTCCTCTATGATTATTGCACCCTTGGGTGCTAGGGATTTGTTTTGTAGGTTTGCGCATAAGCTTTATGCGTAATTCTCATGCATGCCTTATGCATAAGTCTCATGCATAGCTTTATGCATAAGGCCTCAATGCATGCTTTATGCATAAAGCCTCATTCATAGTTTTATGCTTAAGGCCTCATGCTTAAGGCCTTATGCATAGTGCTTTATGCATAAGCCGTATGCACAATGCTTTATGCATAAACTTTATACATAAGGCCTCATGCATAATGTATTCTTTGCACATAAGCTTTATGCATAATGCTTTATGCATAATGCTTTATGCATAATGCTTTATGCATACTTTATGCATAATGCTCATGCATGCTTTATAAGTCTCATGTATAGCTTGATGCATAAGGCCTCATGCTGCATAGCTTTATGCATAGGCTTTATTCATAAGGCCTCATGCATGCTTTATGCATAAGGCCTCATGCATAGTTTTATGCTTAAGGCCTCATGCTGCATAGTGCTTTATGCATAAGCCTTATGCATAATGCTTTATGTATAAACTTTATGCATAAAGCATTATGCTTAAAGCTTTATGCATAAGGCCTCATGCATGATTTATGTATAAGCTTTAGTATAGCTTGCATAAGGCTTAGGGCTTACATGGCGGCATAGCCTACATAAGCTTTTGTATGTATGCATTACTAATATTTTTCTCACCCTTTTGTTGGTTTTGTTGGTCCTCTAATCGTCTCTTTCAACATCACGAGAAAAAGAGGTAAGTGCTTTCATATCTTTCCTCTCTTTCCTCTATTATTATTGCACCCTTGGGTGCTGGGGATTTGTTTTGTAGGTTTGCGCATAAGCTTTATGCATAATGCTTTATGAATAATGCTCATGCATGCTTTATGCATAAGGCCTCATGTATAAGCTTTATGCATAAGGCCTCATGCATAGTTTTATGCTTAAGGCCTCATGCATAGCGGGATAGCCTACATAAGCTTTTGTACGTATGCAGTACGTATGCATTACTAATATTTTCCTCACCCTTTTGTTGGTTTTGTTGGTCCTCTAATACTCTCTTTCAACATCACGAAAAAGAGGTAAGTGTTTTCATATCTTTCCTCTCTTTCCTCTATTATTATTGCACCCTTGGGTGCTGGGGATTTGTTTTGTAGGTTTGTGCATAAGCTTTATACGTAATGCTTTATGAATAATGCTCATGCATGCTTTATGCATGAGGCCTCATGTATAAGCTATATGCATAAGGCCTCATGCATAGTTTTATGCTTAAGGCCTCATGCATAGTTTTATGCTTAAGGCCTCATGAATAGCTTTATGCATAAGGCCTTATGTATAAGCTTTATGCATAAGGCCTCATGCATAGTTTTATGCTTAAGGCCTCATGCATAGCTTTATGCTTAAGGCCTCATGTTTAAGGCCTTATGCATAGTTCTTTATACATAAGGCCTCATGTTGCATAAGCTTTATGCTTAAGGCCTCATGCATAGCTTTATGCATAAGGTCTCATGCATAGTTTTATGCTTAAGGCCTCATGTTTAAGGCCTTATGCATAGTGCTTTATGCATAAGCCATCATGCATAAGCTTTATGCATAAGGCCTCATGCACAGTTTTATGCATAAGCGTCATGCTTAAGGCCTCATGCATAGCTTTAAGGCCTCATGCGTAGCTTTATGCATAAGGCTTCATGCATAGCTTTATGCTTAAGGTCTTATGCTTAAGGCCTTATGCATAGTGCTTTATGCATAAGGCCTCATGCATAAGCTTTATGCATAAGGCCTAATGCATAATGCTTTATGCAAGGCTTGCATAACGGCTTGCATAAGGCTTGTATAACGCATAGTGCCGGGAATGAGATGATTCTCGGCTTGCATAACGGCTTATGTACTTTCTTAATATTTATTTATTTTTTGTGTTTTGAAGAATGAGATGATTCTCGGGGTCAATTGACTTAAAGAGATGTGAAGTCTTCATTTCATAATATTTTTTTAATATTTTCTTTGTTTGTATAGATGTGGCCTGGGTCCTCGTCCTCTTATCCCACCACAGACCCACGGGTTGACTGCTTTATACATTTTAAGCAGCAAAGGAAGAGCCTAGTGGATGATTGCATTAAAGCTATCCACAAGAAGTATCCTAATCCTCACAACCAAAGGTTTATTAGTAGATGGGCGCTCGCAGGGTTCACCTCAAAAAATGTTAGTGTACCACATGAGTTCAACATAAGGGGTTTTTTAATTAGATACATTGAAAAAAATTAACAGAATTACATTAACATGAGTGGTTTTTTAATTCAACTTTACAAAAAAAATCCATTAGTTCATAAGTAAAGAGGGGTTGTTTTATTGGGGGGAAAATTTTAGCTAAGGGGTTTTTTGAATACCTCTTGAATGCACGTGATACTAAGGGTTTTCTAGTAGTGCAACCCCCGAGGATTGGCGCATCACAAAATCAAAGACATACTTAAGAATAGGAGGTCTCTAGTAAGGAGACATGCAAAGGAGGAGAAAGTCCGAATAGATGCTGGTCAAAATGGACACGGCAAGCCATCTACTTCTCATAGGGGGCGAGTGAAAGAAAGCCAAGAAGGAGCTCCTAGAAGGAGTAGTGAACGAGCAACAAAGAGAAGCGCGGCAAATACAAATGGAGCGATATGAATTGTCGCACTTCGGATTTGGAGGTCGTGCATCATGGGAGGCCGAGTTTGTATGCATAGTGCAACTTCATGTCTTTTCTTTGTATAATCTCTATTTGAGTTGTGTTATAATGTTTGTCTTGTGATGTAGCGTGACATTGTGGGTAGAGATCCTACCCTAGCAAAGACTGGTTACCATCGTCGCAGTAGAGGAGATACACAGGATTACCTTCACCATGAAGGGATCGTCTTCAACGAACAATACAATCAAGCAAGGAGAACACCAATGCGGCTAATACTTTTTATTTTTATTTAGAAAACATGTTTCGACCTTTATAATACTTTCTATTTTTATTTATATATATCTTCACTTTGTGTAGGCACAAGGTGGACAAGAAGGAGGACAAGATGACTCAGAGAGTGATGACTCCTCCGAGTAGTCGCTCGCTAGTTTTTCTTCATGTATAGTTTTGGTTTATGCAACTATGTTTCTTTTTCAAGTCTCATGTGGCTATCATCATGTATGGACTTCTTGGATATAAGATGAAATTTTTCATCTTCTTTATGTATCTATGTTTTTATTCAAGCCTTATGTGGCTATACGATCATGTATGGACAAATTTTTGGATATAAAATGTAAGTTCTCATCTTTTTTAATCAATATTCGAAGTGTGTTCACAAATCTTTTTGTGCATATCTATCTTTAATTTAAGTTTTTATGTTGATATCTATGTTGATCTTGATTCGCTAAAATAAGCAGTAAAAGGAGGGTGAGAAGGATTTTACCTACACATACTAGTCGTCGAGAAGAACATGGATATTCTATATACAAGTAAGCAAAACCTTAAACCACAGAGCTGCCTATGTGTGTAGAAAATGCAATTGCATGTGCAGAAAATGCAGTTGTACATCTGCACAAGCAGCTCTCTATATTTTTTTTTAAATTCCAGAGCGCGTCTATATGCGCATCTATAGGTACATCTATATTTTTTTTTAAATTCCAGAGCGCGTCTATAGGCGCATCTATAGGTGCGTCTATATGTGCATCTATAGGTGCGTCTATAAGCGCATCTATAGACGCATCTATAGGGGCATCTATATGTGCATCTATAAGTGCATCTATAGGCAAGTCTATAAGCATGTCTATAGATGCGTCTATAATGATATAGACATGCTTATAGACCTAAAGACGCTTATTGATAGATGTGATTTTAGACGCGCTTATAAATGCACCCGTAACATTTTAAACTACGTTATCAAAATGCGTCTATAAACGTGCCTACGGTCGCTTTTCCTTATAGTGACTGGCCAGCTCAACCCCACCATCTAGGCCACCTACCTCAAGATGCTCCAGACTATTTGCACTATGGGCAGTGACTCTAGCATTGTTGTGAACCCATGTAACAAGACCGCTTCAAACACAATACAGAATATTGGTAGACAACAAGACAAAATCAAATAGATGGAGACAGAGAGAGAGAGATTTTATTATATTGCAAGAGAGGTTACAACGGAAAAAGTACTATAGAGAAGCTCGACCACCCCCGAGCGTTTGTATGCATAGGTTGCCTTGATCACACTCACACTCGCAATCACACTCTCAATCGCAATCACGCTCTCAATCACATTCACAATCACAATCACAAGAGGTATCACGATATATGTGACACTCGCGGTATGCCGAATATAGAGACACGCTCTCCAAAAATAGCCAAAAGCGAGACGGTGCTCTAAAAGCGTGCGGTCCTTTCCTGCAAATTTTGGCGCGCGATCGATGCTGCAAAATGTGGTAAAAAAACAAAACAAAACTTTTCGAAAAGATTAGCAGTCTGAGTTTCACTGGAAAAATTGACCCTTCTTCAAGCTTTCGTATCTCCAAAACTGATGAGAATTTACCTACGCTCGTGAGACAGTGTTTTGTTCTCCTCGGCGAGCTCTACAAGCATCATGAGATACTCTCTCTCCAGACTTGCCTCCGAATTCTCAAAAAACAGACTTTAATATTGAATTTTCTAGAGAGAGAATGAAAAACATGCATTTTCTTACTTTTTCTAGAGAGAGAATGAAAAACAGGCATTTTCTTACTTTTTCTCTAATCCAAGGTAGCAAACGAGATTGAAAACGACTAAAGTATGAAACCTTCACTCTGGCAAAGTTGTTCTATGTGATAAGGACTACATTTCATACATACAAAACTTTTTCTAATTCAATCCATAACATGCTCAAAAATCAATCCCAATGTATGCACTTGTGAAGGTGGGATGAGTCAGTGTCAGAACATGCCCATATGAGACTTTGCACAAACATCCAAAATCACCTAAAAATCACTTTTAAACTTTATCTACATGCATGATACAAAAAAGTTTATTATGGCCTACAAGGGTGTATTACATACTCCCCTCCTCAAAAACTCAGTCCTCAGAGTTGGAATGAAGGAAACTCTGATTTCAAAGTATCTAGATCTACCCAAGAAGCATCTTCAATAGGATATAAATCCCATTTAACCAAAACTGTACTATGTTTCTATTCCTAAGGCTTCAAACTCTCCTAGCTAAAATGTAATCTGGTTGAACTCGAAGCTTAAATTTTAGAGTTGTCCTGCAAAACATTGTGAACATTAGGAACATATTTCTTCAATAAACTAACATGGAAAACTGGATGGACCTTAACATGAGAAGGAAGTTCAAGTTCATAAGCCAATGATCCTATCTTTTTCAAAACTTTGAAAGGTCCAGCAAAACGAGCAGACAATCTTCTATCCTTCCCCAAAACCAAATTACTACCCTTAAGAAAACCATGTCTCCCTTTTCAAATTCCAATCCCCTCTTATTCTTGTCATAGTGTTTCTTTTGTCTCTTTTGAGCCTCACATATGTGTTTCTTGATTTTTGCCATTTGTTCAAGCATGTCTTTTGAAACTTCAACCTTGTTATCAAGGATCAGAGAAGTTTAGAGGTGTAGCACAATTATACCCATACATGGCTTCAAAAGGTGTCATTTTAATGGATGCATGCCATGAGCTATTGTATGCAAATTCGACAAGTGACAAATCGTCAGTCCAATTGGTTTGTTTCTCATTTACATACATCCTAAGCATGTCCTCTAAAACCCGATTAACCCTTTCAGTTTCACCATCTGTTTGTGGATGAAAAGCAGTACTCATTTGCAATTGTGTGCCAATTGCATGAAAGGTTGCTTTCCAAAAGTTAGATGTAAACTTAGAACCCCGATCAGAAACAATGCTTTTTGGCATACCATGCAAGCGAAAAATTTCCTTCACAAACAATTTTGCTATATGCATTGCGGTGTCAGTCTTTTTCATTGGGAAGAAGTGAGCCATTTTTGTGAGTCTATCAACAACTACAAAGATAGTGTCATACCCGTGTGATAGGCAATTTTGTAATGAAATCCATGGAAATTGATTCCCACTATTTACCTGGTATATCTAATGGTTGCATTTGACCAGGCATACGTTTATGTTCAATTTTTACTTGTTTGACAATGCAAGCATTCACGCACAAAGGATTGAATGTCATGTTTCATGTTTGGCCAAAAGAACGAACTTTTGATTTTGAGGTAGGTTTTGTTAAATCCTGGATGACCAGAGAAAGGAGTGTTGTGGCATTCATGCATGATTTGTTCTTTCAAAGAAGATGTGGAAGGAATACACACACGATTCCCAAAATAGAGATTGCCTTTATACAAATGAAAGTTTCCCTCAAACATTTCATGCGGATGTTCTTTCAAATAAGAAAGGATTTTGGAATAAAAAGGATCACTTTGCACTTGAACCCGAATTTCATCAATCAAATTTGTTCGTACAACACTCAAAATATTACATGAAGGAATTTGACTTAAAGCATCAGCCACTTTGTTTTCTCTACCCACAATGTACTTGAAGTCAAAATCATACTCACTCAACAATTGAATCCATCTCTTTTGTCGATTATTAATGGTTGTGTAAAAATGTATTTTAAACTTTGATGATCAGTTCTCAATTCAAATTTTACACCAAGTAAGAGATGTCTCCAATGTTTTAAAGCATGAACACCGCAAGCATTTCCAAATCATGTACAGCATAATTCAATTCATGTTTCCTTAACTTTCGTGACTCATATGCAACTACCCTCCCATCTTGAGACAAAACACATCCAATTCGAAAACCACTGGCATCACAAGCAACAACAAAGGGTTTCCCCATCTCAGGAACAACAAAGGGTTTCCCCATCTCAGGAATCTTTAAAATACAGTTTTCAGCCACCTTTTGTTTTAAGGTCTCAAATGCTTTTTGACATGATGCATTCCAAGCAAAAACTTTAGTTTTCTTAGTGAGATCGATCAAAGGACTTGCAATCTTAGAAAAATCACAAATATGTGCCCTCTCAAATTGTGCCAACCCAATGTCGAAGCTCCTCACATCTCTTACAGACTTTGGTATAGGCCACTCCACAATTGCTTTTACTTTATCTGGATCAAGATGAATCCCATCTTTAGAAATAACCCTTCCCAAAGTAAACAAGCTTATCCTTAGCAAAGAAGCATTTACTCATTTTGGCATACAATTTATGATCACGCAACACTTGGAGAGTTTTCTTAAGGTAAATTTCATGTTCCTCATTGTTCTTTGAATATACAAATACGTCATCCAAGAAAACAAGTATAAACTCATCAAGATAAGGATGAAATATATTATTCATCAAACACATGAAGGTTGCAGGTGCATTTGTCAATCCAAAAGCCAAAACAATAAATTCATAGTGACCATATCATGTGCGAAATGCAGTTTTGGGTATATCTTCTTGCTTTATTCGGATTTGGTAATAACCCGAACGTAAGTCAATCTTTGAAAACACTTTAGCCCCGCTCAATTGACTTAACAAATCATCTATGTGTGGCAAAGGATATTTACTTTTGATGGTCTGTTTATTCAACCCCCTATAGTCAATACAACATTAGGACTTGTTTGGGGTCTTCTTGGGTCCTTTTATTTGGACACTTAGTGAAATGCTTAAAATGCTAATCAAGCTTTGACCAAGCTAGTGGCCTAGGCCTGAAAATGCATTTTTCCTTTTCTACAAAAAAGAAAATAGGCCAAAAGGTGATCTAATCATTAGATCTTCTGTCCTTGGGAAGGAATATGGACCTAACTGCCTTTTTGTCTTGTAGTGAAGTACCTTTCACAAAAAATGTTTGAAAATTTTCGTCACTTTGTTCCCTCCCTTTTTGGAGGTGCTGTAGATCCCACTCTCTCTCTACACTCTCTCTCTAAAACACGTTTAGGGTGTTTTACTTGGGTAAGGGCTTCTTTTTCTCTCTCTAGGAGCCATGGCCTGCAGATCTGGACCTCCTACTCCATCATCCTCTCCACCAGCTCTCATGGAAGAGCTCACCATCCCCTCTTGTTGCAAGCTGAAGCTCTCCATCTCCATCACTAGCAAGCTCTCCATATCTATCATCCTCTCCACCAGCTCTCATGGAAGAGCTCACCATCCCCTCCTGTGAAGGTACAGATCTACACATCCTTGCAAGCTGAAGCTCTCCATCTCCATCACTAGCAAGCTCTCCATATCTATCTCCTTAAGGCCTCCATTTCCATCTCTGTATCCATCTGCATCTCCTCCACCTCCATCTCCATCACCATCTCCATCTTCATCTCCTCCATCACCATCCACATTTCCATCCTCCACCTCCATCCTCCACCTCCATCCTCCACCTCCATCATCTCCATCACCATCCACATTTCCATCTCTGTATCCATCTACATCTCCATCTCCATTTGCTAGGTACAATGGCTCTACGGGACATCACCAACAAGCAATCAAAGTTTCGCTTGCACGTGGACTTAGACGAGGAGTATGCCACAATGCGAAGTAATCGAACGAAGGGATGTATTCCTAAGGTGCTACGACTTCAAGGTGCAAAAGCCATTGATCTTTGGACTGATGGAAGCATTTATCCCCTTGATCCATAGACTAGTGCACCTCCCCCTTTTCGTAATATCACGCAGGTCGTACGCTTCTTGGGTGATGGTTATAATGGTTTCTTAGGGTACTGTCAGAGGCTCTATTCTTTGTACTTGCAGGAACTCTCAAATCAAAATCACCTCAGGAAGCTTCTAAAATTATGCAAGGGAGAAAAGGAAGAATGTGCGTCAACTTTCATGGCCACAAAGGAACATATGCTGGCTCGAGTCAAGGATCTAGAGAAGGAGGATGCAGAGCAGAAGATGAAGCTTGATGAAGGTGTGGAAAGCAGGGATCGAGCTATAGAGAACTATCTCCGTCTTCGAAACTCAACTCGGAACCTTCGCCGACGTGTCGATCATTTCACTCATCTCCCCGTGGGATATAATGCAAGGCAGCGAAAGCGCAAGCCTCTGAGTCTTCTTTCCAAAGATGGGGGGGCTCGCAAGCGACGTGTGCGTCAAACAAGGTAATCACAGCTTCAAAACTAGCATTACATTCCTTTTTCATATAGTTATGTCATTGACTCTGAACTAGAGTGAGTAAGGAAGGAGGCAGAGCAGAGAGCAGCTCAGAAGACTCCATCTGCAAAGGCAAAGAAAACTCCAACACCTGCAAAGGCTAAGAAGGGGAAAACCATTCCTAAACGCACAGAACCCCCTTCCGATAACTTCCAAGAGCAGTGACAAAAGTTTAAAAATGACACGCCAGCTTGGACTCACCACGCGCAAGCACCACCGCCCCCAACAACGCAGAAGAAGCAAAGGTGGAGACCAGGGACAGTTGCCCTTAGAGAAATTCGCAAATATCAGAAGACCTGCACACCAATTATTCCGAAGGTACCTTTTGGGCATCTCGTCAAAGAGATTATCCACGACCAGCGCCGGGATGTCAATCGTGTGCAAGCGACGGCACTAGGCGCTCTGCAACAAGGTGCCGAGGATATTTTGGTTTCACTTTTCCAAGACACGGTTTTGTGCATGGTGCATGCAAAACGTGTCACTTTGAAGCCATCTGATCTTCGTCTAGCTAGGCGTATCCGTGGAGAGGACGCTCTCTTTCACTAGATAGGGGAAGCCTTTGTAATGCAACAAATCCGTCTAGCTAGGCGTATCCGTGGAGAGGACGCTCTCTTTCACTAGATAGGGGAAGCCTTTGTAATGCAACAAATCCGTGTTTTGTAATCTCAATTTGATTAATGAAAAACCATGTCTATTTTAAAAAAAGTTATTTTCTATTGCAAGTGATTGTCGTCTTGTCAAGGTAATTGTAGTTTTTTGCATGTAATTGTTGTCGCTACGTACGTTCGACCTCATGTGAACGCTCGTCTGTCACCACCCGTCCGACTTTGGCTCGACTCGACAGGACAATTTCTCCTGCGTATGGCCCCAAAAGGGTAGATCAGATGTACGGGGTGCGCCCGGGCCGACCGGGGGGGGGGCGGTGGTCGCGCCGTGGAACCTGTGTGCCACGGAGCGACTTTTGCCTGTTTGACCAGCCCAGATGTGCGGGGTGCGCCGGGGCCGACCGGGGGGGGGGGGGCGGTGGTCGCGCCGTGGAACCTGTGTGCCACGGAGAGACTTTTGCCTGTTTGGTCAAACAGGCAAAAGTCGCTCCGTGGCACACAGGTTCCACGGCGCGACCTGTTTGGTCAAACAGGCAAAAGTCGCTCCGTGGCACACAGGTTCCACGGCGCGACCACCGCCCCCCCCCGGTCGGCCCCGGCGCACCCCGCACATCTGGGCTGGTCGAACAGGCAAAAGTCGCTCCGTGGCACACAGGTTCCACGGCGCGACCACCGCCCCCCCCCCCCCCGGTCGGCCCCGGCGCACCCCGCACATCTGATCTACCCTTTTGGGGCCATACGCAGGAGAAATCGGCCCGTCGAGTCGCGCGGACGGGTGGTGGCAGACGAGCGTTCACAAAAATTGATGAAACATCATGACAGGACACGACAACAACATATAAACACATCAAGAAGATAAAACTTAAAATCAGCTCGAAAAACATCTTGATGTCATTAATTGTTTGATTTTCACAAAAGGCAAATGAGTACATTGGATCTAGCCAACTCGCTTGATGAGCTTGGTGAAAGCCTCGTGGGTGAGAGTCTTTACTGATGGTTTGTCACCAATGCGTTCGGCTATCTCTTTGGCATCAGTGATGCCTTGTCCAAGGCTAAGGCCACAAAATCCTAGGAAAGACCTTGCACTTTTATCACCAAAGCTATAGATAGCTGCTTCCCTATTTACAAGAATACATTTATGGGCATTTTGGGCTATAGGGGCTTCAGACAGGATGGCGCTTAGGGCTCTGCACTTCAAAAATTCAGCTTGCCCATCATTTGAAAAGTCATTGTGAATCACGCAAAGCATCTCAGCATTGAAGCTCGGGATGTAGTGCCATAGCGCAGCATCTTTCCCCTCCACCTCCTTTCGTGCTCCACCCTTTCGGCTTGCGAACCAATCCATTTCTCTTGTGGTCTATAAAGTAGATAGAAGAATGAGTTGACTTCAAAAAATTACAAATTAAGAAGGGAAGAAATTGGGTGTACTACCTCAGTGGCATCATCATGATCCGCAAGGTCTGCATCACTAATATTGATGCTCCCGAGGCTCACGGAATCCGAAATGGCAAGCGACTTGTGAGGGGCAAAGCTAGTTCTGGCACACTCTCGTAGAAATCCTTGCACTGGGATATTTGTACAAGAGTCTCTACCACAAGGGACTCTATTGAGGCATGATTTTCTGGGAGCGCAAGCACCTTTGTGACATCTGCGGAACTAAAGTCAATGCGGATGTCATCATCTTTGGACGGCTGTTGTGTGTCTCGCATGCCCGCGTACATAGCAATGACTGAGAGAGTTTCATCCTGGTGCAGCCCAAGGACATGGGCGATGTCATCCAAAAATAAGAACTAAAGTCAATGCGGATGTCATCATCTTTGGACGGCTGTTGTGTGTCTCGCATGCCCGCGTACATAGCAATGACTGAGAGAGTTTCATCCTGGTGCAGCCCAAGGACATGGGCGATGTCATCCAAAAATAAGAACTCTACACCTTCTACTATGATGGGGTGTAGAGTTCGCACTTCGAGCTCTGGAACTTCATCCATGACATCGTCCCCTTCGATGTCCCGTTTCACAGCCTCAGCTTGCGGCTCTTCCGCCAAAGTCACAAGTGCAAGAGATGCTTCTTGCACTGGGGTGACAATCTCCTCCTTTGGGTCAGCTTCCTTGATCAAGAGATAAGGTGTGGCTTTCTTTGGAGGAGTGGCCTTCCTCTTTCCCTTGCTTTTCTCTGTTCCCTCCAAGATCAGGAGGGCAAGAGTCATGTCCCACCTCAAAAAACTTGTGCCGATGTTGCCCATTCCAAGACCTACTAGGTTATCTTCTTCCTCCTCCCTTAGATATGTGCTACTAAGGCCTTTGAGGAATCTTGCAAGCCTAAACCTGAAATTTTTGTCCGCTTTGTAGGCATGCTTGATAAGATCCACAGGCACCCAAGTCCCCTCCTCGTCTTCAAAGTTGACACAATATTCAGCCATGTATGTGTCCATGTAGCTAGTGAACGCCCCAAACATGTCATTATGGAGTTCAGCGGTGCCTTCCATGTCAATAGATGTCTGAAAGATGGGTGCAAGCTTCTCGATCAAGTGACCGAGGTCAAGCTTGTACAATTGAGATAGGAGAGCTTGGGCGGGGGTGGCCATGCTTGAGTAGCGAAGAAGGCGAGGGGACCGCAAAGATGCCGAGAGTGAGGAGATGAACTCAAAGTGGCCAAAAGTGACTTATAAAGAGGTCTTTAAAACTTTTTTTATGTTTAAAAATTCACTTAAAACCTCCAAAAAAATAAAAACACGCGACATAACTTAAAAGTGCACAAAATTGAACGCAAATTGCGAGTAGCCAAAATTGAACGCAAATTGCGAGTAGCCAAAATTGTTTTGAATTAATCTCTCAAAATCTGTTACATAGCTTGCTTGATATGGATACATCTAGGGAAGGGAATGCTTTTACAAAAGTAAGATGCCTCTTTCCTCTTACGTAGAGGTGTGTTATCAATCACAAATGAAAAGTCACCTTTCACCAGTGCAAACCTAAGGCCTAAGTACTCCCTTAGGTTCGCCATATTCCAATCAGCATTTACTACGATATCCCACACATCAGCTTGCGTGCTAACATGTACATCAAGAGCTGTTCTGTAGCATCGTTGATGTCTGAATCGAGTGCTTGCCATTCGCCTCCAGTCAGCTTCCAACGTCTGTAAGGAGAGATAATAGAGAGTTGTTGCTTTCCAAGCTGGTACCGAACGACCATCTTCTCCGACAACACCATCATTACTGTGCCTCCCTTTGCAATCCACATTGTAGGAGTCCGGTGAACATCAGCCTCCTTGAACAAAAACACAAACAAATGTAAAGGCATGAAGAACGTGAGAGTCGCACGATGTGACCCATAGGTGCACTTCATTGCATTGCACACATCAATCTCAATCCGACGTCTGGTTAGTGCAACCAAAGTATTGTCGGGCTTTGGCCAATCATGGTCCGTGAGACTTGGTATAGGGAGCCTCCGTAGAGTCCCAGAACCATCTCTTGACGTGGGTACAATATACTCTGCATAAAAGAAGAAAATTGAGCGCTCTAAAAGCTCTGATGCCGAACAACCAGTATATAGTAGCTTGCCGATTTCAAAGTGGTGCGCCTCAAAGGTTCCAGAAAGGGCCTCTAAAGGCTCCCATTCCACAAATGTCGACGGAAAGATGTCTGCACAGAACATTACAAGAACACACTTGAAAAAATCAAGCTTCCGTAAATGAAATGATATTAGCATGTCTCAGTGCAGCCCATAAAACAAGAAGCACAAATAAAACTTACAATTTGCAGGAAAGCGTTTGTGATTGGCATTGTCAACACGGAGTTGCGATGCCTTGTACACGTGTTGGATCATCACCTGCTTGCTTCCGTCAGCCCCCTGCTTGAGATCCACTATGCGACCCTTCCAATGGTGTGACTTTAACCCTATGTATCTGTGAGAGACTTTGTGGGCTCCCCTTGTGCTTGGACGCATCGTCACCCACATTCCTTTTGCAAAGGTGCTTGTAACCCACAAGCCAGTGTCGTCTTGTTCGTTGCTACTGCTAAAGGACTCCACCCTTGAACGAGGTCGGCGACTCATTGTGCTTGGCTAACCGATTAAGCTAAATGCTATGAAGTTGTAGGTGTGTGTGAAGATCTCTGCAACCTAATGCTAGCAGAGCATATAAGCTGGCAAGAGGAGTCAAGAATGTGTATAAGCTAGCAAGAGGAGAGTGAAGAATGTGTGCAAGCAAGAGAGGATGGACTTGATGGGGAAAAAAGTGGACTGTTTTCCAAGCTTTCCATAGCCAAGAAGATCTCTGCAACCTAATGCTAGCAGAGCATATAAGCTGGCAAGAGGAGTCAAGAATGTGTATAAGCTAGCAAGAGGAGAGTGAAGAATGTGTGCAAGCAAGAGAGGATGGACTTGATGGGGGAAAAAGTGGACTGTTTTCCAAGCTTTCCATAGCCAAGAAGGCACAGAAAGATAGATCTAACTTTAGGAGGGAAGGGGAAGGCAGAATGGGGAGGGAGGAGGCCAAAAAAAAGACTCTTTTAGTTAGAGAGAGACTCAAAACCGAATTGCTAGTTTTAGAGAGAGGAAGAGGGAGTGGGGAGAGGGAAAAGTAGCTTTAAATGAGGGATAATGATGGGGGGGCGTTTTTGGCCTTAGCCCACTTTTTGAGGTGGGGTCATTTATGCCAGTTTGAGCTATCTTTATTAAAAAAAGGTGGGAAATTTGATTTTATTGAAAGATTTTGCATTTTTCAGCCCAATTTCTTTAAAAAAAATGGTATGATTCAAGTTTGACCCCTACATATTAGGGGCAGGGAAACCCAACATTTTTCTCCACATGGCCTTCTCCCATTGCACCACTCCTTAATGACTGTCATTAGGCTTGGGGCAAATTAAAGGGCCCAAGAAGACCCCAAACAAGTCCTAATGAGTCGATATGACCGATCCTTCTTTTTTTGGAAAAGAACGGGACTTCCCCAAGGAGAGACACTAGGCCTAATAAAGCCCTTCTTAATGAGGTCGTCCAATTGCAATTTGAGTTCTTTTAACTCCTCAATGTTGAACCTATAGGGAGCTCTAGAATAGGGTTCAGATCACCAAGGACCATTTTGATAACAACTACTTCAAGGACCTATGAATGAGTAAGAAAGGGCCTCTTCTCTTGGCAACCAGGAGCTCCTCTCCACTCCCAAAGCGAGCACACCGCTTCCTATGTCAACACCTTCCCTGTGGCAACTAGAAGCTTCGTTACTTCTATGGTACTGAAGATGGGTAACACAGCCCCCTGACGGGTGGCTAGATTGATTTAAAAGTATATGTTCTTTAAAATAAATTTTACTAATGGTGTCTTATCATCAATCTAACCACAATTTTCTTCCAGACTTTTCTTACTTTGAAGGTGTAATGTGCTGGGGCCTTGAGTGCCCCACATGGGCAGCATGCTTGAGTGAACTCTAGATGCAAAGAGAAGAGGACTCACAGGCAGGCTAGGGAAGAATTGGTTGTGGGTGGCCTTGAATGTGCAATGCAAGCATTATTAAGCGTATGGAGGGTGCCAAATGGATGTGTAATACGACTGTTAGAGGGTCGAGATGTGATTGACGGAACTGTGTGAGGGGTGAATGTTGTTATGGGCAAGGTGCATGGTGGAAGCTTGATATAGGTGTATATATATGTGTGTGTTTTCTTTTTTGTGTTTGCTTACAAGTTAGTGAGTGTTTAGGGTTACAAAATCTACAAGCGACCTTGATACATGTGCACATGCTTGATATAGGTGTATATATATGTGTGTGTTTGCCATTAGGAATTTTTTGAGGTCATTTTTGGGCCTTGTAAGGAAATTTGACCGAAATATTCCCTCCAAAAAGGGGCACCTGATAAAATTTTTGCAAACGAACTCCAAATTTGTCAGACCTCACATATTCAGATTCTACACGTGAATCTTCCCCAGGCAAAAAAGGAATCTTCTAGGTATCTATCTTGTCCCTTCTCCGAACCCTATCGTGTTATATATCAATGGATAGCTTTTGAAGAGTGTAACGTGAATCTTCCCCAGGCAAAAAGGAATCTTCTAGGTATCTATCTTGTCCCTTCTCCGAACCCTATCGTGTTATATATCAATGGATAGTTTTTGAAGAGTAGAATCGAAATATGTGTAACGTGAATCTTCCCCAGGCAAAAAGGAATCTTCTAGGTATCTATCTTGTCCCTTCTCCGAACCATATCGTGTTATATATCAATGGATAGCTTTTGAAGAGTAGAATCTAAATATGTGAGGTCCGACAAATTTGGAGTTCGTTTGCAAAAATTTTATCCGGTGCCCCTTTTTGGAAGGAATATTCCAGTCAAACTTCCTTACAAGGCCCAAAAATGACCTCAAAAAATTCCTAATGTAAGAAGTTACGACGAAAGGGCTTGAGCGAAAGGTATAATTGTTGTTTTATATCTATACATATACATGATAATAATCACTTGAGATCTATATAATATATATATAATTTCTATTTTTCAACTTAATTGCCACTTAAGCTTTATATATATAATTATAATTATAATTATCATTTTTAGCTTAATTACCATGTAAGCTCAATTGTTGTTTTTTAAGCTAAGAGATTGAGATAGAATAATGAGGCTACTTTATTGTGTGCAGTGCTCGGGGCATCTTGAGAGAGATTGAGACAAGTGTATGGCAAGAATATATATATATATGGCTATTGAGTGCTGGGTATGAGGAAATGAAGCTCGGCACAATAAAGACTTTTATATATGGCTATCAAGTGTATATATAATTGTTGCTTAAGCTCGGCACAATAAAGACTTTTATATATGGCTATCAAGTGTATATATAATTGTTGCTTAAGCTTTATGTGTGTGTGTGTGTGTGTGTGTGTGTGTGTCATTTTTTATGTGAGAGATTGATATACAAAAAGAGTCCTTCATTGTGTACGATTCTTGGAGGTCGAGCGAGAGAATGAGATGGGCGCATGGTAGGAATATATATATATATATATATATATATATATATATGGCTATTAGTGTTGGGTACATGGAAATGGATCTGGGCACGGGACTTTTAGTATTGGTGGTTATCTTTCCATACCTTATTTGGTAGCTACCATGTGGTGCCTCCTCCCAACCTGCTCCACATGGTATCTCCTCCATTAGCTAAGCATGATAATCATGCCTATTGCTTGCTCCAACTTCTCCTCTGTCCAACCTACACCCTTGCACCTAGCGTGATGATCACGCCTGTTGCACCCTTTAGCACTTTTAATGATCATCAGATCACACGTGATCTGCTATAGCTAGCTATTGGGATTTGCTATCCCTGCAACCATCATGCCTACTTAACACTCACCCTCTACAGCCGTAAAGCGAGGACGTTCTTTGCATGTTTCTTTAGATATCGTTTATTTTTTGATAATATTGGTAACATATACATGTGTTTATTGTCTTATTTTTTATTTTTATATATATATACACACACAGAGAGAGAGAGAGAGAGTTGTATACCCACATCTCTTCTCTTCTCTATATCTCTATATTATCTTAAGGAAGAGTTTCACAAAACTGCCATGTGGCACAAATTTGGAGGTCCGGGAAGAGGAGGAGGTTGGAGTAGAATTTGAATTTTGGAGGTTGGAGTAGAATTTGAATTTTGGAGGTTGGAGACGTCGGAGCATGGGTCTGCCAACTATGAATCTTAATGCACAATCACAATGTAGAAGGAATATGTAAGATGCTCCATAAATTTGTGATGATAGTTTGCTTTTCCCTCCCCAATGTCGGGTGGTTGCAAGATGAGGTTATCTAGTTTCATGTCGTGGGCGCCCTTGGCTTTAGCTGAAAAACAGGCATTTTTTCAAGAAGAATAGCCAATCTCTCATAGTTAGCCAAGGAGTTTCACTTCAAGGTCTTCTAATGAAACATCATATATGTAAAGTTGGGCACCTAAAACTATAATCTGATCGAATATCCAATAATTACAAATCCCCTTTTCTTTGGGAACCAAGTTTGTATACAGGCCCTGTCCTAGGTTTAGACAGGTATAGTGAATGTGAGTAAATTGCCTATAACTTTTACATTATTACTCATACGATGTTCCCACTTTGCATATCACAAATACAAATAACATAGAGCTTAACTTGATTTATCGAGTAATTTTTGATGTGTTCTACTATTTTCTATATTATTTAAAAGATATTAGAATTGTTAAAAAACATACTGTTTTATCCTCCCACCACATCTACCATTTAAAATGCTCAAATTGTATGGATCTAGTGATGATTAGATTGGGAAAGATTAGTATAATGTGGGTATAAGATAAAATTACAAATCTAACGGTTTGATTTTTGTAGATTTACTTTGGAAAATTTATTATGACTGTTAGAGGCCCATTAAATCAATAGTAATTTAATTCTAGAAAATTAAATATTGAATCTTTCAATCTAAAAACTCAAGGGATCAATACTCTTGTTGCCATGAATTTATCAAAAAAAATTTGGCTTGATTTGAGTATGGGAAGGTCCATTTTCAATCCTCCCAAGTGAAAATTCCCATATTGTGTCCACTCTCCCCTTTTCAAGTCTAAAACCAATCCTAGTTAGGTTTGGAAATCTAGGCTTGGTAAACTTCACAGCTTAGGTTTCATTCCATGTGTGAGGCTTGGGTAGGCCCAAACCTTATATATGCATGCCACTTTATGTCTACGTGAGCATCGAGAGGATCCACATAAGCAGCTTGCCGCCTCAGCTTGCCACCTCCACCCTCCGTGTCAACATGGTCAACCTAGTTGACTCCCCACCTCATCATCCTAGTCATCATTAATGCCACATCATCTTGCCACCTTTGCATGCCACCTCGCACATGGTGACATGGCATGCCACATCATGGAATTACCACATCAACCATAATAGTGCCACATGTCAAGAGAATGCCACGTGTCATGCACGCTTGTGACACGTGGCATCTCCTTCCCACCTCCCCTCTTTTTTCAAAAACATATTTTTGGAAAAGTTAATTTAGTAATTTAGAGAAATAGAATATAGAAATTTAAATAATAAAATATATGTAACTTATTAAATAAAAGAATTTAAAATCACTAATTTTAAAGGATTATATTTTGGGATTAGATCAACAAAAATATTATTAAAGATCATATTATTAATTTTAAAAAAAATAAATTTTTTATTTTTATATTTCTTAAAAATTTTTTATGTAGAATAAACCTTTGAATAAAATATGAAAAAAATACTTTATTTAAAAAAAGTAGTTATATAATTATAAAATAAAAGATTTCTTTAAAGATATATTTATATATCTGGTAATGATAAATATTTAGACTTGTTAATAAATATTATAAATAATATTAATTTTTAAGTGGATAATAGTTTATCTTTAATTATCTTTATGTTTATCTTAGTTATCCAATCAATCTTAGATAGGAAATCCAGTGAGATTTGAAGTGGATAACCTATTTTTCCTATATAATCACACCTCTAGTACTATCCCACACTTATCTGTAGTACTATCCCATCATTGAGCCTTTATAATATTTTCTCTCTTAGCTTCCTTGAGAATGGGTTCTCAAAGTCGTAGGAGTCGGAAACGTGATAGGACTAGACTCCCCCCCATCCACCAAGTTCAAGAGGAGGAGAGGAGAAGGGTAGCTCGTGAGAGAAAGAGAGAGTGGAGAGCACGTCAACAAGCAACACCTTCCGTTGGCGATGATCCAACCCTTGCTCCTCCTCTTCCACTTCCTCTCCCTTCGCCCTCTTCCCCCCCACTACCCCTTAGTTTAGATAATCCACATGAACCCGCCCTTCTTGAGTCCTCTCTTCTACAAGAACCCACCCCCCCTCCTTTGGGTGCCCTTCGTGTGGATAGGAAAGAACTATCAAAGTCAAGGGCACATCGTCGTGCCCATGCAATCTTCCAATCCTATTTCAAAGACCTCACGTCTTCATCACAGGCATGTGTGCTTGATGCTTTGATTGATCTGCCCAACATGGCCAACTGCAGGGCGCTTTCCGACATTGGAGGTCGAAGAGAGAGGAGAGCTGGCATGGCAGTGCTACAAAGTGTTCGTCATTCCTATATAGTTAACAAGAAGAGGAACTCTACGGATGCTTTGGCTGCTCGACGGGCTATTGTGGCAGCCACCATAAGTAGCTCCCAAATGAAGGGTAAGGTTAGTGCCACATCTCGCATCCTTTCCATAGCACCACACGCACTTAGAGTTGGGTCTATTAGGCGACAAAGTTTAGATGCCAATGAGGTTGGTGCTATGTGGGCAAGTAGTGGTCGTGTAGCTAGGCATGATCGCCTACTAGATGAAACCACTAGAACCTTGATAGAAAGTTTTTGGGAGGAGAATTGTCGTGCATTGCCAGTTTTCAAGAAAGCTTTGCGTAAGAGAGTGACAAGAGGAGTGTTCATTGAGCACGGTGCTTGCTTTCTTGAAATGTCCCAAACTGAGTTGTATTCTCAGTTTGTGGCTTCGTATCCAGAGCTTAAAATTGGGCAAAGGTCATTTGAGGGGTGTAAGCCTTGGTTTGTGAGGTACTCACGTCAGCGTGACACATGTTGTTGTCGCTACCATGTTGAGTTCAAACTTTTTTATGATGTGTTCCGTTCTCTTAGTGGGCATAGAGAGTTGCCTCGTAGTCCACGTGATTTCATCCACTCTCTTTTGTGTGCACGCACGGAGGATGCCCAGTTCCATAGGATGCCTTGTGTGGAGAGCAATTGCACATCATGTGGTTCACTTGCACATCTACAGATGGTAGATCTTGATGCAAGTGACCAAGAGATAGTGGCATGGCAACGTTATGAGTATGTGACACACCAGCTCCAGAGTGGTGGACAGTCCAGGAAGTTGCAGCTCGTGGACAAACATACACCACGTTGTCACTTCACAGCCACATTTAGGGAGCAGATCTACCCCTACATACGGCACAGTCATTGTGCCAAGTGGCAGGATCGTCAGTTCCGAGCATGCCTAGCAGAGTTTCCTATTGGTGTGGTCGTCTCTGTGATTGATTTTGCAGAGAACTACACTTTCACACCTTTTCAGGAGATACAATCTGAGTATTACTTCTCAGAGCAGGTAATGGTTATATTTTGTAATATTTGTTTTATGTTTGAGCTACATTACTTAATTGATTTTTTGTGTCCTAAACGTATGTATTGCTTACCTCACCAGGTTGCTATTTTGGTCCACATTAGCTATCGACATGCAGAGGCTCATGTAGATGGGATAGCGAGTACCCCCGAGACCCGTGTCATTATTCGAGAGTATCATTTCTATATCACTGATGATCGTTCACATGATGCACATTTTGTGCAACACTGTTTTCGTCTCCATGACGATTTTTTAGGAGATTGTGGGATCAGACATGTCCAGCGATGGGTTTGGTCGGATGGTTGTGGCGCACAGTTCAAGTCATCACGTCAATTCTATTGGCTCTACAGGTTGTACTTATGGCTTTCTTACATTTACAATTAAACTAAATTCACTAGAACATCTTAAAGAAAACAATAACTAAGACTATCTTTTATGGATTTATAGGTGGCATGTGCAGTCTAGTATCCCAGTGATTTGGTCATTCTTTGAGACTGGTCACGGGAAGGGTGAGCATGATGGTGCAGGCGCGTGTGTGAAACGTGCCTTGAGGCGTCATCAGCTGCGACAGGATGCTCAGCGGTTCAGAGATGTGGGCCACGTAGTCGAGTGGTGCTCCCAACATTTGTGTGGGAGTGCAGCATCATCGTACCCCAAACGTGATGCTCGGATTGTCAGGAGATTTTTTTGGCATGTGGATGGTGGCACGATTGACCGTAGAGCCTCCCATGATTGTGACACAGTACCTGGCACCTTGGGCTTACATTCCATCAGGAGCACGTGCACGGCGGCCCCCACGATTTACACACGACGGTTTGCATGCTTCTGTGGAGCATGTATGGATGGCGATTGGTCACATTGTGCCTCGAGAGGATGGGCAGATGCATGGATACAGACATTCCTCTCCCCCGAGCATCCTTCACATCCAGTGGTGTCTGATGATGAGCACACAGGTCCTGCGTTCATGGTCAGTTATGATGACCTGACAGATTTGCTACAGGAGGGTGATGTATTTGCTGTTATTGCCAGTGAGGGAAATAGCGAGGGAGTAGACTACTATCAAATGAGTTGCACTAGGCCAAAGTGCATGCTTTGACCAGGATACAGTGGATGATCATGGGTTTTCTTATGATGCCCATAGCATGATTGTGGCAGGCCGATTCTACCAGCAGATTCGACTTCATCGGCGGGGGAGTCTTGAGTTCCAGCACTGGAAGTGGGAGTTAGAGGCATTTCAGTTCTCTCATCTAGTGGTTGCTACCAGGCTCACTCTTGTTCGAGTACAGAGCCGAAAACACAGTTCTCACCCTCGTTTTCGGCTTCGAGTGGATGACCATGAGAGCATTCTAGAGCAGTTGAGAGCTAGAGAGGGTGCTGCTGACTAGATCTCTATCTTGATAGTGACTAAACTCAGACTAGCTGGGTTAGCTCACTTACATTGTACTTAGATTTTTGGGCAGTGACTAACCTCAGACTAGCTGGGGTAGCTCATTTTCATTCTGATGTACTTATTTGATGTTTATATCATTATGAGTTTTCTCATTATTGAGTATCATTACATTTAAGTTGATGTTCTTGATTTTATTATATTTTTTAACACTTTGGCTATCATATTGTTTGTTGAAAATCTCCATGCCATCGTACCCAAACATGCTCTGATGGTGACCAAACTTTGCAAGCATGTGCAGGGGACCCACCCCCACATGCTTGCAAAGCATGTTTGGATTGGCAATTAGCGCCCAGTGCGGGTTTTTCAAGTCTCTTGGTGCTTAAGAGGCCATGGAAAATCCGAGCCTTCCCCATACCATCGTACCTAAACATGCTCCGATGGGGACCAAACTTTGCAAGCATGTGGGGGTGGGTCCCCCCCACATGCTTGCAAAGTTTGGTCCCCATCAGAGCATGTTTGGATTGGCAATTAGCGCCCAGTGCGGGTTTTTTAAGTCTCTTGGTGCTTAAGAGGCCATGGAAAATCCGGGCCTTCCCCATACCATCGTACCCAAACATGCTCCGATGGGGACCAAACTTTGCAAGCATGTGGGGGTGGGTCCCCCCCACATGCTTGCAAAGTCTGGTCCCCATCAGAGCATGTTTGGATTGGCAATTAGCACCCAGTGCGGGTTTTTCAAGTCTCTTGGCGCTTAAGAGGCCATGGAAAATTCGGGCCATTCCCATATCATCGTACCCAAACATGCTCCGATGGGGACCAAACTTTGCAAGCATGTGGGGGTGGGTCCCCCCCCACATGCTTGCAAAGTTTGGTCCCCATCAGAGCATGTTTGGATTGGCAAATAGCACCCAGTGCGGGTTTTTCAAGTCTCTTGGTGCTTAAGAGGCCATGGAAAATCCGGGCCTTCCCCATACCATCGTACCCAAACATGCTCCGATGGGGACCAAACTTTGAAAGCATGTGGGGGTGGGTCCCCCCCACATGCTTGCAAAGTATGGTCACAATCAGAGCATGTTTGGATTGGCAATTGGCGCCCAGTGCGGGTTTTTCAAGTCTCTTGGTGCTTAAGAGGCCATGGAAAATCCGGGCCTTCCCCATACCATCGTACCCAAACATGCTCCGATGGGGACCAAACTTTGCAAGCATGTGGGGGTGGGTCCCCCCCACATGCTTGCAAAGTCTGGTACCCATCGGAGCATGTTTGGATTGGCAATTAGCGCCCAGTGCGGGTTTTTTAAGTCTCTTAGTGCTTAAGAGGCCATGGAAAATCCGGGCCTTCCCCATACCATCATACCCAAACATGCTCCGATGGGGACCAAACTTTGCAAGCATGTGGGGGTGGGTCCCCCCCACATGCTTGCAAAGTTTGGTCACAATCAGAGCATGTTTGGATTGGCAATTGGCGCCCAGTGCGGGTTTTTCAAGTCTCTTGGTGCTTAAGAGGCCATGGAAAATCCGGGCCTTCCCCATACCATCGTACCCAAACATGCTCCGATGGGGACCAAACTTTGCAAGCATGTGGGGGTGGGTCCCCCCCACATGCTTGCAAAGTCTGGTACCCATCGGAGCATGTTTGGATTGGCAATTAGCGCCCAGTGCGGGTTTTGCAAGTCTCTTGGTGCTTAAGAGGCCATGGAAAATCCGGGCCTTCCCCATACCATCGTACCCAAACATGCTCCGATGGGGACCAAACTTTGCAAGCACGTGGGGGTGGGTCCCCCCCACATGCTTGCAAAGTTTGGTCACAATGAGAGCATGTTTGGATTGGCATTTGGCGCCCAGTGCGGGTTTTTCAAGTCTCTTGGTGCTTAAGAGGCCATGGAAATTCCGGGCCTTCCCCATACCATCGTACCCAAACATGCTCCGATGGGGACCAAACTTTGCAAGCATGTGGGGGTGGGTCCCCCCCACATGCTTGCAAAGTATGGTCACAATCAGAGCATGTTTGGATTGGCAATTGGCGCCCAGTGCGGGTTTTTCAAGTCTCTTGGTGCTTAAGAGGCCATGGAAAATCCGGGCCTTCCCCATACCATCGTACCCAAACATGCTCCGATGGGGACCAAACTTTGCAAGCATGTGGGGGTGGGTCCCCCCACATGCTTGCAAAGTCTGGTACCCATCGAAGCATGTTTGGATTGGCAATTAGCGCCCAGTGCGGGTTTTTTAAGTCTCTTAGTGCTTAAGAGGCCATGGAAAATCCGGGCCTTCCCCATACCATCGTACCCAAACATGCTCCGATGGGGACCAAACTTTGCAAGCATGTGGGGGTGGGTCCCCCCCACATGCTTGCAAAGTATGGTCACAATCAGAGCATGTTTGGATTGGCAATTGGCGCCCAGTGCGGGTTTTTCAAGTCTCTTGGTGCTTAAGAGGCCATGGAAAATCCGGGCCTTCCCCATACCATCGTACCCAAACATGCTCCGATGGGGACCAAACTTTGCAAGCATGTGGGGGTGGGTCCCCCCCACATGCTTGCAAAGTCTGGTACCCATCGAAGCATGTTTGGATTGGCAATTAGCGCCCAGTGCGGGTTTTTTAAGTCTCTTAGTGCTTAAGAGGCCATGGAAAATCCGGGCCTTCCCCATACCATCCTACCCAAACATGCTCCGATGGGGACCAAACTTTGCAAGCATGTGGGGGTGGGTCCCCCCCACATGCTTCCAAAGTTTGGTCCCTATCAGAGCATGTTTGGATTGGCAATTGGCGCCCAGTGCGGGTTTTTCAAGTCTCTTGGTGCTTAAGAGGCCATGGAAAATCCGGGCCTTCCCCATACCATCGTACCCAAACATGCTCCGATGGGGACCAAACTTTGCAAGCATGTGGGGGTGGGTCCCCCCCACATGCTTGCAAAGTCTGGTACCCATCGGAGAATTTTTGGATTGGCAATTAGCGCCCAGTGCGGGTTTTTTAAGTCTCTTAGTGCTTAAGAGGCCATGGAAAATCCGGGCCTTCCCCATACCATCATACCCAAACATGCTCCGATGGGGACCAAAATTTGCAAGCATGTGGGGGTGGGTCCCCCCCACATGCTTGCAAAGTTTGGTCCCCATCGGAGCATGTTTGGATTGGCAATTGGCGCCCAGTGCGGGTTTTTCAAGTCTCTTGGTGCTTAAGAGGCCATGGAAAATCCGGGCCTTCCCCATACCATCGTACCGAAACATGCTCTGATGGTGACCAAACTTTGCAAGCATGTGGAGGGGTCCCACCCCCACATGCTTGCAAAGTTTGGTCACAATCAGAGCATGTTTGGATTGGCAATTAGTGCCCAGTGCGGGTTTTTAAGTCTCTTGGTGCTTAAGAGGCCATGGAAAATCCGGGCCTTCCCCATACCATCGTACCCAAACATGCTCCGATGGGGACCAAACTTTGCAAGCATGTGGGGGTGGGTTCCCCCCCACATGCTTCCAAAGTTTGGTCCCCATCAGAGCATGTTTGGATTGGCAATTAGCACCCAGTGCGGGTTTTTCAAGTCTCTTGGTGCTTAAGAGGCCATGGAAAATCCGGGCCTTCCCCATACCATCGTACCCAAACATGCTCCGATGGGGACCAAACTTTGCAAGCATGTGGGGGTGGGTCCCCCCCACATGCTTGCAAAGTCTGGTCCCCATCAGAGCATGTTTGGATTGGCAATTAGCACCCAGTGCGGGTTTTTCAAGTCTCTTGGTGCTTAAGAGGCCATGGAAAATCCGGGCCTTCCCCATACCATCGTACCCAAACATGCTCCGATGGGGACCAAACTTTGCAAGCATGTGGGGGTGGGTCCCCCCCACATGCTTGCAAAGTTTGGTCCCCACCATCAGAGCATGTTTGATTGGCAATTGGCGCCCAGTGCGGGTTTTTCAAGTCTCTTGGTGCTTAAGAGGCCATGGAAAATCCGGGCCTTCCCCATACCATCGTACCCAAACATGCTCGGGGATGGGGACCAAACTTTGCAAGCATGTGGGGGTGGGTCCCCCCCACATGCTTGCAAAGTTTGGTCCCCACCATCGGAGCATGTTTGGATTGGCAATTAGCGCCCAGTGCGGGTTTTGCAAGTCTCTTGGTGCTTAAGAGGCCATGGAAAATCCGGGCCTTCCCCATACCATCGTACCCAAACATGCTCCGATGGGGACCAAACTTTGCAAGCACGTGGGGGTGGGTCCCCCCCACATGCTTGCAAAGTTTGGTCACAATCAGAGCATGTTTGGATTGGCATTTGGCGCCCAGTGCGGGTTTTTCAAGTCTCTTGGTGCTTAAGAGGCCATGGAAAATCCGGGCCTTCCCCATACCATCGTACCCAAACATGCTCTGATGGTGACCAAACTTTGCAAGCATGTGGAGGGGACCCACCCCCACATGCTTGCAAAGTTTGGTCACAATCAAAGCATGTTGGATTGGCAATTATGTTGGAATTAGGGTTGCATTAATGCACACACAACTTCAAGAAGATGAGGAAGCTTGAGCACAACACAGTAGTGTATTATGAGTGCCAAAAATGAAAGATAACAAGCCCTAGAAGATAATGGGCGTATATACAATGCACGGGGGAAAAAACCTCCTAGTGAGGGAAAAAGTGCCCCGGCGGTCCTAAGTGTGTTCACACACATCACTACTATAATATGGTAACAAATCCCCCCTGGAGTGATGCGGTGAACAAGAGCTAGCACTCATGTATAGGGAAGTGTCTAGCTATGTGGATGAATCCACAAAAGGGAGTAAGCCCAAAGCTTTGCGAAAAGCTTCGAACTTCTCACGAGGCAGAGCCTTTGTGAAAAGGTCTGCAAGGTTATCCTGTGTTGGCACATAAGCCAAACTGATCTCTCCTGCAGAGAGTCTCTCCCTGACATAATGGTAGTGCACCTCAATGTGCTTCGTACGAGCATGGAACACTGGGTTCCGCGCAACTGCCAATGCGCTCTGACTGTCAGTGAAGATGGTGGTGGCAGATGGCTGCCCAACACCCAAATCAGCCATAAGGCGTCTGAGCCACACACACTCAACCGTAGCTGTGAAAGCTGCCCTGTACTCAGCTTCACAACTAGAAGTGGCCACAGTAGGCTGCTTCTTGCTCAACCATGATATGCATGAGCTTCCAAGCATGAAGCAAAAACCACTCGTGGACACGCGTGTGTCATAACAACCAGCCCAGTCAGAATCTGAAAAAGCATGTAAATCTGGCGGCAATGATCCCCCCTTGGGATAAAACAACCCAAGATGCCGAGTACCACTCAAATAGCGAAAGATACGCTTCACTGCCTGCCAATGCTTAATGCCTGGGCTATGCATAAATCTGCTCACCTGTGAGACTGCAAACTGAATGTCTGGCCTCGTAATGCATACATAAATGAGGCAACCAACAGCTGTCTGATAGAGTGTGACATCAAAGTGATCTCCAGCATCATGAAGACTCAACTTCAAACCTGTCTCCATTGGAGTAGCAATAGGCTTGCAGTCTTCAAGGCCAAATCTCCGCAACAATGTTTCAATATACTTTGTCTGACACAAAGCAATACCTCCATCACACTGCTTAAATTGTATCCCCAAATAATGATGCAAATGCCCCAAATCTGACATCTCAAAAGAGGCATTCAAATCAGCCTTAAAATCAGCAATATGATTCTCATTTGGTCCTGTGAGCAGCATGTCATCGACATAGAGAGCAATGATTAGATGTACACCATCCACACGTTTAACATACAAAGTGCTTTCTGTTGGACTATTCTGAAACCCATGTGCAGTCAAATATGCATGTATTTTTTCATACCAAGCTCGTGGAGCTTGCTTTAAACCATATAAAGCCTTTTTTAACCTGCACACTTTGTTTTCCTGCCCTCTTTGAACAAAACCACGAGGCTGCGATACATACACCTCCTCATGCAAATCTCCATTTAAGAACGCAGTCTTTATGTCCAGCTGATGTACATTCCAACCATTATGAGCTGCTAATGCACAGATGCTACGAACAGTGGTCATACGACATGTGGGAGCAAAAGTCTCATCAAAATCAATGCCCTTCTCTTGAGCATAACCTTTTGCAACAAGCCTAGCCTTATGGCGATCCACTGTGCCATCAGGCTTACACTTCAATTTGTATACCCACTTAGTGCCAATGGCCTTCTTGCCAGGGGGCAAGTCACATAAAGACCATGTACCATTCTTCATAATAGCATCGTATTCTGCTTGCATAGCAGCCATCCAATTTTCTGAACTTTGTGCCTCATCAAATGAAACAGGCTCACTTTCATCGCACATACTAGAAACAGCCAATGCATAACAATCTGACGCATAAGAGGCACCATGAGAGCCAGAACGAGTGCGACTAGTCAAAGGGGCATCCAACTTGCTGTCACGCAAAGTCTGCACCAGCCATCTAGGCATATTCCTAGAGCCCTCAATCTCTTGTCTCTCATCGTCAAGTGCATCATGCACATCTGCATCAGATATAGGCTGATCTGTGCCATCATTTAAAACCTGCATAGGCTGAAAAACTGCCTCATGAGGTATTGCACTTGACTGTGCACCACTGAAAAGAGGCAACAATGTATCATAGACATCACGTGAGCTGATATCTGTCTCCTTAGTACATGAAACCAAGGGCTGAACTGCATCTTCCACAAATACAACATCACGGCTAACCAAAATGCGCTTTGTCTGTGGATGATACAAACGATAGCCTTTGCTCTCAGCACTATATCCAACAAAAATACATTTGACAGCTTTGTCATCCAATTTTCTGCGATGTTGCACAGGCACTAATGCATATGCCAGGCAACCAAAAACACGTAAATGGCCAACAGATGGCTTGCGGCCATGCCAAGCCTCATATGGAGTGACAACCTGTAATGCTTTGGTGGGACACCTGTTTAGTACATAAGTGGCACACATGACAGCCTCAAGCCAAAAACCATGTGGTAGACTTTGACTCTTAACCATACATCTTGCCATTTCCATGAGAGACCTGTTTTTTCTCTCAGCCACACCATTTTGCTGTGGTGTATACGGCACTGTACATTGGTGTTTTATCCCACGCTCAGCCAGAAATGCATTAAATTCTGAAGACATATACTCCCCCCCTCGATCTGAACGGAGGGTGCCCATCTTACTTTCTGACACATTTTCAGCCATAACCAAAAACTGTTTGAAGCACAAAAACACTTCGGACTTTGCCTTCAAAGGATATACCCATGCATGCCTGGTAAAATCATCAATGAAAGTCACGAAGTAAAGGTAGTTTCCAAATGATGGAGTTTGCATGGGACCACAAACATCACTGTGAACAAACTGTAATCTGCGTTCAGCTCTCACTGATCCATCTTTGGGAAAGGAAGCACGCTGCATTTTACCCAATATGCAGCCCTCACAAACATGCTTGACAGGTGCCTCAAGCTTAGGCAAAGAAGACACCATTTCAGATTTCTGCAGGCGCAGCAAACTTGCAAAATTCAGATGACCAAAACGTGCATGCCACAGTTTTGCATTTGAAATAGCCTGCGTATCCATAATAGCACATGCTGAATCCTCTACACATTTGCCATCCATATTGAGCTTATACAGCCCTCGACATAGTGAACCAGATGCTACAATGATGTCACCACAAGAGAGATCATGAACAGTACATCTGTCATCCACAAATTTTACAACCAAACCTGTTTTGGCAAATGCGGAAACTGACAGCAGATTCTTTTTGATCCCTGGCACATACAATGCATCAAAAAGTGTAAAGGTGTTGCCATTTGCAACATTCAGCACAATCTGTCCAACTCCTTTAACGGGATAAGAGGAGTTATTGGCACAAGTGACAGTATTCCCTGTGGGAGCAGACTCAAGGAAAGTGAATAAACTGCGCTGCGAGGTGATATGCTTAGTGGCACCACTGTCAAAGTACCATACATCTGAATCTACTGCAGACATACATGTGTCATGCAAAGATGGGTCATAACTGCACTGCGCATTGAATGCCCATTCTGTATCTAGCACAACATTAGCAGATTCATTGTTAGAAGGAGAGGCATCTGCAACAGCCATACCAGCCTCTTTCTTCTTAGCCTCTTTCGCAGCCAGCTTAGGACACGCTTTGATGACATGATCATTTCCCTTACAGTACTTGCAAAATGTCTTCTGTTTGTCACCCTTCTTCTCATCTTTGTCTTCCTTCTTTGGTTGCGCAGCATTTGCAGATTTCTGCTTACTAGAAGAAAAGCCAGCTTTACCTTTCCCGCTTCTCTGACTAGCAACGAAAGCTTGATCTGCGACACGCATAATATTCCTGTTTTGCCTTGACTGGTCTTCTTGCAGCAAAACAGAAACTAACTCCTCAAATGATAAGGCATTGGGATTGCCTTTCATCATCAAGCGAAGAGTGGAAGCAAAACCCTGATAAGAATCTGGTAGACCATTCAAAACAGTCTGCACAAGTGAACTGTCTGACAGGATTTCATCTGCAGAAATGAGCTGCTCTTTGAAATCCTTGATCTTTGTCAAAAAGCTATCCATAGAATCACCTTCATTCATATGCTCACTCTCCAACTGTTTTCGGAGATAAGCAACACGAGCCTCATTTCTTGCCTGATACAATGTGGCAAGTACATCCCAAGCATCCTTAGAAGTCCTGCAGGAGCGAATATGTGGGATAATGGTACGTTTGACAGACAGCGCAATCAAGGCATGAGCCTGCGCATCTCTACCATCCCAACGAATCTGCTCTGCTGAAAGTGGTGGTTCTCGAACAGCTGCTACAGCACTTGTGCCTGCACCATCATCAACAGTACCTGTTTCTGATGTGTTTGCAGCATTCCCAGCCACAATAGGACGTGCATCAATACCCTGCACAATGTTCCATAACCCCTTTGCTACCAATACATGTCGCATCATATATGCCCACAATGGATAGTTGGTGCCATCCAACTTATCCTCAGCAGCCAACATGCGGAATACATCATTGTTGTCAGCCATGGCCAATGACTGTACTACTAGATGTAAATGCTGTCTGTAAGAGGTAAACCTGTATAAAATCGACCTGTGCTATGTAGCACAGCCCAAAACAGTCGAATGGGCACCTGTCCTGCAGATTTTAATCTTGACAGAAAATCTGCACAGTAGGACGATTTTGCCTGCGCAGTACTTGGAATGCAAAAACGGAGGGCGAAATGACCTCAGATCAAAATTCTGAAATGACCTGCAGTCGCTCGTGAAACCTCGTCGCAATCGGAGGAGATGAAGCGTCAGGTGCCGGTGATGCTGCCCGGGAGGAGGAAGCCTGCTCTGATACCAATTGTTGGAATTAGGGTTGCAGGAATGCACACACAACTTCAAGAAGATGAGGAAGCTTGAGCACAACACAGTAGTGTATTATGAGTGCCAAAAATGAAAGATAACAAGCCCTAGAAGATAATGGGCGTATATACAATGCACGGGGGAAAAAACCTCCTAGTGAGGGAAAAAGTGCCCCGGCGGTCCTAAGTGTGTTCACACACATCACTACTATAATATGGTAACAAATTAGCGCCCAGTGCGGGTTTTTCAAGTCTCTTGGTGCTTAAGAGGCCATGGAAAATCCGGGCCTTCCCCATACCATCGAACCCAAACATGCTCCGATGGGGACCAAACTTTGCAAGCATGTGGGGGTGCGTCCCCCCCACATGCTTGCAAAGTTTGGTCTCCATCAGAGTATGTTTGGATTGGCAATTAGCGCCCAGTGCGGGTTTTTTAAGTCTCTTGGTGCTTAAGAGGCCATGGAAAATCCGGGCGTTCCCCATACCATCGTACCCAAACATGCTCCAATGGGTACCAGACTTTGCAAGCATGTGGGGGTGGGTCCCCCCCACATGCTTGCAAAGTCTGGTCCCCATCAGAGCATGTTTGGATTGGCAATTAGCACCCAGTGCGGGTTTTTCAAGTCTCTTGGTGCTTAACAGGCCATGGAAAATCCGGGCCTTCCCCATACCATCGTACCCAAACATGCTCCGATGGGGACCAAACTTTGCAAACATGTGGGGGTGGGTCCCCCCCACATGCTTGCAAAGTATAGTCACAATCAAAGCATGTTTGGATTGGCAATTGGCGCCCAGTGCGGGTTTTTCAAGTCTCTTGGTGCTTAAGAGGCCATGGAAAATCCGGGCCTTCCCCATACCATCGTACCCAAACATGCTCCGATGGGGACCAAACTTTGCAAGCATGTGGGGGTGGGTCCCCCCCACATGCTTGCAAAGTCTGGTCCCCATCGGAGCATGTTTGGATTGGCAATTAGCGCCCAGTGCGGGTTTTTCAAGTCTCTTGGTGCTTAAGAGGCCATGGAAAATCCGGGCCTTCCCCATACCATCATACCCAAACATGCTGCGATGGGGACCAAACTTTGCAAGCATGTGGGGGTGGGTCCCCCCCACATGCTTGCAAAGTTTGGTCACAATCAGAGCATGTTTGGATTGGCAATTGGCGCCCAGTGCGGGTTTTTTAAGTCTCTTGGTGCTTAAGAGGCCATGGAAAATCCGGGCCTTCCCCATACCATCGTACCCAAACATGCTCTGATGGTGACCAAACATTGCAAGCATGTGGAGGGGTCCCACCCCCACATGCTTGCAAAGTTTGGTCACAATCAGAGCATGTTTGGATTGGCAATTAGTGCCCAGTGCGGGTTTTTAAGTCTCTTGGTGCTTAAGAGGCCATGGAAAATCCGGGCCTTCCCCATACCATCGTACCCAAACATGCTCCGATGGGGACCAAACTTTGCAAGCATGTGGGGGTGGGTCCCCCCCACATGCTTCCAAATTTTGGTCCCCATCAGAGCATGTTTGGATTGGCAATTAGCGCCCAGTGCGGGTTTTTTAAGTCTCTTGGTGCTTAAGAGGCCATGGAAAATCCGGGCCTTCCCCATACCATCGTACCCAAACATGCTCCGATGGGGACCAAACTTTGCAAGCATGTGGGGGTGGGTCCCCCCCACATGCTTGCAAAGTCTGGTCCCTATCAGAGCATGTTTGGATTGGCAATTAGCACCCAGTGCGGGTTTTTCAAGTCTCTTGGTGCTTAAGAGGCCATGGAAAATCCGGGCCTTCCCCATACCATCGTACCCAAACATGCTCCGATGGGGACCAAACTTTGCAAGCATGTGGGGGTAGGTCCCCCCCACATGCTTGCAAAGTCTGGTCCCCATCAGAGCATGTTTGGATTGGCAATTAGCACCCAGTGCGGGTTTTTCAAGTCTCTTGGTGCTTAAGAGGCCATGGAAAATCCGGGCCTTCCCCATACCATCGTACCCAAACATGCTCCGATGGGGACCAAACTTTGCAAGCATGTGGGGGTGGGTCCCCCCCACATGCTTGCAAAGTTTGGTCCCCATCAGAGCATGTTTGTATTGGCAATTGGCGCCCAGTGCGGGTTTTTCAAGTCTCTTGGTGCTTAAGAGGCCATGGAAAATCCGGGCCTTCCCCATACCATCGTACCCAAACATGCTCGGGGATGGGGACCAAACTTTGCAAGCATGTGGGGGTGGGTCCCCCCCACATGCTTGCAAAGTTTGGTCCCCACCATCGGAGTATGTTTGGATTGGCAATTAGCGCCCAGTGCGGGTTTTGCAAGTCTCTTGGTGCTTAAGAGGCCATGGAAAATCCGGGCCTTCCCCATACCATCGTACCCAAACATGCTCCGATGGGGACCAAACTTTGCAAGCACGTGGAGGTGGGTCCCCCCCACATGCTTGCAAAGTTTGGTCACAATCAGAGCATGTTTGGATTGGCATTTGGCGCCCAGTGCGGGTTTTTCAAGTCTCTTGGTGCTTAAGAGGCCATGGAAATTCCGGGCCTTCCCCATACCATCGTACCCAAAGATGCTCCGATGGGGACCAAACTTTGCAAGCATGTGGGGGTGGGTCCCCCCCACATGCTTGCAAAGTATGGTCACAATCAGAGCATGTTTGGATTGGCAATTGGCGCCCAGTGCGGGTTTTTCAAGTCTCTTGGTGCTTAAGAGGCCATGGAAAATCCGGGCCTTCCCCATACCATCGTACCCAAACATGCTCTGATGGTGACCAAACTTTGCAAGCATGTGGAGGGGTCCCACCCCCACATGCTTGCAAAGTTTGGTCACAATCAGAGCATGTTTGGATTGGCAATTAGTGCCCAGTGCGGGTTTTTTAAGTCTCTTGGTGCTTAAGAGGCCATGGAAAATCCGGGCCTTCCCCATACCATCGTACCCAAACATGCTCCGATGGGGACCAAACTTTGCAAGCATGTGGGGGTGGGTCCCCCCCACATGCTTGGAAAGTCTGGTACCCATCGGAGCATGTTTGGATTGGCAATTAGCGCCCAGTGCGGGTTTTTTAAGTCTCTTAGTGCTTAAGAGGCCATGGAAAATCCGGGCCTTCCCCATACCATCATACCCAAACATGCTCCGATGGGGACCAAACTTTGCAAGCATGTGGGGGTGGGTCCCCCCCACATGCTTGCAAAGTTTAGTCACAATATAACATGTTTGGATTAGCAATTGGCGCCCAGTGCGGGTTTTTCAAGTCTCTTGGTGCTTAAGAGGCCATGGAAAATCCGGGCCTTCCCCATACCATCGTACCCAAACATGCTCTGATGGTGACCAAACTTTGCAAGCATGTGGAGGGGTCCCACCCCCACATGCTTGCAAAGTTTGGTCACAATCAGAGCATGTTTGGATTGGCAATTAGTGCCCAGTGCGGGTTTTCAAGTCTCTTGGTGCTTAAGAGGCCATGGAAAATCCGGGCCTTCCCCATACCATCGTACCCAAACATGCTCCGATGGGGACCAAACTTTGCAAGCATGTGGGGGTGGGTCCCCCCCACATGCTTGCAAAGTTTGGTCACAATCAGAGCATGTTTGGATTGGCAATTGGCGCCCAGTGCGGGTTTTTTAAGTCTCTTGGTGCTTAAGAGGCCATGGAAAATCCGGGCCTTCCCCATACCATCGTACCCAAACATGCTCTGATGGTGACCAAACTTTGCAAGCATGTGGAGGGGTCCCACCCCCACATGCTTGCAAAGTTTGGTCACAATCAGAGCATGTTTGGATTGGCAATTAGTGCCCAGTGCGGGTTTTTAAGTCTCTTGGTGCTTAAGAGGCCATGGAAAATCCGGGCCTTCCCCATACCATCGTACCCAAACATGCTCCGATGGGGACCAAACTTTGCAAGCATGTGGGGGTGGGTCCCCCCCACATGCTTCCAAAGTTTGGTCCCCATCAGAGCATGTTTGGATTGGCAATTAGCGCCCAGTGCGGGTTTTTTAAGTCTCTTGGTGCTTAAGAGGCCATGGAAAATCCGGGCCTTCCCCATACCATCGTACCCAAACATGCTCCGATGGGGACCAAACTTTGCAAGCATGTGGGGGTGGGTCCCCCCCACATGCTTGCAAAGTCTGGTCCCTATCAGAGCATGTTTGGATTGGCAATTAGCACCCAGTGCGGGTTTTTCAAGTCTCTTGGTGCTTAAGAGGCCATGGAAAATCCGGGCCTTCCCCATACCATCGTACCCAAACATGCTCCGATGGGGACCAAACTTTGCAAGCATGTGGGGGTAGGTCCCCCCCACATGCTTGCAAAGTCTGGTCCCCATCAGAGCATGTTTGGATTGGCAATTAGCACCCAGTGCGGGTTTTTCAAGTCTCTTGGTGCTTAAGAGGCCATGGAAAATCCGGGCCTTCCCCATACCATCGTACCCAAACATGCTCCGATGGGGACCAAACTTTGCAAGCATGTGGGGGTGGGTCCCCCCCACATGCTTGCAAAGTTTGGTCCCCATCAGAGCATGTTTGTATTGGCAATTGGCGCCCAGTGCGGGTTTTTCAAGTCTCTTGGTGCTTAAGAGGCCATGGAAAATCCGGGCCTTCCCCATACCATCGTACCCAAACATGCTCGGGGATGGGGACCAAACTTTGCAAGCATGTGGGGGTGGGTCCACATGCTTGCAAAGTTTGGTCCCCACCATCGGAGCATGTTTGGATTGGCAATTAGCGCCCAGTGCGGGTTTTGCAAGTCTCTTGGTGCTTAAGAGGCCATGGAAAATCCGGGCCTTCCCCATACCATCGTACCCAAACATGCTCCGATGGGGACCAAACTTTGCAAGCACGTGGAGGTGGGTCCCCCCCACATGCTTGCAAAGTTTGGTCACAATCAGAGCATGTTTGGATTGGCATTTGGCGCCCAGTGCGGGTTTTTCAAGTCTCTTGGTGCTTAAGAGGCCATGGAAATTTCGGGCCTTCCCCATACCATCGTACCCAAAGATGCTCCGATGGGGACCAAACTTTGCAAGCATGTGGGGGTGGGTCCCCCCCACATGCTTGCAAAGTATGGTCACAATCAGAGCATGTTTGGATTGGCAATTGGCGCCCAGTGCGGGTTTTTCAAGTCTCTTGGTGCTTAAGAGGCCATGGAAAATCCGGGCCTTCCCCATACCATCGTACCCAAACATGCTCTGATGGTGACCAAACTTTGCAAGCATGTGGAGGGGTCCCACCCCCACATGCTTGCAAAGTTTGGTCACAATCAGAGCATGTTTGGATTGGCAATTAGTGCCCAGTGCGGGTTTTTTAAGTCTCTTGGTGCTTAAGAGGCCATGGAAAATCCGGGCCTTCCCCATACCATCGTACCCAAACATGCTCCGATGGGGACCAAACTTTGCAAGCATGTGGGGGTGGGTCCCCCCCACATGCTTGGAAAGTCTGGTACCCATCGGAGCATGTTTGGATTGGCAATTAGCGCCCAGTGCGGGTTTTTTAAGTCTCTTAGTGCTTAAGAGGCCATGGAAAATCCGGGCCTTCCCCATACCATCATACCCAAACATGCTCCGATGGGGACCAAACTTTGCAAGCATGTGGGGGTGGGTCCCCCCCACATGCTTGCAAAGTTTAGTCACAATATAACATGTTTGGATTAGCAATTGGCGCCCAGTGCGGGTTTTTCAAGTCTCTTGGTGCTTAAGAGGCCATGGAAAATCCGGGCCTTCCCCATACCATCGTACCCAAACATGCTCTGATGGTGACCAAACTTTGCAAGCATGTGGAGGGGTCCCACCCCCACATGCTTGCAAAGTTTGGTCACAATCAGAGCATGTTTGGATTGGCAATTAGTGCCCAGTGCGGGTTTTTAAGTCTCTTGGTGCTTAAGAGGCCATGGAAAATCCGGGCCTTCCCCATACCATCGTACCCAAACCTGCTCCGATGGGGACCAAACTTTGCAAGCATGTGGGGGTGGGTCCCCCCCACATGCTTGCAAAGTTTGGTCACAATCAGAGCATGTTTGGATTGGCAATTGGCGCCCAGTGCGGGTTTTTTAAGTCTCTTGGTGCTTAAGAGGCCATGGAAAATCTGGGCCTTCCCCATACCATCGTACCCAAACATGCTCTGATGGTGACCAAACTTTGCAAGCATGTGGAGGGGTCCCACCCCCACATGCTTGCAAAGTTTGGTCACAATCAGAGCATGTTTGGATTGGCAATTAGTGCCCAGTGCGGGTTTTTAAGTCTCTTGGTGCTTAAGAGGCCATGGAAAATCCGGGCCTTCCCCATACCATCGTACCCAAACATGCTCCGATGGGGACCAAACTTTGCAAGCATGTGGGGGTGGGTCCCCCCCACATGCTTCCAAAGTTTGGTCCCCATCAGAGCATGTTTGGATTGGCAATTAGCGCCCAGTGCGGGTTTTTTAAGTCTCTTGGTGCTTAAGAGGCCATGGAAAATCCGGGCCTTCCCCATACCATCGTACCCAAACATGCTCCGATGGGGACCAAACTTTGCAAGCATGTGGGGGTGGGTCCCCCCCACATGCTTGCAAAGTCTGGTCCCTATCAGAGCATGTTTGGATTGGGAATTAGCACCCAGTGCGGGTTTTTCAAGTCTCTTGGTGCTTAAGAGGCCATGGAAAATCCGGGCCTTCCCCATACCATCGTACCCAAACATGCTCCGATGGGGACCAAACTTTGCAAGCATGTGGGGGTAGGTCCCCCCCACATGCTTGCAAAGTCTGGTCCCCATCAGAGCATGTTTGGATTGGCAATTAGCACCCAGTGCGGGTTTTTCAAGTCTCTTTGTGCTTAAGAGGCCATGGAAAATCCGGGCCTTCCCCATACCATCGTACCCAAACATGCTCCGATGGGGACCAAACTTTGCAAGCATGTGGGGGTGGGTCCCCCCCACATGCTTGCAAAGTTTGGTCCCCATCAGAGCATGTTTGTATTGGCAATTGGCGCCCAGTGCGGGTTTTTCAAGTCTCTTGGTGCTTAAGAGGCCATGGAAAATCCGGGCCTTCCCCATACCATCGTACCCAAACATGCTCGGGGATGGGGACCAAACTTTGCAAGCATGTGGGGGTGGGTCCCCCCCACATGCTTGCAAAGTTTGGTCCCCACCATCGGAGCATGTTTGGATTGGCAATTAGCGCCCAGTGCGGATTTTGCAAGTCTCTTGGTGCTTAAGAGGCCATGGAAAATCCGGGCCTTCCCCATACCATCGTACCCAAACATGCTCCGATGGGGACCAAACTTTGCAAGCACGTGGAGGTGGGTCCCCCCCACATGCTTGCAAAGTTTGGTCACAATCAGAGCATGTTTGGATTGGCATTTGGCGCCCAGTGCGGGTTTTTCAAGTCTCTTGGTGCTTAAGAGGCCATGGAAATTCCGCGCCTTCCCCATACCATCGTACCCAAACATGCTCCGATGGGGACCAAACTTTGCAAGCATGTGGGGGTGGGTCCCCCCCACATGCTTGCAAAGTATGGTCACAATCAGAGCATGTTTGGATTGGCAATTGGCGCCCAGTGCGGGTTTTTCAAGTCTCTTGGTGCTTAAGAGGCCATGGAAAATCCGGGCCTTCCCCATACCATCGTACCCAAACATGCTCTGATGGTGACCAAACTTTGCAAGCATGTGGAGGGGTCCCACCCCCACATGCTTGCAAAGTTTGGTCACAATCAGAGCATGTTTGGATTGGCAATTAGTGCCCAGTGCGGGTTTTTTAAGTCTCTTGGTGCTTAAGAGGCCATGGAAAATCCGGGCCTTCCCCATACCATCGTACCCAAACATGCTCCGATGGGGACCAAACTTTGCAAGCATGTGGGGGTGGGTCCCCCCCACATGCTTGGAAAGTCTGGTACCCATCGGAGCATGTTTGGATTGGCAATTAGCGCCCAGTGCGGGTTTTTTAAGTCTCTTAGTGCTTAAGAGGCCATGGAAAATCCGGGCCTTCCCCATACCATCATACCCAAACATGCTCCGATGGGGACCAAACTTTGCAAGCATGTGGGGGTGGGTCCCCCCCACATGCTTGCAAAGTTTGGTCACAATATAACATGTTTGGATTAGCAATTGGCGCCCAGTGCGGGTTTTTCAAGTCTCTTGGTGCTTAAGAGGCCATGGAAAATCCGGGCCTTCCCCATACCATCGTACCCAAACATGCTCTGATGGTGACCAAACTTTGCAAGCATGTGGAGGGGTCCCACCCCCACATGCTTGCAAAGTTTGGTCACAATCAGAGCATGTTTGGATTGGCAATTAGTGCCCAGTGCGGGTTTTTAAGTCTCTTGGTGCTTAAGAGGCCATGGAAAATCCGGGCCTTCCCCATACCATCGTACCCAAACATGCTCCGATGGGGACCAAACTTTGCAAGCATGTGGGGGTGGGTCCCCCCCACATGCTTCCAAAGTTTGGTCCCCATCAGAGCATGTTTGGATTGGCAATTAGCGCCCAGTGCGGGTTTTTTAAGTCTCTTGGTGCTTAAGAGGCAATGGAAAATCCGGGCCTTCCCCATACCATCGTACCCAAACATGCTCCGATGGGGACCAAACTTTGCAAGCATGTGAGGGTGGGTCCCCCCCACATGCTTGCAAAGTCTGGTCCGTATCAGAGCATGTTTGGATTGGCAATTAGCACCCAGTGCGGGTTTTTCAAGTCTCTTGGTGCTTAAGAGGCCATGGAAAATCCGGGCCTTCCCCATACCATCGTACCCAAACATGCTCCGATGGGGACCAAACTTTGCAAGCATGTGGGGGTGGGTCCCCCCCACATGCTTGCAAAGTCTGGTCCCCATCAGAGCATGTTTGGATTGGCAATTAGCACCCAGTGCGGGTTTTTCAAGTCTCTTGGTGCTTAAGAGGCCATGGAAAATCCGGGCCTTCCCCATACCATCGTACCCAAACATGCTCCGATGGGGACCAAACTTTGCAAGCATGTGGGGGTGGGTCCCCCCCACATGCTTGCAAAGTTTGGTCCCCATCAGAGCATGTTTGTATTGGCAATTGGCGCCCAGTGTGGGTTTTTCAAGTCTCTTGGTGCTTAAGAGGCCATGGAAAATCCGGGCCTTCCCCATACCATCGTACCCAAACATGCTCGAGGATGGGGACCAAACTTTGCAAGCATGTGGGGGTGGGTCCCCCCCACATGCTTGCAAAGTTTGGTCCCCACCATCGGAGCATGTTTGGATTGGCAATTAGCGCCCAGTGCGGGTTTTGCAAGTCTCTTGGTGCTTAAGAGGCCATGGAAAATCCGGGCCTTCCCCATACCATCGTACCCAAACATGCTCCGATGGGGACCAAACTTTGCAAGCACGTGGAGGTGGGTCCCCCCCACATGCTTGCAAAGTTTGGTCACAATCAGAGCATGTTTGGATTGGCATTTGGCGCCCAGTGCGGGTTTTTCAAGTCTCTTGGTGCTTAAGAGGCCATGGAAAATCCGGGGCTTCCCCATACCATCGTACCCAAACATGCTCCGATGGGGACCAAACTTTGCAAGCATGTGGGGGTGGGTCCCCCCCACATGCTTGCAAAGTATGGTCACAATCAGAGCATGTTTGGATTGGCAATTGGCGCCCAGTGCGGGTTTTTCAAGTCTCTTGGTGCTTAAGAGGCCATGGAAAATCCGGGCCTTCCCCGTACCATCGTACCCAAACATGCTCCGATGGGGACCAAACTTTGCAAGCATGTGGGGGTGGGTCCCCCCCACATGCTTGCAAAGTCTGGTACCCATCAGAGCATGTTTGGATTGGCAATTAGCGCCCAGTGCGGGTTTTTTTAAGTCTCTTAGTGCTTAAGAGGCCATGGAAAATCCGGGCCTTCCCCATACCATTGTTACCATATTATAGTAGTGATGTGTGTGAACACACTTAGGACCGCCGGGGCACTTTTTCCCTCACTAGGAGGTTTTTTCCCCCGTGCATTGTATATACGCCCATTATCTTCTAGGGCTTGTTATCTTTCATTTTTGGCACTCATAATACACTACTGTGTTGTGCTCAAGCTTCTTCATCTTCTTGAAGTTGTGTGTGCATTCCTGCAACCCTAATTCCAACAATTGGTATCAGAGCAGGCTTCCTCCTCCCGGGCAGCATCACCGGCACCTGCCGCTTCATCTCCTCCGATTGCGACGAGGTTTCACCAGCGTCTGCAGGTTAGTATATGCCGTGGGAAAGCCCGTAGGGCTTGGTCCTTTCAGAATTTTGATCTGAAGTCATTTCGCCCTCCGTTTTTGCATTCCAAGTACTGCGCAGGCAAAATCGTCCTACTGTGCAGATTTTCTGTCAAGTTTAAAATCTGCAGGACAGGTGCCCATTCGTCTGTTTTGGGCTGTGCTACATAGCACAGGTCGATTTTATACAGGTTTACCTCTTACAGACAGCATTTACATCTAGTAGTACAGTCATTGGCCATGGCTGACAACAATGATGTATTCCGCATGTTGGCTGCTGAGGATAAGTTGGATGGCACCAACTATCCATTGTGGGCATATATGATGCGACATGTATTGGTAGCAAAGGGGTTATGGAACATTGTGCAGGGTATTGATGCACGTCCTATTGTGGCTGGGAATGCTGCAAACACATCAGAAACAGGTACTGTTGATGATGGTGCAGGCACAAGTGCTGTAGCAGCTGTTCGAGAACCACCACTTTCAGCAGAGCAGATTCGTTGGGATGGTAGAGATGCGCAGGCTCATGCCTTGATTGCGTTGTCTGTCAAACGTACCATTATCCCACATATTCGCTCTTGCAGGACTTCTAAGGATGCTTGGGATGTACTTGCCACATTGTATCAGGCAAGAAATGAGGCTCGTGTTGCTTATCTCCGAAAACAGTTGGAGAGTGAGCATATGAACGAAGGTGATTCTATGGATAGCTTTTTGACAAAGATCAAGGATTTCAAAGAGCAGCTCATTTCTGCAGATGAAATCCTGTCAGACAGTTCACTTGTGCAGACTGTTTTGAATGGTCTACCAGATTCTTATCAGGGTTTTGCTTCCACTCTTCGCTTGATGATGAAAGGCAATCCCAATGCCTTATCATTTGAGGAGTTAGTTTCTGTTTTGCTGCAAGAAGATCAGTCAAGGCAAAACAGGAATATTATGCGTGTCGCAGATCAAGCTTTCGTTGCTAGTCAGAGAAGCGGGAAAGGTAAAGCTGGCTTTTCTTCTAGTAAGCAGAAATCTGCAAATGCTGCGCAACCAAAGAAGGAAGACAAAGATGAGAAGAAGGGTGACAAACAGAAGACATTTTGCAAGTACTGTAAGGGAAATGATCATGTCATCAAAGCGTGTCCTAAGCTGGCTGCGAAAGAGGCTAAGAAGAAAGAGGCTGGTATGGCTGTTGCAGATGCCTCTCCTTCTAACAATGGATCTGCTAATGTTGTGCTAGATACAGAATGGGCATTCAATGCGCAGTGCAGTTATGACCCATCTTTTCATGACACATGTATGTCTGCAGTAGATTCAGATGTATGGTACTTTGACAGTGGTGCCACTAAGCATATCACCTCGCAGCGCAGTTTATTCACTTTCCTTGAGTCTGCTCCCACAGGGAATACTGTCACTTGTGCCAATAACTCCTCTTATCCCGTTGAAGGAGTTGGACAGATTGTGCTGAATGTTGCAAATGGCAACACCTTTACACTTTTTGATGCATTGTATGTGCCAGGGATCAAAAAGAATCTGCTGTCAGTCTCCACATTTGCCAAAACAGGTTTGGTTGTAAAATTTGTGGATGACAGATGTACTGTTCATGATCTCTCTTGTGGTGACATCATTGTAGCATCTGGTTCACTATGTCGAGGGCTGTATAAGCTCAATATGGATGGCAAATGTGTAGAGGATTTAGCATGTGCTATTATGGATACGCAGGCTATTTCAAATGCAAAACTGTGGCATGCACGTTTTGGTCATCTGAATTTTGCAAGTTTGCTGCGCCTGCAGAAATCTGAAATGGTGTCTTCTTTGCCTAAGCTTGAGGCACCTGTCAAGCATGTTTGTGAGGGCTGCATATTGGGTAAAATGCAGCGTGCTTCCTTTCCCAAAGATGGATCAGTGAGAGCTGAACGCAGATTGCAGCTTGTTCACAGTGATGTTTGTGGACCCATGCAAACTCCATCATTTGGAAACTACCTTTACTTCGTGACTTTCATTGATGATTTTACCAGGCATGCATGGGTATATCCTTTGAAGGCAAAGTCCGAAGTGTTTTTGTGCTTCAAACAGTTTTTGGTTATGGCTGAAAATGTGTCAGAAAGTAAGATGGGCACCCTCCGTTCAGATCGAGGGGGGGAGTATATGTCTTCAGAATTTAATGCATTTCTGGCTGAGCGTGGGATAAAACACCAATGTACAGTGCCGTATACACCACAGCAAAATGGTGTGGCTGAGAGAAAAAATAGGTCTCTCATGGAAATGGCAAGATGTATGGTTAAGAGTCAAAGTCTACCACATGGTTTTTGGCTTGAGGCTGTCATGTGTGCCACTTATGTACTAAACAGGTGTCCCACCAAAGCATTACAGGTTGTCACTCCATATGAGGCTTGGCATGGCCGCAAGCCATCTGTTGGCCATTTACGTGTTTTTGGTTGCCTGGCATATGCATTAGTGCCTGTGCAACATCGCAGAAAATTGGATGACAAAGCTGTCAAATGTATTTTTGTTGGATATAGTGCTGAGAGCAAAGGCTATCGTTTGTTTCATCCACAGACAAAGCGCATTTTGGTTAGCCGTGATGTTGTATTTGTGGAAGATGCAGTTCAGCCCTTGGTTTCATGTACTAAGGAGACAGATATCAGCTCACGTGATGTCTATGATACATTGTTGCCTCTTTTCAGTGGTGCACAGTCAAGTGCAATACCTCATGAGGCAGTTTTTCAGCCTATGCAGGTTTTAAATGATGGCACAGATCAGCCTATATCTGATGCAGATGTGCATGATGCACTTGAGGATGAGAGACAAGAGATTGAGGGCTCTAGGAATATGCCTAGATGGCTGGTGCAGACTTTGCGTGACAGCAAGTTGGATGCCCCTTTGTCTAGTCGCACTCGTTCTGGCTCTCATGGTGCCTCTTATGCGTCAGATTGTTATGCATTGGCTGTTTCTAGTATGTGCGATGAAAGTGAGCCTGTTTCATTTGATGAGGCACAAAGTTCAGAAAATTGGATGGCTGCTATGCAAGCAGAATACGATGCTATTATGAAGAATGGTACATGGTCTTTATGTGACTTGCCCCCTGGCAAGAAGGCCATTGGCACTAAGTGGGTATACAAATTGAAGCGTAAGCCTGATGGCACAGTGGATCGCCATAAGGCTAGGCTTGTTGCAAAAGGTTATGCTCAAGAGAAGGGCATTGATTTTGATGAGACTTTTGCTCCCACATGTCGTATGACTACTGTTCGTAGCATCTGTGCATTAGCAGCTCATAATGGTTGGAATGTACATCAGCTGGACATAAAGACTGCGTTCTTAAATGGAGATTTGCATGAGGAGGTGTATGTATCGCAGCCTCGTGGTTTTGTTCAAAGAGGGCAGGAAAACAAAGTGTGCAGGTTAAAAAAGGCTTTATATGGTTTAAAGCAAGCTCCACGAGCTTGGTATGAAAAAATACATGCATATTTGACTGCACATGGGTTTCAGAATAGTCCAACAGAAAGCACTTTGTATGCTAAACGTGTGGATGGTGTACATCTAATCATTGCTCTCTATGTCGATGACATGCTACTCACAGGACCAAATGAAAGTCATATTGCTGATTTTAAGGCTGATTTGAATGCCTCTTTTGAGATGTCAGATTTGGGGCATTTGCATCATTATTTGGGGATACAATTTAAGCAGTGTGATGGAGGTATTGCTTTGTGTCAGACAAAGTATATTGAAACATTGTTGCGGAGATTTGGCCTTGAAGACTGCAAGCCTATTGCTACTCCAATGGAGACAGGTTTGAAGTTGAGTCTTCATGATGCTGGAGATCACTTTGATGTCACACTCTATCAGACAGCTGTTGGTTGCCTCATTTATGTATGCATTACGAGGCCAGACATTCAGTTTGCAGTCTCACAAGTGAGCAGATTTATGCATAGCCCAGGCATTAAGCATTGGCAGGCAGTGAAGCGTATCTTTCGCTATTTGAGTGGTACTCGGCATCTTGGGTTGTTTTATCCCAAGGGGGGATCATTGCCGCCAGATTTACATGCTTTTTCAGATTCTGACTGGGCTGGTTGTTATGACACACGCGTGTCCACGAGTGGTTTTTGCTTCATGCTTGGAAGCTCATGCATATCATGGTTGAGCAAGAAGCAGCCTACTGTGGCCACTTCTAGTTGTGAAGCTGAGTACAGGGCAGCTTTCACAGCTACGGTTGAGTGTGTGTGGCTCAGACGCCTCATGGCTGATTTGGGTGTTGGGCAGCCATCTGCCACCACCATCTTCACTGACAGTCAGAGCGCATTGGCAGTTGCGCGGAACCCAGTGTTCCATGCTCGTACGAAGCACATTGAGGTGCACTACCATTATGTCAGGGAGAGACTCTCTGCAGGAGAGATCAGTTTGGCTTATGTGCCAACACAGGATAACCTTGCAGACCTTTTCACAAAGGCTCTGCCTCGTGAGAAGTTCGAAGCTTTTCGCAAAGCTTTGGGCTTACTCCCTTTTGTGGATTCGTCCACATAGCTAGACACTTCCCTATACATGAGTGCTAGCTCTTGTTCACCGCATCACTCCAGGGGGGATTTGTTACCATATTATAGTAGTGATGTGTGTGAACACACTTAGGACCGCCGGGGCACTTTTTCCCTCACTAGGAGGTTTTTTCCCCCGTGCATTGTATATACGCCCATTATCTTCTAGGGCTTGTTATCTTTCATTTTTGGCACTCATAATACACTACTGTGTTGTGCTCAAGCTTCTTCATCTTCTTGAAGTTGTGTGTGCATTCCTGCAACCCTAATTCCAACAACCATCATACCCAAACATGCTCCGATGGGGACCAAACTTTGCAAGCATGTGGGGGTGGGTCCCCCGCACATGCTTGCAAAGTTTGGTCACAATCAGAGCATGTTTGGATTGGCAATTGGCGCGCCCAGTGTGGGTTTTTCAAGTCTCTTGGTGCTTAAGAGGCCATGGAAAATCCGGGCCTTCCCCATACCATCGTACCCAAACATGCTCTGATGGTGACCAAACTTTGCAAGCATGTGGAGGGGTCCCACCCCCACATGCTTGCAAAGTTTGGTCACAATCAGAGCATGTTTGGATTGGCAATTAGTGCCCAGTGCGGGTTTTTTAAGTCTCTTGGTGCTTAAGAGGCCATGGAAAATCCGGGCCTTCCCCATACCATCGTACCCAAACATGCTCCGATGGGGACCAAACTTTGCAAGCATGTGGGGGTGGGTCCCCCCCACATGCTTCCAAAGTTTGGTCCCTATCAGAGCATGTTTGGATTGGCAATTGGCGCCCAGTGCGGGTTTTTCAAGTCTCTTGGTGCTTAAGAGGCCATGGAAAATCCGGGCCTTCCCCATACCATCGTACCCAAACATGCTCCGATGGGGACCAAACTTTGCAAGCATGTGGGGGTGGGTCCCCCCCACATTCTTGCAAAGTCTGGTACCCATCGGAGCATGTTTGGATTGGCAATTAGCGCCCAGTGCGGGTTTTTTAAGTCTCTTAGTGCTTAAGAGGCCATGGAAAATCCGGGCCTTCCCCATACCATCATACCCAAACATGCTCCGATGGGGACCAAACTTTCCAAGCATGTGGGAGTGGGTCCCCCCCACATGCTTGCAAAGTTTGGTCACAATATAAGCATGTTTGGATTAGCAATTGGCGCCCAGTGCGGGTTTTTCAAGTCTCTTGGTGCTTAAGAGGCCATGGAAAATCCGGGCCTTCCCCATACCATCGTACCCAAACATGCTCTGATGGTGACCAAACTTTGCAAGCATGTGGAGGGGTCCCACCCCCACATGCTTGCAAAGTTTGGTCACAATCAGAGCATGTTTGGATTGGCAATTAGTGCCCAGTGCGGGTTTTTAAGTCTCTTGGTGCTTAAGAGGCCATGGAAAATCCGGGCCTTCCCCATACCATCGTACCCAAACATGCTCCGATGGGGACCAAACTTTGCAAGCATCTGGGGGTGGGTACCCCCCACATGCTTCCAAAGTTTGGTTCCCATCAGAGCATGTTTGGATTGGCAATTAGCGCCCCAGTGCGGGTTTTTTAAGTCTCTTGGTGCTTAAGAGGCCATGGAAAATCCGGGCCTTCCCCATACCATCGTACCCAAACATGCTCCGATGGGGACCAAACTTTGCAAGCATGTGGGGGTGGGTCCCCCCCACATGCTTGCAAAGTCTGGTACCCATCGGAGCATGTTTGGATTGGCAATTAGCGCCCAGTGCGGGTTTTTTAAGTCTCTTAGTGCTTAAGAGGCCATGGAAAATCCGGGCCTTCCCCATACCATCATACCCAAACATGCTCCGATGGGGACCAAACTTTGCAAGCATGTGGGGGTGGGTCCCCCCCACATACTTGCAAAGTTTGGTCACAATCAGAGCATGTTTGGATTGGCAATTGGCGCGCCCAGTGCGGGTTTTTCAAGTCTCTTGGTGCTTAAGAGGCCATGGAAAATCCGGGCCTTCCCCATACCATCGTACCCAAACATGCTCTGATGGTGACCAAACTTTGCAAGCATGTTGAGGGGTCCCACCCCCACATGCTTGCAAAGTTTGGTCACAATCAGAGCATGTTTGGATTGGCAATTAGTGCCCAGTGCGGGTTTTTTAAGTCTCTTGGTGCTTAAGAGGCCATGGAAAATCCGGGCCTTCCCCATACCATCGTACCCAAACATGCTCCGATGGGGACCAAACTTTGCAAGCATGTGGGGGTGGGTCCCCCCCACATGCTTGCAAAGTTTGGTCACAATCAGAGCATGTTTGGATTGGCAATTGGCGCCCAGTGCGGGTTTTTCAAGTCTCTTGGTGCTTAAGAGGCCATGGAAAATCCGGGCCTTCCCCATACCATCGTACCCAAACATGCTCCGATGGGGACCAAACTTTGCAAGCATGTGGGGGTGGGTCCCCCCCACATGCTTGCAAAGTCTGGTACCCATCGGAGCATGTTTGGATTGACAATTAGCGCCCAGTGCGGGTTTTTTAAGTCTCTTAGTGCTTAAGAGGCCATGGAAAATCCGGGCCTTCCCCATACCATCATACCCAAACGTGCTCCGATGGGGACCAAACTTTGCAAGCATGTGGGGGTGGGTCCCCCCCACATGCTTGCAAAGTTTGGTCACAATATAAGCATGTTTGGATTAGCAATTGGCGCCCAGTGCGGGTTTTTCAAGTCTCTTGGTGCTTAAGAGGCCATGGAAAATCCGGGCCTTCCCCATACCATCGTACCCAAACATGCTCTGATGGTGACCAAACTTTGCAAGCATGTGGAGGGGTCCCACCCCCACATGCTTGCAAAGTTTGGTCACAATCAAAGCATGTTTGGATTGGCAATTAGTGCCCAGTGCGGGTTTTTAAGTCTCTTGGTACTTAAGAGGCCATGGAAAATCCGGGCCTTCCCCATACCATCGTACCCAAACATGCTCCGATGGGGACCAAACTTTGCAAGCACATCAGAGCATGTTTGGATTGGCAATTAGCGCCCCAGTGCGGGTTTTTTAAGTCTCTTGGTGCTTAAGAGGCCATGGAAAATCCGGGCCTTCCCCATACCATCGTACCCAAACATGCTCCGATGGGGACCAAACTTTGCAAGCATGTGGGGGTGGGTCCCCCCCACATGCTTGCAAAGTCTGGTCCCTATCAGAGCATGTTTGGATTGGCAATTAGCACCCAGTGCGGGTTTTTCAAGTCTCTTGGTGCTTAAGAGGCCATGGAAAATCCGGGCCTTCCCCATACCATCGTACCCAAACATGCTCCGATGGGGACCAAACTTTGCAAGCATGTGGGGGTGGGTCCCCCCCACATGCTTGCAAAGTCTGGTCCCCATCAGAGCATGTTTGGATTGGCAATTAGCACCCAGTGCGGGTTTTTCAAGTCTCTTGGTGCTTAAGAGGCCATGGAAAATCCGGGCCTTCCCCATACCATCGTACCCAAACATGCTCCGATGGGGACCAAACTTTGCAAGCATGTGGGGGTGGGTCCCCCCCACATGCTTGCAAAGTTTGGTCCCCATCAGAGCATGTTTGGATTGGCAATTGGCGCCCAGTCCGGGTTTTTCAAGTCTCTTGGTGCTTAAGAGGCCATGGAAAATCCGGGCCTTCCCCATACCATCGTACCCAAACATGCTCGGGGATGGGGACCAAACTTTGCAAGCATGTGGGGGTGGGTCCCCCCCACATGCTTGCAAAGTTTGGTCCCCACCATCGGAGCATGTTTGGATTGGCAATTAGCGCCTAGTCCGGGTTTTGCAAGTCTCTTGGTGCTTAAGAGGCCATGGAAAATCCGGGCCTTCCCCATACCATCGTACCCAAACATGCTCCGATGGGGACCAAACTTTGCAAGCACGTGGGGGTGGGTCCCCCCTACATGCTTGCAAAGTTTGGTCACAATCAGAGCATGTTTGGATTGGCATTTGGCGCCCAGTGCGGGTTTTTCAAGTCTCTTGGTGCTTAAGAGGCCATGGAAAATCCGGGCCTTCCACATACCATCGTACCCAAACATGCTCCGATGGGGACCAAACTTTGCAAGCATGTGGGGGTGGGTCCCCCCCACATGCTTGCAAAGTATGGTCACAATCAGAGCATGTTTGGATTGGCAATTGGCGCCCAGTGCGGGTTTTTCAAGTCTCTTGGTGCTTAAGAGGCCATGGAAAATCCGGGCCTTCCCCATACCATCGTACCCAAACATGCTCCGATGGGGACCAAACTTTGCAAGCATGTGGGGGTGGGTCCCCCCCACATGCTTGCAAAGTCTGGTCCCCACCATGAGAGCATGTTTGGATTGGCAATTGGCGCCCAGTGCGGGTTTTTCAAGTTTTTTGGTGCTTAAGAGGCCATGGAAAATCCGGGCCTTCCCCATACCATCGTACCCAAACATGCTCGGGGATGGGGACCAAACTTTGCAAGCATGTGGGGGTGGGTCCCCCCCACATGCTTGCAAAGTTTGGTCCCCACCATCGGAGCATGTTTGGATTGGCAATTAGCGCCTAGTGCGGGTTTTGCAAGTCTCTTGGTGCTTAAGAGGCCATGGAAAATCCGGGCCTTCCCCATACCATCGTACCCAAACATGCTCCGATGGGGACCAAACTTTGCAAGCACGTGGGGGTGGGTCCCCCCCACATGCTTGCAAAGTTTGGTCACAATCAGAGCATGTTTGGATTGGCATTTGGCGCCCAGTGCGGGTTTTTCAAGTCTCTTGGTGCTTAAGAGGCCATGGAAAATCCGGGCCTTCCCCATACCATCGTACCCAAACATGCTCTGATGGTGACCAAACTTTGCAAGCATGTGGAGGGGACCCACCCCCACATGCTTGCAAAGTTTGGTCACAATCAGAGCATGTTTGGATTGGCAATTAGCGCCCAGTGCGGGTTTTTCAAGTCTCTTGGTGCTTAAGAGGCCATGGAAAATCCGGGCCTTCCCCATACCATCGAACCCAAACATGCTCCGATGGGGACCAAACTTTGCAAAGCATGTGGGGGTGGGTCCCCCCCACATGCTTGCAAGGTTTGGTCCCCATCAGAGTATGTTTGGATTGGCAATTAGCGCCCAGTGCGGGTTTTTTAATTCTCTTGGTGCTTAAGAGGCCATGGAAAATCCGGGCGTTCCCCATACCATCGTACCCAAACATGCTCCAATGGGTACCAGACTTTGCAAGCATGTGGGGGTGGGTCCCCCCCACATGCTTGCAAAGTCTGGTCCCCATCAGAGCATGTTTGGATTGGCAATTAGCACCCAGTGCGGGTTTTTCAAGTCTCTTGGTGCTTAACAGGCCATGGAAAATCCGGGCCTTCCCCATACCATCGTACCCAAACATGCTCCGATGGGGACCAAACTTTGCAAACATGTGGGGCTGGGTCCTCCCCACATGCTTGCAAAGTATGGTCACAATCAGAGCATGTTTGGATTGGCAATTGGCGCCCAGTGCGGGTTTTTCAAGTCTCTTGGTGCTTAAGAGGCCATGGAAAATCCGGGCCTTCCCCATACCATCGTACCCAAACATGCTCCGATGGGGACCAAACTTTGCAAGCATGTGGGGGTGGGTCCCCCCCACATGCTTGCAAAGTCTGGTCCCCATCGGAGCATGTTTGGATTGGCAATTAGCGCCCAGTGCGGGTTTTTCAAGTCTCTTGGTGCTTAAGAGGCCATGGAAAATCCGGGCCTTCCCCATACCATCGTACCCAAACATGCTCCGATGGGGACCAAACTTTGCAAGCATGTGGGGGTGGGTCCCCCCCACATGCTTGCAAAGTCTGGTCCCCATCAGAGTATGTTTGGATTGGCAATTAGCGCCCAGTGCGGGTTTTTTAAGTCTCTTAGTGCTTAAGAGGCCATGGAAAATCCGGGCCTTCCCCATACCATCATACCCAAACATGCTCCGATGGGGACCAAACTTTGCAAGCATGTGGGGGTGGGTCCCCCCCACATGCTTGCAAAGTTTGGTCACAATCAGAGCATGTTTGGATTGGCAATTGGCGCCCAGTGCGGGTTTTTTAAGTCTCTTGGTGCTTAAGAGGCCATGGAAAATCCGGGCCTTCCCCATACCATCGTACCCAAACATGCTCCGATGGGGACCAAACTTTGCAAGCATGTGGGGGTGGGTCCCCCCCACATCTTTGCAAAGTTTGGTCCCCATCAGAGCATGTTTGGATTGGCAATTAGCGCCCAGTGCGGGTTTTTTAAGTCTCTTGGTGCTTAAGAGGCCATGGAAAATCCGGGCCTTCCCCATACCATCGTACCCAAACATGCTCCGATGGGGACCAGACTTTGCAAGCATGTGGGGTCTTGCAAAGTCTGGTCCCCATCAGAGCATGTTTGGATTGGCAATTAGCACCCAGTGCGGGTTTTTCAAGTCTCTTGGTGCTTAAAAGGCCATGGAAAATCCGGGCCTTCCCCATACCATCGTACCCAAACATGCTCCGATGGGGACCAAACTTTGCAAGCATGTGGGGGTGGGTCCCCCCACATGCTTGCAAAGTCTGGTCCCCATAAGAGCATGTTTGGATTGGCAATTAGCACCCAGTGCGGGTTTTTCAAGTCTCTTGGTGCTTAAGAGGCCATGGAAAATCTGGGCCTTCCCCATACCATCGTACCCAAACATGCTCCGATGGGGACCAAACTTTGCAAGCATGTGGGGGTGGGTCCCCCCCACATGCTTGCAAAGTTTGGTCCCCAACCATCAGAGCATGTTTGGATTGGCAATTGGCGCCTAGTGCGGGTTTTTCAAGTCTCTTGGTGCTTAAGAGGCCATGGAAAATCCGGGCCTTCCCCATACCATCGTACCCAAACATGCTCCGATGGGGACCAAACTTTGCAAGCATGTGGGGGTGGGTCCCCCCCACATGCTTGGAAAGTTTGGTCCCCATCGGAGCATGTTTGGATTGGCAATTAGCGCCCAGTGCGGGTTTTTCAAGTCTCTTGGTGCTTAAGAGGCCATGGAAAATCCGGGCCTTCCCCATACCATCGTACCCAAACATGCTCCGATGGGGACCAAACTTTGCAAGCACGTGGGGGTGGGTCCCCCCCACGTGCTTGCAAAGTTTGGTCACAATCAGAGCATGTTTGGATTGGCAATTGGCGCCCAGTGCGGGTTTTTCAAGTCTGTTGGTGCTTAAGAGGCCATGGAAAATCCGGGCCTTCCCCATACCATCGCACCCAAACATGCTCCGATGGGGACCAAACTTTGCAAGCATGTGGGGGTGGGTCCCCCCCACATGCTTGCAAAGTTTGGTCCCCATCAGAGTATGTTTGGATTGGCAATTAGCGCCTAGTGCGGGGTTTTTAAGTCTCTTGGTGCTTAAGAGGCCATGGAAAATCCGGGCCTTCCCCCCCACATGCTTGCAAAGTCTGGTCCCCATCAGAGCATGTTTGGATTGGCAATTAGCACCCAGTGCGGGTTTTTCAAGTCTCTTGGTGCTTAAGAGGCCATGGAAAATCCGGGCCTTCCGCATACCATCGTACCCAAACATGCTCCGATGGGGACCAAACTGCTGCAAAGTCTGGTCCCCCCCACATGCTTGCAAAGTTTGGTCCCCATCGGAGCATGTTTGGGTACGATGGTATGGGGAAGGCCCGGATTTTCCATGGCCTCTTAAGCACCAAGAGACTTGAAAAACCCGCACTGGGTGCTAATTGCCAATCCAAACATGCTCTGATGGGGACCAGACTTTGCAAGCATGTGGGGGGGACCCACCCCCACAATGTTGCAAAGTCTGGTCCCCATCGGAGCATGTGGGGGGGACCCACCCCCACATGCTTGCAAAGTCTGGTCCCCATTAGAGCATGTTTGGGTACGATGGTATGGGGAAGGCCCGGATTTTCCATGGCCTCTTAAGTACCAAGAGACTTGAAAAACCCGCACTAGGTGCCAATTGCCAATCCAAACATGCTCTGATTGTGACCAAACTTTGCAAGCATGTGGGGGGGACCCACCCCCACATGCTTGCAAAGTTTGGTCCCCATCGGAGCATGTTTGGGTACGATGGTATGGGGAAGGCCCGGATTTTCCATGGCCTCTTAAGCACCAAGAGACTTCAAAAACCCGCACTGGGCGCCAATTACCAATCCAAACATGCTCTGATGGGGACCAAACTTTGCAAGCATGTGGGGGGGACCCACCCCCACATGCTTGCAAAGTTTGGTCCCCATCGGAGCATGTTTGGGTACGATGGTACGGGGAAGGCCCGGATTTTCCATGGCCTCTTAAGCACCAAGAGACTTGAAAAACCCGCACTGGGTGCTAATTGCCAATCCAAACATGCTCTGATGGGGACCAGACTTTGCAAGCATGTGGGGGGGACCCACCCCCACATGCTTGCAAAGTCTGGTCCCCATCGGAGCATGTTTGGGTACGATGGTATGGGGAAGGCCCGGATTTTCCATGGCCTCTTAAGCACCAAGAGACTTAAAAAACCCGCACTGGGCGCTAATTGCCAATCCAAACATACTCTGATGGGGACCAGACTTTGCAAGCATGTGGGGGTGGGTTCCCACATGCTTGCAAAGTCTGGTCCCCATCGGAGCATGTTTGGGTACGATGGTATGGGGAAGGCCCGGATTTTCCATGGCCTCTTAAGCACCAAGAGACTTAAAAAACCCGCACTAGGCGCTAATTGCCAATCCAAACATACTCTGATGGGGACCAAACTTTGCAAGCATGTGGGGGGAACCCACCCCCACATGCTTGCAAAGTTTGGTCCCCATCGGAGCATGTTTGGGTACGATGGTATGGGGAAGGCCCGGATTTTCCATGGCCTCTTAAGCACCAAGAGACTTGAAAAACCCGCACTGGGCGCTAATTGCCAATCCAAACATGCTCTGATTGTGACCAAACTTTGCAAGCATGTGGGGGTGGGTCCCCTCCCCATGCTTGCAAAGTTTAGTCCCCATCAGAGCATGTTTGGGTACAATGGCATGGAGATTTTCAACAAACAATATGATAGCCAAAGTGTTAAAAAATATAATAAAATCAAGAACATCAATTAAAATGTAATGATACTCAATAATGAGAAAACTCATAATGATATAAACATCAAATAAGTACATCAGAATGAAAATGAGCTACCCCAGCTAGTCTGAGGTTAGTCACTGCCCAAAAATCTAAGTACAATGTAAGTGAGCTAACCCAGCTAGTCTGAGTTTAGTCACTATCAACAGCAACCCAATCAAAATCGTCATCTCTAACTGCCGGTCGACGTGCGCGTCGAGGCTGCTGTGCACGTCGAGGAGGCTGTGCCGGCTGCGGGGGTCGTCGAATGTCTGCGGGGAGGTCTGCCTCAAAGGAAGGATCGTGAGCTGGTGCCGGTGTACTCGAGAGCTCACGAGTCCCAAAAGCTGCTATGGCCCTCTCTCTCTCTCTACGTCGTGCTAATGCAAGACGCCTCTGTCTGTAAACCCAAAATCTATAATCTGCAATGGTGCGTGTCTGCCACTCTGCTCGTGTAAGCTCCTCTGCTGTAAGGACACGCTGCTCATGAGAAGCAGCACTGCTGCTAGCACCATCACCCGCTGTGCCACTAGGGCCAGCACCACCCACGCGCTCATATGCTGTCACCTGGCTCTCATGTAGGACTCTCTGGTAAGCGTCGAACTCATGTGAGCTCCACTCTATCTCAGGAGGCACCTCAGGCTCCTGGGCTCTATCGTCGAAGGCGTCGAGTCCCAAGTCCATAGCTGATGTAAAGTCGACAAGCCTGCCAGTCCTGGCATCTACTCGTACAAGGCCTGGGTGAAGATCATCGATGCCCAATACCCTGTACGTCGCTAAGTCGACGCGTCCACGGCAGGATGGGCATGCTGAGAACCGGACGAGCTCCTGGGTGATGCAAGACAAGTGGAAAATATGTCCACATCCTAGGGCATATCCTCCTGTACTATCAATGTCCTCGATACATAAACAGCAGCACGCATCACGTAGGAAGGGTGGTGCATCCTGTGGGAGAGGTCATCGAAAAACCTCTGTGTGACAGGCCGTGGATATAACGGTAGGTAAGGCACTGTCACGTCCGATGATCTACGATACTCTCGAACATGCAGCATCAGCTGCTCTGCCCTGTGCTGGGCAATCTGCTCCATAATCTGATGATGCTGTGCCTCAGCTCTGGAGCTCTCTACCTCGGTCCGAGCCTACGCAAAAAAAGTAAAGCATTAAAATATTTGATTAGTCTCTCATTAGGTATTACTTAAAGAAATTTGTAACTTAGGACCTTAATTATAACTCTTTAACGTGCAAGAGAAACCTACCTGCTGGATGTCGGACTCTCTCAGATGCTGTGCCTCTGCAGTAGCTGCCTCTGCCATCTGTAATGCAGCTCGGAGGCGGTCTATCTCCGCTCTCGCCTCTACCAACTCCTGAGTGAGCCTCTGAGTGGTAGGTGTGGGAACCTGCATGACACAATCAACCATGTTGCTCATGTAAAAATATAGAAAAGTACATATAAACATGAAGATAAATGACCAAAAAAACTTAAGACGTAATATATATGTAAATACCTCCACATCTGTTCGTCGGTATAGATCGTGAGAATAGGCGCACCACGTGCTGGATGCTCTCCGTGGTACTCCGTACGTCAATGCCGACCTGCGTGCCAAGAGCCTCTACTATCGACAATGGCACAAATGAAGGATCTGTGGTAGGTGCTACACGAAGGGCTGGTGGAGGCCGCCTACCCTGGTCCTGGAGACGGCCTCGGCCAGCACCACCACCCGGACGATGGCTGGTGTAATCGACCTCCTCCCCTAAGACAAACTCCGCATATAACTGCTTTGCGAAGTATATGGGAATCTGGCGGTTGTTCGGCATCCTCCCATATGCGACAACATATCGACTATAGATATGTGCCGCCATACGAGGATGCGAACACCGCGAAATAGTGAGGGGCTTGCCCGCCCCGGGCCTCATCCCACGACTATCGAGAAAAAGATCTAGGAAAGCCCCATCCCTAATAGGAGCAAGATCACAGACCTGACGATATGTCAGGCCATGTGACACAGGAGCAGCGCGATGGTGGGCTATCCACTCATCTACATAAACAATATCGTGAAGGCTACGAAGGGACGCAAGCATCGCCTCCAAGTCTGCCACGATATGTAATGTAGACGGAGTGTCTCTAGCACTCCTACGGATAGCCGCTAACTCGCGGTCTATCTCCGCGATGAGGTCCGCAATAGATGAGCGGCCCTCCTCGTGGCCCTCCATGCTAAAACCTAAGCCAAATGTGAAGGGTCTAATGTGAAGGGTCTAATGTGAAGGGTCTAATGCTTAGTGCTAAGTAGCACTAATGAAGCTAAAAACAAAGCTAATGGGCTCACTAATACTAATCCAAATCAAGAGAGCAAGAGAGTGAAAACGACTTGTGAAAATGAGGCAAAAAAAAAAGTTTTCCGGTTTTATAACCTCGATCGAGGTTCGGAAACATCATGCAATTTAGGGTTTGCAAGATTAACGCTCTAGATATTAGGGTTAGTGCAACATACGGCCAAGATACACACCTAATTCTAGGGTTGGGGAAGGATCGACGGCTGAGATTTGATATTACTATCTCGTTCGAGGTAAATGGACGGCCACGATTTAAAGGCATTACCACGACAACGTATCTCGACGGTCAAGATTCATTATATACCTCGATCGAGATATTTAAACGGTCGACATCGCATCTTCCAGCGTACGTGAATGGACGGTATAGATTGCGTTTCCGTATCTCGATCGAGATAATTGGACGGTGGATATTGCATCTACGTATCTCGATCGAGATATTCGGACGGTGCAGATTGAATCTCTGTATCTCGATCGAGATATTTGGACGGCTGAGATTTGAACTCAGTATCTCGATCGAGATATGGGGACGGTGGAGATTGTATCCGATTACCTCGAACAATGAATGGTCGCGATTGGATGTAAATTTCTCGTTCGAGATACGTGGACGATGGAGATGTGCTAGTCAAATATGCCTTCGAGGATACAGCGTGGCCCTGATGTGGATCCGAGTGGCATAAAAATCTCGATCGAGATATTGTGGTGGCGGTGACATGTATTGGTGACATGGATGACGCCTGGAAACCCGGACTTGCTAGCGTGGCATTAGTTGGCATCTCGATCGAGATATGTCGATTTAGGCTCGGGAGGCACGTGTCGTCTTTTGATTCGCGGCACTATCACGATCGAGGTACTCCGCCCGAGATGCATGGATGTCCCAATTTTAGAGAGAGTGAACGAAAGTGAGTACCCTCATCTTGCAACCACCCTGTCATGTATTGCAGACATAATTATCTGTTAATTCTTCACTTCTTCGAAACATACACTGTCTTAGCCGACGATACCTAGACAATATTTTGTATGTTATAATCAAAATATTAATTAAAGATAATAATGACTACAATAACACATTTTTATGAAATTATCAAGAAAATGATTAAGATGTTGATTTATTGATACGACATTTTATTGATTTATAATAAATAATAAATCAACATCTTAATAACTGATTTAAATAAACTCCCTTTAACCCTCTATTTTTGAATTTTCAAATTAATGCACAGATAGAAGACTAATTGATTTAAATAAACTCCCTTTAACCCTCTATTTTTGAATTTTCAAATTAATGCACAGATAGAAGACTAAAATGAGTGTATATATTTATTATAATATTTTAATCACTTTGAATGTAAATTCAAATTGCAAGAAAATATGTACTTAGCTAGTATCTTACCCTCGACTTGATTTGCCTGATCGGATGATCCTTTGAGCACTGTGTGTGTCGGGAAATGCCTCAACCTCGTAAGTTTGTCTTAGTGCTTTTCTTGATTTGATGATGTAAAATGTACTTGGCGATGCAACCAAGGACTGCGCGATCCAGGATTCTTCTTTTGATGATCGACGATTTGTGATGTGACGATCGATGATTCGTCTCAGGTGATCGACGATTCTTGTTCAACAACCGATGATTCATGATGTGACGATTTCGTCGCGACGAGATCGATGATTCGTTGACGATTCTTCTGAGAAATCGGACGATTCTTGTTGTGTGCCGATCCAAGGAAAATATAATTTTTCATTATATGCAAAGCGATCCGATTCGACTGTATATGCTTCAAGGGAGCAATCGTGCATCCCGACGCTTCTTCTGTGTGCTACAGGCGATCCGATTCGTCTGTATATGCTTCAAGCGAACAATCGTGCATGCCGACGCTTCTTCTTTGTGCTACAGGCGATTCTGCCTCTCTCTGTGTACAGCCGATTGCTTGCAATCGTGATCGTGCAATGGGCTTACTTACAGTGATGCTGGCGAGGACGACACCTTCTTCTCTATGCTCGATCTCTCTGCGCTTGCAGTCGTGGAGAAGCCGGTGATGTGCACCGAGTCTGCAGAAAGGCCAGCAATTCTTGTTGGGTCCATGGAGGATTTATCGATTCTTCTCCAAGTGCCCATCCCTTTAATCGTCGTTCTCATCAACATATTTATATGTCTTGATTGGTGCGGATCTCTGTCTCTCATGAACCCCTTCCTCCCCCCCTCCTTGCTAATTAATTAATTGAAAAACTTTTAGGACCCATATTTACCATAATTTAAATCATATTTGTAAGATTAAATTATTATAATAATTAATGAATGAATAAGTGAATAAAGGATACAATGCAATCAACAAAATGTAAGTGCATTCACAACAAGGGGTTCCACAGCCTCAATGTAGATTGTTGGGATGGGGGCATTAGAAAGCTTTACATTTAGCCCTATTCGTAAACAAACATGTTTTAGTATATGTCACACTCTCACATGTGACAAATCCAAAAAGTTTTTACTTTTTAAAACACAAATATATGTAATAAATCCAAGAAATCTTTACATTTCACAACACAAATAAATGTAGATGAAATTGTACATGATGAATTAGGAAGGCTCACAATATCAACAAAGTGAAAACCAATACAACGATAGCCACTTCACAATTCTAAGCATGATAAGATTGACAAGTCAATTACCAAGACATTAGAGAACTCCAAATATTGATGTCTTCATTTTTAAGACATTAGAGAACTCCAAATATTGATGTCTTCATTTTTTATTTTTTTGGTGCCTACAAGGAACTTTAAAAAAGTAAAAATAAGAAACACAAAACTTGAAGTAAAGCATCAGTACAGTGGTCATATGGGAATATCGTTGTACAAAAAACAAAATATGAATCGTACTACACTTTACCTCTAAAGGCAATATATTCATTGAAATCATGACAACAACCATATGAAATGTGTTCACCGCATTACCAAGAGTAATTGAAATATTTCAAACACACATTATGCATATGTATGTATGTATATGACTTTCAACAAATTAACATGATAACACAATGTATGCAAATAAATGTTGAAGAATTACAAACTATGACAACAACATTGTTTATTGGTGACTTTAACATAGACCAGCAAACTGGATGGATTAACTACTAAGACTTAAAAATCATGATGGCAAAATCAGATTTACATAAAAGCATAAACCATCCTACAACTTGACATTTTGTTTAGATTAGATTTGGATAACATCACACAACAATGACATCTAAATTGCTTTCAATGGTTACACCATTCGATTACATACTTGGAAAAATATTGTCCAGAGGGCAGATTATTGCAATGAGAATAAGGGCAACCTCGACTCTCGAGATCAGTAGTAAAACATCTTTTCTTGGTTTCAATCGGTGAAAGGACTACACCAAACGAATGGCAGTGCTTGCACCCCCACAAAGTTCAATGAAGAATGGTGACATTGAGTTTGTACACAGCAGAGGGACCATCGATGGATTGCGTTTGGATGGTGGCAAATCCTTGGGCATACCGGAAATGCCCAGTTCCACCCACCACGCCCACTTCTCGCAAGGGCAAATCAATCTGGTCCGTCCCTTGGATCATGATGGTGCTCTCGTTGTAGCGTTGGCTATGGAAAACACAGGTGAAGAGAAGCATGAGAGAGTTGGCTTCCATGGAGCTCCACATGTACATGCCTTGTGCTTTCCCCACAGGCCTTGAGCTCGGCGAAGGTCCCCTGGTTAGCAAATCGTCCATCACATACATGGTCCCGAACTCCACCTTCGAGAAGTTTCTAGTAGGGCTGGCTATGGGCACAGCTGTTGATGCCCCCCCTAAAACACCCTTACTGTTGAGCTCCACATTGTGCATATAGAAGTGCATGTTGGTTCTCCGTGGAACTCCGCCCTTCTTCCCCTCAGCCGAGGCGGCCACAAGCACAAGTAAAAAGAAAGCAAGCTGCTTCATAGCACCTGCCTGCTGTGACTTCAACAGAGGCTCCATATCCCAAAGAAAACAAGAAAATTTCTTGTAGATAATCTTGTTGTCTGGCAGTCGCACTTGCGTCTGCCTGCATCCATGCGTGCGGCGTGAGCTTGCAGTAGAAGGTAAGCTTTTTCAGGACACGTGGTGCGCCCATTTGTTTGCTTGTATTAGAAGTTGCGTTGCTAGTACCATCAGTGGCGACAGAATCATTGGCAGCACTTTGCCTTTCGAAAAGAGTAGGTTATGGTTGGCCTGGGCCTAGATACTTGATTCCCTCGTATTGGCCTGCCAGAGGCAAAGGTGTTTGGTTTTCTCTCACATCATGGGTCATTTATTCTCCAAAGAACTCTCGAGGGTATTTTATCATTGCAAAGAAGGGGGATTAATTAAGGCATGGTAAGAAGGGGATTAATTAAGGTATGGTGAGACAATTTGTGAAAAGAATTTCTAAATAAATAACAAGATTTGGGCGTATCAAGGGATCATTCTTCTTTCCCTGCCACTCGATGATTGATAAGACATTCAGAAATCAAGAAATTACGAAATTATATTTAATTAAATATTCGAAAAGCCTGGATAAACGTTAGCCTGGATTCTCGAGTCCCCTGCCCTCAAAGCATTAAACTGTCGCGGAGGTCGAGCTGGACTGTTTTCTTGGATGATTAGAATAGTAGTTATGAAAGTCTTCAATTATTTAGTTACTTTCTTTTCCTTTCTCTTTCTCTCTTTTCTTCACTAACTAATATTAATACTTTATTTTTTTATGGTAGGCCATCTTAAAATTTTTAATTATTTTTACTATAAGCTAGTGGGTTGACCCTTGCTTTTCAAACCTCCAAATTCAAATTTCTACCCCAATCTCTTCCTCTTTCTCCAGAACATCCAATGCAGCTTTATGAAACTCTTCTTTTATATATGCTAGTATGCGCAATGCTACGACACTGTGTGGAATGGCATATATATCACGTTACTTTATGTGTTTTTACACACATAAAGTAACTTGTGCATTCACGATCATGAGTGCGAGTGAATCTTTCCCCAGGCATGAACCCAAGTGTATTAGCTTCTCCTCTAGAAATTTTAAAATTTTGGCTCCTCCTCCTACCACGTGTTAGCTTCTCAGCCACTTGGAACCTTCAAGTAACAGATGGATAGATATATAATATATATATAGAGAGAGAGAAAAAATGGTGCTGTCACACAAGAATCACTCACACCAGCTGCTGCAGCTTTACCCATCGTGAGTCATCGTCGTCGTCTCATGGCCTTTACCCATAAAGAGTCGTGTCCACCATAACCTTCTCTCTCTTGCGTAAATAAAAATCAGCTACTTGAAAACCCTTTTACTTTTTGAGGTAGGGGTAGGATAATAGCCTGGTGGTTAAGTACCCTTGGCCCATTCATCTCCCTCACTCTATAAAGGAGAATGTATTCCTGAAAAAATAGAAACAAAAGTTTTTTTACTTTTGAAAAGATGAAGGGATGTGTGTGTATGTGTGTGTGTGTGTGTGTGTGTGTGTGTGAGAGAGAGAGAGAGAGACAGAGAGACAGAGAGACAGAGATTTTAATAAAGGGATATGTGTGTGTGTGGGGGGGTGGGTGTGTGTGAGAAAGAGATTTTAATAAAGGGATACATGAGTGTGTGTGTGTGTGAAGGTGGGTATGAGAGCGAGAGAGATTTTAATAAAGGGATGTGTGGGTTTGTGTGAGAGAGATATTTTAAAAAAGGGATACGTGTGTGAAGGTGGGCGTCATGAGAGAGAGAGAGAGATTTTAATAAAGGGATGTGTGTGTGTGTGTGTGTGTGTGAGAGAGAGAGAGAGAGAGAGAGAGAGAGAGAGAGAGATTTTAATACCCACTCTCTCACAAAAAAAAGGATGCCATCTAGATTATATGACCATGGGGGGAACATAGCTATTATTGGGGACACTATGTACAACACACATGTCCTTTCTCTATAGAGGAAAAATATGAGATTTTTTTAGCCCCAGATGTCTTAGAAGGTTCTTTGGATCAAAGTGTTTAGTTTTTTACAAGAAAGTTTTCTATTCAAATTTTTTATAAACCCATCATTACTACTCGTTACAAACACAAAATTTTTAATGTAGAACATATCACGCAACATAAAATAGAAAATTTGAAAGATTCATGGGTGGAGAGATGGAAAACTCTCTCACTTGTAGCAAGAGTAGCATGATCCACGTGTAGCTCAATCAAATGGGATTTGCATCCCTTTCGGAGCTAGGGATTCAACCCGTGTACCAGTGCACAAAAGCTTATCCACAAATGGAGAGAATGCTTATGGCTCTACCATCACGTGACACTAGACTAAGCACACACACAAGCTCAACTTGCCCTCATTCCTACACACCCATTCATTCACAAATACAAGCAAGAGGAACACAATCACTATGCACACAAGCAAAGAGAAAGACCTCACTCCACTCCTATCTTCTTACAAGCATGCACACACTCAAGCATCAAGCTTCCATGAAAGCTTCAAATCAGACCACATACATAAAAACGAAATACTAAAAGCATGCATAAGAGTAAAATGATTAGAGAAGAGGATGAGAAAGACTCATGACATTGCTATTGATTCAATGAAGAGATTTATCTCATACAAAGATGTAGATGGGGTGAGAGAAGAGTCTTCACCTCTATGGAGAAGAGGGAGAGTAGCTCTCTCAAAGGAGCTCTTGCATGAACTTAGCCCAAAGTGTACCTAAGCTCTCAAATGAGCCACTTTTTATACTAAAACTCCTAAAACTCCCAAAACTTTCCATGTGGGATTATTCTTAAGCCCGCTCCCACACTCATCTACAACTTGGAACTCTTTACACAAGAGCCCTAAATAAGAATGTCACTTGTTTTCCTGCTTGCATCTTTGTGTTGCATCCTTGCATTGATCACCACTCGTCATGCAACACTCCCCCCTTCCTATTTTTGCGCACGTCCTCGAGCGCGGTAGAAGCAAAAGCTGCAAAAAACAATGGATACAAGTAAAGCCTTTTATTGAAAAAAAAAACAGCAATGACAATCTCACACGTGAGCATACAAGTGAAAGGCTGATTAGAGTTTTAAAGAGTGCTAAAAGAGGTGAGTAAAGACTAGTCAAAGTGAGACTAAGTGGTAGATAGTGCTATGCAAAGGCAAGTGTGCTTGCACACCATACGTTATGACCGCAGTCTCAATGTCCTACAAGTATTTAAGTTATTCCTAAGTGGCAAACCTACTCCTAAATATGAGAAATGGTGATTGGACCTCTTCTTCTTTTCTCTCTTTTTTTTTTTTGTGTGTGTGTGTGTATGTAAAAGATGATAAAGAGGAAGGTTCCATCCCAATGAGACCCAAGCAATGGCCAAGAGACCTCTGCCCAAGAGAATCTAAAGGCCGCTAAGTATCTCAAGGGCGACAGACCCTTTTCTTTCTTTTTGACATAAGGAGTATCCCATGAAGATGGGGGCATCGGTCTCGAGGGCCCATAATGTACCCCAGAGTCATACCAGCATCTATCAAGGCGATAGAGTCCTTGAAGGTTTTTTCTTAATCTTTTAGACGTCAGTGTTCACCCCATGGAAACCAAGGCATCGGCCCCAAGATGCTAAGACAACCCTAGGTCCTACCAAGCATTCCACATGGCTGTAGACATGTCATGTCTCGATTCACTTGTATATATTTTTTAGGGCATGATTTTCGTAAATTTTTTATTAATCCTAGCACCTAGCCCATACCTAAGAGGTAGCTACCACTAAGGATAACTAATATACTTCGAGAGCATAAGAACTTGGCATACTCCGTTGGTATATATCCTACACCGTCTTTAAATAGAAATACCGTCTACTAAGTCCTCTAAGAATCTAGAAATCACTCACCACCTTTTAACAACTAATTTAAAACTTAAACCAGCCAACCGTGTGTGAACATGCAAACAATATATCCAAAAGTTAAAAGCACATAAAGAACAAAAGATTATGACTTGAATACACCTATTGTAGTGCTTGTTGATGTTGTGCGTTTGCATTGATGCATTTCTGATGTTGTGCAGATTGCTTCTCTTTGCTCTTTGTAAGCATTGCATGTCTCCCCCCTTCCTAATTTGTGTGCACGGTAGGTGGACTATTGGGGCATGTTTGTATGCTCTTGCTTAGCTGAGATCTCTACAAAATGTTTATAAACAAACAAGAAAAGAAATGAAAGGAATAAAATTTGTTATTGGTGCCAATCACCGAATATAGCCGAGGGGAAAAACCCAGTGGGAGAAAAGTGCCCTGGCTTGTTGATCTTATTGTGGAGTTGATAAGCTTACCCTTGTACTGGTGGTGGATCCGTGTCCACTTCTGTTGGAAAGATGGTATCAATCACTTCAGGATGCAAGGACAACCCTGTACAAAAACCGGCCTCTGGAGAAGGTGGTAGAGGAAGGAGTGCTTCCTCGCTAAAATATAGCATTGGTTCTATGGGAAGGTTAAGCAGACAATTTTGATTTTGAAACTACTCAATATAGGTACTCATAGTGATCCAAAATTGACATGTTGAGGCTTGGGGAAGGAGGGCTTGCAAGATAGGTGGTTGCAAGTCATTTATGCATGTATCCCTCGATTGTTATGCTTGAACCTCCTCAGGTAATCTACGTTGATTTGGTCCTCGGTCTGGTACTCTCACATTAAGAAGGTTATGGTGTTGGGGTGTAATTCCCACAATTTGTTTCATTAAGCCCGTGCCATATCGTCGAAAGTAAGAGCGGCATAGCCAACAAATGTGTGAAGCTTCTCCTAATACAAGTCGTGCACACTCTTGACAATGTGGAAATGGGTGATGCTGTTGATAGAATAAAGTGACAAAGTGATGCCCACAGCAATTTTCACCTAAGGGAGCATAAAAGTACCTAGAATGAGTTTGAAAAGGAGGAGCACTATAACCCCCGCGATGTTCAGGTTGAGTACTATCAGGGTCAATGCATGGTGGACATTTATCTCGCCAAGTATCCATCAGGAGGCATCTGGTCGTAGAACAATGAAATTTAGAAACTTCAAACTTTATACACTCATATCCATCATTACAATCCCAATCAAAAACATTATAGATAAGATCATCTCAAAAAGAACACAATTCTCTAAAGGCATAAGGAACCACATTAGTAAATGTGAGACTATTCAAACACTGATCTACCAAAGAGCTTCAATTGTAGTGTTAATGTCTTACCTTTGGTTTTGGGTATGTCCTTCTTAAGAGGTGGAAAGGTTAGCAATTGTTGAGGAATTTGAGCAAGATAAGAGGATTTAGGCATTGAAGTGCTAGAATCTATGCTCAAAGGAGACTCATGTAAAGTTGGATTTGTCTTAGGTACACAAGTTGATGGTGGAATTGTGTAACAAGGAGAAATTGGGACAAGTGGTGATTCAATACATGTTTTGGGAAGGACAACACAAGGAGATTTGTAGGTGCTATCACAACCACCTATCCTATCTTGAAGAGGTTGTGTTGATTTCCTTTGCACCCACTGATATGGAAAACCAAGGGTGGCTTTTGGAATCTTATTTATACACTCTTTTACCTCTAGCAAACCATGGCATTTGGGAAGCCAAAGTGCTGTTGCACCCTCATAATAGCCTTGTGCTTTAAGAACATGCTTTGGGACCCAATGAGTAACAATGTGAGGTTTAGGCTTGGAAAAGATGTGCTTTTTAGGAGGCTTAGCAACTAGGCTAGATGGTACAAGTTTGTATGCATCTTTGGGTAGCCAAATTGATAATTCCTTCTTGCCTGGCCTTCTTTGAGCAGTGACTAGAGTAGTTGGAACATGCCAACCATGGCCCTCACTTGAGGACTCATCGATTATTCACATCATTTGTGTTGGAGCTTCAAGAGAAGATTTTGAAAGTGGGTTGTGTAAGGTAGAAACACCACCCTTTTGACATGATAAAGCTCGTGGAGTAGCAGATCCCAGGATGCAATCAGAATCAATTTGCAATTTGTATTGTCTATTCTTCCAATCTAATGAACAATTGGTAGCACTTAACCATGATCGACCGAGAACAGCCTCTACCACTGTCTTGGACTTACTTGCCACATAAAAGAGAACTGACATCTGGTGATCCTAAATGGGCATCATAATGACACATTTTCCCTCTACTATAAGGTTATCTTCACCTGAGAAGCTTCGTAAGTCAATAGGAACGTGCACAAGTGTTGGTTGTCCCAAGGCTATCCATGTGTCAAACGAGAGAACATTATAATCTGCACCAGAGTCAATTAAGGCAGAGACAAAGTAGGTAGTCTCATGAAGATGAAGACACACTTGAATATTGAACAGATCGACATCAGTAGCCAACTGTAAGGCCAACATAGAAGCCTTGCGACGCTCCTTGGCTTTTGCAACTCTAGCTTTAGCCTCTTCTTAAGCCTGACGTTTAAGTAGGTCATGTGCTTCTTTCCGTGTGTGTGCAACATGCATTTGTTGAAGCATGGCTTTAGTTAATGGTTCATTGTATTTCTTGAGACGACTTCCATTAATGAAGTTAGGCATTTGCTCACCTTCTAGTGTCTCTAAATGCACTGCACCACTAGGAGTAAGCTCATTAATCACAAACGGTCCTAGGCCATGTTTCTTGAGCTTTCTCTTATGCTTCTTGCAGTATTTACGTTTAGGTCGGCTTCGAGGAATCTCAACTAACCTCCCTTCCTCTCAAGAGCAGGCGTGCCTTTCCTAACTCATTATCACATCATTATCAAAATTAGAGTCCCATCCATCTTCCTTATTAGCATCATTAGCAGATTCAAGTGTTAAATCCTCCACTGAGACTTCCTCTACATGTAGTGCTGTTGTGGATGCATCCCCATAGTACAAAACATCTAGAAGGTCACGTGGTTGTACCATTCGTATAGGAATAATGTCATATCCATCTGAGTTACAAAATTGAATCGGCTTAGGTAAGGCACATGTCGATAATGTTGCAAGGACATGACTCCATTCTAGTGGATCAATTAAGTGCTCAGGGAAGGGTTGTAGTATGTATGCCTCATCTGATACACTTTGATTACCCTTAAGTCTCTCAGTGTTGAAATCCCTACATGAGGCTCCACACATCCACAGATCTTCTCGCCCATCTGACAATGTAACTCTTGAGCCCTCAGATGAAGTAGAATCAAACTCATCTATTGGAGACCTTGTTACATCACGATATGAGTGATTCTTTAGGTTGACCCTTGTGATGACAAAATCATGTCGGAGGTACAAATAATTGTATCCCCAATCTTGAATCATTTGAAATTGTCGCATGAATGGTCTACCCAATATCACTTCATAGTTTGGATGTTTTTCAAAATCCACTACTGCAAAGGTGTGCTCATATTCAATCCCACATGTGGTGACCAATATGTTCTCAAGCAGTCCAAGGGGATGTTCTAAGCTTCCATCTGCTAGCGGCAAGCGCATCCTGGTACTCCTAATAGCTGGTTTGCCCCACTTTTCCCAAATGGACCTTGTCTCACAATGCCCACTCCTGCACCACTATCAAGTATTGTAGTTGAAGCTACTTTTCACACTTCTAATGGGAGGGTAGCATTTCCCTGATCGTCCTCACAAAATTTTCCGACTTTGTTGATAGGACTGGCATAACATGCTTTGTCTTAGGGTGTCTAGTACAATGATGGTGACCCTTTTGTAGCAATACCTGCTATGACAAACATGTGGCAATATCATTCCACAACTCAGGTCGAAGCTTTATCAAATCAAGCAAAGGTAAGGTACAAGCCACTGGTGCTGAAAAAATAGCTTGCACGATACCCATATCCATCTTCTTTGTCAACCTTCTATGCATGGAGGGTATCCTCAAGATTTGAGAACAGTTCTCATATTCTCCCAAATATGATGGTAAGGTTTTCATTGTATGCTTACTTCTAGGAGAAACAATTGTTTGAACTTCCTCCTGGATGCTTGGACGTCTAAAGTTGTTTTCTGTGCTCCTAGTAAAATCTACCTCAGAGAATGGAGGTGAAATAATAGAGGACATATTCTCATTAACTTTCTCATGAACTGCTGCCCACATCTCATTTGCCATGTCCTCGTTAGCATCAATAACTTCATCATTGCATGATGGGAAGGCAAGGCTAGGTGGTGGCAGAATACCTTCTTTCAATGGGGTGGCAATTGGTGCAAACTTCTCGCTATGAGATTGTGAGATGAGCTCACTTTTCATTTCCCAACTTGATGACACTTCTGGTATGGTTTCTAATGTTGGTTTAAGAGAGGTTGGGCTCCGAGGGATAGGTGGAGGTGGGCCCTCAAGTATTGATTGAGCTTCCCTAATGAGTTGCTCATGTACAGCTAGATTGATCTTCTCCTCACTCACGAGGGTTTGGGTATTCTTGAAGCTTCTTGGGTAGCTCAGATAAAGCTTCAATGCGACTTCTATGAGCATCAATGATGGCATCTAGAGTCTCGTTCACCTTATCCACAAAAACAGAACCCCTAGAACTATCCTCAGTCGTACTAGCCTCATCTTGTTTAGCACTAGGCCTAGGTTGAGGTTGATGCTCCTCATGCACTTCTTGGGATGTAAAAGTTTCATCCCTCATGTTTTGTTTAGAGACTTCTTGAGAACTAGTGGATGCACTTTTAGTTCGCTTGTTGCGGTTCTTTTTCCTCCTAGTGGTCCTTTTTCTATTGGAATGTAGGGTCTTGTCCACTAGATTTTCCTTTGCATCCCTAGTTCGAGGTGTCTCATCAGTTTGCATTTCGGCATTTCGTGTCTGTGATCTAGTCATGACTCTAAGTGGCACGACATCCTCATTCTCTGATGAAGGTGGCGATGGAATTGCCCCTACAAGGTTGAGTGAGACCTTTGGTTGAGAGGTGCCTTCCTCATGTGGTTTCAGCAAACAATCCTTTGGGAAGTGTTCTACACAACACCCTAGACAATATCTTTCAATTGGTGGAAACTGTGGTACTGTTGTATTGGATCGAGCTACTTGCCTTGAGCGATGTGGACAATCACGAGCCCAGTGGGGTTCTCCGCACTCATAACAGGGGCCCATTAGTTTGGCTTCTACTTTCCTTTGCTACCATTGACCTGAGGGGCCTGGAGTCCTAGGTTGGTAGCCGCCTAGCAACATCAAAGAATTTTGTTCCGCTGGCTCCAGTGCTTGGCTTGGATATGTGGGACTTTCAAAGAGATTTTCCTTGGATGAATATGATGCATATTCCTCCTCCACATAGCCTGGGTTTACCAAGTCTCTACACATATTTGAATTGTCGTAGTCAACAACCCTCACACGAGCAGTCCCAGGAGCAGGAGGTTGAGCTCCAAGAACAGGTCGTGCTTGCTCTTATGCCATCGGTGGCTTACGTTCAAAATTAGTATATTGTTGATGCATTTGTGGAGTCACTCCACCCCTTTCCTGTCTCATTCTTGCAATGCGAGTACATTTCTGTGTGGTGTGGGTAAAGTTCCAAGCACAGGCCTGGCACCACTTCTTTGTGGGTTGGTTTGTGACTAGAGCAGAAAAGGTATTACATTCTTCGGTTTTATGGTTACCACCACATGCTCCACAAAGATGAGAACCTGTAGGTAGTACACTCCTCATTCACTGCTGCTGCTGTTGTTGTGGCTGCATGGGTGGGCGATAGGTTTGTCCCGATCTCCTTAGTACTAGGTTAGCTATCTGGTCTGGATTTACTAGCGCACTAGACCTTGAACTTTGGTCATCACCCCACTGATCCCTAGTTTGCACCTCAGGGCCAGAACCATCTTGGAATTTGAAGTTATCTGTGAAATCCATAGCATCATGGCAACACTCATTGAAATTTGTATGCTTCTTTGCATAGAGATGTGTATGCAGTGTTGAATTTTTGAGTCCTTTTAAGAAGAGAGAAATTAATCGACTCTAGGTGGGCTTCTCATCTTCCGGGCATTAATGTACTGCTTCATCCTATTTACACAATCTCTAACACTCTTAGTCTTGCCTTGCTTGAAAGAGTAGATGTTTGCTACCGTGTCATATTGAATCCCAATCAAGGAAAAAGCAGCAATGAATCTCTCTTCCAGAACTTGTAAAGAAGATTTGTCTGAAGCCTCTAGTGCCTGAAACCAAGCAAGGGCCTTTCCCTCAAGAGTGAGCCCAAATCCTTCAATTTGCGTATGCTTGTCAGTCACTTGCTCAGCTCGAACTGCTTGCCTAAATGTTGCTACATGGTCATATGGATCTCCCGACCCTTCGTACTTCTTTACCAGTTTCTGAAGAGTTGATGGCCTTACTTGTCTTGAATACTCATCATAGGGCCTACGGCCTCTCACTCTCAATGGGAATTGTTCCTCTCTTTGGTAAGATGGTCCACATGCATCCCAAATTGGTGTGGGTCCCCTATTACCTGCCTCACCAACCCCCTCCAAAGATCTTGTTACCCTCATTTCAGGAGGTGCATTTATGGGAGGCCGAGTTGGCTCCCCTACCCTCCGATTGTCATAGTGAGAGAAACGTTGTTGTGGCGTGATCTGTGGTCGCACTTTTGGTGTAGGATAATATCTTGGTGTGCTAGAGTTGGGCTACTTGCAGTGGTCCACTTTGATGTTGAGGGTCCCTCTCTAATGAACTCTTGTAGGGGAGGAGCAACAGTTTCTCCAAGAAAGGCTGTCTCTCTTGGTTTAGCTGTATTTGTTGAGAACACTTCCATGAATAATGGTTGTCCTTTCCACGTGAGCTCCCGAATCTCCTTCCAATCTAAGGTTCGGTATTCATTGGCCCAACGATTCGGTTCTTGTATTCTGCAAGCTTCTCGACTACCACCACAAGCGCTAGAGGAAGATCTAGCTCTGGCAATCTAGTTGTGGCATAATATCCTTCTAAAGAGTCCTTATAGACCTCAAGACCGTATTAGGTAAAGTGGGAAAAATCCCATTCCCACATTGAAAAATTTAATGCATTTAATCTAGAATCTACCTTCTTCAACCTAGTATAAAAAATTTAGTTTGCTTTATCAAGTGATGCTAGATCGAACCTAGCTTGATCTTAGAAATAGAAAGATTTCAAGATTTTTTAGATCCACCACTTGTATATTTTACAATTGAAGAGGATTTTTAGATCCACCACTTGGCCATTCTATAGTCCATAAGAACCCAAGATCAGGTTCTACCATTTGGTCAACCTAGACCCCCAATTAAAAACAATGGTATAAGAGATTGTATATTGAGAGTCCCTATAGAGTAGGATGCACTCTTCAATTTAAGACTTCATTGTAATGAACAAGACTAAATGAACAAGAATTTTAAAAATTGACATGGTGAAGGTATCCTTATATACACAACCACTACAAATTAACATTATTAAGGATAGAAAGAGTCTCCTTGCAGTAGGATGCACTTTGTCAAAATTACGATTATAAATTTTCATTTTGATGAAGCTAATTCTACTAAAGAAATAATAAAACTTTTGCATTAACAACCAAAAGATAAAAGGACAAAAGGAGTCCCCTTAAAGTAGGATGCACATTGTGGATGAATAAGAGGAGTCTCCTTAGACTAGGATGCACTCCATCTATGAATTTATTTATTGTGTTAAAAATTATTCAATGCATTGCAAAGATACACAATTGAACAGTCTACTCCCAAAGTTGGCCAAATTACAAAGATCCTCTATATTTTGTTATAATAGAGACCATATTCAAAGACCATTTACATTCAATTATAAAAGGAAGTAACAAAATGTGCTAGTATCATGGGGGTGTAATTTTGATTTTAAGGGGTTCTAGCTCTACCACATGGTAGAGCTAGAATTTTGAGCTAGCTCTACCATGTGGAGCTACAACACATTGAGGAGGATTTAAAGATTTTTAGATCCACCACTTGGCCATTCTACAGTCCATAAGAAACCAAGATATAACATTTGATTGATCTAGACCCCCAATTACAAACATTGATACAATCCCCTTAGAGTAGGAAACACTCTCCAATTTTAAAGCTTCATTGTAATGAACAAGACAAAATGAACAAGATTTTATAAATTGAGGTGGTGAAGGTATTATACTTATATATACAATCGCTACAGATTAACATTATTAAAGATAGAAAGAGTCTCCTTGAGTAGGATGCACTTTGTCAAAATTACGGTTAAAAGATTTCATTTTGATGAAGCTTATTCTACTAAAGAGTCCCCTTAAAGTATGATGCACTTTGTCAATAGATAAAAGGAGTCTCCTTAGAGTAGGATGCACTCCATCTACGACTCCATTATAATAAAACATTGTAAAAATGAATATGAATTTATTTTTTTGTGTTAAAATATGTTCAATGCCTTGCAAAAGGCACACAATTGAACAGCACGCTCGCGAAGATGGGCAGATTACAAAGACCCTTTATATTTTATTATAATAGAGACCATTTACAAAGACCATTTACATTCAATTACAAAAGGAAGTAACAAAATGTACTAGTGTCATGGGGGTGTATTGGTTGAATGAGGTATTGAGCTTCTTTTTAAGCATGTTCATTTTGTGTACTCACAAGATTACACACTTAGATTATTCTCTCAATTATTATCTTGATTATCTTCTTGATTGTTGAACACATTGTAGTAGCTATCATCGAGTTTCAATGTATTCTTGTTGTTGTACAAAACAAGGAGACCCCAAAAGAAATGAACTTTTTTGAAGAAAACTCGTGTAGTTATTAAATTGAAATGGACAATGTAGCGAGATATTTGCCTTGTTGCTCATATTGAGCATTCCAACGTCAATCACTTTATCTCTTCACTTTAGATCTAGCACTTGTCTATTATAGAGTTGAAAAGGATTTCTTGATCCATGACTTATCCATTCTAGATCCTGTTCCACCACTTGGACATTATAGAGCTAGACTTCAGTGGATGCAAGCTCCACCAAACGGTAGATCTAGACTCAAAATTCTAGTCGTATTGTATAACTTCAAAAGGTTTAGGTCTACCACACATGGATACTAGCTCCACCATGTGGTAAGGCCAAAATTCCATGAAGAGACAATGGCTACTACCTCCACCACATGGTGGAGCTAGAGCTCAATAAGATACCACATGGTGGAGCTAGCTAGCTCCATGAAATTATACAGCTAGACTTCAATGGATGGTAGCTCCACCACATGGTAGATATAGACATAGAATGCTAGCTCTACCACGTGGAGCAAGAACACATTGAAAGAACCAAGATCTACCATTTGTTCAATCTAGACCCCCGAGTAAAAACATTGATACAAGAGATTGTATATTGAGAGTCCCCTTAGAGTAGGATGCACTCTCCAATTTTAAGACTGCATTGTAATGAACAAAGACTAAATAATTTGAAATAAGGATTTATAATTTGACATGGTGAAAGTTTCCTTATATACACAACTACTACAAATTAACATTACTAAAGATAGAAAGAGTCTCCTTGCAATAGGATGACCTTTGTCAAAATGATAGTTAAAAGTCTTCACCTACTCTTACAAAAAAAATTATAATTTGCAAAGTTTAACCAAAAGATAAAAGGATAAAAGGAGTCCCCTTAGAGAAGGATGCACTCCATTTATGACTCAATTATAATAAGACATTGTAAATGAATATGAATTTATTGCTTGTGCTAGAATTTGTTCAATGCTTTGCAAAGGCAAACATTTGAACAGTATGCTCCATAAGAGGCCTGATTACAATATCATATTTCAATATATGGCTTTTTATTACATTAAAAAAAGGCCAAATTACTTGCATCCTCTACATTTTATTATATTAGGGACAAACAAAATGAACTTCATGGTGGTGTATTACTTTCATGATGCCTCCTCTTGTTGCTTTGCTTGATTTTCACTCTCTGCTTGCCTCTCTGCCTCAGCTTCAGCCTCCTCTCTTTGCTTTCTTTGAATTTCAAGTTGTTCCTGCCTCTCTGCCAAAGTCCAACTCAACCATGTGGTGACATGGAAGAGCTAGAATGCATTGATCTAGCTCTACCATATGGTAGAGCTAGAACGCTTTCAAGTCTAGCTCTACCATGTCGTGGAGCTAGAATGCATTGAAGTCTAGCTCTACCATGAGGTGGAGCTAGAAGGCATTGATCTAGCTCTACCATAGTCCATATATGTAGGAATTAAAATCATAAGACAAAGATCAAGCTTCCATACATTTTCAAATTAGGAGACCCCTTATAGTAGAGTGCACTCCAACATTTATAAAATTATTTGAAGAGTAATACATTTGCCACTACTTTAAAAACAGGATAAAATTTCTTGTCAATTCATGATTACAAAAAGATAAAATTCCTCCAAAAAAAATACAATCCTTGGTGACAAATGGCTTCTTTAAGTGAATACTCCTTGGAACAATATCCTTGAGATAAATCTGCAAGAAACCATCATAAATTAGGTTTCTTCATTGTTGTAAATACACAATTGTTGTATAAAATCATGTATTTAGTTATAATTATCATTTATGTTGGGTAGTACCTTAGTTATTTCTTTCCTGTTGGAGTAGATTATACTCATTTATCACCTTGTTTATGAAAGCCCTTGCATTGGCTGCCTTTAACTGCGTTGTGGTAGAACCCAATTTCTAGCTACTAGAGAAATCACTTGTGATCCCCTCATGCTAGCAATGATGACTCGTTCTTTTGACATAATTTCTATTATCTCTTCTCTTTTGTTTTCATATTGTCTTGCTAATACCTCTTGATTGTCGACATACTTTTGTATAATCTCTGATAGTGGTAGCCTATCAGTGTAGATTGTCTTCTGTGACCAATTTAAATTGCGCTTTCTCCAAAAATCTACCACACCTCTGTATTCATTTTCATTGGATACTGGAGGTTGTCTGTAGCGATTAGAGCCAATGATCTCACTCACATCTTCACTCTCATCAAGCTGCAATAAGTAAGGGAGCAGCTCATCAATGAGAATATTGTCGACCATCTTTTCTTCATCAAACTTTGTAGGATATATACAATTATTATGAGGAGAAGCACATCCCTTGTATGGAGAGTCATCAATAAGAACTGTTCTACGAGCATCACAATCAAAACATGAAGCAATTTTTGACAATGGCTTGAACATTGCCTGAACTGTTGGATTATCAGGTCTAGCTATTTTACCACTTTTATCCTTCTCGCAAGCCTCTTGAGCCCAAACTACAAAAAAAGGCAATATCTCTTCTGCTCTATCTTGTAATATTCTCAATATTTGAAGAACATTACTCTCTGTCGTCGTTGTTGATCAGATCCCAATATTAATATTTTTTAATAAAATCTTCAAGAATTGGATACATCCTGGCCTTAGTACAATATATCGTTTTGAATCCATTTGAATAGTTTCATGTATTGAAGATGGTTGTTGTTGACAACGTTTCAATAGTAGACCATTCAGGTCCAACATAATTGTCAACGCTGATTTCTTGGAGATAGCAGTGTCGGTACTTCTTGGTACTTCTTCTTTGGGCTAGAAACTCTCACCCATTCCTTCATTTGTTGGAGATTTAGGTACCCCAATTTCATTGTCAGCATTTGTCTTTAAACCTTCTGGATGGACATCACTAAATGTGTGGGAGAAGCTCTCATCCACAGTTTGATTGTGGCATTCCGTAGCTACTTCACTTGGTGCTACTATCTCAATTTCGGGATCTAAAAGAAAAAAAAGTAACATCTCAACAATCTTTCAAACTAAAAGAACTTACAATTGTAACACTCACTCTTAACACATGTTTATTGGTGTAATCTAAAAGGAAATCATGTTTGGATACCAATTATCAATTCTACTTGCTCACTCTAGAACTGGAGGGTTTAAAATGGATTTCCAAATACACCCATTATTCTAGCTATACCGTTTGGTAGAGCCAGTTTGCAAGGGAGCTCTTGTTGGAAGTAGGCCTTGAGATCCACTCTTGAGCTCCAAGAGTAGGTGGAGGTGAGAAACACAAAACCACTCAACTATATGGTAAAGCTAAAATTTTAGATGTTTTAGATTTTCCATATGGTAGAGCTGAATTTACAAGTCTTGCTTTACCACGTGGTTGAGTTGGGGATCAAGATAGCTTCTTTATGGGTTTAGCCAATAGACTTCCATAGGTTCTAGGTCTAGACTTCAATGGGTTTTAGCTCATCGCACGTGACAAGAACCAAGGAGCTAGAATTGCATTTGAACTAGCTCTACCATGTGGTGGAGCTAGAAATGCATTGGCCTAGCTCTACCATATGGTAGAGCTAGACTTAAATGGATGCTTGCTCTGCAAAAACTGTCTTTGGGGGGGTGCATTGGCCTAGCTCCACCACGTTGAAGAGGTAGCTAGACTTTAATGGATTCTTGGTCCACCACTTTCAAGAGGTAGCTAGCTTCACCAAAATGTAGACCTATTGAAATCTAGATCTACCACAGGGTAGGATTGAAGTAAATGAGAGGATCTCTAGCTCTATCATCTTAGATTTATAAGCAAGATTTTCAGATTCACTAACTGGCCATTCTGCGACCACTAAGTAGGCTTTCCAAATTCACCAATTGGTTATGTAAAAAGTGAATTTGTCAATGAACATGTTAGGATCCATAACTTGGTGATTCTAGATTCCAAAGCCCAATTTGGAGAGAGCTACAAAAATACTACTAAAAAATGTACCAAGGATATAACAAGTCAAAACATCACCAAATCAAAGTATTGAAGATACAAGGAAAGCCCATTAAGAAGTTACATACTGTCTTCAAAATCCAAAAAATCTCGAGCTGAACGAACTTCACCATGGCTCGATCTTTCCGTGGTATTCCTTGGATTGTTAGTAATAGGCGGTACTGGTTGCTCATTTCTTGACTTTACAAAGTCAAGAAGCCTTGTTCCCATCTTTCTTTGATCTTCAATACTCTCCACTAGGCAAATCACTTCCTTATTTAGTGCTAGCCCTAGCTCGATGATGTAGCCATTACTGAAAAGATCAACAAGCTTGCAGCCTTCTCTGCAATACTTCCGAATACATTGCTTGATCAAAAGATTCTTCTTGATTCTTAGAAACTCAATGTCTAGGATAGTTTTAACATCTTCATTATCTATATCAAGAAGTCCAGTATCCAATATTGTCACTTGTGTACTTGGATCAGGAACATCTGCTAGTCCTTGAAAGGCATCTCCCTTGCTAAAAAACACTAAGGATGTGAAGAACTCTATTTCACCAATGCATCGGTTGTCACGTCGAAAATGTAATGCCCCATTATATTGTTCCTTTGCTATGCCACTGAAATTTTTTAAAGCATTTTGCAAGTGAATAAAATCTGTAATATTTAGAAAGGTAAGCAACACATATTGGGATGGCAAAGATCTACCAGCAGCTGCTGTAATGATCATAATGCCGTTCAAAAGATTACAAAATGATTCCACATCCCAATGCATATTTCTTCCCAAATCTTCAGTGTTATCCAGAACACATAACCCAATGGAAATTGGATTGTTGAGGTGGCGCTTCAAGTAGTAACTCCCGTCGAATGGAAGACTCACAACATAAATACACCAAGGAAGATCCAAGGACAAGGTTGAACTTTCTTTGCTAAGGCTGATATTCCACTCCACATATTGCCTTGCTTCTACTGGAAAATCAATCTTCTTTGATCCAACCTGTAGCTTTGACTTTATATACACATCACATAACTTCAAAAGAATTGAGTATACAACCTCATTGATGCTATAGGTGACAGTCAATTCTGACCAATCTTGACATTCTTTGTCCTTGTTCAGAGTGTTGAACTCTACAAGCAATGCATCTTGAATAATTTTATCTTGCTTGAGCTGCTTGATACGCTCTGGCATGTCAATCACATCTACATCCTTAGTACCCTTTGAAAGAACAATTTTTCTAGACCTGATTTCTGATTGTATTTGTTTGACTTCTTGTTCATCTAGCCCAGTAAGACATCTGAAAACTGTGGCAGTTGGTTTCTTGTTTTGCTTCTCCATGATTTCAAGCCAGCCTTTGAAAACTTCATCAGAGTAAATGACCATGTGAGATTGCTTTGAAATGAAGGATGCTCCCATCGTAATTCTAGCCATTTGTAAAAATTTCTGCAAAAAAATAAAAGAAAAAACGATCAAAATCAAGTATTTTTTTCCAAACATATAATTATAAGAGAGCAAGGGATATGGACATACATCCCAGTCTACACGAGATGATGCTGGCCTTGATGGAGAATTATTGAAGATCCACTGACTCCTCAAGTGCTGCAAGACATCATAGTATGGTTGTTTGACATATAATGATTGGGCCTCTTCATTAGCTATAGCAGATATGGCCATCACAACTTGTGGCTCTCGATCTACAATAATTCGAGCCTTCCTTTTTTCATACACTTGTATCACATCTTGAGCATGACCATCTTTTTCCATTTCTTGATACCGTAAGAATTTTGCAGCATAGATGGAATGTTGGCCATCAATAATCCAATATGAATACTCAGTGAGTTTCTCCTCTGTTACCTCACTTAGTTTCATTGGAATTCCTTTCTTCTTGCTAGCATTCTTTATAGGCATCAAGTATGCACACGCTCTTGGCCTGTTTGCACTTGCACCAAAAAATAACATGCATTCATCCACACGGTGAGGTTCTATTTGACGGGAGTTATAGTGATCAAGAGCTAGCCAGCATTGATCTACAGGGATCTCATACTCTTTGTACTTGAATGGAAAATACTTAGAGTATTTTTCCATACCCCCTGTATCACTCTTTTGTGCCTTTTGCACCTCATTTTCCAAAACTTTGGGATCCACAAATCTTATTTTTGTTGAATTTTCCAAGCCTGTTTTCTCTACTGTAGATTTAAGAACTGCTTCATCTACATCCATAATACCTGTATTGCTTTTTGCCTTTTTTTGAACTGGATTTTTAGAGGGCGTTTTCTCTTTTTTTTGTTTGCCTTTCACACAATAAGCAATGGAAGCTTGCAACTGTTCCAGAGTTATTTCTTGACTTGCACAATCTAACTTCCACCCTCGAGAGAACATAGTATCTGATTTATCTCTTACTATTTGTTCAATAATGAATGCCTTGGGATCTAGTTGATACTCATGGATCCCAGGTACCCCAATATTTATGCATTCAATATCGGGATGAGAATCAACTACAGAAATATGGGATAGAGTAATTGGTCCTAGATCGTCAAAAGTATCCACGCCCATATCACTAGCAACAAATATGGGATAGAGTAATTGGTCCTAGATCCTCAAAAGTATCCACGCCCATATCACTAGCAACAAATAGATGAATTTTGTTAAATTGTGAACCCTGAAGACCCCAAATATCTAAGTACCACTGTCATCGTTGATCAGCAGAGGTAAAGTTAACACTATCCGAAACTTCCACCACTTTTCTTTTCTGAGACATCTTTCACCTGCAACAAAAAGCACAATTGTTAATTATAGTTATTGTATTCTTACACTTTAAAAAAAAACTTAAAATATCATATTCAAAAATCACAATATATATCCATGAAAACACCGTGAAGAAATGAAGAGTATTTCCATCTTGGAGATCTCAATACATGTGTTAGTCTTGCTCTACCACATGGTAGAGCTAGATAAATGCATTCTAGCTAGACTTCAAAGTATTCTAGTGATGGTTTTTCAATGGATAGAGTAAGATTAATAAATGTATTGACCAGAATGCTTTGAAATGTAGCTCTACCATGTGGTGGAGCTAGAATGCATTCTTCTAGCTCTACCATGTGTGGTAGAGCTAGACTTCAATGAATGTAACCGGCTGAGCTTGAATGTAACTGTGGTAGAGCTGCATTCTACCTAAACCTTACTGTAGAGATAGAATGCTTTGAGGTCTAGCTCTACCATGTGGTGGAGCTAGAATTGCATTTGAGGTCTAGCTCTACCATGTGGTGGAGCTAGAATCGTAGAGGTAGAAAGCTTTGAGGTCTAGCTCTACCATGTGGTTGAGCAAGAATGCATCGATCTAGCTGTGTTCCAGACACATCAACAAAACCAATTACTCCAAGAAGAGACCTACTTCTCATGACAAGAATCAAGGAGCTAGAATTGCATTTGATCTAGCTCTACCACGTGGTAGAGCTGTATTCTACCTAGACTACATCGTAGAGCTAGAATGCTTTGAGGTCCAGCTCCACCATATGGTGAAGCTAGAATGCATTCTTCTAGCTCTACCATGTGGTAGAGCTAGACTTCAATGAATGTACTGGCTGAGGTTGAATGTAACTGTGGTAGAGCTGTATTCTACCTAAACTACATTGTAGAGATAGAATGCTTTGAGGTCTAGCTCTACCATGTGGTGGAGCTAGAATCGTAGATGTAGAAAGCTTTGAGGTCTAGCTCTACCATGTGGTGGAGCTAGAATCGTAGAGGTAGAAAGCTTTGAGGTCTAGCTCTACCTTGTGGTAGAGCAAGAATGCATCGATCTAGCTATGTTCCATACACATCAACAAAACCATTTACTCCAAGAAGAGACCTACTTCACATGACAAGAACCAAGGAGCTATAATTGCATTTGAGGTCCAGCTCTACCACGTGCTAGAGCTGTATTCTACCTAGACCACATCCTAGAGCTAGAATGCTTTGAGGTCAAGCTCTACCATGTGGTGGAGCTGGAATTGCATTTGAGGTCTAGCGCTACCATGTGGTAGAGCTGTATTCTATCTAGACTACATCGTAGAGCTAGAATGCTTTGAGGTCCAACTCTACCATGTGGTGGAGCTAGAATGCATTCTTCTAGCTCTACCATGTGGTAGATCTAGACTTCAATGAATGTAACCGGCTGAGGTTGAATGTAACAGTGGTAGAGCTAGACCTCAAAGCTTTCTACCTCTATGATTCTAGCTCCACCACATGGTAGAGCTAGACCTTGACAAGGCATTGTATCTTAATAACTCCATCTTGGAGCTCTCAATTATACATTTATTAGTCTTGCTCTACCACATGGTAGAGCTAGATAAATGCATTCTAGCTGGACTTCAAAGTATTCTAGTGCTAGTTTTTCAATGGATATTATCTCTACCAGGTGACAGAGCAAGATTAATAAATGTATTGACTAGAATGCTTTGAAATCTAGCTCTACCATGTGGTGGAGCTAGAATGCATTCCTATAGCTCTACCATGTGGTAGAGCTAGATTTCAATGAATATAATCGGCTGAGGTTGAATATAACTGTGGTAGAGTTATATTCTACTTAAACCACATTGTAGAGATAGAATGCTTTGAGGTCTAGCTCTACCATGTGGTGGAGCTAGAATTGCATTTCAGGTCTAGCTCTACCATGTGGTGGAGCTAGAGTCGTAGAGGTAGAAAGCTTTGAGGTCTATCTCTACCATGTGGTAGAGCAAGAATGCATCAATCTAGCTGTGTTCCATACACATCAACAAAACCAATTACTCCAAGAAGAGACCTACTTCACATGACAATAACCAAGGAGCTAGAATTGCATTTGATCTAGCTCTACCATGTGGTAGAGCTTTATTCTACCTAGACCACATCGTAGGGCTAGAATGCTTTGAGGTCCAGCTCTACCATGTGGTGGAGCTAGAATTGCATTCTTCTAGCTCTACCATGTGGTAGAGCTTAGCTTCAACGAATGTAACCGGCTGAGGTTTAATGTAACTGTGGTAGAGCTGTATTCTACATAAACCACATTGTAGAGATAGAATGCTTTGAGGTCTAGCTCTACCATGTGGTGGAGCTAGAATTGCATTTGAGGTCTAGCTCTACCATGAGAGTCGTAGAGGTAGAAAGCTTTGAGGTCTAGCTCTACCATGTGGTAGAGCAAGAATGCATCGATCTAGCTGTGTTCCATACACATCAAAACCAATTACTCCAAGAAGAGACCTACTTCACATGACAAGATCCAAGGAGCTAGAATTGCATTTGATCTAGCTCTACCATGAGGTAGAGCTGTATTCTACCTAGGCCACATCGTAGAGCTAGAATGTTTTGAGGTCTAGCTCTACCATGTGGTGGAGCTAGAATTGCATTTGAGGTCTAGCTCTACCACATTAAGGTCTAGCTCTACCATGTGGTAGAGCTAGACTTCAACGAATGTAACCAGCTGAGGTTGAATGTAACTGTGGTAGATCTATATTCTATCTAAACCACATTGTAGAGATAGAATGCTTTGAGATCTAGCTCTACAATGTGGTGGAGTTAGAATTGCATTTGAGGTCTAGCTCTACCATGTGGTGGAGCTAGAATTGTAGAGGTAGAAAGAAAGCTTTGAGGTCTAGCTCTACCATGTGGTAGAGCAAGAATGCATCGATCTAGCTGTGTTCCGTACACATCAACAAAACCAATTACTCCAAGAAGAGGCCTACTTCACATGACAAGAACCAAGGAGCTAGAATTGCATTTGATCTAGCTCTACCACGTGGTAGAGCTGTATTCTACCCAGATCACATCGTAGAGCTAGAATGCTTTGAGGTCCTGCTCCACCATGTGGTGGAGCTAGAATGCATTCTTCTAGCTCTACCATGTGGTAGAGCTAGACATCAATGAATGTAATTGGCTGAGGTTGAATGTGACATTGGTAGAGCTGTATTCTACCTAAACCACATTGTAGAGATAGAATGCTTTGAGGTCTAGCTCTACCATGTGGTGGAGCTAGAATTGCAATTGAGGTCTAGCTCTACCATGTGGTGGAGCTAGAATCATAGACGTAGAAAGCTTTGAGGTCTAGCTCTACCATGTGGTAGACCAAGAATGCATCGATCTAGCTGTGTTCCATACACATTAACAAAACTAATTACTCCAAGAAGAGACATACTTCACATGACAAGAACCAAGGAGCTAGAATTGCATTTGCTAGCTCTACCACGTGGTAGAGCTATATTCTACCTAGACCACTTCGTAGAACTGAATGCTTTGAGGTCTAGGTCTAGAATGTGGTAGAACTGTATTCTATCTAGACTACATTGTAGAGCTAGAATGCTATGAGGTCCAGCTCTACCATGTGGTAGAGCTAGACTTCAATGAATGTAACCAGCTGAGGTTGTGAATGTAACTGTGGTAGAGCTAGACCTCAAAGCTTTCTACCTCTATGATTCTAGCTCCACCACATGGTAGAGCTAGACCTCAAATACAATTCTAGCTCCACCACATGGTAAAGGTAGACCTCAAAGCATTCTATCTCAATTACTCCATCTTGGAGCTCCCAATACATTTATTAGTCTTGGTCTACCACATGGTAGAGCTAGATAAATGCATTCTAGCTGGACTTCAAAGTATTCTAGTGCTGGTTTTTCAATGGATTATATCTCTACCAGGTGGCAGAGCAAGATTAATAAATGTATTGACCAGAATGCTTTGAAATCTAGCTCTACCATGTGGTGGAGCTAGAATGCATTCTTCTAGCTCTACCATGTGGTAGAGCTAGACTTCAATGAATGTACCGGGGCTGAGGTTGAATGTAACTGTGGTTGGTAGAGCTGTATTCTACCTAAACCACATTGTAAAGATAGAATGCTTTGAGGTCTAGCTCTACCATGTGGTGGAGCTATTATTGCATTTGAGGTCTAGCTCTACCATGTGGTGGAGCTAGAATCATAGATGTAGAAAGCTTTGAGGTCTAGCTCTACCATGTGGTGGAGCTAGAATCGTAGAGGTAGAAAGCTTTGAGGTCTAGCTCTACCATGTGGTGGAGCTAGAATCGTAGAGGTAGAAAGCTTTGAGGTCTAGCTCTACCTTGTGGTAGAGCAAGAATGCATCGATCTAGTTGTGTTCCATACACATCAACAAAACCATTTACTCCAAGAAGAGACCTACTTCACATGACAAGAACCAAGGAGCTATAATTGCATTTGAGGTCCAGCTCTACCACGTGCTAGAGCTGTATTCTACCTAGACCACATCCTAGAGCTAGAATGCTTTGAGCTCCAGCTCTACCATGTGGTGGAGCTAGAATTGCATTTGAGGTCTAGCTCTACCATGTGGTAGAGCTGTCAATGGGTTCTATCTCTACCATTAATGATAGAGCTAGTTCTAGCTCTAGTTCTACCTCGGCCACATGGTAGAGCTATACTTCATGGTAGAGTCTGATGTAGGTTCCAATATAAAAAAAAAATGCTTGCTAGATTTGATTACTAGTTTAACAAGTCCAACATGATTATGTGCAAGATGGATTTTCAATCTGGAGGGAGGGTCTACATGATGTTGAACAATGATTCTCTTGGTATTGGCTACATGTGTAGAATTGATCCAAATTCCACTTGTAGTGGAACAAAGATTGGTCAAGGAAATGTGTCATTACTTGTGGAGGAATGCTTGAAGGATGTGGAACTACCATTCCCTACAATGGATACCATTTATCTAAAAAATGCATTATGGAGTAATGTTCGTTGGCCAAAAATGCTTTTAAGGCCTTTCACAAAGGGAGCTAGAATTTGGAGAGTGGAGTGAAAGATGCAATGATGCAGATCAAGAAGAGTCTGTGGAACCTCCAATTATAGATGCAATACCGATAACATGATACATCTCCAGAACTTGACATGCAAATCCGACAATCTTGGAAGAATGAGATGGTTCTTCTAAAGGATGAGAGCATGATGCAAACTATCAATCAAGGGACTATCTCAACTTTCAACAACTTGGTGATGCCATTGTGTGGGTGTGGCTATTGAAAGTGCAAATGAATTTCAAACTATGCCGCAAGTGGATAGTATCACCCTAGTTAAATGGCCTATTAAACAGCTGACAATGCTGGATGGGAACCCATTGCAATGCTATGTTCCGCTTAATGGCATGCATGTTGAACATGCTGATGTATGTAATGAGGATAATGATGGAGATGTAACTAATGAGCTTATTGTTGCCCAAACCTCTGCAAAAAGATGCTACATTTTCATAAACAGGATTCCAAAGCAGAGACCACAACCAGCATCTACATTATATATGTCACGTGAATCAGTTCAAAGGATTTCATCCATTGATTGTGTGCAAAAAAATGTTGTTAGCTAACGTGATGTACTAATGAGGATACGACAAGACTTTTGGGGACAATCTCAGGAGTCTCGTACAAATTATGTATATGATGTGCTTTCTATAGCTTGGCATCGTGATTCAGCTCAAAAAATTAAATATGAATTTAGGTTAAATGGTGTGATTGTTTGTTGCAAAGCATGGTATGAGATGCATGGTATACCAAAGACATCCTTTTACCGTTTACAGGGAAAAGTTTGAGTCCGGTGTGTGTCAATATCTGCATGGAAACACAGGGGTATTGAGGAGAGGCCTACAACATGCTAGTGAGGCAAGAGCACTACTTGATGAATTTGTGAACATGAACTCTGAGCTTGCGCCACACAAAAGTAGAACAATGCTAGATGGCTCAAGGGAAACCATGTTGTCGATTCCATCAATATTCAAGCAAGTTGACATTTTAAATGAAATCAATGCAACACTTGAGCAGTTGGGTCATGAGAAGAGGATATCAAAGTCATCGTTTAGTAGAATTTGGAATAAAGAGCACCCACAAGTGTCCCTAACAAAGGCAAGTGAGTTCTCCAAGTGCACCTTGTGTAGTGGTCTCAAGGCAAAACTAGAAGCCAAACCTAGTCTAGAAGAAAGAGCAAGGCTCCTCAGTGAAAGAGATATTCACATGCGACAACAACAAAGTTGCAAGAGCTTATACTATGCATGGCACATATTTTCAGAAACCCAACCACAAAAGTATGTATGCATCATCCATGACAAGATGGATCAAAAGAAAACAGCCATTCCCAGACTACGGGTCCTTCCTAAGGGTGTGGATTCGGGATATAATTTACCAATTGCATTAATTGGTATGATCACTCATGGCCATGCAGAAGGTCATTATGGACACTTTATTTTGAATGGTTTATGGCCATCTGATCCCAATCTAACAATTGGCTCAATTGCAAGTTGTTTACATAACTTAGAGAGGATGGATAAGCATCCTCTTGGTGATCTAGTAACAAATGGGCTTCCAAGGAGCAATGTTTCACTTCTACATGCTTTAAATTCAAGGACAGCTATAGACAACCACAATATGAGTGATGGTAAAGATCCCATTGTTGAACCATGTATAAATCAGGGAGACACAATGAATTGGGTTTCCTCGTTTCGCAAGTTGCCAAAAAACTTGTTGCTACAACTAGATAATTGTGCTGGAGAAAATAAAAATCGGTACTTATTTGCCTATTTGTCATTGCTTGTTGCACGAGGTGCTTTCAAAACTGTACAGTTGGGATTTCTAATGGTTAGACATACACATGGATATAGATGCCATGTTTAGCAAGTTTTCAAAGAAATTAAGAGTGGGACAAACCTTTACTTTACCACATTTGATGGATACTTTAAGAACCAGCTCAACTTCTTCTCCAGCTCCCTTCTTGCTTACAGAGGTCCCTGACTTCAAGGCATATTGTGATGGCTACATTTGTGATGGGCAAGAAGCACTTATAGGTCACTCCAAACCACTTCTATTCAGGTTCTTCATGGAAGGAGACACACCGGTAATGCAATTTAAGGCACATGTAGCTATTCGTAATTGGAGTGGAAGTATCCGTCTTTGGAAGACAGACAGTGAAGGTAAACCAAGGTTACCAAAAGGAGATCCACCTCTACTACCAATGGCCGAGCATATAAAGATGCATGCAAAAGTAATATCAGGATTGAAGGGTTACATAAAATTTTGGCAGAATCTAAGTAATGGTTCATTTGTGCCAAGATATTATAGGCCCGTCATAGATTATTGGAGTAATGTAATCGAAGAGCTTGGAAAACCAATACAATCTCAGAGGCAAGAAAGTACACAGATTTTTGGCCAAAATCTAAAGGGTCCCATCAATTAGATGATATGAATGCTGAACAATTGCAGGCACAAAGATTCTTAAGTATTGAAGAACATAATGATCATTATTGTGGGCCTTCACGAGATAAACCAAGGGAGGCATTTAACCCTATGCTACACATGTTCAGCAAGGACACTTTGTTATGCTGCACCCAGATGACACAAACATCTATCCAATTTGGCTTGCTATGGCTGAATCAGATATTGATGATGAGCCTACATCACCAAATTACAAGAAACTCTTGATTCAATATTGGGGACCTTGTGCAAGGAAGAGAGGTTTGACAGATACTCAAGCTTATGCTGATTGTTGGAAGGGATATTGGTAAATTAATGAGGCAGAACAACAAGTATGGGAAAATGCTGATGCAATTCTTTGGTTGTGGAGACCAAGGAATCCACCACCATACAAAAGAATCAAGATACCAGAAAAGGAAGCTCGTAAAGCAAAAGCATGCTTAGGCTTGGCTTGTGAGGATGAAGCTCATATTGATGGTTCCTTCATTGAGGAGTAGCATTTGTAGATGCAATATTGACAATGTGGATTTTTAGGTTATAACTCTAATATCCAAAAGAGATGTACATTTGTACTATCTTCTTTATTTTTTATTTTCTCTTTGTGCCTCCTACATTTTTTGGATATAATAATGTTTCTATCTTATTTGTTCAATTGTTTCATAAATTTTGTGTAGTGTACAACTCAATTGGTGCAGGTCCTTGTTGCAAAGAAACAAATACCACTTTCTTATTAATGGTGTTTATCAACACCACCTTCCTACATAATTATCAAACTCCTTTCAAAATATGTTTATGCACAAATACTAATTATACCACTTTTTTGGTTCGAACATTGATTATCTTAACACTAACTTCCTCCGTTCTATATTAAGAAATTCCACAATAACTTTTTCCACATTAAGTCCCACATTAAGTGGGAAATTCCCATAATACATGAAACCTCTCAATTTCAAAATTCCCATAATGCGGGATTTAAATACCTAATACGGTCTTCCTCTTGAAGTGGGTCATCCTGTAAGACCTTTGTCTCACTGGAATTTGTCGTACAAACTGCTATTGGTTCTCAGCCCCTGATCCATTTTGCTCTTGCCTTTCCTATCCCTTTCCAAATTTAGATCTACAAGAAGTAAATCAAATATAGATGGCTTTGAGGACTGGGCATTGGTGGATGGTCCAAGCATGTCCGGCTCAATGAGCCAATCATCTCTAGACTCCCTTGCTCTGGAAAGCTTTGATAAGTCTAAGAACTCGCTTTTAGAGAGCTCCCCTAATTTGTCTACATTTTCTAGATGATAGGTGACTTCGTAGAGTGAACACCATCTCCACCCATGTACATGTTACCCTGGTCATTGACTAGAGGTGCTCTATCAAGTTCTGAGAAAAAGTCTACGATCTTAACAAGATACCGTTGTTGTGGATCCCTAAAGATCTCAGCTCCTTGAGAATTCGTGTAGACATATTGAAGTCTCACATTGACTGGTAACCCCATGGTGTCGGCTTCAAATGGATTAAAAGATCTTGTGGGTGTCCTATTTGGGGCTAAGGGATGACTATTTGACGGCCCTAGATTGTCCATGGACAATGAGCTAGTTGTTCTGGAAAGGGTATCAGATTGGGATTCGGAAAAGGTTTCAGTAATATCTGCCAAATTTCCTACCGATTGGGTCCCACTTTCCTGCATAGGTACTCTAGAAGGTGCCCTAGGCCCTATGGCAGTGTCTATATGACGTCCCAACAACCGCAAGTGCATAAGGTCAAATTTTAAGGTTTTTATATATATATATATATATTTATTTATTTATGTATATATATATATATATATATATATTTAAACCCTACCTAACCACTAAATGCAACTAATTTGAATATGTGTGTAAATATATTTTTTTATTTTTATTTTTATTTTTTTAATTTTTTACTAATTACATAAAAATACTAATTATGCAAAAAAAATTACAAAAAATTAAAAAACTACAGATTATGCAAAAAATATGGACTCAAAATAAAACACATAAATTACAGATTTCTTTTCTTTTCTTTTCTTTTCTTTTCTTTTCTTTTCTCTTTTTTTTAATTATTTGTATTTATTTTTATTGTTTTATTATTTGTATTTATTTTTATCTTTATTTATTTTTATTTTTTTAAAAAAATGCAAAGAACATGAAAATTAATAAAAAAAAATAAAAAATAAAAAATAAAAAATAAAAAAATAATAACCTTCATATCGCCTCCAGATCGTGCGCCGTTTGCTACTCCTTCACGTGCCTCCTTATCTGCTGCGGATGTTGTGGATGCCATCGCACCGACTTCTTCGCTGCCCTCCTTCGCTTCCTCGCCCTTGCTTCCTTCGCTTCCTCGCCCTTGCTTCCACACCACCGCCGCTTTCTCTGCTTTCAGCCGGCCTCTCTGTGCTTCTTTGCAGCTGCTCGTCGGTCACTTCTTCGACCTCTTTGCCAGCCACCTTCCACACCGGGCCTCTGCAGCCCTCTCTTCCTGCTGCAGTCACCTTCAAACCGGGCTCTTGCCGCCTTCGCAACCGCCGCCCGTTCAGCACTACCACTTCACCTTGACGTCTCCTTCACCACCTTCACAGCTTTATTTTTGCCTCACCTCCTTCTGGCCCCGCCGTCGACCTTCGCCTCACGGCCTCTGTGGCCTTCGCTCGTGCCCAGTTCTCCGTCGCCTTCAGTCTGCCTGCAGTCACCTTAGCACCGGCTCTCGCCACCTTCGAAACTGCCGCCCGTCAGCGCTACCGGCCTTCTTGCCTTCTTTTTTCAGCCTTCAACGGCAACCACTGCTTCGCCTCCCCTTCTTCCTTCACAGTCTCTCTTCCTTTGCGTTCAGCTGAGGACCACTGCCTTGCGTTCTTTCCACGCAGCCGCTCTAGAAAGCCTGTCAGTCACCTCCACCACCTTCTCCTCCTAATTTCGCCTTCTCGCTGCCGACCTCTTTTTTTTTTTGCTTCCTCACCTGCGTCTACCACCGCCGGCCTGCCTTCGTCAACCTTCGCCTTCTTCTTCGCGGCCCTTAGCTGTATAGCCGGTCAACTTCTTGCTGCCAGCCTTCGCCTTCTTTTTTCAGCCTTCGCCGGCCCCTTCACACCTGCAGTCGCCTCAGCACCTTCGGCCACTTCGTCTGATTTTGAGACTCTAATCATGCCTTATTTGAGCTCTGCTTAATGCATTATTGCATAAGCTTTATCCTTATTACATTATACATTCATGCTTTCAGCTTATGCCATAACGCAATAATAGATTAAGCACAAGTTTAATGCATGATAAATAAGCTCACACATAATGCATTGAGCTTAATGCATTATGCAAATTTCGTTTCTAATCTATGGACAAAACATGAACACAACAATGAAAACAACCATGGAAAGCATATACATGAATGAGAAAACATTAGCGGGAGTAGATCTCAACCGCACAAGTAAGTACTAATCTATTTTTTCTCTTCTAATCACTAGCTCCGAGATTCGACACTCATGCTAACCCTAAACCTAAAAACAAAAAGAAATAGTGGTAGTAATGCAAGCTTCTCAACCGGTTTTGAGTCTTCTCCCGGGCAGCGGAGCCAATGGAGAGACGGAAAACTCTCTCACTTGTAGCAAGAGTAGCATGATCCACGTGTAGCTCAATCCAATGGGATTTGCATCCCTTTCGGAGCTAGGGATTCAACCCGTACCGGTGCACAAAAGCTTATCCACAAATGGAGAGAATGCTTATGGCTACCATCACATGACACTAGACTAAGCACACACACAAGCTCAACTTGTCCTCATTCCTACACACCCATTGATTCACAAATACAAGCAAGAGGAACACAATCACTATGCACACAAGCAAAGAGAAAGACCTCACTCCACTCCTACAAGCATGCACACACTCAAGCATCAAGCTTCCATGAAAGCTTCAAATCAGCGCACATACATAAAAACGAAATACTAAAAGCATGCATAAGAGTAAAATGATAAGAGGATGAGAAAGACTCATGACATTGCTATTGATTCAATGAAGAGATTTATCTCATACAAAGATGTAGATGGGGTGAGAGAAGAGTCTTCACCTCTATGGAGAAGAGGGAGAGTAGCTCTCTCAAAGGAGCTCTTGCATGAACTTAGCCCAAAGTGTACCTAAGCTCTCAAATGAGCCACTTTTTATACTAAAACTCATGACATTGCTATTGATTCAATGAAGAGATTTATCTCATACAAAGATGTAGATGGGGTGAGAGAAGAGTCTTCACCTCTATGGAGAAGAGGGAGAGTAGCTCTCTCAAAGGAGCTCTTGCATGAACTTAGCCCAAAGTGTACCTAAGCTCTCAAATGAGCCACTTTTTATACTAAAACTCCTAAAACTCCCAAAACTTCCCATGTGGGATTATTCTTAAGCCCACTCCCACACTCATCTACAACTTGGAACTCTTTACAAGCACCCTAAATAAGAATGTCACTTGTTTTCCTGCTTGCATCTTTGTGTTGCATCCTTGCATTGATCACCACTCGTCACGCAACAATTCACCCAAAATTTTTATATATTTTCAAGTTCTTAAAAGAAATATATTTGCAAACCTATCTATATTCATGCCATAATACTAGGATATTTTTTACAATGATTCTCTATATGTGGATTTTAGTCCATTGTCGCATTATTCCAAATGGGATGAAATTTGGTGTGTCAATAGTATTACTAGCCCAATTTAGACCAAGATGAATCACATTGCCTTACCTTCTCCCAAGCACACTTGAAATAAGTATGGTGGAAGTTCCAAGTATGTCCTAAGTAGGTGAGGCTCTTGGAAAAATGAAAGTAGACTATGGTTTAACAATGCATCATGTTTCATTCTCCAAAACTTTGAAAATTAATTATATATATATGTAGTTAAATGGATATTATTTTTAAAATAGATTAACTACTAAAACAAATAAAATAGATAAAATACTAAGTTTCAAAATTTTATCCTAAATGGATATTATTTCTAAAATAGATAAAATACTGGAGATCCAAGTTTTTTATCGTAAGTAGGCATGGCTCTTGGAAAAATAAAAGTATACAATGGTTTAACAATGCATCATGGTTCATACTACAAAGCCTCAAGATATATTTCTTACACCCAAACTTTAATAGTTAATTATATAAGTGGATACTTTTTCTAAACTTTAATTATATATAAGTGGATACTTTTTCTAAAGTACATAAAATACTGAAGTTCCAAGTTTATCCCAAGTAGGTGAGACTCTTGAAAACATGAAAGTGGTTCACAATGCATCATGGTTCATGCTACAAATCCTCAATTGTATATTTTTCTTTGGCCCAAACTTTAAATGTTAGTTATATATATATATATATATACACATATGTATATGTGTGTGTGTGTGTGTGTGTGTGTGTGTGTGTATTTATATATATATATAAGTGGATACTATTTCTAAAGTAGATGAATTACTAAATGTGGCCTTAACCTCACTACAAGAGGCGGGGCCATTATCCACATTTTTTTCAACGCTTTAGAACTAAGCTTAAAATCCCCTAAACGTCGAGAAAAGCATCGAAATGGAAATGTCAAAATAGGCGTAGAAATAAGCATCAAAACAAGAGTCGAAAAAAGTAATTTTACCACGCATTTTTCGATGCTTTTTTCAACAATTATTTCGACCGACATTTTGACTCCGATTCTAACTGATATTTCAACTTCAATTTTGACTGGCATTTCGACACTTATTTCGACTATCATTTAGATGCTTTTTTTGACGGATGTAGGAAACTTTCCACCCTATTTTCGATGGATGCAAGAAACTTTCAATGCTATTTTTGACGGATGCAGGAAACTTTCGATAGTTATTTCGACGCGTGCAGGTATTAATTTTTTTTGGCATAATGGTGCATCTAGCTGTAGTCTTGTAGCTGGATGTACCATTATGCCAAATTTTTAGAGTACCAAAGGCAACTGTACTTTGATGTGAAGAACGGTGTGAATTTGTTGAAAAAGTTAGAGAGAGTGCCATAACATTTTTGACACTACAAAGTACGTACACAATTCACACAAGTGCAAACAATGGCCAAATTATATTGCAAGATGTGAAATTTACATACCAAGCTCTGACGAGATAAGCCAAAATTGAAGTTTACATATCAAGCTGCTCTGACGAGATAAGCCAAAATTGAAGTGTACATATCAAGCTGCTCTGACGAGATAAGTCAAAATTTGCGTACAATCTAAAAAAGCTTAAACAAAGATGTGAGCTGACCAAAATGTGTATGTACAAGGGGAAAGATATGGGCAAGGCCACTCTATACAGAGCCCTCACTCAAGATCAGGCATTGGTCCCTGCAAAAACCATACAAGATGCTTGTTTTGGTATACCAAAACAATGATCTAACATGATAAGGCAAAGCAAGTATACAAATCATTAGGTTAAGGCTTGCCACACTTACCATATCTGTAATGCGTCCCCAATTGAGGTTGGCACCCTCTTGCTCAAGCTTCTCTAAAAGAAAGTATGTGTTATGGCGAGCAATGTCCTCCTCTTCACTCGTTGCCAGTCGACCAACCACTTGATTCTAAAATTACCAAAACAACAAGATAAGCATTGATACTTACAAGAGTAGACATAACATCAAATAAAACATACAAGATAAATGTTGATACTTACAAAGAAGACATTGAATGCGTCCCAACCGCCGCTTCCAAGGTGAGAGCTTCCTATGCTCTCCATTCGGGCTTTGGCCCCACATCCTCTTGTTGCTTGTAGCATTGGGGATTTAGAGCATGCTTTTACTTCTCCTCATTCCAATCCTTCCTCGTATGATGGTTTCTCTAATTGTACATACGAGAGTTACATAAAACTTGCATCATGCACATTTAGATTAGTGGCTCTTTGTGGGGTTTCTACAGGTGAACTACGGTTAGCGATGGTGGTGCCCGATGGTGCGGCCAAAGTGCCTGCCCCTCTCCCAAAATATTGTTGTGCCATCGCTCTTTACTCGGGCGTGGCTTGTGCTAAAAACCCATAAATTGGTCAGGCGACATGGCATATGGAGAGAAGGATGGAGAGTAAGTCAGTGTCTCATCTGGAGTGCGAGACATGTTTCTACACACACACAACAAATCCCACATGGGCACTTTAATAACATCATACACATGAATTATCCCTCAACATTCATTCATTTATGCATGAGGCCTTATGCATAAAGTTATGCATGAGGCCTTATGCATAAAGCTCTGCATGAAGCCTTATACATAAAGCTATGTATGAGGCTTATGCATAAAGCATTATGCATAAAGCACTATGCATAAGGCCTTAGGCATGAGGCGTTAAGCATAAAACTATGCATGAGGCCTTATGCATAAAGCATGCATGAGGCTTATGCATAAAGCATGAATGATCATTATGCATAAAGCATTATGCATAATGCTTATGCATAATGCTTATGCACAAATCTACAAAACAAATCCCCAGCACCCACCAAGGGTGCAATAATAATAGAGGAAAGATAGAAAAGCACTTACCTCTTTTTCGTAATGTTGAAATAGAGGATTAGAGCACCTTAAAAACCAACAAAAGTGTGAGGAAAGGATTAGTAATGCATACATACAAAAGCTTATGCAAGCCTTATGCAAACTATGCCGCTATGCAAGCCTTATGCAAGCTATGCTAAAGCTTATGCATAAAGCATGCATGAGGCCTTATACACAAATCTTTAAGCATAAAGCTATGCATGAGGCTTTATACATAAAGCATTATGCATGAGGCTTATGCATAAAACACTATGCAAGCCACGCTATCCTAAACTAAACCGTACCCCAGCACTATGCATTAAGCATGCATGCATAGAGCTTAATTTATGTATAGATTAAGCTCTATGCATGCATTAAGCTCTATGCATAGAGCTTAATCTATGCATATATCTCTATGCATTATGAATGCATGCATAGAGCTTAATCTATGCATTAAGCTATAAGAATAGAGCTTAATGCATAGATTAAGCTCTATGATTAGAGCTCTATGCATAGAGGACCTACAAAAGAAAACCCCTCTTTTTGGTAGATAAAAATAGAGGAAAGAGAGGATAAAAAGATAGGAAAGAGAGGAAAGCACTTACCTCTTTTTGGTGATGTTGAAAGAGAAGATTAGAAGACCTACACAAAACCAACAAAAGGGTGAGGAAAGGATTAGTAATGCATACATACAAAATCCCTAAGAACCTAATGCACACATACAAAATCGAAAAGAGAGGAAAGAGAGGAAAGAATTTACCTCTTTTTGGTGAAGTTGAAAGAGAGGATTAGAAGACCTACAAAACAAAACAGAAAGTTGAGAAAAGAATTAGTAATACGAAACCCTAAAATTGTGAATAGCATGGATACATAAGGAGGTTTATCCTTCAACACACACACACACACCAATTTAACAACCACGAGGAGAGGAGAGAGAGGAGGGGAGGGGAGGGGAGGGAGGGCAAAGAAGGAGGTGGAGAAGAGCCTGAAAAAGAACCTGCAAAACAAATGAGAGGGAGGGCAAAGAAGAAGGTGGAAAAGAGCATGGGAGAGAAAAAGAACCTGCAAAACAAATGAGAGAGCAAAAAAACAAGAAAATTACTTATAATTACACACACAGACATTTTACATCACATGTACATGTAACCAAGAGGAGATGGGAGTGATCAAAAAAACAAGAAAATTACTTATAATTACACACACAGACATTTTACATCACATGTACATGTAACCAAGAGTGAGGAAAAAGGAGGCATGCGTGGTGAGGAAGCTAGAAAACCCCCACATGCTTGCAAAGTTTGGTCCCCATTGGAGCATGTTTGAGTACGTTGGTATGGAAGGCCCGGATTTTCCATGGCCTCTTAAGCACCAAGAGACTTGAAAAATCTGCATTGGATGCTAATTACCAATCCAAACATGATCCGATTGTGACCAAACTTTGCAAGTATGTGGGGGTGGGTCCCCCCCACATGCTTGCAAAGTTTGGTCCCCCCATCAGAGCATGCTTGGGTACCATAGTATGGGGAAGGCCCGGGTTTTCCATGGCCTCTTAAGCACCAAGAGACTTGAAAAATCCACACTGGCCACTAATTACCAATTTCCACATGCTCCACTAATTACCAATTTCCACATGCTCCGATTGTGACCAAACTTTGCAAGCATGTGGGGGTGGGCCCCTCCCACATGCTTGCAAATTTGGGTCCCCATCGGAGCATGTTTGGGTATGATGGTATGGGGAAGGCCTAGATTTTCCATGGTCTCTTAAGCACCAAGAGACTTGAAAATCCACACTGGGCGCTAAATACCAATCCAAACATGCTCCGATAATGACCAAACTTTGCAAACATGTGGAGGTGGGCCCCTCCCACATGCTTGCAAAGTTTGGTTCCCATTAGAGCATGTTTGGGTATGATGGTATGGGAAAGGCCCGGATTTTCCATGGCCTCTTAAGCACCAAGAGACTTGAAAAATCCTCACTGGGTGCTAATTACCAATCCAAACATGCTATGATTGTGACCAAACTTTGCAAGCATGTGGGGGTGGGTCCCTCCCACATGCTTGTTTGGTCCAAGAGACTTGAAAAATCCTCACTGGGTGCTAATTACCAATCCAAACATGCTATGATTGTGACCAAACTTTGCAAGCATGTGGGGGTGGGTCCCTCCCACATGCTTGTTTGCAAAGTTTGGTCCCCATCGGAGTATGTGGGAGGGGCCCACCCATCGGCGGAGCATGTGGGGAAGGCTCGGATTTTCCATGGCCTCTTAAGCACCAAGAGACTTGCACTGGGCACTAATTACCAATTTAAACATACTCCGATTATGACCAAAATTTTCATGCATGTGGGGGTGAGCTCCCCCCACATGCTTGCAAAGTTTGGTTTCTATCGGGGCATGTTTGGGTACGATGGTATGGGGAAGGCCTGGATTTTCCATGGCCTCTTAAGCACCAAGAGACTTGAAAAATCCTCACTGGGTGCTAATTACCAATCCAAACATGCTATGATTGTGACCAAACTTTGCAAGCATGTGGGGGTGGGTCCCTCCCACATGCTTGTTTGCAAAGTTTGGTCCCCATCGGAGTATGTGGAAGGAGCCCACCCATCGGAGCATGTGGGGAAGGCTCCGATTTTCCATGGCCTCTTAAGCACCAATTACCAATTTAAACATACTCCGATTATGACCAAAATTTTCATGCATGTGGGGGTGAGCTCCCCCCACATGCATGCAAAGTTTGGTTTCTATCAGGGCATGTTTGGGTACGATGGTATGGGGAAGGCCCGGATTTTCCATGGCCTCTTAAGCACCAAGAGACTTGAAAAATCCACACTGGGCGCTAATTACCAATCCAAACATGCTTGGATCATGACCAAAATTTGCAAACATGTGGGGGTGGGCCTCTCCCACATGCTTGCAAAGTTTGGTTCCAATCGGAGCTTGTTTGGGTATGATGGTATGGGGAAGGCCCGGATTTTCCATGGTCTCAAGCACCAAGAGACTTGAAAAATCCACACTGGTCGCTAATTACCAATCCAAAAATGCTCTGATTGTGACCAAACTTTGCAAGCATGTGGGGGTGGGTCTCTCCCACATGATTGCAAAGTTTGGTCCCCATCGGAGCATGTTTGGGTACGATGGTATGGGGAAGGCCCGGATTTTCCATGGCCTCTTAAGCATCAAGAGACTTGAAAAATCCGCACTAGGCGCTAATTACCAATCTAAACATGCTTTGATTGTGACCAAACTTTGCAAGCATGTGGGGGTGGTCCCCCCCACATGCTTGCAAAGTTTGGTCCCCATCGAAGCATGTTTGGGTACGATGGTATGGGGAAGCCCCGGATTTTCCATGGCCTCTTAAGCACCAAGAGACTTGAAAAATCCACAGTAGCCGCTAATTACCAATTCCCACATGCTCCGATTGTGATTAAACTTTGCAAGCATGTGGGGGTGGGCCCCTCCCACATGCTTGCAAAGGTGGGTCCCCATCGGAGCAAGTTTGGGTACGATGGTATGGGGAAGGCCTGGATTTTCCATGGCCTCTTAAGTACCAAGAGACTTAAAAAATCTACACTGGGTGCTTATTACCAATCTAAACATGCTCCGATCATGACCAAACTTTGCAAACATGTGGGGGTGGGCCCCTCCCACATGCTTGCAAAGTTTCGTTCCCATCGGAGCATATTTGGGTATGATGGTATGGGGAAGGCCTGGATTTTCCATGGCCTCTTAAGCACCAAGAGACTTGAAAAATGTGCACTGGTGGGCGCTAATTACCAATCCAAACATGCTCCGATTGTGACCAAACTTTGCAAGCATGTGGGGAGCATATTTGGGTATGATGGTATGGGGAAGGCCTGGATTTTCCATGGCCTCTTAAGCACCAAGAGACTTGAAAAATGTGCACTGGTGGGCGCTAATTACCAATCCAAACATGCTCCGATTGTGACCAAACTTTGCAAGCATGTGGGTCCCCCCCACATGCTTGCAAAGTTTGGTCCCCCCAACAGAGCATGTGGGAGGGGCCCACCCATCGGAGCATGTGGGGAAGGCCTGGATTTTCCATGGCCTCTTAAGCACCAAGAGACTTGAAAAATCCGCACTGGGCGGCGCTGATTACCAATCCAAACATACTCGGATTATGACCAAACTTTGCATGCATGTGGGGGTGGGCTGTCCCCACATGCTTGCAAAGTTTGGTTCCCATCGGGGCATGTTTGGGTACAATGGTATGGGGAAGGCCCGGATTTTCCATGGCCTCTGAAGCACCAAGAGACTTGAAAAATCCATATTGGGTACTTAACTCAAACATGCTCTGATCATGACCAAACTTTGCAAGCATGTGGGGGTGGGCTCCCCCCCACATGCTTGCAAAGTGTGGTTCCCCCCATTGGAGCATGTTTGGGTACGATGGCATGGAGATTTTCAACAAACAATATGATAAAAAATGTTAAAAAAATTTAAAAAATCAAGAACATCAACTAAAATGTAATGATAATAATGAAAAAACTCATAATGATATAAATATCATCAGAATGAAAATGAGCTACCCCAGCTAGTCACTGCCTAATAAATCTAAGTACATTTTAAGTGAGCTAACCCAACTACTAGTCTGAGTTTAGTCACTATCACCAACGGCAACCCAATCAAAATCATCATCTCTAACTACTGTCGACGTGCGCGTCGAGGCTACTGTACACATCGAGGAGGCTGTGCCAGCTGCGAGGGTCGTTGAATATCTGCAGGGAGGTCTGCCTCAAAGGTAAGGTCATGAGTTGGTGCCAGTGTACTCGGGAACTCACGAGTCCCATAAGCTGCTATAGCCCTCTCCCTCTCTCTACGTCATGCTATTGCAAGACGTCTCTGTCTGTAAACCCAAAATCTATAATCAGCAATGGTACGTGTCTGCCACTCTCCTCGTGTAAGCTGCTCTGCTGTAAGGACACGTTGCTCATGAGAAGCAGCACTGTTGCTAGCACCATCACCCGAGGTGCCACTAGAACTAGCACCACACCCACACGCTCGTATGCTATGATCTGGCTCTCGTGAAGGACTCTTTGTGGTATGCATCAAACTCATGTGCACTCCACTCAATCTCTGGAGGCACCTCAAGCTCCTGATCTCTGTCATCGGCGGTGTCGAGTCCCAAGTCAGTATAGCTGAGGTAAAATCAAGAGGCCTGCCACCAGTCCTAGAATCTACTCGAACGAGGCTTGGGTGAAGATTATCAATGCCCAAAACTCTGTATGTCGCTAGGTCGACGCGTGCATAGCAAGAGGGACATGCTGAGAAGCGTACTAGCTCTCCTGGGTGATGCAAGACAAATGGAAAAAATGTCCACATCCCAAGGCATATCCACCAATACTATTAATGTCCTCGATACATAGAGCGCACAGCAGGCATAGCGTAGGAATGGTGGTGCATCCTGAGGGAGAGGTCGTCGAAAAAACCTCTGTAAAAACAAGCCGTGGATATAAAGGCAAGTAGGGCACTGTCACGTCTGAGGATCTGCGGAACTCTCGAACATGCACCATCAACTACTGCTCTGCCCTATACTGTGCAATCCGCTCCATAATCATGTGATGCTACGCCTCAGCTCTAGAACTCTCTACCTCAGTCCGAGCCTATGCAAAAAAGTAAAGCATAAAAATAATTTATTAGTCTCTCTCATTAGGTATTACGTAAAGAAATTTATAACTTAGGACCTTAATTATAACTCTTTTATGTGCAAGAGAAACCTACCTACTGGATGTCAAACTCGACTCTCTCACATGCCGTGCCTCTGCAGTAGCTGCCTCTGCCATTTGTAATGCAGCTCTAAGGCGGTCAATCTCCGCCCTTGTCTCTACCAACTCCTGAGTGAGTCTCTCAGTGGTAGGTGTGGGACCCTACATGACACAATCAACCATGTGACTCATGTAAAAATATAGAAAAGTACATATAAACATGTAAATAAATGACTAAAAAAACTTAAAAAGTAATAAATATGTAAATACCTCGACATCTGTCGTCGGTATCCATCGTGAGAACAAGCGCACCACGTGCTGGATGCTCTTCATGAGAACAAGCGCACCACGTGCTGGATGCTCTTCGTGGTACTCCGTACGTCGATGCACCTGGGTGCCAAGAGCCTCGACTGTCGACATAGGCACAAATGAAGAATCTGTAGGAGCTACACGAAGTGCTGGTGGAGGCTGCCTACCCTGGTCCTGGAGACGGCCTCGGCCAGCACCACCACTCGGCCGATGGCTAGTGTAATCCACCTCCTCCCCTAAGACAAACTCCGCATATAATTGCTTTGCACAGTATATGGGAATTTGGCGGTTGTATGACATCCTCCCATATGCGGCAACATATCGACTATAGATATGTGCCACCATACGAGGATGCGAACACCGTGAAATAGTAAGGGTCTTGCCCGCCCCCCCAGGCCTCATCCCACGACTATCGAGGAAAAGATCTAAGTAGGCTCACAGACCTGACGATATGTCAGGACATGTGACACAGGAGCAGTGCGATGGTGGGCTATCCACTCATCTACATAAACAATATCGTGAAGGTTACAAAGGGACGAAAGCATCGCCTCCAAGTCTACCACCACGATATGTAATGTAGACGGTGTGTCTCTAGCACTCCTATGGATAGCCGCTAACTCGCGGTCTATCTCCGCGATGAGGTCCACAATAGACGAGCGGCCCTCCTCGTGTGACTCCATGCTAAAACCTAAGCCTAACACAAAGGTCCAATGTGAAAGGTCCAATGTGAAGGGTCCAATGCTTGGTGCTAAGTAGCACTAATGAAGCTATAAAACCATGCTAATGGGCCCACTAATGCTAATCCAAATCAAGAGAGTAAGGAGAGTGAAAATGACTTCTGACAATGAGGCAAAAAAAAAGTTTTTTGGTTTTATAACCTCGAAATAACCTCGAATGAGGTTCGGTGGCATCATGCACTTTAGGGTTTGCAAGATGTACGCTCTGGATTTTAGAGTTAGTGAAACAAACGGCCAAGATACACACTTAATTTTAGGGTTGGTGAAGGATCGACGACTGAGATTTGATATGAATATCTCATTTGAGGTATATGGACGGCTTAGATTTTAAGTCATTACCACGACCGAGATATGTTGACGGTCGAGATTCATTAAATACCTCGATCAAGATATTTAAACGGCTGGGATCGCATCTTCCAATGTGTGTGAATGGATGGTGGAGATTGCATCTCTGTACCAAACGAGATATGTGGATGGTGGAGATTGCATCTCTTTACCTCGAACGAGGTATTTCAATGGTCGAGATTTGATCTCAATATCTCATTCGAGATATGTGGACGGTGGAGATTGTATCTCTATACCTCGAACAATGAATGGTCGAGATTTTATTTCAATATCTCGTTCAAGATACATGGACGGTGGAGATGGGCTAGTCAAATATGCCTAAGGGGGATACAGCGTGGCATTGATGTGGATCCGAGTGGCATGAATATCTCGATCGAGATAGTGTGGTGGCGGCGGTGATCTGTATTGGTGACATGAATGATGACTGGAAACCCGGACCTACTAGCATGGCATTAGTTGCTATCTCATTAGAGATATGTCGCTTTAGGCTTGGGAGGCACGTGTCATGTTTTAATTGATGGTGATATCACGATTGAGGTACTCCACCGGAGATGCATGGATGTCCCAATTTTAGAGAGGGTGAACGAAAGTGAGTACCCTCATCTTGCAACCACCCATATCTGGCCTGAACGATGGAGACCAACAAGAGTAGCCACAAACGAGGTGATCCAAAAACCCGAGGAACTTGAAGCAGACTCGGAGCAAATACTAGAACATGACATGGATGACATGATAAATGCCTTACACGATGGAACAGAAGATCAAGGTTTGGAACAGAAAGGGGTAGAAGAAAGCACACGACGTGTGGAATATGCTTCCCAAAGAAGAGAAACAGCTACATAGGCTTGCACATCTTCCACTATAACGTGGAGCACATGTGTCTGTTTTACTCGCTTGCCTATCCATATTGAACTTGCAATCTATTTTTGGATGGTTTGATATGAGCGTATCAAAACTTTTTGCGTAAGTGATGATATCATATACAATTAGTGAGTTATGTACCTTTATATGCATTTTCTTAGCCTGAGTATTTTGTGTAACACCTTATTGAAACATCAAATATTGCCAAAAGATAATGAGATGCCTGTGGACCATAGTCGAGAAAAAGCAATGTTGCACTGGATTGGCATGGACTGCAACACACACCATGCTTGTCCAAATGATTGTATTCTTTATCGAGCGACAAGAATATGACAATGCAGTACAATGTCCACATTGTGGTACATCGAGATATAGACAAGATGTGCAAGGAGAAAGGGTACCAACAAAAGTTTTACAATACTTTCCCATCATCCGTTGGATTAAAACAATGTTCAAGTGCAAATCTATTGCAGGATTGATGACTTGGCACCATAACACTAGGTCCATAGATGGTGTTATCACAGATTCCCCTACATGGAAGCACATTGAAGAGAAGTGGGTAGCCTTTTAGGAGGAGGCTCGCCATATTCGACTCCAACGAGCGATGGATGGAGTGAATCCATTTGGTCTACACGAAGTTCATCATGGAGTACATGGCCTGTTTGTCTAGTTAACTATATTCTTCCACCAGAGCACTGTGAGCAAGTCATGTTTGTGGAAGACCCGACATATCATAAATGGTTGTTTGTGATCCAAATAAATCCATGTGGAAAACAAATATTTGAAGAGGTGAAAATAGCAGTTGACTGTTTGCCAGATGCTGAGGAACTCCCTCCAGATTATGTGATGGTTGAGTATACACCACTAGCACCTATTGAACAACAACAAGAACAAGAAGAAGACATACTCGTTGAGGAAGTAGGTGAGGCTCACACGGGATTAGGATCGGATGAAGGCGTACTCATGGAGCAAATATATCTTGAACGAGAAACAAACACTAGAGATAATCCAGAAGAATAAGAGATTCAAGCTGAGTATGATCATGATGCATCGATAGCTCTCATGCTAGATCTAGAAGAGGATGACGACATGGATGAATTACCTTCTACTACTACAAGACAACCGGTTCTACGAATTGACAAAACAATGATGGAGTATTTCTAGAAATAGATTTATTTGGAGCCATGGATCTTGCTGAGGATGAGCAAGTTGATGATAAACTTTAATTTCATTTTGTAAAATAGAGAACTTTCTTAATTGCACCTTAGTAATGAGGAGGAGGAGCTACCATTTTTTCTGCTTCAAAGAGCGTGATAGAAGTTATACCCTCCTCTCTCCCTCGGCTCCCCCCCCCCTCTCTCTCTCTCTCTCTCTTTATTTATCTCTTTCTCTCTGATCATCTCTCTCTCTCGCTCTCTCTCGCTCTCTCTCTCTCTCTCTCTCTCTCTCATAGACACATATGCTTGCAAAGAGGTAGAAAGAGAAGGCTAAAACACACCCTAGGATGGGAACTAGAAAATATTATATATAAATTTAATTTTTAAAAAAGAAAAATTTTGACTATTATTCCGACTACTTTTCCCACGAGTACTTCGATGTATATTTTGACACCTTTTTCCACGCATATTTAGATGCCTATTTCGACGCACATATCGATGACGTGACCAGGCGTGGAAACTAAGCATTGAAAAACAATGGTTCTCTTGTAGTGCATTTTACTCTACTTTTATTATAAATACTAAGGCCTCCAATCTCAACCTTGACCCACTTAAACATTTAAGCGTACACTTCATACATCTTTAGACATGGATATGTGGCCAAGCTACATGATAGAATGGTCGTGCCATCAGCCTCTTCCTAGTATTCTACAATTGCTGCATGGGCACCATTCTTATTCACATAATATTCCCAAAACTTGGACACTTTCAACAATAATTCACCGCGCATAAGCCCCTTTTTCATTACCTTGAAAAATAATGTAAGATTGTGAGATCTGGAGTGAGCTCCATGTTTACTTGAATCTTGTTGGTCAAAAATCTAGCCGTGTTTCTCTTTATAATCACCTTAGATATCAACCATGTTATAAGTAATGCTTGATTTAGACCTTTTTTAAAACTTTCTTACTATGGTATGAACATTAGTGTATCTATTTGTTATATGTACATTATGTGTGCTATGTTATATACACGTTATGTGTGCATATACTAGGACTCCGAGGCTAACCACATTAGGCTTGTGAGCATGGGAACGTGGGAACAAGCTCTAGTGGAGCATGGGTTAGGACTAACCTTAAGGGTTAAGGTTAGGGTCACGCATCCAAGGGTCACACATGAGAAATGGAAAGTCAAGAGTCACTTGAGGGCCCTCCTATATAATAGGGACATGGGGCACACTCAAGGGAGCTTGGGAGCTTGGAGGCTTGGAGGCTTATGCTATGGTCTCTTGTGTAGAGGTCCATATCTACTCATCTACCATTTCACACTATAGCTACATGCTATTGGATTGAAGTTATACCTCTTGATGGTATGGGACATCAAGGTAGAGGTATGATGTATTTCATTATTATTCATGTGTGCATCCGTTGGGGTCGGGGGTGGTTGGGTGGTTGAGTTTATGCCTGATTTTTAGTAAATTTTAATATTTACTAATAAAATATTATTTTGTTGATTTGTGTTGATGAATTGCACGTGGATCATCGATATGGTGCTTGGAACGTGTGTTACTACAATTCAATGGACGAATCGACGTTGCGGGGAAATTCCGTGAGTTAATGCTATTTTTTCCTATTTTTTATGGTTAAAATCGAGCATTAATGGAATTTTTTTACAAAAATACCATAGAGTTTATGGTGGATATTTTTGATAGAATAGATTCCTTGAATTTTTATAATTTTTAGAAAATTTTTCTAAATTTTTAGGAAATTTTTGAGCATTTTTATGATTTAAAAAATATTTTTATACATTTTTGCAGGTTTTTTTCACAGGAATGCGATCAAATTTCTATCAATTTTCTACTGAAATTCAGTAGTTAGGGGACACTGTGTTGATGCATGAGATGCTCTCCCGTGTGCGTGGGACTCTCTCCGCCTCTCAAATCTGATTTTTCCTTCTTTTTTTCGTGAGAAAATCTCTTAAAGATGATTTTTTTAAACATTGATCATAATTAATGTTAATCATAATTAATGTTAATTATGATTAAAATAGTTTAATTAAAAACTTCAATCATGGATTAAAGTTAATCTCTCTGATTAACAGAGAGAGAGAAGAGATGGGAGGAGAAAGAATGAAATGGAGAGGGTGGAGAGGGTGAAGAGGAGAGAAGAGTGATCTTCACTCATCCTACTCATCCTTCTCTTCTACGTGCAGGCGACCGGGGGGGGGGGGGGGGGGCTGCGCTGCAGCCAGGCGGAAAAAAACATCCCCCCATTAAAAATCAAATTCCAATATATTTTTTTTCATTTTTTTAAAAAATGACTTTTTTTAATAAAAAAAGCTTTATGATAATATTTCAAAAAAAGCTTAAAAAAAGCCTGGAAAATACTAAAAAATATGGGATTTGAGGAAAAAAATCTATGAAAACTTCTTCTTGAAATTTTTTAGCTTTTCATCTTCCCGAAAACCTTTGGCTTTCCGTTTTCCCGAAACCTTTTGGCTTTCCGAATTCCGGAAAAACTTTTGACCTTCCGTATTTCGAAAACTTTTGACCTTTCACATTTCGATTTTTTTTTGTCTTTTCATTTTCCCAAAACTTTTGGCTTTCCGTATTCCGGGAAAACCATTGGAATTTCGAAATTTTTTGACCGTTTGTATTCTAAATGCGTTCGGGGTAGTTTAAAAATTTTAAAAAATTCATGAAAATTAGTGGAAAATTAGACAAAGGTTATTTTAAATTTTGGAAGAATGTGGGGTTGGTGTTTGGCATGTGGTGTGTCCATTCGGGTGCCCGTGACCATTCAAATTTCTTTAAAATATATATTTTTTGACCCAAAAAATTAGAAAATCCATTAAAATTATAAATTTTCATTGGATTTGAGAATTGTCGGGTGAAATTGGAAATTTGGTTGAACGATGGGATTCTCAGGAAAAATTAGGAAATTTCTAGAAATTATTTTTAAAAATCCTAAAAATTGGTATTTTTAAAATATCAATGGTGTTTTGGCAAATTAAATTGCCAATTTTTTTTTTTGAAAAAATATAGGTTTGGAATGCCATAAGATAGGTTTGGTGGAATTCAAAATTATCATATTATGAGGCCTTATAAAATTAGGAAAAATTAGAAAAAAATCATGATAATTCTTTTTCTTGAGAATTTAATATTTTCGAGAGTTATTTAATATTGAAGTACATTTTCTCGTGTTGACATTTGATAGATACGGGTTATTCGCATATTATTAATACGATTATACCTCGTATTAATGGATATTTATGTTTGGATTAATTCTAAACGATGTATTCATGATTTTTTACCATTGTTTAGCCATTCTTTTTGCACATGTTCCTTAATTTCTTTTGATGGCTATAATTTGCGTTCAAAGTGTGTTTCACCTTTGACACTTTTCCATGATAACTTATTTTTTTGCACTTTGTTTAAGTGTGGTTTATGCTTAATTTCTTAAGCCTAAGACAAATTCTATCATGGGTTAGTTGATCGGTTTGTTTTGGTGGATTTTTATTGGATATTTTCCAAGTTTTATATGGACTCATCAGGTTCTGCCTAGATCACTCATGTCTAGGGTTTTTTTTTATTGAGTGCTACACATGTGTTTCACTTTCTTACTTTGGAGTTTTATTTGAACAACACAACGTTCATATACTCCGGATTGATGAGTTAGCCACCAATTTTAATGCTTCTTTTGGCATGATTTATGTCCATTAGATGGTATGCATTGATTTTTATGATCAACTATGGTTTTTATGGATTTAAGGAGATTCTATGCTTTTATCCATGGTTTTATAAGGATCTTTTGATCTTTTGGATAATTTCATGTGCCTTGAAGGTAGCATTTACCTTCGTTTTTTGCACATAATTTTGGAGTATATTTCTTATACTCTTGTATATATTCCAACTTGGATACTTAGTTGCTTATATATCTAGGTGAGTTATTTTTCTACCCTAACTTTATTGTGTTTTGGGTAGTTATCATTAGAAAGGCGCCAATAATTCAATTTCTTTTCTAAATGATGTACTCAGAAGGAGTTATTCCTTGATGTAGTCTCAAGTATATAGAGACAGGTTTAGTATGTGAAATTCTGGATAAGGCCATCTTATTTCTTTTATACAGGATTTTTTCCATATTTTCCTAGACGGCATACTAGGGAGTTTCAAATTGTTAAGGTATGTATGGGTGGTATCATGGTGGTATGGGACACTAGTGATCCCTCACATATGTAAATCGGGATGTGAATGAATAATATAGGATGTGAATGAATGTGTTAGTATGTGAATCGGGATTTGAATGAATGATAAGAGATGTGAATGGATGTGATGTGAATTGGGATGTGAATGAACGATAAGTGGTGATGAGATGTATGGGTAGATGCAAGTGGATGAGACCTGATGAGAATAAATGAGGAAGTAAGTGAGATGAGATAGAAAAAGATGTGATTAGATGAGAATGGGAAGACTTATGAAATGAATGTGGATTGATGTGTGGGTAATGTGGATTGATGTGGATGGATGTATGGATGATGTGGATTGATGTGGATGATGTGAATGGATGTGTGGATAATGTGGATTGATGCGGATGGATGTATGGATAATGTGGATTGACGTGTGGATTGATGTGGATGGATGTATGAAAGATGTGGATGGATGTGTGTATAATGTGGATGGATGTATGGATGATGTGGATGTATGTATGGATGATGTGGATTGATGTGGTTGATATGGATGGATGTATGGATGATGTGGATTGATGTGTGATGATGCGATTGGATGTGATTTGATGTGGGAATGATGTGATGTTAATAGGGATCGATGAAGAAAATAAAATTGTGGTAAGATGAGAAAAGATGGGGACTAATGTGAAAGGATGCGGAGTAATGAGAAAAGATGGAAATATTGTTGGAACTATATTTGTATGTGAAATCTGTTTCTAAATGACTGTTTTATGTCAAGAATACTGGGAAAGCATTTTGACAGTCTTGTGTGATAGATGTCGTGTGGAGACCTAGAATCAGTTTGCTCCCTCCGGCTTTTGAGATGTGCAGGTGTAAACATATCACTTCTTATTAAAATAAATTCCCCCGAAACAAAAGTTCAAAAAGATTTTCAGAAGGTGCATTAGAAATCAATTATAATCTGTTCAAAAGTCCTTATCCAGATTTTTGAAAAAATTTAGATTAAGGTTCTGAGGGGCCAATTAGATTAATCCAAATGTAGAGAGGAGATAAATTGAAGAAATAAAGAAAATCTCCCAAAAATGAGTAAATACTCACATAAGATGAAGAGTTGACTAAGGACAAGGATATTAGTTAAAAACGAAGAGATATTTAGTGAAACGATGCAATTTTGACACCTCAATGTGGGGGAATCCCCCTCATGAAGGAGGCGCCTATTTCACATGTGTGGTTGAGTTTTAAACTCACAAATAATGAGATATTTTCATCTCTCCTCTCTCTTGCTTCAACTAGATCCAAAAAGTAAGCTCAAATAATGAGATATTTTCATCTCTCCTCTCTCTTGCTTCAACTAGATCCAAAAAGTAAGCTCAACTGACCTAAAAATGGTCAAAAATTAACCAAACTGATCTGGAAAATTCTAGAATCAATTTGCTTGGTTAGAGGCTCACTTTTTCCTATAAATGAAGCCTCCCCCTTTGTAAATGGATAATAGTGTTTTATGCACTGCTACTCTACTTCTCCCTAGAGTCAAAAACTGTGAATTTATTAATAATTCATTAGTTTTTGAAGACCATTCCCTCTTGTAAAGAGCTAGTGGCCACTCTTGTTGCAAACAAGAGTAGATCCCTCAAACCATCAAGCCAAAGGAAAGATCCCAAAAATTCATGTATGTTAGAAATCCTACTTTTTCTTATTCGTTTAAATGGTTTTCTAATTTTTGTTTTGTTTTAAAATGAAAAATGATGCTATGCCTTGCTGCTGCTGGAAAGGCTTTCCCCCTCTCTTCTTCTTAAATTCAGCCTTTCTTTATCCTAGATAAGTAATCTAATTGTTGGAATTAAACTTTTCATATGGTTTCTCTTTTAAAAGTGGAATTTGATTAGTTTAGAATGCTTTAAACCATTTGGGGATAACTTTTAAGTAACTTAAGAATAGGAAAATTTGAAAAATGGCCAGCCATATAAAGGAGGTTATGGCAAAATTTTCATAAATTTTGTGATATAAGTTTTATCTTTTATTATTCAAAAAGAGTAATCCCCATGGTTTGTGCATTCTAAAAGTGTTATTTTCATTCTATGCATAGAAAAATGCATAGTAGAAATATTTTTATTATAAAAGTGTTATTTTTATTAAAATTAAATTCTATACATAGAAAGATGCAAAGAAGGAATTTATTTTTGTTTTATTTGAAAAGTGTTATTTTTCTTAAAATTAAATTTATGAATAAATAGATGTATAAAGGGATTTTTATAAAAGTGTTATTCCCACTGAAGTTGATTTTTATAAAAGGATGAATGGATGGATAGATGTGATGTGAAATGTGAATGGATGGATGAATAGATGTGATGTGAATGAGATAAATGTGAATGAATGGATGGATAGATGTGATATGAATCAGATAAATGTGAATGAATGGATGGATAGATGTGATGTGAATCAGACAAATATGAATGAATGGATGGATAGATGTGATGTGGATCAGATAAATGTGAATGAATGGATGGAGAGATGTGATGTGAATCAGATAAATGTGAATGAATGCATGGATAGATGTGATGTGAATCAGATAAATGTGATGTGAATGAATGGATGGAGAGATGTGATGTGAATCAGATAAATGTGAATGAATGCATGGATAGATGTGATGTGAATCAGATAAATGTGAATGAATGGATGGAGAGATGTGATGTGAATCAGATAAATGTGAATGAATGCATGGATAGATGTGATGTGAATAAATGTGAATGAATGCATGGATAGATGTGATGTGAATGAATGCATGGATAGGTGTGATGTGAATCAGATAAATGTGAATGAATAGATGGATAGATGTGATTTGAATTAGATAAATGTGAATGAATGGATGGATAGATGTGATGTGAATCACATAAATGTGAATAAATGAATGGATGTGGATAGATGTGATGTGAATCAGATAAATATGAATGAATGGATGGATAGATGTGGTGTGAACCAGATAAATGTGAATGGATGGATGGATGTGGATGTATGTGAAGAATAGAAGTGGATGTATGTGAAAGAATGGATGTGGATGTGTGTATGTGAAAGGATGGATGTGGATGTATGTGAAGAATAGAAGTGGATGTATGTAAAGAGTAGAAGTGGATGTATGTAAAGAGTAGAAGTGGATGTATGTGAAAGAATGGATGTGGATTTATGTGAAAGAATAGATGTGGATGTGCATGTGATAAGTATGGATATGGATGTATGTGGGAGAATACATATGGATGTAAATGTGATGGATATGAACGAGAATTGAGGCGATGAGATGTGATGTAAATTGGATAGATAATATGAATGATAAGGGATGTGAATGAATGATAAGGGATGTGAATGAATGTGATAGCATGTGAATGAGGATGTAAACATGTGAATCGGGATGTGAATGAATGATATAAGGGATGTGAATGTATGTGATGTGATGTGAGTCGGGATGTGAATGAATGATAAGTGGTGAAGTGATGAGATGTATGGGTGTAGATGCAAGTGGATAAGACCTGATGAGGATAAATGAGGAAGTAGGTGATGAGATAGAAAAAGATGTGATTAGATGAGAATGGGAAGACTTATGAAATAAATGTGGATTGATGTGTGGGTAATGTGGATTGATGTGGATGGATGTGTAGATGATGTGGATTGATGTGGATGATGTGAGTGGATGTGTGGATAATGTGGATTGATGTGGATAGATGTATGGATAATGTGGATTGACGTGTGGATTGATGTGGATGGATGTATGAAAGATGTAGATGGATGTGTGGATAATGTGGATTGATGTGGATGGATGTATGAAAGATGTAGATGGATGTGTGGATAATGTGGATTGATGTGGATGGATGTATGAAAGATGTAGATGGATGTGTGGATAATGTGGATTGATGTGGATGGATGTATGGATGATGTGGATTGATGTGGATTGATATGGATGGATGTATGCATGATGTGGATTGATGTGGTTGATGTGGATGGATGTATGGATGATGTGGATTAATGTGTGATGGTGCGATTGGACACGATTGGATGCGATTTGATGTGGGAATGATGTGATGTGAATAGGGATCGATGAAGAAAATAAAATTGTGGTAAGATGAGAAAAGATGGGGACTAATGTGAAAGGATGTGGAGAAATGAGAAAAGATGGAAATATTGTTGGAACTTGTACGTGAAATCTGTTTTTAAACGACTGTTTTATGTCAAGAATGCTGGGAAATCATTTTGACCATCTTGTGTGATTGAGGTCGTGTGGAGACCTAGAATCAGTTTGCTCCCTCAGGCTTTTGAGGTATGCAGGTGTAAGAACCTCCCCTTCTGATCTTATAATTATTCCCCTCTCTGAAATAAAAGAAAGATCCTGATTTACCCTGTTTTAGCCTAGAGAAAGAAAATGTTCTAGAGAGAGGTTATTCAATTTTTAGATATTTTTAGATGGAAAAATATCTCTTCTTATTAAAATAAATTCTCTCGAAACAGAAGTTCAAAAAGATTATCAGAAGGTGCATTAGAAATCAATTATAATCTGGGTCTAGATTTTTGAGAAATTTTCGATTAAGGTTCTGAGGGGCCAATTAGATTAATCCAAATGTAGGGAGGATATAAATTGAAGAAATAAAGAAAATCCCCCAAAAATGAGTAAATACTCACATAAGATGAAGAGTTGACTAAGGACAAGGATATTAGTTAAAAACGAAGAGATATTTAGTGAAACGATGAATTTTTGACACCTCAATGTGGGGGAATTCTCCTCATGAAGGAGGTGCCTATTTCACATGTGTGGTTGAGTTTTAAACTCACAAATAATGAGACATTTTTATCTCTCCTCTCTCTTGCTTCAACTAGGTCTAAAAAGTAAGCTAAACTGACCTAAAAATGGTCAAAAATTGACCAAACTGATCTGGAAAATTCTAGAATCAGTTTGCCTGGTTAGAGGCTCACTTTTCCCTAAAATGAAACCTCTCCCTTTGTAAATGGATAATAGTGTTTTATGCACTGTTACTCTACTTCTCCCCAGAGTCAAAAACTGTGAATTTATTAATAATTCATTAGTTTTCGACCATTCCCTCTTCTAAAGAATTGGTGGCCACTCTTATTGCAAATAGGAGTAGATCCCTCAAACCATCAAGCCAAAGGAAAGCTCCCAGAAATTCATGTAAGTTAGAAATCCTACTTTTTCTTATTCCTTTTAATGGTTTTCTAATTTTTGTTTTGTTTTAAAATGTATAATGATGCTATGCCTTGCTGGAAAGGCTTTCCCCCTCTCTTCTTCTTAAATTCAGCCTTTCTTTATCCTAGATAAGTAATCTAATTGTTGGAATTAAACTTTTCATATTGTTTCTCTTTTAAAAGTAAAATTTGATTAGTTTAGAATGCTTTAAACCATTTGGGGATAATTTTTAAGTAACTTAAGAATAGGAAATTTGAAAAATGGTCAGCCATACAAAGGAGGTTATGGCAAAATTTTCTTAATTTTGTGAAATAAGTTTTATCTTTTATTATTCAAAAAAGAGTAATCCCCATCGTTTGTGTATTCTAAAAGTGTTATTTTCATTCTATGCATAGAAAAATGCATAGTAAAAATATTTTTATTATAAAAGTGTTATTTCTATTAAAATAATATTCGATGCATAGAAAGATGCAAAGAAGGAATTTATTTTTATTTTATTTAGAAAGTGTTATTTTCCTTAAAATTGAATTTATGCATAAATAGATGTATAAAGGGATTTTTATAAAAGTGTTATTTCCATTGAAGTTGACTTTTATAAAAGGAACATGGGAGATTTCACACATCCCAATACATCGTGTAAGATCCCACCCCACTGTGCAATGAATTTGGGAGTGCTAGTAGCGGAAGTAGCACTTCTTGTGCGGGACAGGGTCCCACACTCGGGTCTCCATCTTTTCTCATCTAACCACAATTTTATTTTCTTCATCGATCCCTATTCACATCACATCATTCCCACATCAAATCACATCCAATCGCATCATCACACATCAATCCACATCATCCATACATCCATCCACATCAACCACATCAATCCACATCATCCATACATCCATCCACATCAATCCACATTATCCACACATCTATCCACATCTTTCATACATCCATCCATATCAATCCACGCGTCAATCTACATTATCCATACATCCATCCACATCAATCCACATTATCCACACATCCATTCACATCATCCACATCAATCCACATCATCCATACATCCATCCACATCAATCCACATTACCCACACATCAATCCACATTCATTTCATAAGTCTTCCCATTCTCATCTAATCACATCTTTTTCTATCTCATTACTTACTTCCTCATTTATCCTCATCAGGTCTCATCCACTTGCATCTACACCCATACATCTCATCACTTCACCACTTATCGTTCATTCACATCCCGATTCACATGCTAACACATTCATTCACATCCTATATCATTCATTCACATCCCGATTGACATGTTTACATCCTGATTCACATGCTATCACATTCATTCACATACCTTGTCATTCATTCACATCCCAATTCACATGTTTACATCTTGATTCACATGCTATCACATTCATTCACATCCCTTATCATTCATATCTATCCAATTTACATCACATCTCATCGCCTCAATTCTCCTTCATATCCATCACATTTACATCCACATGTATTCTCCCACATACATCCACATTCATACTTATTGCATACACATCCATATCTATCCTTTCACATACATCCACATCCATTCTTTCACATACATCCACTTCTACTCTTTACATACATCCACTTCTACTCTTTACATACATCCACATCCATCCTTTCACATACACACATCTATATCCATTCTTTCACATACATCCACTTCTATTCTTCACATACATCCACATCCATCCATCCATTCATTCACATTTATCTGATTCACATCACATCTATCCATCCATTCATTCACATTTATCTGATTCAACACATCACATCTATCCACCTATTCATTCACATTTATCTGATTCACATCACATCTATCCATCTATTCATTCACATTTATCTGATTCACATCACATCTATCCATCCATTCATTCACATTTATCTGATTCACATCACATCCATCCATTCATTCACATTTATCTAATTCACATCACATCCATCCATTCATTCACATTTATCTGATTCACATCACATCTATCTATTCATTCACATTTATCTGATTCACATCACATCTATCCATCATTCTAATTACCATTGGATAACCAAAACCCATACTTTGTGTAATTAAAAATGGTGCTGAAGAATAGCATTGGTCCTCCATCACCTTAAGGTTTTGGGGTCTGGATGGCTAGACCAATTTGTGGAAATCTCTAGTCAAGCGTGCATCAACGTGAATACAATTGGGATGGGTGACCTCCTGTTGGCCCCCACCCCAATTTTCAACACTTTTATCCACAAGACAACTAAGGGTGAAAAACTATCTTTCAAAACCACCAAAAACCCAAAAAGTGGGTCTTTTCAATTCTTTCCCTCTTACAAATAGGCCACCACCACAAATGATTTCCTCTCATCCCATAGGTTGTTAAATTTGTAGCAATGTGAGGTGCTATGGTGGATCAAATGCTAGAATCAACATCATTAACAAAGAGATTAGATGATAATTAAGACGTGATTAGTGAAATTAACTAATAGCTTAATGTAGGCATGGGTAATCAAAAACTAGCAAAATCTCATTAGGCCAATGCCTCAATATATAGAGTTTACATCCAAGCATCCAATCCCACTGATTTCTCCTTGATTCATTCCACCTCTTTGGCTTGATTCTCTCCACACCTCCCAGAATATCTCCACACCTCCTAAATCTCCTCATATGCTACCATTTATTCTCTCCCAGTAGATACTTACCTTTTCATAGGTTCTCTCACATTTACAGATTCTCTTTTATAGCCTCTTGCTAAGGGCTTGTTCCTGCACACACCCTATTCACTTGTATATTTAAACACCTCCCCTCAAGTGAATACTCCTAGCACACCGGGACCCTATACCAAGTTTTCCTCTTACTTGATAGTCCACGACCAGTGCCTAGCACACATCCCCTCAAGTGAAAAATCCTAGCACACGTGGATCCTATACCAAGTTTCCTTCTTACTTGATAGTCGGCGACCAGTGCCTCAAGTCCCTAAACTCATAGTCCTTGACACACTCTCTCTCTATGTGTCCAAGGCTACTACAAGTGCCCATGACCTTGACTAAAGTTCTCACACATACATCTACCACATAGCCTACATCATCGGTGGCTTAGAGGTGGTTTTACTCTGTTGGGGCACGTTACATTGGGTTGTGGGTTTTCTCTCTCTCTCTCTCTCAGAGATTTTCACATGGCTACTCACTTCTTCGAGCCTCACATCTTCTCTTGTCTTCAGTCTTCTTGTCGTGGTGGCAGCTTCTCTTCACGCGTCCATGTCTTCTTTCAATGCTTCATCTAGTTCTTCTTCTCGGTGTTGATCTTCCTAGTTTGAGCTTTTGTTTGAATGGGCTAGAGCACAAGAGTTATAGCTATGCTTGGCTAAAGTGGTTTGGGCTAATTTGATGTATGAAGGGAGAGAGAGCTCCTCCACCAGCTTGGGGTACAGAGGCTAATTGAAAAAAGTGGTAAAAACTTAATTATCTATTAATCCTAATGGTTTGGATGCGACTGCTCATGAGTTTATTCAGGAAGCAGCTTTAACAAAAATTGAGTTGTTTCAAGCACTTGGAGGTAGGCGATCCAATGTAGCACCTTGATAGAGCATGATTGAATGTGAATTTTTTTAATGGAATGTTTATGCCTTTTTGGGGTCTGGACATAGGATTGTTGTGCCAATTGGCTTCACTTTAGTTTTGTGTGGTTAGAATGTTTTCTTTGCCTATATTTTGGAATGGTTCTATGTATTGGTGGTTTAGACAATTTTGGGATCTTCCAACTAATTTGTGGTTATGTATGAATGGTCACTTATATATGTACTCTAATATAGACTGGTTTTGTGTATTCGTGGTTCATGTTATTTTGGTATCTTCCAACAATTGGTTTATGGTGAGATATCAATGGAAAATTATGTAAGTGCTTATGCCTTATTGCTTGTTGGGTTGGAAAAAAATGTTGCACTATTTTCTAATTACATTTGTGTTTTGAAATTTTGTGTAGAGAATTTTAAATTTTTTTGGGGTTTATTGCCAAGTTTTGCTCTAATTTTCACCTCGCTCAGAAAAGGTTACTTGGAGAATGGGTTTCCTCTATGGTTGCCTTGTGTTGGGTTGTGTTATGGCATTTATATATGGCTAATCTGGCATCTTCTCTTAGGAGAGTAAGACCCTCAAATCTTGTACATGGTGGGGAGAGTAAGGCCCTCAAAGCTAGGCCTGACCACAAGTTGGCCAAGCCAAACTGGGCCAGCGAGGCTAAACAACCAATCGGCCACACAATGACCAACCCTACAACAAGATCAGCAGCACAATAGAGAGAAGCAAATTTGACAACTGTAAATCAGCCTTGTGTTGGGCTCAAAATTTTTACACCTATGTGCCGGCTGAATTTTATGGTTGCCTTGTAATAATGGGCTGTGTTATTGCATTTGTATATGGATAATCTGGCAATAAGACCCTCACAGCTTGTACATGGTGGCTTAGGTGATAGTATGCCAGACCTGACCACAAGTCAATGAAGCCAGACTGGGTCGGCTAGGCCAGATATAATGAGTTGGCCAATAGTTGATGAATCATGTAGCATGACCAACAGCCTGACAAAGAGCAGCAACAATCGACAAATCGGCCTTTTGTTGAACTTAACACTTCTACAACTATGTGTTGGCTAAATTTTACGGTTGTCTTGTGTTGAGCTGTGTTATTGCATTTGTATATGGATAATCCGACATCTCCTTTTTGGAGAGAGTAAGGACCCAAAATCCACTGTTCTTGTTCCAGCCCTTATATATGAACGAATATGATGTGATGAGATGTGGATATGGGTAGATGCGAGTGGATGAGATCTGATGCGGATAAATGAGAAAAGATGTGATGAGATGGAATGTGATGAGAATGGGAATACATATGGGTAGATGCGAGTGTATGAGATCTGATGCGAATAAAGATGAGAGTTCGTTATAGAAACTGTATTTATGACATGTTTTCAAATGATTGTTTTATGTCAAGAATGTTGGGGAAGCATTTTTACTATCTTGTGAATGAGGTCTTGGAGACCTAATCTGATAAAGTTGCAACAGCTCACCGAGAGTCAATGGAGGACATCTCACGTAGCAAGGTTGGCCACCACGGTCTTGACCAGCCTCGGTTTGATTTAAATGGTGAGCGTCTGGTATGGTGGATGAGGGACCAAGGAAGCGGACTATGAGTGAAGCGTTAGGTGACCTGCAAGGATCCTAGAGGGTGCTAACCATACGGTGCTCGGGCTCTGGGTCGCCGAAGATACCCACACATGCATCGGGGAAGAGATTGGAACAAGGAGTAAGAGTTTTTTTCTGAATTCGGGCATGGATATAGTTGATTGACCTTGCTGGTTCTCAACAGATGAGTCCATGGCTCTTTATATGGATCTGTTGGTTGATCTTGCTGATCTTCAACAGAGATTGCATTTTTATTTTTATAAGTGAGAATATTGCCGGTTACTATGAGCTAGGAACTATCTAAAAGGCCCCTAAGTGGACAGGTGGTGAGCGTTGTGGTTGCCAATGATGCCATAGGTACACCGATGAAGGAAAAATTAGAAATTAGGATTCAATCGGATATTTTGGAGGATTATGATCAGTGACACTATGGTTTCATTAAATTATGATTGTTTTAAATACAACTGATTCTGTGAAAAAGGTAATTTTATATTGGCTGTGTAAGTGGTGTGACTAGTTTTAAGTTTGCATGAATATCGGGCTAAGGGACCTTGGAACTCTTTTCCTTGGTACTACCCGGGATAAGACCTAACCAAATTTTAAAATGAATCCCATCACTATAATGGCTGGGCGGTTGGCTAACCCATCACTATAGTGGTTGGGCGGTTGGCTAACCCCCCACAGGACTAGATGAGGCAGGATTGATGGGTCCCTAAAATGAGACTCAATTCTATTATGATACGATAAATGAAGTAAATAACAGATAAAATTTGTTCTATGGAAAAGAATCAACGGCTATGCCTCTCAATGAGAAAAAAAGCGTTGGTCTCTATGATCCAAGTGTAATATTTTCCTTGATCTGACTATGGGACTTACGGGTTTGGTCAGATCAGTTCAGTTAGTTAAGGCTTTTGACTACAATAGAGTAAAACTATCTTGGAGGAATCGCTCGTGCTTTCCAAGCGAGGGAAGTTTTTCGGGGTTCAGTTTTGGAAGAACCGAGGGATTAGTCTCTTGTACGGATATCCGTGGGCGAGGCCCTGAGTGAGGAACCCTGCCCCGCGCAAGATTTGCTACTTCTGCTGCTGCTAGCACCCTTGAATTGGTTGCGCAATGTGGGAATAGGGATCTTTCAGTACCCACACAAAGGTATATGGTTTATATTGTTTGCTCGACATGTCTACAGCAATATACGGGCTGAAATTTATGGTTGATTTGTGTTGGGTTTTATTAAGGCATTTGTATATGGAGAATATGGCATCTCTTGTGGGGAGAGTAAGGCCCCCAAAGCCACTATTCCTATTGTACTATTTTTTTTTAAAACACTAAGTTTATTTTCTAGCCACATATAGAATCAAGTGTAGAGGTGAAACATAATTGAAAATATGTGTTCTAGTCAAATAATACATAATATCATTGGATATGCAAAAATGAGTATTACCTCATGCTACTACAAATGTGATTTGAATTTATTCAAAGTGCCATGATCTCATTCAACCTTTGAGACATTGGTGATATTAATAAAATCAAGTATTAGCTCATGCTAATACATATGTGATTTGAGCTTATTCAAAGTACCATGATGTCATTCAACCTTTGAGGCATTGGTGATATTTAATAAAATCGAGACCTTACTAGCATGTGTTAATATTTGACGTTGTTAGTTAACATCCATAATGCTATAAGGTGAAAACCATCAAATGAGGTTTAGGACCTGGGGTTGAGGGTTTGGGATCTATGGTTTAGGGTTAGGGATCTAGGAATTAGGGTTTAAGTTTAGGATATAGGGTTTCGGGTTCGGGTTCTAAGATTTAGGGTTTAGTGTTTTAGGGTTTAGGATTTTGAGTTTTAGGATTTAAGGTTTAGGGTTTACGATTTGGTATATTGGGTGTATAGTATAGAATTTAGGTTTTGGAGTCTAGAATTTAGGACTTAGGATTTAGCTCGCTTACACACACACACACACACACACACATATATATATATATATCAGTACACACACACATGTAAAAACAATCTCACACAATTTATCTTAGGAGGAGAGAGAGAGAGAGAGAAAGGGGCTATGTGAGAGAATGACTTAGATTGACTTGTATATGGAGATGCCCAAACTTATAGATTGAACAATTTTTATAACATCATAAATGTAGTTTCTATGTATAGATTTTTTTGGCTTGAAAAATATGATACTTGTTATTATGTAAGATCTAATACATATTTTAAATTTTATTTTTATTTAAAAATACACATAGCTCTTGAGGATGTATCTCCATTTTGTGAAGTCAAATAGCTTTTTTACATATAAAAAATACAAGTTGTAAATTGTAACATTGAAACCCAATGCATGTTAGGTGCTACCTAGGCATGCTAGTAGCTACTAGCATGCACCAGGAGCTCCCAAGTGCTACCTAGGTATGCTAATAACTACCTAAGTATGCCGGTAGCTACCAGCATGCACTAGGAGCTCCCAATCCATGCCAGTAACTACCTATGCATGCCGATAGATACCTACGCATACCAGGTGCTACCTACGCACCTATGCATGCCAATAACTACCTACGCACTACCTACGCATGCCAATAACTACCGGCATATGCGCACTGGAACCTCCCAATAGCTACCGGCATATGAACTGGGACCTCCCAATTCTTCTCCTCTTCTCTTGTTCTACTTCTTCTCTTCTCCTCTTCTCTTGTTCCACTTCTTCTCTTCTCCTCTTCCTTTCTCATATAATAAATGTAGAATAAAAGATCCCCAATCATTACCCTCCTTCCCTCTACTTTTGAAATATACAAATAACTCTCCCTCACTTCAATGTCCTATTTCTTCTCCCATAAGGGCTCCTTGATTTGATTCAAAGAAGATAGGCAACTCAAGGTAAAGGGTAGGAAATAAAGCAATTGGGGTGAAGAGCATATATATTCTGATACCAAATGTTGAAAATAGGGTTATAAGAATGCACACACTCACACACAAACTTAATGGAGAAGCTCAAGAGAGCACACAAAGGAGGTGATAGATAGACATTAAATGTGTGCCACATTCAAAGATGATAAATATTACCCCAGATGGGTGTATACTAGCATAGGGATTAAACCTCTTAAAGAGAAAAAACGTTCCCCGATTGATCCTAGTGTGTTCACACACATCACTACCAAATAAAGGTACAATAACATACAAAGCTAGGGAGTAGGGAAAAGGGCATTAGAGGTGATTTAAAGGAGTTTGTCAAACAAAAGAGCAAGAAACTTGAACAAGATACAAACGACGTGTTGTAGAACACATGAAAAGCATTTGGAAAGCACCTTTCATCAAGAGATCAAGAAGGATTAAACCCTCTATAGCAACAAAAATCAACTCAAACAAGTTTAAGGATGGAGAACTTGATATCAAATGGTACCATAAAATGCAATAAGTGTTTAATTATGGATCCTATCATTGTACATATATTTTTAGTTTATGTGTGAAAGAGTGGGAAAAGTGTGAGGGTATATGCTTCACATGCCTCCTTCAAGAAAATGAGGGTAGTTTCAAATAAAAAAAGGATTGAAATTTACAATGTAAAATGAGGAAATGCTACCCAAAGCCACATACCTTCTCTTCATTTTCTTAGAGGGCCCACAATGTACGAAAAGGTGTTTGAATCTTTTTTGGAGAGTCACAAGCTGACTTAGTTTTATTTTCTAGCATTATTGCAAATAACTGATGAGAAATGGGAATAACACATATAAATCAATCTTTAAAAAACTGTTTCCTAGCATTATTGTAAATAACTAATGAAAAATGGAAGTAACACACATAAAACAAATCTTTGAAGTTCCCCTTTGATCTATTTGCAATATTTATTTTCCTAGCATTATTACACATAATTAATGAAAATTTGAGAGTAGCATATATGAATAAATCTTACCCTCTTTGATCTCTTCATAGTCTTTATTAAGGAATGCAATTTAATGATCTAGATCTACCTTGGATGCAAAAGAAAATAGAAAAACTATGGTCCTAAAAATGTAAAATCGGATGAATTGTTTGCTAGCAATAGAAACGAGGATTGAACTGGAAAAAGTGAAACAATAGTTTATAGGAATAGGCTTACCATTATGAGCTTAATTAGGGTCTTATGGACAGGAAATGGCATACCATCAAAGGATTTTTAGAGAGTGACGGATTTGTGAAGGTTCAGGAGTTTCTGTGAAGATCTTAAGGAGGTAGGGGCTATTTCACTCAAGGTTGTGGCAATAGGTGTAGACTGGTGTGAAAGCGTCCAATTGGACCCTATAAGCAAAGAACTAGCACTTTGTTGTTGCCATACAATGGGACTCATATAATTCTGAGTTGGGCCTTGAATATAGCTTCCCACCACACCCTCATTCACTACCATCCTCTTAGATTGAATTCTCTTTAGCTTTCCAAGCACCTCCTCCATTGTAGGCCGTTGATGGCCCTCAAGTGCCAAGCAATGGATTGCTAGCTTTGCAACATCTAGAATGGATGCCAAGGCATTTGGATGAATGCTTAATCTACAGTCGATAAGGTTTGAGAGGCTCCCAGTTCTGAAACAAGTCCGGAAGTAATGGGCAAGTACGCCTAGCTTTGAGCCCAAGTCGGCTGGCATGGCGGTGATGAGCTCAAGCAAGACAACACCAAAACTATACACATCGCTTTTATTGGTGAATTGACAAGTGAGATGGTACTCAGGATCCAGGTAGCCATGAGTGCCCACCACCGTGCCGAAGGTGAGGTGGGTGGCATCTGAAGTGAGAAAACGTGAAGCACCGAAGTCAGCTACCTTAGGGTTGTATGACTTGTCGATGAGGATGTTGGTGGACTTTATGTCTCGGTGAAGAATGGGCGGGCACATCTTGTGGAGATGATTGAGTGCCGTTGCTGTGTCCACCGCAATCTGAAGCCGCTTTGCCCAACTTGAGACTAGTGGGCTTTTTGGAATGTCTCTGCCTGGGTGCAAGTGATCCCAGAGTGTCCCATTCGCCACAAATTCATAAACAAGCAGGGGCACTCGGGTCTCTACACAGCAGCCCAATAGCCGGACAACATTCTGATGTGTGGTCTTCCCTAACAAGAGTATCTCGGACACGAAGGACTTTATTTGGTCTTCTTCCCTATCCGCATCGTCCATGTTCTTGGCCTTCTTGATGGCCACCTTGCCATGGTTGGGCATGTTGCCCCAATACACTATGCTATGGCCTCCCCTTCCGAGCTCGTGCTCACGAGAGAAGTTCTTGGTGGCTCTCCTCAGCTCATCTTCTGTGAAGAGCATGGACCGCAGCTCTTCGCCCCCATTGCAATGGAAATTTTTCTTCCTTTGTTGCTTCAGTTTGCAAGCTCGTCTCGTACCGCAGATTATGATAATGAATACGGTGAGGATGAATGCCCAGCCTAGATATCCTACACAACGTTAATTATGGTGAATTTAGACCCTAATTATTGCTAGTGTTTATGTGCCAATCTAGCTAGTAAAATAGTGAGGGGCACTTGCTTACCAAAAAATTGCACACCAAATGTTAGATGGAGACCAGTAGTGCAATTGTTATCACAGCGAAATTCGGTGCAGTCATTGAGTCCTTCCTTGCTTTCGTCTATTATAGCTGTGGAATGCAAAAGGGCAACGTGCATTAATAAACCAGGGATTGAAGCACACAGACAAAATATGTTTTGCTAGCTTGATGGACGTTTTAATTACCTTGACAGCCGATTCCATCTCTGAATCCATCCCCGCTATACCCCTCAAAGCAATTGCAAGTATAACCTGGAACCATTGAATCATAAAGACACTCCGCTTCCTCAGAGCAAGCGTAATCCGACCTGTGCTTTACAGTAGAGCAGTTCTCCGAAGCGCTGAGAATGAAAGCCCATGATATGGAGAGACCATACTGGCCCGCGCCCAGTAATCGGACTTGGCTGTGGTTAACCTTGTATGTGGCAGGGCTGAGCACAGTGGAAAATCCACAGACGCCAGGCGAGTCTATATAGGATAATCCATTTCCACTGAGCTTGAGGTGCCGAGAGCCAGGGGGTATGGCGTTAATACAGCAGGCGTAGGTGTTGCAGAAGGGAAATTGGTACTGAGTGTAGCAATCGGTGTTGCACTGGATAGTGTTAGTGAAACGCTTGTGGAGGTCTGTATCGGTAGCAGTGTTGGTAGATGTGGCGGCGCAAGAGCCGTTGAATCGGCATCCGACCACGGCAAACAAATTGTCGTCGGAGAGGACGAAAGGCCCGGTAGAGGAGAGCTCGAATGAAGCCTCCGCGAGGACACTGCAGCTATGAGGAGTGGGCATGGCCTTAAGTTGGGTGGAGTTCACCGTTATGGTGCTGGTGCTGAACTCCAGCACCTGAAGCTCTGGGGTGGAGGTCGTGCCCACCTGCAGGAACGGCAATGGGCCTGCGCCATAGCTTGGATTGAGCTTGCACGAGACCCTGTAGTCCGGCAGCCCGCATTCGCTCGACATCCCAAACGGATAGGGAATAGCTACGGCCCCGCAAGTTTGTGAAGAGTAGTTGCAAGACGGGGAGGCAGCAGCTTCCAAAATCAGACTGCTCCAGGTCCAGTACACCATCATGAACAACCCAAAATCCATGCAGTCAAAACAACCCAAAAGAGATCCGGATGAAAAAAGCAAAGGGCATCCAACAAGCAGAAGCCAACAAACAGAAGAAGATTAGTATGTATAGAACCAAGCAGTGCTAGGAAAAATTAAAGCATTTTTCTAAAAAAAAAATTTCGAAATAAAGAGACGTATTCGCCTTGGTCTTTTGGTTTTCTTTTCAAAAATCTACACATCAATACGGTCTCAAAAAAGCAAAATTTTCAAAATCGCAAGCATTCCTTTCAAGGCAAGCCAATTTTTCAATCAGTTTTTTTAAATGTTAATCATGGAAAATCTACTAAAGGACAAGTTTTTTAAAGGAAAATACACTAAAGGACAGTTTTTGTTTTCAGTCTTAATAGTGGAAAAAATACTAAAGCACGGTTTTTTTCAATGCTGAGGTCTGCACAGAATACCCGACTCTCTGAATCAATCAAGAAATGTCGACCTCTCTGGTCATGAGAAGGGTTGATTTTTGATGGGCACCTTTGCCTTTCAAAATTGACGGGTTTGGTAAAACATAGGAAGTTTTTTTTTTATTTAGTGTATTTTTTTACAAGCATTTTAAAAATTTGCAAGTATTTTATGACCAAAATGCTTAGTAACGGCGTCACACCCATCAAAAAGTGACACCCTCATGAAAAAGCAATTATGGATGGAACCACCATTGCCTACTAGTTGAAAAATTGATCTATATTTCATGTTTCTTTTTAAGACTAGTCCATGAAGGACACACTTGTGAGAGTTGAAATATCCACCCATTGTCACTGCACGAAAAAAAATGTTTTAAAGATAATGCTTGAAAATATCCAAAATTTGGTTTAAATTTTTATTTCAAAATCCCAAGATTGTAACTAAAATATTATCCTAGTCTCCAAGTCTCCAATAAGAATTAGAGCTTGATTTAATAAACTCTAATTATAATTCTAATAAATTCTTATTGTATGGTTTTGGAATGTTAGAAGATCACATCATGGCATGTAAGTAAAACCATTTGTTAAATTCTTCTTTTGAGAGAGAGAGAGAGAGAGAGAGAGAGAGAGAGAGAGAGAGAGAGATTTTGACAACTTAAAAAGTCCCAATGAATATATGAGATCTAAAATAGTACAATGAATAGGTTAATGCCTTACCCTACTGTATGAGAGACAATATGTTTATATCCTAATGCGTTTGTCCAAGCATGCATAAGATCGTCGTTCTCTCGTTTCTGAATATGACATTTTGTACAATACGATTCCAATGCATGTGATAGATAAGTCCGTCAACTTTTACTTAAACTCTCTAGCTTGATATTTACTATTTTTCCTAGGCACATCTCTTGTTTTCTATACATTTTTTAATCAAAACATGTAGTTTTCCCACTCATTTATCTCCATGGATACTCGTTCTTGTTTCTTCCACTAGCCATGTTCATGTTTTGAAATTGTTTCTAACAACTATGCTTGTCGATTTTTGAGTTGCATAGCTTCCAAACTTATTTACTAATCTTGCTTGAAAACTTTCGACTTGCGCACTTCCTAAACAACTATGTTGTAAGCTTCTCAGCGTGTGAACTTTTGGTCATATAAACATATAAGTCAGTTATTATAAGGATTGTGGGCCCATGGGCTTCTTGGCTTATAGGCTTTGTGATTAATTAGCTTGTATGGTTATGGAATTCTTGACTAATTGGCTTTTCAGTCTTGTGTGTACTTCCCGATTTCGCATGACTTCTTGTCTCATCAGGCAAAATTTGGACTAAAAAAGGGCCCTCTAAGAAATGCCATGCCGGCTTTTTCTTAAAGAATGGGTTGATGGTTAAATTTTTATAATCTATAATCAAAATTTATTGGAGATTGTAGATTGGGAATCTACTTTTCGAGATCTTTCCAATGGTATATAGCAACATTATGGACAATTTTGGATATTCAAGAAGTTTCCAAGTCATCACCAATTTGGGAACTTCTTGAATATGCAAATTTTCCCATTATGCTATATACCATTTGAAAGATCTCGAAGACTAGATTCGTAAGCTACAATTTGAGATAAATTTTGATTATACATTGTAAAAGTTTAACCATTACTGCCTTTTTTTTTAAAAAAACTGACATGATAATTCTTAGAGGGCCCTTTTTGAGTCCAAATTTTACTTAATGTGCAAACTTTACCTAAGTAACCAGCTCGTAGGCTACCCAACTTGCAAGCTTATGGTCTTGCAAACATTTTAGCTTGTAATCTTGCAAGCTTATGGTCTTGCAAACATTTTAGCTTGTAAGCTTTTGGACTTTCTAGTTATCAAACTTGTAAGGCGGCTTGTGAAGATGTTGATTTTGTAGACTTATTAGCTTGAACACTTATGAGCTTATGGGCTTGCCAAAGTGCATACTTATGGATGAACAATAAAACTTGGAAGCCCTAGCAACAACAAAATTCCAATATGGTTAGCCTGTAAGCCCATAATCTTACATACCAAGGACTCTAGCGAGCTAGTTTTTAAGTTTTCAATATAGGAAGCCCACATTCTTGTGAGCTAACCACCTTGCATTGCAAGATGGTTAACTACTTAGTACTAATCAATTAGCTCAGAATCTAGGAAGTCCATATACTTCTTCTTCCACTACCTTGCCTATGACTCTTGATTATAGCATACAATCAACAAGTCATTATTGAACTTCTTAGTTAGATTTCTTCCTAGAGGTTTTGCAATGAAATGTTCTTATCAATAAAGAATCCAATGGCCATCCCCATATTCCTAGCAAGCCCAACCCTTCCAATGCAATGCATATACCTTTTAATTTCATTGAAAAGATCATAGTTGATCACATGTGCAACATTATATAACTAGCTTGCTAAAAACCAAAAATAGAGAAGAGAAAGGGAAAGAAGTAAAGAAGATCACTGACATCACTGGGTCCCAAACAACCCTCTCAAGGATCCCCACTTGTTGCCAGGACTATTTGCTTGTATATTGCAAAGAGATAATGAAAGTATAATACTTACAAGTTGTCATGGATTTGTGGATTGGTATGGACCTTGTTTAGGTTGAGAAATAGACTTGCTCCGGTTGCATGAGACTGGTCGTTTGGCTGGATACTTCACCCCTATTTATTGCTCACTATTTGCTTATAACTATCTTGTCCATAACTCTCTTTATTATAGCCCATTCAACAAGCCATTTTTAGACTTCTTATTTAAATTTCTCCATTATCTCAAGTAGAGGTTTTGAAGTGAGATGTTCTGATGGCCTTCTCCATCCTTCTAACTCACAACATTCTTTCAATGTAATGCACATACCTTTCAATGTCATTGAAAAGATCATAGTTGATCACATGTGCGACAACACAAAACTTGCTGACAACCAAAAACAAAGAAGGGAAAGGAAAAGAAGGAGAGAAGCACATCATTGGGTCCCCATTACCAACACTCTCGTAGGTACCCACTTGTTTCTCGGTGTACTGATCGCTTCTATATTACAAAGAGATAATGAAATAATAACCTTACAAGCTATCCCAGACATGTGAACTATTAGGGACCTTCTTTGAGCTGACAAACGGACTTGGTGGGCTGCATGAGACTCATCCTTTGGCTGGATACTTCCCCCTATCCACCGTTTCCTACTCATTAGGAACTCAATGGAGTCTTCTTGGGCCCTTTTATTTGGCAGTTTAAGGGAGTCAAACCTTTTCTCTTAAGAAGAAACGTTTTCTAATTTGAAGCTTCAAAACGGCTACTTTATTCGAATTTGAATTTTGGAGGGAAAATGGAATTTAAAATCTAGCGGATAAAACCATATCATGTAACATATCTATGGAAAGCTCTTGATGCGTAGATCACGGATCTGTAATCTCCGCTCAAATCGGAGCTTGTATGTAGAAGTTATGAAGGTCCGAAAATTGTAAAATTGCCTCCCCCCCTTTTTGGGGAAAAAAGTACACCCTTTGACCACTCTTACACCTCTCTTACAAACCATTGGTTTTTGCTTACATGGCGGGCTCCTATTTGTCAAAAAGTTAAACATTTCCATAACCTCATGGCAAATTAAAGGGCCCAAAAAGACTCCATTGAGTTCCTAATGAGTTGCCTCAGTTGATCTCCCCAAAATCCCCTAACTACCTTGCCTATGACTCTCTTGATTGTAGCATATTCAACCAGCCATTGTAAGACTTCTTATTTGGAGTCTTTTTTGCCTTGGATTGAGCCCCAAGAAACCCATATCTACCACTTGTTCTTCCACCACCTTTCCCATGACTCTCTCGATTATTCAACAAGCCATTGATCCCCCAAAAACTGCTATCTACCACTTGTTCTTCCACCAACTTGCACATGACTTTCTAGATTGTAGCATACTCAACAAGCCATTGTCAGGCTTCTCCATTGTTTACCTTTGATTTAGCACACCATAAATCCGTATCTACCACTTGTTCTTCCCCTAGGACTCTGTCGATTGAAGCATATTTAATAAGCCATTTTCAGACTTCTTATTTAAAGCCATTATTTGTCTTTGACTGAGCCATCGAAACCCCCTATCTATCACTTGTTCTTCCACCACCTTGCCCATGACTCTCTTGATTCTATCATATTCAACAATCCATTATCAAACTTATTATTTGGATTTTTCCATTGCCACAAATTTGGTCCACCTTCCATGATAACTTTATTTATATTTCTAAGCCTTTTGTATAATCTCACCTCTTGATTATGGTAAAACGAATTGATATGGCATGCTAACCCAGTCCACAAAGCTAATATTCTAAACGATGAGCTTCTCTCTTAGCATCTGAAATACCAATCTTTTGTGCCTTCAAGGTGATGTGCTTAAATTCATTCCACAAACTAATTTTTAATTCACTTAACACTTTAATGAAAGTTGCATAGCACAACATGTGAAGGAGAGAGAGATATATTTTATGCAATCTAATTTTAATTTTATGTTTATGTTACTTAAATTATACTCATACACTAGGATCTAGATTGAGTAGGGCACTCGATATGGGTTCCACTCCCATACCTCCACACTTGCATCATCGCCCCCAACACCTCTACCACCAACAAGTTTCTACCATACCCATTTTCATGACACCACCACCTATTACACCCACACCACCATCCATGGCATAGCAGATCATGATCCCCATGCAACAGTCTACCACCACTTTCTACCATAACCATTTTCACAATTCTTTTATTGATAATCTTGTGTTAGAACTATATTCTAAGAAAATAATATGCAGGCAACAAGGTCTAGCACATATAAAGAAAGAACTTATCACTACTACAGGATGACCCATTTCCAATGCTTCGTATCGATACAGTTTACATGCCGTCGATATATGCATTGATATAAATATCAAAGAAAACATTGAAATATATGTCGAAATGTGCGTCAAGATGAATGTCAGAATAAGCATCAAAACAGACATCGAAATTTTTTTTTTGGATTTTTTTATTTTCAAATTATTAAAAAATTAATTACACAAAAAAAATAAAACATTCACAAAATCAAGTATTTCTTGGTAAATAAAATTGAGATAAAAACTTAAAGCTCATCATCAACTCTCTCATCTTCAGCTAGATCCATGGCTCCAAATACATCTATTTCCAGAAATACCTCTCCATCTGCATCTTCGTTCAATAGGTGTAGCCTCCGGATCGTCCTCTTCTATTTCAAGCATTCCTCATGCTACCCTTTATTCTCTCCCAGTAGATACTTCTCACCTTTTCACAGGTTCTCTCACATTTACAAATTCTCTTTTCCAGCCTCTTTGCCAAGGGCTTGTTCCCGCACACACTCTATTCACTTGTATATTTCAACAGTAGGTTTATAAACGCCTCGAACTATCAAGCATTTAGGCTATGAGACTTAAATGGATTTTAAAGAAGAGGTAAGCCCTCTTTTTTTATTTTTTATATATGCTTATTCTTTTTGTGTTTTTGCAACCTTAGGTGCTGGGGATTAGGGTTAGGTTATATATGCTTATTCTTTTTGTGTTTTTGCACCCTTAGGTGCTGGGGATTAGGGTTAGGTTATCCAAAGCCGTTATGCATAACCTTATGCATAGGGTTATGCATAAGGGTTATGAATTGCCCTTATTTGTAACCCTTTATGTGTTAAGGCTTTATTATGTAATTCTTAGACCTTAGTCAAAGGGCTTGGGGGTTAGTTATATGTGAAAGTACCCTTTGGGATCTGAACCGGGTGGTTATACCCCTGACAGTTGTATCTAGGGATGAGAGATGGAATGTTGATTCAGATCGCTAATGAATGAAGGAGAAGTTCTGCTATGTTTTTGTGCAGTGTTTTATTATCTGTTTCTTGATGTTTGTGCAATCATTATGCTGTCACGATGAATCAGAGTCTGTGCTCTGATGTGCTTTGAATGGTGTTGAGGATGTATTATTTATTTATGCCTTGTACAGAAACCTTTTAGAGGGCCATGTACACATTCAGAGGACCTGAGTTCTGGGAGGATACGACTTATTCAGAGGACCGCTAGCCTTGGATGTCTGAAGATAATTTGGGGAATTCAAGAAGATATTATACAAGGTCAAGGGCCAGAGATGCTGATGCTGCTTTAACAGGCAGAAATGATGATGAAGAAGGTGATGATTATGATTCAGATTATGAAGTTCCTCCGAGAACAAGTGGAGCTTTGGAAACTATTTTGGAAGAAGATGTAGAGGAAGAAACATTGGATCAAGAAGCAGAGGATATTGATGATGAGGAAGAAGTACATGATCAGTTTGTGGATGCTGTTCAAGGAAAAGGGATTCCGACAGGTTCGGTACAATCTGAATCTGATTTGGGTATTCCAATTTTAAATAATGATTCAAATGCTAATGCAGCAGCAAGAAGTGTTGAGGATGCTCAAAATCCACCAATATTCTCAAGCACTTTCAGGACATTTCTTGGGGGAACCTTGTTGAATAGAGTTATTACGGGAAGTAGTAGGAGAAGGTTGTAGTTTGAACCATTACCAGTCTTAGCAAGGAGGCCAGTTAGAGGGGCAGCAATGAATCCTCAAAATCCACCAGCACAGAACCCAAAGGTGAGATCAACAAAGTTCAGGGGGAAACCCAAGGAGGACCCTGACTGCCATGTAGCCCAATTCCAAACAAGGTGGGAGGCTAGTGGCACTATGACACACTTTATGGGGGAGAGGTGAAGAAGAGGCAGTTTGTTGCTACCTTAGAAGGCTCAGCCAGCAATGGATTGGTTTAGCCAGTTTGGTTTGGGACATTTTGGAAACTTTGATGCTTTGAGAGATAGTTTCCTTGCGAGGTTCAGAAGGAGAAAACAGCCAATGACATCATAAATAAAATTAAAGATCTTCAACAAAAAGAAATGCTAGTAGAGGACTATGCTCAGAAGTTCAGGGTTCTCTCTCGAAGATTGGAAGGAGAAGACAGGCTTTCCAATGAGATGTTAGCTTCTTATTTCCTGAATGGATTAAGAAAGACAATCAGATCAGCAGTGGCTAATGTAGACATTGCTGCAGGTTTTGATGCTTTGGTGCAAGCACCACAGTAAGAGTAGAAAAGAGGTTGGGTGTTACTAAGAAGAAGCAAAAGAAAAAGAGGTCTGATTCAGACCTGGAATTTGACTCTAATGGAGACACAGACTCAGAGAGCTCTGATGATAATTCAGAATATAATAGTGACTCAGATTCAGATGATGAATCAACTAGCCAGAAAAGGAAAAAGAAGAAGAAATCTTCAAAGTCCAAAGATAAGGGTAAAAAGAAGAAGAAAGGATTGGATGATGAACAACTATTAAAGAGGCTTAAAGCATTGAAGTATGCCTCAGTATTAACAAATGATAGACCAGTGTGTCCGATATGCTCAAAGGAAGGACATTTAGCAACCAATTGCTAGTATAACCCGAATTTCAGAGGAAGAGTTCCCCTAGCTAATGCAAGTTGAATCATTGCATTTGGACAAGATTTGAAGGATTTAGAGCAAGATCTTTGACTGGTTCTGTGGCGAGAAAAAAACCAGAAATTTGTTTTTGAAGGAGTATCATTTGGTTTCAACTTTGATCGAGTGTACATTGTTGGTGAACCATTGTGGGATGTTAATGCACACAATTTTCAAGAATTTGATGTGATTTGGAGAGATTTGGAGCATTACAGGTACTTCATACATTGTAATCGAAAGGGTACATCTACTCTATTTTTTTGCAACAATGGGAGATGGTCCGATACAGATTGTTGGCGAGAAGCTTGACCGCACTAACTTTCAAGTGTGGAAGTTTCGAATGAAGAGTTTTTTGAAAGGCAAAGGTTTATGGAGTCTCGTCTCGGAGGAAGACCCGGAGCCATACTTACCTCCTCAACCAAATAATGCTCAGTTGTGCTGGCTCACAAGCAATGGGTAGAGCGGTCTTCGAAGGTGTTGCATTATTTTTCAATATGTGTAACAGATGCCCTGCTTATTCACATCCAAGATGCAGATACACCAAAAGAAGCATGGGGTATATTGTGCCGAATGTATGAGACAGACACTAGTGCAAGGAAAATACAACTAAAGCAACAGATTCACAATGTAACACGAAGGAATAGGAGTATATATGAGTATGTTCAGGAAATCAAGGGTTATGCAGATTCCTTGTCATCGATCCATGCCCCAATGGATGATGATGATTTGGTTGCTCTCACATTGCGTGGTTTAGGCAAAGAATACAAATCTTTTGACACTTCCATCTCAGTAAGATTGGGAGGAATGCCAGACTTTAATGAGCTTGTGTCATTGCTCATTGTGGAAGAATTGAAGCTTGGCCTTGGTGGTCTGAGTGTTACAGGTGGTGCATCCTCGTCAAGCAATGATGAACATGCAAGAAATCAGGCTTTTTACTCATCTAGAGGCTTTCGAGGCAGGGGGAGATTTACCCCTCGAGGCCGTGGAGGACGTGGTTGGAATGACAGGTCTACTCAACCACAATCAAATCAGAATTTTCAGAATTCACAGTCATCATTTGGATCACGTGGAGGTCGTGGATTTCAATCCCATAGGGGGAGATTTGGAACAGGTGCTCGTGGTAGAGGACGATGGCAAGGTCCTCAACAAAATTTGAATGGGATTGAATGTTACTATTGTGGCAAACTTGGACATTTGGCAAAAGATTGTTACAAAAAGCAGAATGATGCGAGGAATGGAAGACCACAACATGGAAATTATGCATCTACCAGTAACAATGATGGGAGTTCAAACCATCTTTTTGCAATGAAGCATGTTATGGGGACAATGGATTCTTAGAATGCTCGAGATGAGTCATGGTATATGGATTCAGGTGCCTCAAACCACATGACATGTCATGGTGAGTGGTTTGAGAAGATGCAACCATTGGATACAAATGGTTATGTGGTCTCACAGGAGATGATACTCAGCATCTTATAACACATGTTGGCAGTGTGCCTTTGAAGATGCATGATGGAAATGTGAAAAATATGTCAGAAGTGTTATATGTACCATCCATTACAAAGAGTTTGGCATCAGTAGGCCAAATGGTTGAGCAGGGATTACAAGTCAGATTTAATGAGAAAGGCTGTTTTGTGGAAGATTTTAAGCATGGCTGTAGATTGGTTGCCAAGGGCAAGAAGGAAGGAAGGTTGTTCAAATTGGATGCAGGCATACCAGAATTGAGTTCAGCCATGTTTTCAAAGAGCAATGGGATTGTGCAGGACATTGACATGTGGCACAAGAGGATTGGTCATGTCAATATACAGAGATTAAAGAACATGCAAACAAGAGGCATTGTCAGTGGATTGCCTCGATTTAAATATGATGGACATATGCATGTTTGTGAAGCCTGTCAGTTTGGAAAGCAGGCAAGGTTGAGGTTTCCTAGAGAAGGAAACATGAGTAATAGACCACTTGAGATAGTGCACAGTGATGTATGGGGCCCAGCACAAAACCCATCTATCAAAGGAAGTCTATACTATGTGACATTTATAGATGACTTCAGCAGGATGACATGGATATATTTCTTGAGAGAGAAGAGTGAAGTGCTGGAAAAATTCATGGATTTCAAAGCTCTTGTAGAAAAACAATATGGCTGTTGGATTAAGTGTCTGAGAACAGATGGAGGTGGTGAATACACCTCAAAAGCATTTGAGCATTTCTTGCGGAAGCATGTGATAAGAAGACAGTTGACATGCAGGTATACACCTCAGCAGAATGGTGTGGCGGCTGAGAGAAAGAATCGTGTCATATGTGAAGTGGCAAGGGCAATGCTCAATGAAAAGAGCATGCCAGATTACTATTGGGCAGAAGCGTGCTACTGCAGTGTATATCCTGAACAAATCACCTACAGCAGCCATTCATGGAAGCACGCCAGAGATGCGGCTTACAGGTTACAGGCCAGATATTGGACATCTGAAAGTCTTTGGATGTGTAGCTTATGTTCATGTGCCTGATGAAAGAAGACGGAAGTTGGATCCTAAAGCAGAGAAATGTGTCTTTGTTGGATATGCACAGGATCGAAAGGCTTACAAATGCTATAACCCTCAAACTAGACAAGTAGTCATCTCACGAGATGTTGTATTTGATGAGCTTGCTAGTTGGTACAAAGCAAGAGATGAGGGAGTCATTGACACACTTGAGGCTAATGTACCTGTGAACTTGCCATCACAAGCAAGTTCTAGCTCTACTACTATGTCTGGGCCAGCAGAGCAGAAGCTGAGAGTAGTAGCAGTGTACGTCCATGGTCAGGACGATTGAGGCATGAGAGTGCGAGCACTGGGAGTAGTGCTATGGATAAAGGCAAGAAGAAAGTCGAAGGAATTGGAATCACAGGCTATGAGTCCTCTAGCTCAGAGAGTTTGGATGAGGAGCTCGGGATACCTGTTGTACGCACACCTGGTGCTAGGCAGGACAGATATGTGCCACCACATGCTCGGTTACAGGTGTACAGAGTGACCCGCATGCATTGCGGAGATCCCAGAGAGTCAGATATCTAGTGGAAAGATTGACATATAGAGATTTTGCTATGCACTATGCATACATGACATCTATGGTAAAGCATGTGGAACCTACATGCTATACAGAGGCCATTGGAGAGCCTGTATGGGAGAAAGCCATGGATGAAGAGATGAATGCTTTGGACAAAAATGATACATGGGAATTGGCTGAGTTACCTAAAGGAAAGAATGCAATTGGATGCAAATGGGTGTATAAGGTAAAGTGCAAGTCAGATGGCAGCCTAGAGAGACATAAGGCAAGGCTGGTCGCTCTAAAGGATATGCACAAACTTATGGTCTTGATTATGATGAAACTTTCAGCCCAGTGGCTAAGATGGCTACAGTGAGGTCTATCATTGCACTAGCAGCACAAAAAGGTTGGGCTTTACATCAAATGGATGTAAAGAATGCTTTCTTGAATGGTGAACTGCAAGAAGAGGTGTACATGGAACAGCCAGAAGGTTATGTACATCCAAAATATCCGACTTTTGTTTGCAGGTTAAAGAAAGCACTCTATGGTTTGAAGCAAGCACCTCGTGCTTGGAGTGACAAGATCAGCAGATATCTTGTCAATATTGGATTTGTGGTTGGAACTGCAGACACATGATGGTATCGTGATGATAGTCATTTATGTTGATGATTTGATTATCACAGGTGATTGTGGGAAAGGCATTGATGAGGTTAAGGCCTCCTTATGCAAAGAGTTTGATATGAAAGACCTTGGTGATTTAAGGTTCTTTCTTGGCATTGAGGTGATAAGAACAAACACAGGTATATGGTTGGTGCAAAGGCAATATGCACTTGACATGCTGGCAAAGTATGGTATGACAGCATGCAAACCAATGTTGACACCATTAGAGCAAAACATGAAGCTTAGGGCTGATTTGGGTGATGAGCTTGATGATATCACCATGTAAAGGAAAATGGTTGGTAGTCTTATCTACATGACCATTACGAGGCCAGATATCAGTTATGCAGTTGGTTTGGTGAGTCAGTTTATGCAGAGTCCTCGTAAACCTCACTTGGATGCTGTGAGACAGATTCTGAGATACGTCAAGAGATACGTCAAAACTACCGCGCATTATGGTCTTTTCTATGAGGCAGGAAAAGACATGCATGTCTATGGATATACAGATGCAGATTGGGCCGGTAGTGCATATGACAGGAGATCTACCAGTGGCTATGTTTTCAGCCTTGGTAGTGGAGCTGTGAGTTGGAGCAGTAAAAAGCAACCTACAGTTGCTTTATCTACCACAGAGGCAGAGTATCGTGGAGCAGCCATAGCTGCATGTGAGGCTATGTGGTTGAAGAAGTTGCTAGATGATATCAGGCTACAGAGTGATATGAGAGTTGTCATTCATTGTGACAACATGAGTAGTATTCAGCTTGCTAGCAACCCAGTTTATCATGCCAGGACCAAACATATTGAGGTCCACTATCACTTCATCAGAGAGAAGGTGCTAGATGGGCATGTTGATTTGACATATGTGTAGACAGATGAGCAGGTTGCAGATATCTTTACCAAAGCACTTGGTAAGGATAAGTTCGAGTATTTTCGTACTCGATTGGGAGTCCTAGAGATGGACATGTCGAGCTTGAGGAGGAGTGTTGAAATATCAAGCTCGTATACAGCTGGAGGATAGCACATGGGTGCTGATAGAGTGACAGTATGGTAGATAGATATCGTGTGGTGTGTTTATGACCGCGTCCAGCTGGTCATGTGTGGTGTGGACATTACATTAGGTTTACTTTGTAGTGTGGACATAACACTATGTTGTGTTCTCCTTTGTGTGTGTGAGAGAGATGGTGACTATGGCTTCTCTCCTTCTTAATGATTGATGGTTATGGATTAGGGTTTGCTTCTCTTGTGTGTGTTACATCCAGCTCCTGTTTTTTATCACTTGTCACATTTAACCAAGAAAGGAGGCCCAAGATTGATGGTTATGGATTAGGGTTTGCTTCTCTTGTGTGTGTTACATCCAGCTCCTGTTTTTTATCACTTGTCACATTTAACCAAGAAAGGAGTAGAATTCAGGTGGTCAGAGGCCCAAGAAAAGGCATTTCAGACTTTAAAGAAGATGATGGTGGTAGCTCCAATTTTGCAACCTCTTGATTGGTCTTTACCATTCCATGTATTTGTTGATGCTTCAGACATTGCAGTAGGAGCTGTTCTTATGCAGGCAAAAATCAAGAATTGGTTCAGACCTGTCTACTATGCAAGTAGAATGCTTACTTCAGTTGAGAGGAATTACTCAGTTACAGAGAGAGAAGCTTTGGGCATGGTGTTCTCTTTATAGAAATTCCGACATTATCTCTTGGCTAACAAAGTCTTCTTCCATGTTGACCATCAAGCTCTGTTATTTCTTGTGAAGAAACCACAGTTGACAGGAAGGTTAGCAAGATGGATGTTGTTGTTGCAAGAATTTGACTTTGTGATAGTACATACTCCAGGGAATCAGCATGCTGTTGGCAGATTATTTAAGCAGACTTGAAAGTAAAGAAGATGCTGCAGGAGTTAATGATTATTTCCCTGACTCTGATCTGTTTGTTGTTCAGAGCTAGAGCTCTGACTCCTTTTATGATCAAATGTTGTTGTTTCTCACTGATGGATTGTTACCAGAAGAGATGAGTGTGGATCAGAAAAGGAAGTTTGTGCTGAAAAGCAAACCATTTTTAGTCATTGCTGGAGCATTGTATAGAAAGGGGATAGATCAGATAATAAGAAGATTTGTTCCTGATTTTGAAAAAGCAGTAGTGGTACAAGAGGCACATGCAGGGTTGTCTGGAGGTCATTTCTCAGGGGAAATAATAGGAAAGAAGATTTTACAATCAGGTCTGTGGTGGACAACAGTTTTGAAGGATGCTCACACATATGCCAAGGAATGTTTGGTTTGTCAGCAAGCCAACCCAATTCTAAAGATAGGATGTCAGACCACCCTGTGCTACCTTTAGATCCATTTCAAAAATGGGGATTAGATTTTGTGGGTCCCATTAAGCCAAAAAGCAAGACAGGTAAGAGTTATGTTCTGGTGGCTACAGAGATTACTGTTCTAAATGGGTGGAAGCAGTGGCTCTCAAAGACAATAAAGCAGTTAGTGTGGCCAAATTCTTGTATAGTAACATCATGACAAGGTTTGGATGTCCCATTGAGCTTGTCAGTGATCAGGGAACACATTTCTTAAATGATGTTATCAGAGAGCTTACTCAAACCCATATGATTTTGCATAAGAAGTCCACTCCCTATCATCCTCAGGCAAATGGACAGGCTGAGAGTTCAAACAAAATCCTGCTTAAAATCATCAAGAAGACTATTCAGGACAACAAGTCTGATTGGGATATGAAATTAGACTTAGCTTTATGGTCATTTCGAACAGCTTTTAAAGTAACCACCACTGGAATGACTCCTTTTAGGCTTGTTTATGGGTTAGAAGCAGTAGTACCCATGGAGTTTGTGGTGCCTAGCTTGAGAGTTGCTGCAGAAAGCAGACTCCCACTCAGAGAATCTCTGATCTATAGACAGCACAATCTGAATCAGTTGGAGGAAGATAGAGCAATGAGTGCTTATGTTTCAGAGATTATTCAAAAAAGGAGACAAGCTTGGGTAAATAGGAATGTCAAGTTCAAAGTCTTCAAAGTGGGAGATTGGGTCATGCTTTACAATTCCAAGTTAGAGGGCCACACCCAGGGAAATTAGGCTCAGGTACATTGGGCCCTACAGGATTGAAAAAGACTTAGGACAAGGAACCTTCATGCTTTCAGATGCCTTTGGAACATTGGTACCAAAGGGGGTAAATGGGTTTAGACTTAAGCCATTTGTGGGCACTCCCCCTACAGTTCAGAGTACATGTTCAGATCAGGGCGGAGTAAAAGATCAGAGAATAGAGGAAATTCAGAGCTTGTGTGTGGATCAGAGTCTGCTTGGATTTTTAAATTTGAACAGTGGGGAATACATTTCGCACGAGTCGGCTGTCAATTGGCTTGATTTAAGTTTTTGTCCGACATTATTGGCGGTAATGGCCGACGTGATGCAAGAGAATCCCTATAAACTCGCACCAGTGAGAGGACGGCATGCACGAATTCATCATGTCTGTTCTAGCAGTGTATGGAAGGGAAGATTGCGAGAGGTGACATCTGCGTTTCAGAGGCGTCCATTCCAGAAGCCTCATTGTGCTGTGTACTGTGTGTTTCTCCTTATTTCCCTGCTCACATGCCCCGTAGTTCTACCACTAGGCCGGACCTTCTTGCTTTGAATACAGTTAGGCAGAGGTTAGCCATGGTGAAGGGTAAGCAGCCTATGCAGCAACAAGGGTGCCTACTAAGGTGGAGACCACATCAGTTCGACGGTCCTTGCGTGAGCATTCAGCGCCAAGCAAAGAAGTGGAGCAGTGTTTTAGCTCGGATTCTGAAGAGACGGAGCAACAGGAGGAGACTTCTATGAAAGATATTTCTACTGCTGTGGGTAGCCTGATGGAGAACTTTGCACCTTTTAAGTACAGCATGGATTTGGAGAATAACGCAAACATTCAGTGGCTTACTTCAATTGGGTTGATCGGGTATGCAAAGTTAGCCTGGGCTGAGTGGAAAGACAATATATATGCTCCCACATAGCTAGCTCACACAGCTAGCTTTGCTGAGAAAGACAGAGGGAGTACTCAAAGGAGGTACAAGGATAACCCCCGCTCTGATTTCTCAGGTATTTGAATTACCTTTTAACCCAGGTTTGGAAGCTTTGAATTTAGTTTCTGATGATGAGGATATGGAGAGAGAATTTGGGAATCCTATGGTGGGCTCCAGGCATTATTATCATTTGAAGATAGTAGAAGCCGCCAGGAAGCAGCAACAATTGCATTGGTTTATGGAGCGTGTTCTTTTACTCTAGAAGGTTGATTATATGTCAAAAGAATCTTATACTCCTTTAGCTTAGGAGAGGCAGGAGTAGATGTGGATTGGGGCACTGTGGTACATCAGAGGATTATGATTGAAGTGGGAGAGAAGGATAAAAGGAGAGCAGTTAGTAAGAGCAGGTTAGGCCCTTTCCTTAAGGCCTTATTTGATTATGATTCTTTTCAAACAGCTATACCTGCAAAGCCTGTGGACCCTAGACTATCTTCACATACAGTGGCTCTGACTCTGAAGAGGAAACTTAGGGATAGACAGTTGACAGAGGAGGAGCAAAAAACAGTAGGGTGTCTCTTGGAGGCAGGTTATAGTTTGGAAGAGGCTACAACTTCTGTGTTGCAGTCTGGGATAGATGATGATGATGAACCATTTTTAAGTACAAAAGTCTCCAAGATAGGGCAATCTCCGACTCTTTCTCAAACCAAGTTGGCGAAGAAGATACAGCTGAGTGAAAAGGAACATGTGGCAGGAGGTAGCAAAAGAGCTGATCTTTTGAAGATGCAAGGGATGCCTCCGAAGGTTGAAAAGATGCAGGGGGGAAGAGAGCTTGAGCTCTTGCAAGCACACACACACACTCACAAAGCCCTAATAGAGAACACACAAGGTGAGAGGCTGAAAATCTTCTTCTTCTCTACTCAACACTCAACACACATATACAAGAATAAGAGTACACAATATGAAAGGTACTCAACCAAATACATACACGGGTTCTCTATAGTGTGAACCCGACTAAATGAGCTGGCGCTATAACTATGCCAGTCTCTAGAGTGGCTGTCACACAGCCTGTCATCCCACTGGCTGCATATCAACCAATATCTCACCAACCATGCCAGTGGTGTAAGTGCGGGGCCTATCCCCCAGGCGGGTCATCAGTGTCCACCGCCTCACTAGAGCTCGATATCTCAACACTCCCCCTCGAGCTCAACTCCATCTCATGTACACCAAGCGAAGCCCTGAATCTGCGGAGCTTCTCTGTACCCAATGCTTTGGTGAAGATGTCAGCTACCTGATCCTCTGTGCTGACATAAACAAGGTCAAGGTCTCCTGCCAAGACCTTCTCTCTGACGAAGTGGTAGTGAACCTCTATGTGCTTCGTACGAGCATGAAAGACTGGGTTCCTGGCCAACTGTATACTGCTAATGTTGTCACAAAAAATGACAACTTGTCTATCCACTGATAGACCCAAATCTGCAAGTAGCTTTCTCAACCAAGCTACCTCACATGATGCCATAGCAGCTCCTCTGTACTCGGCCTCCGTACTCGATAGAGCAACCGTAGGCTGCTTCTTGCTGCTCCAAGTCACAGCAGCACTCCCCAAAGAAAACATGAATCCACTGGTAGATCTTCTATCTGAGATACTACCAGCCCAATCTGCATCTGTGTACCCATGTACACATATCTCTGTCCCAGTCTCATAGAATAGTCCACAATGCAAAGTAGACTTCACATATCTCAGTATGCGTCTCACTGCATCTAAATGCGGTTTTCGTGGAACCTGCATAAACTGACTCACCAACCCAACAGCATAGCTCAAATCTGGTCTGGTGATCGTCATGTAGATCAAACTTCCTACTATGCGTCTGTACATAGTAGGGTCCTCCAAGATCTCTCCTGAATCTGCACTCAACTTGCCATTCTGATCCAATGGCACAGAAATAGGCTTACAGCCTGTCATACCATACTTGGACAACATGTCCAAGCCATACTGTCTCTGCAGTAATCCAATACCATGTGGTGACCTAATCACCTCAATGCCCAAGAAATATCTGAGCTCCCCCAGATCCTTCATCTCAAACTTCTGTCTTAGCAAGATCTTTACATCAAAGATCTCTGCATCATGGTCCCCCGTAATGATCAAGTCATCTACATAGATGACAACAAGCACAACCCCTCTATCACCATGTCTCACATACAATGAGAAATCTGCATTGGCTACATGAAAGCCAATAGTGACAAGATATTCAGAAATCTTGTCAGACCATGCTCTTGGTGCTTGCTTTAAGCCATACAAGGCTTTCTTCAACCTGCAAACATGCTCGGGGTGACCCACATCCTCATAACCAAGTGGCTGCAACATATACACCTCTTCTTGCAAATCCCCATGCAAGAATGCATTCTTTACATCCATCTGATGTAAAGACCATTGCTTTGATGCAGCCACTGCTATCACAACTCTCACCGTTGCCATCTTGGCAACTGGGCTGAAAGTTTCCTCATAATCAATGCCATATGTCTGCGCATATCCTTTGGCTACCAATCTAGCCTTGTACCTGTTTATGCTTCCATCACTGTTATGTTTAACTTTGTACACCCACTTGCATCCAATGGCTTTCTTGCCTTCAGGCAATTGCACTAAATCCCAAGTTTCATTTCCATATAGTGCATCCATCTCCTCATCCATAGCTTTCTCCCAACACACATTTCCAACAGCCTCATCAATGCATGTGGGCTCTACAACCTGCACAACCTTTGCCATATATGCATAGTGATGTGCCACATAACCATCATATGTAAATCTCTGCACAAGGTTCTTCACTCTCCCTGATCTTCGCAGCTTTTCATTCATGGCCTCCATAGCCTTCTTTACACCAGGTGTTCTCATAGCTGGGATCCCAAGCTCCTCATCAAGGCTCATATCTGAGCCACTAGACTCTCCATCAACATGAGAATGCCCTGCAGAAATGTCAGGCATACCAAGGGGCTCAACCACTTTCTCTTTTCCTTTACGTGATGTACTAATCACATTTGCAGGGCTGGTATTATGACGCAGCCTGCCACTCCATGGTCTATCAATAGACCCACTAGACGAGGACTCTCCTGGTCCACTCAAAGACTGTGATTGCTGACCTGCATTCTGTGCAACCACACTTCCACTCAAATCAGCCCCAACAGCTTCTTTTTCAGCAGCATACGAGCTACTCATCTCATCAAAGACAACATCCCTGCTTACCCTCAACTCACGTGTAGCAGGGTTATAACACCTGTATCCCTTTTGCTCAAGGGAATATCCAATAAACACACATTTTTCAGCTTTCGGATCCAGCTTAGTTCTCAGCTCATCTGGCACATGCACATATGCAATGCATCCAAAGACTTTCAGATGAGATAAATCTGGTTTTCTGCTAGTAAACCTCTCCTCTGGGGATTACATCATGTATGGCTGCAGTTGGAGTCCTGTTCATGATGTATACTGCTGTAGAAACAGCCTCAGCCCAATAGCAATGCGGCATATTCTTCTCTTCCATCAATGCTCGCGCAATCTCAGCAATGTGCCTGTTTTTCCGCTCAGCAACTCCATTTTTCTACGGAGTATATCTGCATGTGAACTGTCTCCGAATACCATTCTTCTTCAAGAATTCAGAGAAATCATTGGAGAAGTACTCTCCCCCTCCATCTGACCTTAGGCACTTTACATATTTCCCTGTTTGCTTTTCAACCAAAACTCTGAAATTCTGAAAGTGAGTGAACACCTCAGTCTTCTCCTTCATGAAATATACCCACACTTTCCTTGTGTGGTCATCAATGAAAGTGACATAGTACTTGCAGCCTCCCATAGACACGGTCTTCGTAGGACCCCATACATCTGAATGCACAACATCTAGTGCATTTCTGCTCACATATCTGTTACGTGGAAACACATGCTTTGTTTGCTTCCCAAATTGGCATGCTTCACATATTTTCTGCATACCTTCCACTTTAAATTTTGGCAGCCCTGTCACAATTCCTTTTGTTTGCATAGACTTCAATCTCTGCACATTTACATGTCCAATTCTTTTATGCCATATGTCTGTGTCTGCAACAACTCCTGAACCATTTGCAAACATCGCAGCACTCATTTCTGGCATGTCTACATCCAACGTAAACATTCTGCCCACTCTGTTGCCTTTTGCAACCAACCTGCACTTGTCTTTGAAATCTTCAACATAACACCCATCTGGGTTAAACCGAACCTGCAACCCCTGCTCAATCATCTGGCCAACTGAAACCAGATTCTTTGTTATGTTCGGTACATGAAGTACATCTGCAAGGTACTTCACTTTGCCATCCTGCATAGACAATGGCACATCTCCAACGTGGGCAATTGGATGAGCAGTGTCATTCCCTGTTTCCACAAAACCTGGTCTTTCCGGGTTTTTCATCTCCTTGAACCACTCCCCATGACTCGTCATGTGGTTCGAAGCGCCTGAATCCACATACCATACATTATCTTTTTGTGCTGCATCAACATTTTCAGACATGGCATTCACAACATGTTGCATAACAAACAACCTTTCATTATCCTCATTATTTCTGCTTGAGGATGCATAGTTGTTTTGCTGCACTTTCCCATTTTGCATGTCAGCCTGCTTCTTATAACATTCTGACTGCACATGTCCAGGCTTACCACAATAATAGCATTCACGTGCATCATTATATTGTCTTTGCCAATTTCCACGGCCTCTTTGACTCCCCCTGCCTCTGAATTTGCCTCTTCCACCTGCGTGTTGTTGTTGTTGTTGATTCTGGGACTGTTGTTGTTGCTGCTGCTGCTGGCCATAATTCTGATTACCTGTTCGGCCACCTCTCCTTGACCGCGTCCACGGCCTCCTCTACCTCGTCCTCTTCCTGAACTCGTGTAGAAAGCCTGTTGCTCTGAACTGTTTTTACTTTGTGAAGACTGTTGGTCTTCACCCAAGTTCTTCTCTTCGATAATCAGCATAGACACCAAATCTGTAAAGTTGGGAATGTTTTCCCGAGTCTGAATAGACGTCTTAAACGCCTTGTATTGTGGCCCGAGACCACGTAGACAGACTTCCACCTTGTCATCATCATCTACTGACACACCAATAGATGCAAGGGATTCCACAATACCCTTTATCTTCAGCGCATAGTCATTCACAGACATGCTCTTTTTCTCCACAGTATGAAGTTCATTCTTCAACTGTATCTTGCGTGCCTTGGTATTTGTTTCATAAAGCTTTACCAAGGTGTCCCACGCCTCCTTGGGGGACTTGGCATCCTGAATGTGCCCAATCATGGTGTCCTGTATACTAATGGAAAGCCAATACATAACCTTCCTGGCTCCTTGGTTCCAGTTTTTAAACTCTTTCACATCTGCAGCAGTCGGATTTATATCCGGTATCTCCGGTGCCTCTTCATGCTCACCTTCTATGTAGTCCCAATAGCCTTTTCCCATCAGGAAATTCGTCAACCTGAACCTCCAAGCATGGAAGTTGTTCTTGTCAAGCTTCTCAGCCACAATCTGAGTTATCCCATCATTTGACATCTTGCCAAACACACAATTTTACCAGAAACTGCACTCTGGTTTTTCCTGCACAACTGTTGTATTTTCTGCACAGCGGTACTGTCGTACTCTCAAATGTCACATCCAGTGACGTCAAGGTGCATACATACACCCAATGGCAACTGTAGACTTCTTTGCAGCACCCACAGTGTCTGCACAGTCAATCTGTCTTCCTGCAGTTCTTAAAACAGAGTTCTGCAGAGAATCGATGACTTACCCGCAGTGCTCGAAATCGCCTGCTTTCTGAAAAACGGAGGTCCAGACGCGCCCGAAACGCGTTTTCGGCCCAAAAATTTCAGTCCGAAGGTCAGTCCGAAGGACTCTACAGTTGCCCTATAGCTTTACTCCCGCGAAGAAAGCTCCTCAATCAGAGACCGTTTGCCGGTGCCTCCCGTAGAGCTCCCGACAAGGGTGTAGTCACCAACACAATAGGGAAGAGTAGTTGAAGCTCTTACCCTCGTACCGCTTCCTGTGGTTCTCTTGCTTGTAGCTCAGCCCTTAGCATGAACCAGGCTCTGATGCCATGAAAAGATGCAGGGGGGAAGAGAGCTTGAGCTCTTGCAAGCACACACACACACTCACAAAACCCTAATAGAGAACACACAAGGTGAGAGGCTGAAAATCTTCTTCTTCTCTACTTAACACTCAACACACATATACAAGAATAAGAGTACACAATATGAAAGGTACTCAACCAAATACATACACGAGTTCTCTATAGTGTGAACCCGACTAAATGAGCTAGCGCTATAACTATGCCAGTCTCTAGAGTGGCTGTCACACAGCCTGTCATCCCACTGGCCGCATATCACCCAAGATCTCACCAACCATGCCAGTGGTGTAAGTGCGGGGCCTATCCCCCAGGCGGGTCATCAGTGTCCACCGCCTCACTAGAGCTCGATATCTCAACAAAGGTGACTCCATTGGCAGCTAAATCTGGTTCAGAGCAGTCTTGGACTGTCACTTCAGAAAATGTGGGAGATACTCTTGAAGTTCTGAAGAAGTTTTGTCTGCAGTACGTTGAAAAGATTAGGGAATATCAAAATAGAGCTTATGTGGAAGAGCAGTTGTTGCAGAAGGCTAATGATCAATTTAGACAAATGCTTTTAGAAAAAACTCAAGAAGGCTAATGATCAATTTAGACAAATGCTTGTAGAAAAAACTCAAGAAGTTGAATTGTTGTAGAATCAGATTAAAACTCTGAATGCTGACATGGCTGAGTTGAAAGTTTCTTCAGCTAAGGAGATCTCTGAACAGACTAGTCAGTTGGTTAAAAATAGATTGTCTCTGAAGTTGTTTGAAGAATGGACAACATCTTTAAAGGATAGTGTAGAGTCAGAGATGTAAAGACTTCTTGAAAGATAGGTGGAGCTTGAAATAGAGAATAGGATGCTTCTCAATAGATTGGAACCCTTAGAACAGATGAAGGAGCAAATATTAAGTGAGCATGAAGAACTGTTTGTAGGTGGTGTTCTAGTCTCTAAAGCAGATGTGGGGAGAATCAAATCAGAGATGATTCAATAGGGATCAGTGACATGGAAAGAGATCAGAGAAAGAATTGGGCAGTTTGTTTTCAAGCCTTATCAGAACCTCAAAGGCGTTGTGAACACAATGGAGCAAGAGGTGAATTTGAAGCGCATTGCTCAATTGGAAGCTGAGGTGGTACAGCTTGTAGCTAAAAAGTCTAAATTTCATAGCAAGGTGGATGAAACAGAAGATATGCTGGAATATAAGACGCCGAGTGGTTTTGCTCTGAAAAGCACAATCAGACCAGAGGAATCTCATATGATGGGGATAGAAAGTCCAAGTTCTAATCCTTTTAAGCTTGTTAAGTTGAAATCGTCTGCAAGGAAGTTGAAGAAGATTAGAGCCCTAAGAAAATGGTATTTTCATGATTTTGTATTATTTCGTTTAGATTATTTATAAGTAGTTAAAAATACTTTAATTGATTCTAAATGAGAAATAGATTATCCTATCAAATCAAGAAAAGAGGGATAATGGAATTAGCTTAATCTAGTGGGATAATCATAATTAAGTTTATGATTATGGTTAACATTATGATTTAAATTCATAGTTTAGATTAAGCTTAAAATTAGATCTTTTATCATATTTTCATTACAAGGTTTTATTCTTTTAGAAAAAATTGAAAATTATCAGTAATAGCAGAGCGAAGCTATGGTAAATTTTTTTGAAAAAAATACATATCTTATTTTATGCATAATACTAAAAGAGGAAATCCTACCATATTGTAGGTTTAGAAATTTAAAGCAAAAAGAATCATTTTGAACATATTTAGGAAAGAATACTTTTTTGTAATTATGTATATTTATTTAACTAAGAAAAAGAAGAGTTTTTGATAAATTTATTTTATGCATAAGAATTTTTAAATGATAAAAGAGGAATTCCCAGGACATTTGGAATTCAATCATTTAAATGCAAAAAGATGAATTTTTGGCATATTCAAAATAATGGATATTTTTATTTAATTTTAAAAAGAGAAATTTTAGACAAATATATTTTATGTATAAGAATTTTTAAATGATAAAAGAGGAATTCCCATGACATTCGGAATTCAATCATTTAAATCCAAAAAGAGAAATTTTAAGCATATTCAAAAAAAATTATTTTTTTAAATTAAAAGATGAATTTTTATGGTATTTTTAAATAGAAAAAGATTTAAATTAATTTTGATGAAAATAGAGAAATTTTCACCATAATTTCACCTAGAAAATTAGGGTTGATAATTAAATTGGTGGAAAGAATATTCTTAGATATTTTTATGTGGATAAATCACCAAATTGATATTTACCCAAAATTGGATTAATGGAAGAAGAGTATTTTTATAAAATCTCGATATTCTCGTATAGAACTAATTCTTAATCTATTGTGGTTTAGGAAGGAATGAATTTTATAAAGTTAGAATTTCCCTTACAGTTAGAAGTTCAGTAGATTTTTATTTGAAGAAAATCCTTAGGAATCAAAGGTAGAAGTAAACCAAATAATTTTGGTTAGACCACAACTATGAGAGGGGCGACCAGTAAACTACTTGCCCATCTCTTGAATCTGAATCAAGCAAAAACCTCGAGACCAATTCCAATTCTTGACACAAAGAATAGATTACCATTGAATTAGCATAATTTTTTCTTAACCAAAATCACCAAGAATCTAGTTGGAAATTCAATCAAATGATGGGTAGATTACCCTGATGAGAGATCAATGATTCTCATTAAGAAAATCTAGATTACAGGAAAAGGGTTTTGTGGAACCAATCTTGAATCGAGAATTCTACTTCCATAGAACCTCCATTTTCTTTTAAAGAACTATTTTATGCCAGAATATTGGAGGAAGCATTTGGTATGTGATTAACTAAGGAGAGACTCGTTGCAATGCTGACGGGGAGCCGTTGAGAGATGTCAGTCGTGGGCAAAGCTTGCTGAGGTCTTGACCAACATCGGTATGGTTAAAATGGTGTGCTTCTAGACGATGGGGGTCCCTAAGTGAAGTGCTAGGACACCTAAGTAGGATCCTAGAGGGTTTTGACCAGGTGTTGCACAGGCTCACGGTTGCTAGGACACTCATGCGTACGTCGAGGAACATATGGATGAATTGAAAAGAATTACTTTTGTGAACTAAATTTTGATATTGGATCTCGTTAGTTGACCAGCTGGTCTTCAACGGAGACTCCGGGTGATATATTTTATAAAACAATGGACTCAATATTTTAGAGGATTATGATCAGTAATACTATGATTTCATTGAAAGATTGTTTTAAAGACAGCCAAATCTATTATAATGGCAATTTCATATTAGAGGTGTGTAAGTGGTATGCCTACCTTAAATTTTGCTTGAAGTGCTGGTGGCTAGGGGGCCTGGTAACTCTTTTCCTTTTGGTACTAAATGTTCGAAACGAGAAATGAATCCAAGTTACATAACTAAATTTTTATCAAGGAATCCCACCAATACAGTGGTTGGGAGGTTGGCTAACCCATGGGCTCATATGCTTCCTAGCATTCCTCAGTCCATTCAAAGACAATGAGTAGCTTGTACAATAGCCTGGCGATTTCAGCATAGAAAATTATGAAGCTGCGGTAATACCCCATGTGGCCCATAAATCTTTGTACACCTTTATAATTTGTAGGCAGCAGCGGCAGCTCCAATACCAACTTGACCTTGCTATCATCCGTGGATATACCGTTCTTTGAGATAATGTGTCCCAATATCACACCATGTTTGACCCAAAACTCACACTTTAAAGGGTTCAAGGATATACAATATAATCGACATCGTTCAAACACTTTCCTTAAGTAATCCAGGTGGTATGCCCATTGAGAGTTGCACACACATCATCAATGAATACCTCCAACCACTTCTATAAGTAGTCTTTAAAGACTGTGCACTTAATCGCGTTGGAATGTTGTTGGGGCATTGGTGAGACTGAAGGGCATAACCTTGTATACAAATGTCCCCCACATTGTATTGAAAGATGTCTTATGCTGGTCTTCTAGTGCTATGGACAATTGATTGTAGCTGGAGAATCCATCCAAGAAGTTGTAAGCTTCTTCACTAGCCACTCTCTCCAAAACATGTTCCGTGTAGGGTAGTGGATAATGGTCTTCCCTAGTAGCTACATTGACCTTTTTAAGATCAATACATACCCTAAGTTTTTCATTCTTTTTTGGCACTATTATGATTTGTGACAACCAATCTGAATGTTTGATCTCATAGATGAAGCTCCCAACAATGATCTTGTATATTTTGTCCTTTACAATTTCCACATACTTAGGATTCATCTAGTATGGTTTCTGCCTGGTTGGCCTTGACTCTTCCATGATTGGAATCATATGCTGCACTACCTCAGGTGGTACCCCCCTTCATCTCCTTGTAATTCCAAGCAAAACAGTCCTTAAATTCTTTAAGGAGAGCAATGATCTCATCTTCTTTAGGGGAAGTCAAGTCCTTAGCAATGTATATGGGTATGGCTTCCTCCCTTGGTCCCACAATATCAACTTCCTTGACTTCCACCGAGACATCGTATAACGTGGATAGCCCATCCTCCCCTTAACCCTTGTTGCTATCAGTTGGACCACTTTCCACTCATCAACAGTATAGGTTTTGAAGTGGTCGAGTATAGAGAGCAAGTCTACTTTGTCCTCATTTTCACTTTTTGTTTTAGTCATGATCTTTCTAGCCTCACGTTTCGCTTCTTCCAAGGCTTTATTGTGTTTTCGACGCCTAGATTTTGTAAGCTTAGGTGTTTGAAGGGTGACTCTCTCCTTGTGTCTTCCTTCTTGTGATATCTTACTCAACTCCTCACCCCAATCCTTAGAAAACTCATCGTGTACCTTAGTGGCCTCAAGGTATCTTAGCCATTGGGCATCCATGGTTTTCTTTCTAGTAGGGCATTTTGTTGGGAAATATATCGTTTCTATTTTTGCCACATTCTGAGGCATTGAGCGTTGGTACGGCCTTCTGTTATGGTCCCTTCTATACTAGAGGTCTCCTCTTCTGATGCTTTGTCAATGGTCTGCCAATCAACCATACAAATAGAGGTCATGGGGACAGTTCCAAATGCATCACATCTATGGTAGCTAACACATGCATCCAATTTCCACTAAAGTCCGGAGGAGGAAGTGAGGCATACATTTTCGTTTCCTCTTCTTCCTTGGAATTTCCTACCGAGGGCTGGCATATTTGTACAGATGTGGTATGTTCTGTTGTGACCGAAGCATTACCAAACAATTTCCCTTCCATGGGATGTACTTTCCATGTTCTCAGATGTATCTTTAAAATTTGTGATTCCCTATGCACATACATGTGATCTAATATCCAATCATGCACCAATTTCAATCCCCTCATGAAGAGTCTCCCCAATATTATGTCATACGAGTCCACTTGGCACAGGAAGTCCATGACCACAAATGTATGATGGTAGAAAAATGTAAGGATTTTGAGCTTCACATTCTCTAGAAGCCCAATGGGCCTTGAAGATGTTTCATCAGCCATTTTAACTAACTTTTTTAGATTGGGTTTTTCCAAGTTCTCCTAGCAACGTTTTGTGATGATGCTAACCCCGCCCCACCATCTAGGATAGCCAGTGCCTTGTACCCGCTATGATGAATCGGGATTGTAGCATTTGTGTCGCCGCTTTCATAATAACTCCCCAGTCGATTAACTAGTATCTTAACAATTCAAGTTTTCCTTGTGTGTCTTAAGGTTCTTTTTGCCAAAGGAGGTGGAAGAACCTCCTCTATAGTATCGGCTGGCTTTAGTCCGCCTTCTACCCATTATTTTATATCCGTCCATATGGTTGGTCAATTGCATAACAGTTTCCCTAATGGCATTTGTATAGGCGTGCACAGTACAGCTGCGAGACTTCCTATGTCTCTGGGTTCTTTGGAGATTGAGGGTTCCCCCCAGGTGTGTCTCTCGCATTCATCCATAGGGAAGGAATGGATAGACTCACCCAGTGCATTTTCCTCAAACATTTGTGACATTGTGTTTGCTTGAGATCCCTCTTTTGGTTCTTTTGGAATTGAAGTAGGTATGTCCAATTCCCTTTCCCTTGTTGGCTCATTTCATGGATACATTTTATCCCTGACCCGGTTATCCCTTAGCTTGTCTTCATGAAGCCGTTGGCATTCTTTGACTAAGGCCCTAGTGTCTTTGAGCTTTATTATTTCCTCATCACATTGGGGTACTCACCGACTCCTTTAGGAGTTGTTGGTTGCTCCCTTTTCTTCTCTAGGTCTAGCCCTTTGTGGTTGATCCTTTGATCCCCCTCTTCTCTTGATTGGGTGGATCCGATGTCGATCGTATCTTCTTCAGATCCATCTTGGATTGTGATCCTTGTGTCACCTCCTTGTGTCACCCTTACCCACTTTTTTCACTCTTCTCCTCCTGCGGCCAATTTTGGAAATAGTCGCATGAAATGATATGTGGCTTCATCTAGGATGGTCGAGATTCTAGAGCAGTGCCTAGTTCTCTTACCACCATTCCTTGGCCCATCTCACCATATTTAGCAGACATGTCCTTGTGGCTGCATTGAGGTTAATGGCTAGATCCATCCTCTTCCTATATTGGCTCTTCTAGGTATCTCTGGTCCATGGGATGGTTATGGCACTATACCTTAGAGTGACTAATCATTAATTACCTCTCTACACCTTTGCAAAATTAAAAGTTCCATGTCCTATAGGAATGTAGGATGATTGATAATCTGCTCAATATATTTTTTGGTGTACACATGGTCCTCCACTTTGCCTGCCACTCTTGATAGGTTATCCTCTTCTTCTAGGGTTAAAAACCCATCCTCAGCTTTGGGCTCCTCATTTATGGGTTCTAAGTTTGGAGTTTCTCCCTCGCTTTTTCCCATGACTAATTATGGCTCCTTACTGCATGATTGGAGTAGGTTCAAACTTCCCATTTCCTTTGGCTCAGCCCTCACCTTTTGAGTATCGAGCTCTTGTCTCCTTAGGCTCAACTCTCGTAGTAGCTTGTATTCCACTCCTTAGATGTGGCACAATCATTTTGGGAATTATTGGATAAGTATTTTGCACCCATAATCATAATAGTTGATGCGGGAAGTTTCCACGTGAAAGTGCAAAAAAATGTTCACGCTGTGAATCGATTTTTGCAACTTCGCGCCGCGAATCGCTCCCGACATCAGTGCTACAATTAACGCCACAAATCATGGGATAGCCTCGCAAAAAATAGGTAATCTTATCCTGACACGTTTGACGCCATGAGGTCTGACAAGATTAAGAATCTTGAAAGTTCATAAATCCGTTCATGCCATGAAATTTTTCAAAACTCTTCACAGCATGAACCAATTTATTCATGACGTGAGCCATTTAGAAGAACTTCATGGCTTGAACCCTTTTTGGTTCACGACGTGAACTTTTTTCTGTAAACTCATGGTTTAATCCAATCCTATGCATAGTCAAGCCAATGCGACAAATGTCAGTAAAGGGAGGGATGCCTACAACAAGGGTGAGGGGTTCTGACCCTAAGAGCAAAAAATTTTGAGCACATGAAAGTGAAGAAAAATGTTCAATCACGAAGTGAACTTTTTTCTGACACTTCACACGGTGAACTATTCTCTGCAATCTCATGGCCTCAAAGAGAGATGGATAGAATCTGATCAAACTTAAATTGGGTCATCAAAGAAGCTTATCAAATCATACATACATGCACTTAAGATCTGGAAAGCTTATCAGAGAGATGATCTTACACCTAACAATAGTGCATCGAATCACCCAAGATCTTCTTATTAAAAAAGTGTGGGTTCAGGTAACTCAACAAGCACTCACCTAAGTGTCTGGACCCATGCATAGCATCCTATGGATACATGATAGTCCATATAGAACCACCCGCTCGGATCATACATGAATACATCATGTCCAAAAGTTAATGCCTGATAGACTGTGTATGTGTCAATGCATAGGAATCCATGAGCATCAAAAGATAATGCCTCATACTCCATAACATGCTCCATCAAATGTGAATCCATGTCCTCACTGCATCCATCACCATCATGCATAGCTCCATAGGCATGATCCACATCACAAATGACTACGTGAGCATGATCCACATCACAAATGACTACCTGAGCATGATCCATATGTACCAAGGCATAATCCTCATCACTGTTTGCATAACCCTTGTAGAGGTCGTCACAATCATAGACTCTCCACTCACCTCTCAAGAAAGGTTCATAGACTGGGTTCCCATAGATCCTCCATGAGGTATCTAATATTTGTTCACTACTAAATGCATGAGTAGCCTCATCATCGATGTCATCCATATCATCGATGTCATCCACATGCTCACTAGCATCATAGGACTCATCCTCATCATCGTAGCATGTGTATGCATACTACCATTATCCACATCAACAGAGATACCTCTTACTTTGAGAGGGGATGGAAGAGCTAGTATAAACTCTATTTTGAAAGAGGTTGGCTTTACTAAGGACAAACGAGGACTTCCATTCACAATCACATTTGGCCATTGCATAGAGTATGACTATGTGGGCCTTTATGCACACATTCTAAGTGTTGAAGTGGATGAGACACTTGCTATAATTTCTGGATAGCGAGTAAATGAGGAGATCTCGATGTTGGTTCTTTCTCAACAAGACATCACCGATGTGTTCGTGGCTAATGGGGATACACAAGTTGAAAATGGAAATGCTTGGATTACTTCCATAAGTGCTTTGATTGATGCATTTTCATCTTATGATATGATGCCACGGGATCATGAAGATGTGATCATTGAGGATATTTTGGATGTGCATGAAATTGTTGTTTACATAAGGGATTATGACACATGTGATGACGTACATGCCTATGAGGATGCATTTCACATAGGTCTTGCACATGAGGATGAGCATTACACAGATGGTGGAGACACATACATTGTTGGTCATGGTGACATTAGACCTCTTGATGATGATGCTCATGCAAGTATTGATGATTCATCTACCATCATTACTAGTGATGAGGTACCAAGAATTCACATACATTAATTGACCTTTTCTTGCCTTCACTAGTACTGGCTCTACCATAGAACTTAACAGATTGCTTTCCTCCATCCATTGCTTGTGAAGAAGAAGGAATTTTACCATTGTTATGCTTAAACTCATCATCAATATCTTCCTCAACATGAGGTCTTGAAACACCTCCTCAATGAGTATTCCCCTTGAATGGAATCTGAACTTTACTCCTTGGGAATCTTGAGCCTTCATTTGGAGATGCATGACCTTTGCCTTTGGCATCATTGGTGTGTATGTAAACATTAGGTTGCACATAGCACCATGAGTAGAATGAAAGTTACTTGGGTGATGATCTTTTTTTCTTCAACATAAGCTTGTTAAACCTTGTGAGATGGTCCACTCTTGTCTTCATCCTTCGTCTTCATTTCATCACACATGCCCCTAAATGCTTTCACAAGTGTTTGCATCATGGTGCCTATAATCTCTTGCACAAGTGTTTGCGTCATGCTTTCCATTATGATTCTCATCATCATCATCACTTGTGACATATCATTTGTCATAGTAGCAAGCATTGCTTGTGCATTTTCTCCCACCAATTCATTTGATGTATTTGTCACATTTGCAAAACATGGCCCATTTTGGCCCTCTTTACATATGATTTGTCCTATGTGATGCATTTGCAATGTTGTTGTCACCTTGTAGATTCATACCCTCATCACCAATATCCTCTACACGATCCACATTCATAATTTCCCTATCTTCCCGATTCCTCCCTTATCTCTTGAAGTTTCATCGCTTGCTTAGATATGGACGCCCCCTTGGCATAATGGTGGCTGAAATAGGAAAATGGCTAGTAGAAGGCTTGAATGGTGTTGGAATTTAATGATCTAGGGCTCTATGGTATCTCGTGAATCTTCCCCAGGCAAAAAGGAATCTTCTAGGTATCTATCTTGTCCCTTCTCCGAACCCTATCGTGTTATTTATGTGAATCTTCCCCAGGCAAAAAGGAATCTTCTAGGTATCTATCTTGTCCCTTCTCCGAACCCTATCGTGTTGTATATCAATGGATAGCTTTTGAAGAGTAGAATCTAAATATGTGAGGTCCGATAAATTTGGAGTTCCTTTGCAAAAATTTTATCCGGTGCTCCTTTTTGGAGAGAATATTCTGGTCAAACTTCCTTACAAGGCCCAAAAATGACCTCAAAAAATTCCTAATGCCCAAAGATCTTGTAGAGTTTGTGACTCTCTCTAGTTACACAATTATTGTGGATGTAAGACAAAAGATTCAGGATTTGGAAATTATAAGCCATCATTATTAGATCTTAAGGAAAGTTTTTACTAATTTCCATCAACACAGATGACATTATATGCAAGCAAGAGACACCAAAGAGACAAAGTATAGTTGAGAAGCCCTAGTATTGATCATGAAGATGCTTTAGGTGCCTTGCAGAGAGAAAGTGGTGTTAAGGATGATGATAGATGTAAACTAAAATCTGATGCAAGAGAAGAATGGAAACTCTGATGCAAGGGAGAGAAAATAAAAAATGATGGAAAAGATAGACACAAAAATAGTATAAATGCAAACAATCATGAAGGGTAAAGGGGCAGCCAACTCATTAAAACATTAGTAGTCAACATGTGTAAAGACTAAATTAGTTTTAGTTAGTTAGTTTTTTTTAAAATATTAGTTAATCACACATGAATTAGATAATCATAAAGGGTAAATGGGTGACTCACTCATTAAAAAGGTAGGCAAATGTGTTAAGACCAAATTAGTTTTCATGCATGAATAAGCTAATCAAGAAGGGTAAAGGAGTGGCTGACTCATTAAAAAGGTAGAGAACATGTATCAAGAACAAACTAGTGTTAAAAGATGCAAATTCTCACCATCTCTAAGGTTTGCAAAGCCTTGAAAATATGCCACCTGTTTCATGAAAAGCGATTCCTACATCAAAGGAGGAATATCAAGTCTCAATCTTCTTAAGAGACATTTCTAAAGAATTGACCCTAGTAATACAATTTAGCTGACAAGAAGCTACAGTGTTTTGGTTGCACCTACCTAATTACATCGATGGTGCACCTACCATCAATGGAGATGAAGCCTCAATTACAACTCATCTACCATCGGCGGCGCGACAAGCTATTCATCTACCTGGATCATTATAAAATCATGTCTTATGCTCATAGTGAACAAGAAGTGAACAACTTAGTGAGTAGAAGCCACTGCCTTGTGTGTAGCCTCCGCTTAACACTCACAGTATTGTATGAATTGTTAGATTCAAGTTGATGAAGCTCCTTAGCATAGGGAAAGGGTTTTGGGATTATCGCTTCCACATTAGAGTCGAAATTTTTCAATTTGTTCTATCTCATCTGATTCAGTAATATAAACAATGGTGATTTGGTTTCAACTTGTTAATTCAATCTAATTGCTGGTTGTTGTGTTGCATTTCCTCATTGTTGCAGTTTTAACAATTAGTAAGTTAGTTTTTCTGAGATACTAGTTAATCATGCATGAATTGGATAATCAAAATATAAATATACATTTGTTTTGGGTTGTTGACCAAATGGTGCATGTTGGTACACCTTGCAGAAGGCCTTTGTAACATCTAAAGCACTTTTTTGGGCATGGAAAACTTGAGATATTCATGGCATGAAGATTTCCTCTATTTTTCATGTCAAATGATCTTTTGACTTTAATTTTATCAAGGTGCTTTAATGGTTCACTACATCGTTGTGAAGGACTAGGAATAATTTATATTGCTTTTGGAACATCATTTTTGGCTATGAAAAACCTCATACATTCATGGCGTACAAATTTCATCAAATTTTTCATGCAAAATAACCTCTTAAATTTCCTAGTTTTAAGGTGATTGTATGGTTAATTGATCATTGTGAAGGATTATGATCAACCTCTTAAATTTTCTAGTTTTAAGGTGATTTTATGGTTAACCTGATCATTGTAAAGGATTATGCATGGTTTGTGCTACTTTTGGAACACCTTTTTTTGAAAAACCTAAAAAAATTCACATGTGTATATCTCACCTTGTTTTGTTCATGCTTGCCTTTTCGGGTGTAGGGGACCTTTGTGTTCTTTCTTTCTTTGAATATATTACTTCTCCTCTTCTTGCTTTTTTTTGGCTCTCTAGTAACCTCTCTCTTCCTTGGGTCTCAAGGGAAACTACTGGCAAAGGTGCTTTAGCTCCCTTTTTGAGTGTGTTGCATCTCCTCTTCCATCCAATGAAGTTTGTTTCAGAGTTTTTCTCCACTTTGTTCTTCCCCTTATCTCACTGATGGGGTTTGATGCTTTTACTTCTTTGTGCATCATTGGTATGTTACCCTCATCTACACCAGTTGAGTAGGGTGACACTTGCACCTTATTTCTCTAAACACCTTTGCCTTACTAGGTTAATTTCTACTCTATGTTAATCTCTTTTGATTTTGTGCTCTTGTCTCACATTTTCTCTAGTTTTTGGACTCTCTTTGGTATCCAAATTTTGGTGAAACCCTACTAATATCCATGTGCTATTGGAGTGACCTTATGTACCCAACATACATGACTTTTGCTTATGATTCTTTTCCCCATTTAGGTTGTGAGTGATGCAGCTCAATCTAAATCTAAGCTATAGATTTCTTCTCTCTCTTCTTAGATATCCAGATTTGTTTCTTCTCACCATAATAATAATGTTTCTTTAACGGGTTCATGGTAACCTATTTCTCTCCAGCCTAATAAATTGAGTGATGGTGTGGTTCTTGGAAGGAACAAGAGGAGTGACCACTATTGGGCTCTCTTAGGTGTGGTCCTTATCATTCCTTTGATCTTTCTTTGAATATAGGTTTGGTTTTCCTAAAGCTTTGCATGTTACTCATAGCAAATTTGGCTTTCCCTTGTGTATTAGAGCCACAATCATGGTATGACTCAAACTCTTGAATGTTGACTGTGTATGCTCAATATCCAAGTCCTTATCTTTAAGGTATAGCAGTGTAGCAACATTGGTTGCTAGAGTTTTTACTTGGAACCATCTTTTTGCCTAAGTTATTCTATATTTAGCCTTATATTGGTTGGCTTGTCTGCTTACTCTTTCCTCTTCTTAAGTTCCTCTTTCTTTTTTTAATGGACTTGTGCTAGTATGCCCTAGATTAGGGTTCCATATTAGTTTTTTACTTCCATTGATATACACCATCTAGGATTTCAATCCTTATAGACCCTTGTGGGGTGATCTTTGTGATGTTGAATGGTCCCACACCTCAAAGTTTTACCCTTTCCTTTTTATTGCTTCTCATCCTAAATAGGATAACTAGTTTTCCTTCCTTTAGATACTTGTTCGCAAAATTTTGGTCGAGCCATTTTTTCCATTATTACTTCTCTACCATCATACTATGCATAGCTAATAGTCTAGTTTCTTTTAATTTCTTGAAGTCAATGAGTCACTCTTAGCCATAGAATTCTCAGTCTCCTCTCAAAGATTGTGGCCCTCAAGCTTGATGCTATACATTCCATAGACATCACATCATCAGCTCCATAGGTCAACCAAAGTGGTGTAAATTTGGTTGCCACTTTATAAAACAGTTGTTCAGGATATGCCCAAAGTGCAGCTATAAGCTTGTGCTCCTAATCCATTCTATTGCATTGAATGATTTTCATTAATATCATGTAGAATCTTATTTATGCTCTCTTCTTGGCCATTCACTTATGGGTAGTATGGTGACACTTCTGATGTACTATCATGAAACCCTTGATGATGTAATTAATCACCTCACTGTTGAGAGAATGTGGTCCTTGGTCACTCACAAGTTCCAAAATGGGGAACCCATACAAAGAATTGTGCAATAGAACAATATGTGCCTCCTATGATATAGCGAGCTTGGGTTTTATACACAGCAAGACTATTAAGGCATACAAAGTCAAATCCCCATTTCCCAAAATGTTATTAGACTATTACAAGAGTAAGGGGCATCATTTCTCTCTATTGTGGCACAACAAATCTTTGACACTCATCCACTATTGCATCTCTAAAAAAATTTGGCCACCATAACCCTGCTTGGATAACCTTTCACGCTATTATTTCCCCATCAAAATGTTTCCCTATGATTGGAGAGTGTGCATCTTTCAAAACATGTTTGAATTCATCCTCTCAAACACACCTCTACAAAACATCATCTTTACTTAGCTTATATAGTTTTCGTGCCATCAATTGGTAAGGGGAAGCTAGCTTGCTGCATCTTATCCTCAGTAACAACATTCCCAACCCTTCATAAAGACAAAAGTGAAGGACCCTTCTTCGTTAAGTTTAGATCAATGTATTATGTTAAGTCTAGATCAATATACTTCATACCCCAAGTTGGGATTACATCAATTGTTGACAACACATGTGTAACATATCTGAGAGACTAACCAAGTTATGATTAAAGATAATCTTAAATTTTGGATGCTACAAATTTTAGTAATGAATTCCAACATGTTTTCAGTGGTTTTTTAACAGTAAAGATTCTAAGTGTTAAAATTAAGTGAAAATTCAAGATTGAGGTTTCAATTAGTTAGTATACTCAAAGAAAGTATTTAAGTGTGTAGATGGACATGCAAATTAAAATTTGATTTTAAAAAAAGAAAAAATGTGACCTATTTTTTGAGTCTACTTTCTCATATAGATGATTTTGGTGATTCCGCTCGTGGGGGATTGTAGACCGCATGCGCTTTGGTAATTTTAAGTACCCACATGACTAGTATCTGATAATTGTGTGCGAAGTTATACCTGTTGGCAGATTTAAGCCCTGACAGTAGATCTGAGAGGCTTGCCAAATCTACAAGCAGCTCTTCCACAACTTTTGGAGAGTAGACATGGATTCCCAATCAATGCGGACATCAGAAAATATATCGGGGAAGTACACAAACACTCTGTTATTATTTTGCTTTAAATTTTGTTGAGATTAAATAAATAAATCAATAAGCATGTATATGAGAATCTGAGTTGAGGTATGGAACGCTTACCGGTTTAATTTATTAATTAAAAATGATCACCTTAGTCTAAAAACTCATAGAATAAACACTTTTGGAGATAAAGAATTAGAAAATAGAATATTTGACTAGTTTATGACTAGATTCTAAGTAAAACTTTCATGAGGGACTATTTTGCAAAGAGTTTATCTTTCCCTACATTTAGAATTAGATTTTGATGTAAACATGAAAGTTTTAGATGGCAACAAACTCTACAAGAGTATATGAGACTCTAGAAAGCTAAAATTCCTTTCGTTTTTGAGTTATTCGAGGGAAAGTGGGGCACTTCGCTGTTTTTGACAGATTTGAATATGCATGCCTTGAATAATTATGGACTAGAGATTAGTGTGAGATGATATGTATGAGTTATGATTGCTTTGTTTTAAGATGAATGATTGATATGCACACGTATGAGTGATTGATATGCATGTGTATCATGAGACTCGAGATGACATTTTGAGATTCGAGACGGCCATCCTTAGACAGGGAATGTCGGACAAAGAACGAGATTTATGCCCTTTAGGATCCATGTGGTAGAACCCAGAGAGGATGAGATTCACAAAGAGACATACCCAGGATAGCCCTGATGTCCACTCTGGAGGTTGGGTGGACAGGCATCGGAGAAAGCCCTAGATTAGCTAGATTTTGGTCATTATGACTAACCATGTTGTCGAGCATGGTGATGATAGAATCTTGAGATAGACACATACATTGTGATTGATTGAGATGTTATGCTGTAATTGATAGAGATTTATATCATATGAATGTTTGTTTGAGATTACATGATTCTTTGCTTATGTGATAAGAACCTTGGATATGGCATGCATGCTTGTTTGCTATTTGAGAAGGTTGATTTGATTGTATTGCTATGTAGAATTAGCAGGATTAAGTGAATTTAATGTTTTGTTAGATTAAGTTGTACGATTAAGATATGGTTAGAATATGGGACCATCACAGTTGGTATCAGAGCCTAGGTTGGGAAATCCGTACTTAATTGTGCACTTAATTGTGCAGATGTTGCATGTCTTGGGTAACTCATATTATTTTTAATTTTTGTGATACAACGAGGAGGTTCGTTTGTTTTTAAAATCTTTTACAAATTTGTTGTATAGTCACAAGGTGGCTTTACATCAAACAAATTCAATAGTCAACCTAGGGCTAGAAGAGGAGCTTTTAGAGAGATTATTGGATGTGGGTATAACTCCAAAAGAAGTTATTGGAGTTATTGTGAGACAGGCATGAAGAATTGGGGGAAAGAATGAGAGCCATGCACGTTCGAACTTCCATGGGTTTGAATGAACAAGAAGAGGTGGTTGAGAAGATGAAGAGATGCAAGATCGTCTTAATTTTGATGATACACAAGGTTAACACGAAAGGAAATTTTTATGTAGAATATAAGAATGCAGATGGGTGAGAAGAAGAATGGTAACCATTATTTCACCCCACGTCGTAAAATAGTTAAGAATAATTGAATTTTACCAAAAGAATCTTATGGTATTGCTTGCTTCGAGAAAGCAATGGACATGTAATGAGTATGTCAAGAATATGCTTTTGGTTCATAGGAGTCAAAAGCCGATTTTCCATCTGTTGTCTTTGGAAATATATAATGCCATATTAGGGATAGATTTGTTAGAAGCGAGTTTGCATAATTGGAGATGATAGTAAAGATTATTACTTATAGTGTCAAGGATGTGATGTAGAATTTAGAATGATGTCTGCTTTGCAACAACAGAGTAAGAAAAGTATTTCATGTAGTATACTATTTGCTTATTAATAGTAAGTTATCATTGTGACGTTAATAGTGTAGGTTGAAAAATCTATATCTATTGTGGATATTGGAAGTCCATCAAGAGAAAGATTATGTATCCACATTTGTTCGTAAAATTTGAAACTGTTTCGTTTTAAAAGATCCTTAATTGAAGAAAGAATAGATGATCGCTCTCTCTTGTTGAAAAAAAATGACTAAGTCTAAAGCTGCAAGCAAAGTGAAAATAAGAGTTTGCAACTTGATTGATTAACTTGAAGTTTGACAATACGATGATAATGTTTTTCATCAGATTTATTATTGTTTATTAAGTTGTGATTCCAAGAAGGCGTATTTATGACATGGGTAGTCACTGATTTACAAGATCAAGATACCTTGTGTAATGCCTCAAGGTCTATCTAGTTTTTTATTTGGAGTTAAATTTTATGTAATTAAGACGAGTTTAGGAGACCTACTAAACTCTAGCATATGCAAAACTAGCTTAACATATAAAATCATTTATCCAAGATAAGATCTATTAGAGATATGAATGGAAGAGAGCACAATACTCAGAGAAAAGAATGCTATAGTATTAAGATTCTAATAGATACAGTGTGATTACAGAGTATGTTGCTTTTCTCCAAGAGATAGGTAAGAAATGAAGAATCAAGTTAAGAGATTATATCAAGTTAAGATCTTAGACAAGAAAGTCATCAAGTCATTCTTTCCAAGGCTACTTGAAGAAATTTTAAGATGAAGATATATGTGAAAAGATACAGGGGAGAAGAGATCTTGAGCTCTTGCAAGCACACACACACACACAAAACCCTAAAAGAGAACACATGAGGTGAGAGGATGAAAATCTTCTTCTTCTTCACACAACACTCAACACACCATATACAAAGATAAGAGTACACACCATATGAAAAGGTACTCAACCAAATACATACTAGGGTTCTCTATAGTGTGAACCCAACTAAATGAGCTGGTGCTATAACTATGCCAGTCTCTAGAATGGCTATCACACAGCCTGTCATCCCACTGGCCACATATCACCCATGATCTCACCAACCATGCCAATGGTGTAAGTGTAGGGCCTATCCCCCAGGCGGGTCATCAGTGTGTCCACTGTCTCACTAGATGAGCTCGATATCTCAACACTCCCCCTCGAGCTCAACTCCATCTCATGTACACCAAGCGAAGTCCTGAATCTACGAAGCTTCTCTGTACCCAACGCTTTGGTGAAGATGTCAGCGACCTCATCCTGTGTGCTAATATAAACAAGGTCAATGTCTCCTGCCAAAACCTTCTCTCTGACAAAATGGTAGTAGACCTCTCTATGCTTCGTGCGAGCATGAAAAACTGGGTTCCTGGCCAACTATATACTGCTAATGTTGTCACAGAAAATGATAACTTGTCTATCCACTGATAGACCCAAATCTGCAAGTAGCTTTCTCAACCAAGCTACCTCACATGCTGCCATAGTAGCACCTCTGTACTCGGCCTCTGTAGTACTAGATAGAGCAACCGTAGGCTGCTTCTTGCTGCTCCAAGTCACAGTAGCACTCCCCAAAGAAAACATGAAGCCACTAGTAGATCTTCTATCTGAGATACTACCAGCCCAATCAGCGTCTGTGTACCCATGTACACATATCTCTATCCCAGTTTCATAAAATAGTCCACAATGCAAAGTAGACTTCACATACCTCAGTATGCATCTCAATGCATCCAAATGCGACTTCCGAGGAACGTGCATAAATTGACTCACCAACCCAATAGCATAGCTCAAATCTAGCCTGGTGATCGTCATGTAGATCAAGCTCCCTACTATGCACCTATACATAGTAGGATCCTCCAAAATCTCTCTTGAATCTACACTCAACTTACCATTCTCATCCAATGGCACTGAGATAGGCTTACAGCCTGTCATACCATACTTGGACAACATGTCCAAGCCATACTGTCTCTGCAGTAATCCAATACCATGTGGTGACCTAATCACCTTAATGCCCAAGAAATATCTAAGCTCCCCCAGATCCTTCATCTCAAACTTCTGTCTAAGCAAGATCTTTACATTAAAGATCTCTGCATCATGGTCCCCCGTAATTATCAGGTCATCTACATAGATGACAACAAGCACAACCCCTCTATCACTGCATCTCACATACAACGAGAAATTCGCATTGGCTACATGAAAGCCGATACTGACAAGATATTCAAAAATCTTGTCAGACCATGCTCTTGGTGCTTGTTTTAAGCCATACAAGGCTTTCTTCAACCTGCAAACATGCTTGGGGTGACTCACATCCTCATAACCAGGTGGCTACAACATATACACCTCTTCTTGCAAATCCCCATGCAAGAATGCATTCTTTACATCCATCTGATGTAAAGACCATTGCTTTGACACACACTGCTATCACAACTCTCACTGTTGCCATTTTGGCAATTGAGCTGAAAGTTTCCTCATAACCAATGCCATATGTCTGCGCATATCCTTTGGCAACCAATCTAGCCTTGTACCTGCTTATGCTTCCATTACTGTTATGTTTTACTTTCTACACCCACTTGCATCCAAGCGCTTTCTTGCCTTCAGGCATCCCAAGTCTCATTTCCATATAGTGCATCCATCTCCTCATCCATAGCTTTCTCCCAACACACATTTCGAACAGCCTCATCAATGCATGTGGGCTCTACAGCCTGCATAACTTTTGCCATGTATGCATAGTGGTGTGCCACATAACCATCATAGGTAAACCTCTGCACAGGATTCTTCACTCTCCCAGATCTTCGCAGCTTTGCATTCATGGCTTCCATAGCCTTCTTTACACCAGGTGTGCTGGTATCCCAAGATCCTCATCAAGGCTCATCTCTGAGCCACTAGACTCTCCATCAACATGAGAATGCCCTGCAGAAATATCAGGCATACTAAGGGGCTCAACCACTTTCTCTTTGCCTTTATATGATGTACTAATCACATTTGCAGGACTGGTATTATGACGCAGCCTGCCACTCCATGGTCTATCAACAACTGAACCACTAGATGAGGACTCTCCTGGTCCACTCAAAGACTGTGATTGCTGACTTGCATTCCATGCAACCACATTTCCACTCACATCAGCCCCAACAGCTTCTTTTTTAGTAGCATACCAGCTGCTTATCTCATAAAAAACATCCTTGCTTACCCGCAACTCACGTGTAGCAGGGTTATAACACTTGTATCTCTTTTGCTCAAGGGAATATCCAATAAACACACATTTTTTAGCTTTTGGATCCAGCTTAGTTCTCAGCTCATCTCGCACATGCACATATGCAATGCATCCAAAGACTTTTAGATGAGACAAATCAGGTTTTCTGCCCAGTAAACCTCTCCTCTAGAGTTACATCATGTATGGCTGTGATTGGAGTCCTGTTCATCATGTAAACTGCTATAGAAACAGCAGTTTACATCATGTATGGCTGCAGTTGGGAGTCCTGTTCATGATATAAACTACTGTAGAAACAGCTTCAGCCCAATAGCTCTGTAGCATATTCTTCTCTCCCATCAATGCTCACGCAATCTCAGCAATGTGCCTGTTTTTCTGCTCAATAACTCCATTTTGCTATGGAGTGTATCTGCATGTAAACTGTCTCCAAATACCATTCTTCTTAAAAAATTCATAGAACTCATTGGAGAAGTACTCTCCCCCCGTGACTTTACATGTTTCTCTGTTTACTTTTCAACCATAACTCTGAAATTCTGAAAATGAGTGAACACCTCACCCTTCTCCTTCATGAAGTATACCCACACTTTCCTTGTGTGGTCATCAATAAATGTCACATAATACCTGTAGCCTCCCATAGACATGGTCTTTGTAGGACCCCATACATCTAAATTCACAACATCTAGTGCATTTCTACTCACATTTTTGTTACGTGGAAATACATGCTTTGTTTGCTTTCCAAATTGGCATGCTTCACATATTTTTTGCATATCTTCAACTTTAAACTTTGGCAGCTCTGTCACAATTCCTTTAGTCCCTGCATAGAATTCATTCTTTGCACGTTCACATGTCCAATTCTTTTATGCCAAATGTCTGTGTCTGCAACAATTCATGAACCATTTGCAAACATCGCAGCACTCACTTCAAGCATGTTTACATTCAATGTAAACATTCTGCCCACTCTGTTGCCTTTTGCAACCAACCTGCACTTGTCTTTAAAGTCTTCAACATAACAACCAAACATCAAGGTTAAACCGAACCTGCAAACCCTACTCAATCATCTGGCCAATTGAAACCAAATTCTTTGTTATGTTTGGAACATGAAGTACATCTGCAAGGTGCTTCACTTTGCCATCCTGCATAGACAATGGCACATCTCTAACATGGGCAATTGGATGAGGAGTGTCATCCCCTCTTTCCACAAAACGTGGTCTTTCACAAGGTTTTTCATCTCCTTGAACCACTCCCCATGACTTGTCATGTGGTTCGAAGCACCTGAATCAACATACCATACATCTTCTTTATGTGCTGCTTCAACATTTTCAGACATGGCATTAATGACATGCTACATAACAAACAACCTTTCATTATCCTCATTGTTTCTGCTTGAGGATGCATAGTTGTTTTGCTACAATTTCCTATTTTGCATGTCAGCCTACTTCTTATAACAATCTGCTTGCACATGTCCAAGCTTAATAAAAGCATCCATGTGTATCATTATACTGCCTTTGCCAATTTTCATGACCTCTTTGACTCCCCCTGCCTCTGAATTGGCCTCTTCCACCTGTGTGTTGTTGTTTTGTTGTTGTGAATTCTAGGACTGTTGTTGTTGCTGCTGCTAGCCATAATTTTGATTACCTGTTCGGCCACCTCCTTGGCCGCGTCCATGGCCTCCTCTACCTTGTCCTCTTCCTGAACTTGTGTAGAAGGCCTGTTGCTCTGAACTGTTTTTGTTTTGTGAAGACTGTTAGTCTTCACCCAAGCTCTTCTCTTCTATAATCAACATAGACACCAAATCTGTGAAATTGGGAATGTTTTCTCGAGTCTGAATAGGCGTCTTGAATGCCTTGTATTGTGGCCCGAGACCAAATCTGTGAAATTGGGAATGTTTTCCCGAGTCTGAATAGGCATCTTGAATGCCTTGTATTGTGGCCCGAGACCACGTAGACAGACTTCCACCTTATCATCATCATCTACTGAAATGCCAATAGATGCAAGGAATTCCACAATACCCTTGATCTTCAATCCATAGTCATTCACAGACATACTCTTTTTCTCCACAGTATGAAGTTCATTCTTCAACTGTATCTTTCGTGCCTTGGTATTCATTTCATAGAGTTTTACCAAGGTGTTCCATGCCTCCTTGGGAGACTTGGCATCTTGTATGTGCCCAATCATGGTGTCGTGTATACTGATAGAGAGCCAATATATAACTTTTCTGGCTCCTTGGTTCCAATCCTTGAACTCTTTCACATCTGCAGTAGTCGGATTGATCTCCGGTATCTCTGGTGCCTCTTCATGCTCACCTTCTATATAGTCCTAGTAAGCCTTTCCCATCAGAAAATTTGTCAACCTGAACTTCCAAGCATAGAAGTTGTTCTTATCAAGCTTCTCAGCAACAATCTGGTTTATGCCATCATTTGACATCTTGCCAGACACACAAATTTACCAGAAACAGCGCTCTGGTTTGTCCTGCACAAACTGCTGTATTTTCTGCACAGCGGTACTATACTACACTCAAATGTCACAACCAGTGACCTCAATGTGCATACATACACCCAATGGCAACTGTTGACCTCCTTGCACCACACACAATGTCTGCACAACCAATTTGTCTTCCTACAATTCTTAAAACAGAGTTCTACAGAGAATCGACGACTTACCTACAGTGCTCGAAATCGCCCGCTTTCTGAAAAACAGAGGTCGTAACGCACCTCAAACGTGTTTTCGGCCTGAAAAATGTAGTCCAATAGGATAGTATAGTTGCCCTATAGCTTTACTCGGGCGAAGAAAGCTCCTCAATCCGAGATCGTTTTGTCGGTGCCTCCCGTAGAGCTCCCAACAAGGGTGTAGTCGCCAACACAAATAGGGAAGAGTAGATGAAGCTCTTACCCTCGTACCGCTTCCTGTGCTTCTCTTACTTGCAGCTTAGTCCTTAGCATGAACCATGCTCTGATACCATGAAAAGATGTAGGGGAGAAGAGAGCTTGAGCTCTTGCAAGCACACACACACTCACAAAACCCTAAAAGAGAGCACACAAGGTGAGACTAAAAATCTTCTTCTTCTTCACACAACACTCAACACACCATATACAAAGATAAGAGTACACACCATATGAAAAGGTACTCAACCAAATACATACTAGGGTTCTCTATAGTGTGAACCCAACTAAATGAGCTAGCGCTATAACTAAGCCAGTCTCTAGAATGGCTGTCACACAGCCTGTCATCCCACTAGCCGCATATCACACATGATCTCACCAACCATGCCAGTCATGTTAGTGTGGGGTCTATCCCCCAGACGGATCATCAGTGTCCACTGCCTCACTAGATGAGCTCTATATCTCAACAATATGGATATATATTGTTTTCTTAAACTCAATAGTATACGACTTATCAAGTACAACTATTGCAAGTATAATAGTTGAATAAGAAAAAATATTTCTCAAGGTCTACTGATTGAGAATAAGATATTTTTATCATCAAGGAGATGACGATTTCTTAATGGGGAGAGAATGTAACATACCTCAGAGACTAACTAAGTTATGATTAAAGATAATCTTAAGTTTTGGATGCTACAGATTTCAGTAAAGAATTTTAGCATGTTTTCAGTGGTTTTTTAATAGGTAAAGATTCTAAGTGTTAAAATTAAGTGAAAATTCAAGATTAAGTTTTCAATTAGTTAGTATGCTCAAAGGAAGACTTTAAGTGTGTAGATAGGCATGAAAATTGAAATTTGATAAAAAAGTAAAACGTGAACTATTTTTGGAGTCAACTTCCACATACATCTAACTTTGGCGATTCCGCTCGCATAAGTTATAGACCGCATGCGTTTTGGTAATTTTAAGTATCCACATGACTAGTATGTGATATTTATGCGCGAAGTTATACCTGTTGCAGATTCAAGCCCTGACAGTAGATCTAAGAGGCTTGCCAAATCTACAAGCAGCTCTTCCACAACTTCTAGAGAGTAGACATGGATTCCCAATCAATCAAGACATTAAAAAATATATCGGGGAAGTACATAAACACTCTTTTTATTATTTTGCTTTAAATTCTGTTGAGATTAAATAAATAAATTGATAAGCATATATATGAGAGAATGTGAGTTTAGGTATGAAACGCTTAACGATTGAATTTATTAATTAAAAATGATCGCCTTAGTCTAAAAACTCTTTTGGAGATAAAGAATTAGAAAATAGAATATTTGACTAGTTCATGAGTAGATTCTAGGTAAAACTTTCATGAGGGGCTACTTTGCAAAGAGTTTATTTTTCCCTACATTTAGAATCAGATTTTGATGTAAACATGAAAGTTTTAGATGGAAACAAACTCTACAAGAGTATATGAGACTCTAGAAAGCTAAAATTCCTTTCGTTTTTAAGTTATTCGAGAGCAAAGTGGGGCAATTGACTGTTTTTTATAGTTTCATGTTGAAAACAACTTTGGTTGTTTTGAATACTCTCAAAGAGACCTTAGAACTCATTTTTAGAGAACCATCACACTGAGGTGTGCTTTATAGAGCATTAGAAGTCCTAAAACTCTGTAGTTTTGACTTTTCTCTAATTCCAAACAGATTGAAAGATATTACTCTTCGAAAGAGACTAGTTATTAGGCTTTGCCTTATAAATTACTATCAAGATTATCTTATCTATATAGACTAGATGGACTAACGCATAAGCATAGTTAAGACTTAGCTATAGTGATTAGAGATGACCTTGCTCGTTAGAATATGATAATTGATTATGGTAAAAATAAGGATTCCCATGTGACTTAAAAGATAAAGAGAAGTTAAAGATTGTTTAAATTAAAAGCTTGTTTTATACTTGAAATTGATTGTGATTTGAATATGCATGCCTTGAAAGATTATGGACTAGAGATTAGTGTGAGGTGATATGTATGAGTTATGATTGCTTTGTTTTGAGATGAATGATTGATATGCACGCTTATGATTGACTAATTGATATGCATGTGTATCATGAGACTCGACATGATATTTTGAGATTCAGGACAGCCGTCCTTAGACAGGGAATGTTGGACAGAGAATGAGATTTATGCCCTCTGGGAGACATGTGGTAGAACCTAGAGAGGATGAAATTCAGAAAGAGGCATACCCGGGATAGCCCCACGATGTCTAGTGTAGAGGTTGGGTGGACGGGCCTCAAAGAAAATCCTAGATTGGTTGGATTTTGGTCATTATGGCTAACCATTTTGTCGAGCATGGTGATGATGATGGAATCTTGAGATAGACACATACATTGTGATTGATTGAGATGTTATGCTGTAATTGATAGAGATTTATATCATGTGAATGTTTGTTTGGGATTACATGATTCTTTGCTTATGTGATAAGAACCTTGGATATGGCATGTATGCTTGTTTGCTGTTTGAGAAGGTTAATTTGATTGTATTGCTATTATGTAAAAATAGCATGATTAAGTGAGTTTAATATTTTCTTAGATTAAGTTGTACGATTAAGATATAGTTAGAATATGAGACCGTCACAGTTGGTATCAGAGCCTAGGCTGGGAAATCCGTACTTAATTGTGCGAATGTTGCAGGTCTTGGGTGACTCATATTATTTTTAATTTTTGTGATACAAGGAGGAGATTCGTTTGTTTTTAATATCTTTTACAATTTTGTTGTACAGTCACAAGATGGCTTCACCTCAAACAAATTCAATAGTCAACCTAGGGCTAGAAGAGGAGCTTTTACAAGGATTAGTGGATGTGGGTATAGCTCCAAAGGAAGTTATTGGAGTTATTGTGACAGGCATGAAGAACTGGGAGAAAGAATGAGAGCCATGCACGTTCAAATGCACGTTCAAACTTCCATGGATTTGAATGAAGAAGAAGAGGGTGGTTGAGAAGATGAAGAGATGCAAGATTGTCTAAATTTTGATGATAGATAGGGTTAACGAGAAAGGAAACTTTTATGTAGAATATGAGAATGCAGATGGTGAGAAGAAGAATGGTAACAATTATTTCACATATTTGTCCCTAAAGATGGTAAAAAAAGGCACGACGTGAAGGCCTATGTTTTTGTTGTTTAGAAAAGGGTCATAAAACTAATGAGTGCAAAAACAAGCCAGCATCACGTGAGGTGCGTGACAAAGATTAAATACAAGAGATCAAAAAACAAGGCAAAATGTGCAAGAGAATGCACGTGGATTTTCAAGTAATGACAAGGCTCATGGAACAAGAGGAAAAGTTCTACAACTGTCGGCCAAGGAGATTGAAGAATATGAAAGTAAGGTCGAAAACAAAGATTTAATTAGTAATATTCCTATCAAGATTGTGAATAATGTATTTCAAGTGTTGATTAACTCAAGAAGCACACATAGTTTTCAATCACCCCATGTGGTAAAATAGTTAAGAATAACTGAATTTTACCAAAAGAATCTTATGGTAGAGCTTGCTCCGAGAAAGCAATAGACATATAATGACTATGTCAAGAATATGCTTTTGGTTCATAGGAGTCAAAGCCGATTTTCCATGTGTTGGCTTTGGAAAGATATGATGACATATTAGGGATAGATTCGTTAGTGTCGAGAAAGGCCAAGATATAGAAGTGGGCTTGCATGATTGGAGATGATAGTAAAGATTATTACTTATAGGGTCAAAGATGTGATGTAGAATTTAGAATGATGTCTGCTTTGCAGCAGAGTAAGAAAAGTATTTCATGTAGTATACTATTTGCTTATTAATAGAGTAAGTTATCATTGTGAAGTTAATAGTGTAGGTTAAAAAATCTATATCTATTGTGGAGATTGGAATTCCATCAAGAGAAAGATTATTTAGCCACATTTGTTCGTAAAGTTTGAAATTGTTTCGCTTTCTAAGCTCCTTAATTGAAGAAAGAATAGATGATCGCTCTCTTGTTGAAGAAATTTGACTAAGTCTAAAGCTGCAAGCAAAGTGAAAATAAGAGTTTGCAACCTGATTGATTAACATGAAGTTTAAGACAATATGATGATAATGATTTTCATCAAATTTATTATTGTTTATTAAGTTATGATTCCAAGAAGGTGTATTTATGACATGGATAGTGACTGATTTACAAGATCAAGATACCTTGTGTAATGCCTCAAGATCTATCTAGTTTCTTATTTAGAGTTAAATTTTATAGAATTAAGACGAGTTTAGGAGACCTACTAAACTCCAGCGTATACATGACTAGCTTAACATATAAAATCATTTATCCAAGATAAGATCTATTGGAGATATGAATGGAAGAGAGCACAATACCGAGAGAAAAGAATGCTATAGTATTGAGATTCTAATAGATACAGTGATTACAGAGAGTATGTTGATTTTATCCAAGAGATAGGTAAGAAGAAGAATCAAGTTAAGAGCTTATTATATCAAGTTAAGATCTTAGACAAGTAAGTGGTCAAGTCGTTCTTTCCGAGGCTACTTGAAGAAATCTTAAGATGAAGACATGTATAAACCTACATATTTTGAGATTTTTGATTGAAAATGGAATGTCATAAGGAGTAGTTTCATGTGATTTCTACTAGTTTGTGATTTTGGGACACAATGTATATTATTTTTAACAAATGATTCCTAATCTCAAGGGATAGCTCTTAAACAAAATCTCTACATAGTTACTTGTATTTTCAATACATTTTTTGTGACCCTTTAAACGTAGTAG